>NC_092370.1:237089532-237723043 GCF_030028105.1 Mobula birostris
CTTCTCAAAAGCAGCTCTGAACACAGGGTGAATGGACAAGGTTTTCAAAAAGTTCTCTCTAATTCTCTTCTTGCATGTTCCCAGGAGCCTTCCCACAATGGCAGTCTTGTGCTCCCACGAGAATGGAAGCTCCACTCTTTTCAATCGGATCCAGGCAGACCAACACTGATGTGTCAATAGTCTCAGTTACTCCAACAGCTGCTACCAAAAAGTCCAGCTGCAACAAGTAACCATACTTATAGTACTCATCAGTACAAAGCCCCTGAATCTCGAGGGCACTGAGTAGCATCTATGGTAAATGTGTCAAATACCAGTTGTAAAAGGATGCATAAAGCAAAGTAACTTGAGAACCTGTGTCAAATATGGCTTCAGCATAAACACCTTCAATCCATATGGGTATAGCAGAGCTCAGTCTCACTAAACCTTATGTTTAGTATTTCCCTTCATTCACTGATAGGAACATATCCTCTCTGAAACGTCAGCCTGTTCCTTTTCTGGGTCCCTCTGTAGTTTTACCTCTTTTCTTCTCTGTTTGATTAATGGCTGATTTAGAGCATACATAGAATAGTACAGCACAGCACAGACCCTTCAGCCCACAATGTTGTGCCGACCCTCAAACCCTGCCTCCCATAGAACCACCCCCCCCCCACTTTAAATTCCTCCATACACCTGTCTGGTAGTCTCTTAAACTTCACTAGTGTATCTGCCTCCACCACTGACTCAGGCAGCGCATTCCACGCACCAACCACTCTCTGAGTAAAAAACCTTCCTCTAATATCCCCCTTGAACTTCCCACCCCTTACCTTAAAGCCATGTCCTCTTGTATTGAGCAGTGGTGCCCTGGGGAAGAGGCGCTGGCTATCCACTCTATCTATTCCTCTTATTATCTTATACACCTCTATCATGTCTCCTCTTACCCTCCTTCTCTCCAAAGAGTAAAGCCTTAGCTCCCTTAATCTCTGATCTTAATCCATACTCTCTAAACCAGGCAGAATCCTGGTAAATCTCCTCTGTACCCTTTCCAATGCTTTCACATCCTTCCTATAGTGAGGCGACAAGAACTGGACACAGTACTCCAAGTGTGGCCTAACCAGAGTTTTATAGAGCTGCATCATTACCTCGTGACTCTTAAGCTCTATCCCTCAACTTATGAAAGCTAACACCCCATAAGCTTTCTTAACTCTCAGGGATCTGTGGACATGTACCCCTAGATCATTCTGCTCCTCCACACTACCAAGTATCCTGCCATTTACTTTGTACTCTGCCTTGGAGTTTGTCCTTCCAAAGTGTACCACCTCACACTTCTCCGGGTTGAAATCCACCTGCCACTTTGCAGCCCACTTCTGCATCTTATCACTGTCTCTCTGCAACCTTTGACAATCCTCTACACTATTTACAACACCACCAACCTTTGCGTCGTCTGCAAACTTGCCAACCTACCCTTCTACACCCACATCCAGGTCGTTAATAAAAATCAAGAAAAGTAGAGGTCCCAGAACAGATCCTTGTGGGACACAACTAGTCACAACCCTCCAATCCAAATGTACTCCCTCCACCATGATCCGCTGCCTTCTGCAGGCAAGCCAATTCTGAATCCACCTGGCCAATCTTTTCTGGATCCCATGCCTTCTGACTTTTTGAATAAGCCTACCATGTGAAACATTGCCAAATGCCTTACTAAAATCCATGTAGATCACATCTACTGCACTACCCTCATCCATATGCGTGGTCACCTCCTCAAAGGACTCTATCAGGCTTGTTAGACACAATCTGCCCTTCACAAAGCCATGCTGACTGTCCCTGATCAGACCATGATTCTCTAAATGCCCAGAGATCCTATCTCTAAGAATCTTTTCCAACAGCTTTCCCACCACAGACGTAAGGCTCACTGATCTATAATTACCCGGACTATCCTTACTACCTTTTTTGAACAAGGGGACAACACTCACCTCCCTCCAACCTTCCGGTACCATTCCCGTGGACAATGAGGACATAAAGATCCTAGCCAGAGGCTCAACAATCTCTTCCTTCGCCTTGTGGAGCAGCCTGGGGAATATTCCATCAGGCCCTGGGGACTTATCCATACTAATGTATTTTAACAACTCCAATACCTCCTCTCCCTTAATATCAACATGCTCCAGAACGTCAACCTCTCTCATATTGTCCTCATCGTCATCAAGTTCCCGCTCATTGGTGAATACCGAAGAGAAGTATTCATTGAGGACCTCGCTCACTTCCACAGCCTCCAAGGACATCTTCCCACCCTTATCTCTAATCGGTTCTACCTTCACTCCTGTTATCCTTTTGTTCTGCAATAAAGGAACAGCAGTTATAATGGGTGCAATAAAGGAACAGTAGTTATAATGGTTGACTTCAATCTACGTGTAGATTGGGTGAACCAAATTGGCAAAGGTGCTGAGGAAGAGGATTTCTTGGAATGTATGCAGGATGGTTTTTTGAACCAACATGTCGAGGAACCTACTAGAGAGCAGGCTATTCTAGACTGGGTTTTGAGCCATAAGGAAGGGTTAATTAGCAATCTTGTCGTGAGAGGCCCCTTGGGTAAGAGTGGAATTCTCTGCCACAGGAAACAGTTGAGGCCAGTTCATTGGCTATATTTAAGAGGGAGTTAGATATGGCCCTTGTGGCTAAGGGGATCAGGGGGTATGGAGGGAAGGCTGGTGCAGGGTTCTGAGTTGGATGATCAGCCATGATCATAATAAATGGTGGTGCAGGCTCGAAGGGCCGAATAACCTACTCCTGCACCTATTTTCTATGTTTCTATGTTCCTTCACATAATTGAAGAATGCCTTGGGGTTTTCCTTTACCCTACTCGCTAAGGCCTTCTCATGTCCCCTTCTTGCTCTTCTCAGCCCCTTCTTAAGCTCCTTTCTGCTACCCTATATTCCTCAGTAGACCCATCTGATCCTTGCTTCCTAAACCTCATGTATGCTGCCTTCTTCCACCTGACTAGATTTTCCACTTCACTTGTCACCCATGGTTCCTTCACCCTACCATTCTTTATCTTCCTCACCTGGATAAATTTATCCCTAACGTCCTGCAAGAGATCTCTAAACATCGACCACATGTCCATAGTACATTTCGCTGCAAAAACATCATCCCAATTCACACCTGCAAGTTCTAGCCTTATAGCCTCATAATTTGCCCTTCCCCAATTAAAAATTTCCCTGTCCTCTCTGATCCTATCCTTTTCCATGATAATGCTAAAGGCCAGGGAGCGGTGGTCACTGTCCCCCAGATGCTCTCCCACTAAGAGATCTGTGACCTGACCCGGTTCATTACCTAGTACTAGATCTAGTATGGCATTCCCCCTGGTCAGCCTGTCACCATACTGTGACAGGAATCTGTCCTGGACACACTTAACAAACTCTGCCCCATCTAAACCATTGGAACTAATCAGGTGCCAATCAATATTAGGGAAGTTAAAGTCACCCATGATTTCAACCCTGTTATTTTTACACCTTTCCAAAATCTGCCTCCCAATCTGCTCCTCTGTATCTCTGCTGCTACCAGGGGGCCTATAGAATACCCCCAATAGAGTAACTGCTCCCTTCCTGTTCCTGACTTCCACCCATACTGACCCAAAAGAGGATCCTGCTACATTACCCACCCTTTCTGTAGCTGTAACAGTATCCCTGACCAGAAATGCCACCCCTCCTCCCCTTTTCCCCCCTCTCTATCCCTTTTAAAGCACTGAAATCCAGGAATATTGAGAATCCATTCCTGCCCTGGTGCCAGCCAAGTCTCTGTAATGGCCACTACATCATAATTCCATGTATGTATCCAAGCTCTCAGTTCATCACCTTTGTTCCTGATGCTTCTTGCATTGATGTACACACATTTCAGCCCTTCTACCTTACTGTTTTTACACTGTTTATTCTGCTTCTCTTTCCTCAAAGCCTCTCTGTATGTTAAATCTGGCTTTACTCCATGTACTTCTTTCACTGCTCTATCGCTCTGGGTCCCATCCCCCTTGCAAATTAGTTTAAACCCTCCCGAACCATGCTAGCAAACCTACCTGCAAGGATATTGCTCCCCCTCGAGTTCAGGTGCAACCCATCCAATCTGTACAGGTCCCACCTTTCCCAAAAGAGATCCCAATGAACCAAAAATCTAAAACCCTGCCCCCTGCACCAACTCCTCAGCCTCGCATTCAACTGCCATCTCCTCCAATTCTTACCATCACTATCACGTAGCACTGGCAGCAATCCTGAGAACGCCACCCTTGAGGTCCTGTTCTTCAGCCTTCTGCCTAATTCCCAAAACTCTCACTTCAGGACCTCATCCCTCTTCCTGCCTATGTCGTTGGTCCCAACATGTATGACGTCTTCTGGTTGCTTTCCCTCTCTTACCAGGATGTCATGTACCCGGTCAGAGACATCCCGGACCCCTTCCAAAGACTTTTCTGTCCTTAACATTACTGCTTGAAATGTCCATCTTCTCCACAGTTGTAACAGAAAATACCGGTCACTTCTCTGGTCAAGGGACCCCGCTCACTGGCAGCCCTTATTCCACCAGTGGGTCCAGTTTCCTATCGATCTCGTCAGGTTTGGTGGCAGCACCAAGCAATATCATTTGAAATACCTTGACCATCATATCTTTCCCGACCTCCTGCAAGAACACTGCTTGTGTGGCACCAAGGATCACTTTAGCAACAGAGATAACTGCACAGGATTTTACCCTACTGCCGGAAGCCTCCCATTCCTCCATTGCATCTTCCTCTTCTCTAACTTCCCTGAGTAACTCAGTGGAAGAGAGAGGACGATGCATCATGTGGGTCATTCATATATGTAGAGCAATCACATCATGTGACAGCGCGCCCTTCAGAACTTGCTCCATCCTCAAGCAATTTCTCTCAGACAGTTGAATGCCCCCTTTATGGCACAAACAGTGTAGCAACTTCTCCAACCTGAAAATATAGGCAGACAGCTTCTCTCCTTCCTCCTGGAATGTGTAGCTAAACTTCATCCTTAGATCAGCTGCAGTTCCAGCAGTGCCAAAAGCATCTTCCAGAGCTTGCAGATAATTAGTGAGCACGGCTAATGGATTTTCTGCCTTGAGGAACCTCACTATATCAGCCGCCGCCCCCTTTAAGCTCTCTACAAGTCTGTTTTTTCATATTATTGAGCACTGCCATTCATCCATTATCTGTGATGACTGCTCAGCCCAAGCCTCATTTTCTTCTTCCCCATCAGGCATGGGCTTGACCCCAGGGAACACTCCCAGCCTACAATAATTTGGCTCTCTGCAGATACACTTCTGCATTTATCAACCAGTGAAGTAAAAGCCAAAACAAGCTCAGGATTTAATTCAACCGCTGAAAGACTTAGTAGACCTATCACGTCAGACAGCTCTTTACTCTCACTCTGCAGAAATGAGAGCAACTTTTCTTTAAAGTCTCGGCCCTTAGCTACAGGAAAGCCGACTTCCAGTTCAGTACCTTCACCTACACTCACCTCTTCTCTGAGAGTATGGACAGCCCATGGCTCCGCCTCTCCCGGGACCCCGATGGTAACATGCAGATCCACTCTTGTCTCCTGTTTGAACTGAAACTACATCTGTGCCCACCGCTCGGTCAAAATGCCGTTTCATGATCATAACTTTCCTCAATAGTTCAATGTTACTTAAAACCCTAATCAATAATTCATCTGGGCTGCAGATATCCACTCCACTCAGAACACAAGCATTCATTATGGGCAATCCCTTTGATTCACATCAACACTTAATCCCTGCAGCATTCATAAGCGCATGTCTTAATCACTTTCCCGGACAATAGTTTAAAACAGGCTTAAACACAAACCCACTGAATCAATTTTTTGGGCAATTACATGGTGTTCAACAAATCTTATCCCCACATTGAAACCCCTTTTTACTGGGTGTCTTTGGAAATGCGGCTCCTTAGCCCCTGGAACAGCCACTGGACTCCGCAGCGAGAAACACACCTTTCTCAGGCTTCGTACACCTAGGGTGCCGAACTGGACCCTTTCCCCAACCATAATTCCCCTCTTCCTTGGCCCCCTTCCCACTCTCAGTCCACAATAGACCCATATCAGAATCAGGTTTATCATCACTCACGTATGTCATGGAGCAAAACACACAATGTGTTGGAGGAGCTCGGCAGTTCGAGCTGAAATCATTCATCAGGACATGGAATTTGTTTTTGGCAGCAGCAGTACAGTGCAAAACATAAAATGACTACAGTACTGTGCAAAAGTGTGAGGTTCCTTGTGTATATATACGTGCCTAAGACTTTTGCACAGTACTGTATGAGCCTGGGGCTTGCACATCAAGTGTATCAATGTGCTTTTGTCAAGCTGATGCCATCAACGTGCTTTTGTCAACCTTGATGCCAGCAAGTTGCATCCCATAGATAAATATTTTTGAAGGCTACGTATGAGCAGAACCCCAAATTTAACAGGCACTACTCTCTGAGCAAGGTACTGTAAATGCTTGTAGACAGACAGAGGCCACAATTTGATATGATGATAAGAAGGGTGATTTTCTACACCTCACTTTCCCCTGGAGAAGCCAGCAATGGGGGAGTCTAGGACCAAACAGCAGAGCCTCAGAATAGAGGCACATTCCTTTAGAACAGAGAAGGAGATTTCTTCTTTAGCAAGAGGATAGTGAATCTGTAGAATTCATTGTTACAGACAGCTGTGGGGGCTAAGTTATTGGATATATTTAAAGAGGAGATTGATAGGTTCTGGATTAGTAAGGGCTTCAAAGGTTACAGGGAGAAAGCAGGAGAATGGGGTTGAGAGAGAAAATAAAATTGGCCAAGAAATAGCAGAGCAAACTCGATGGGCTGAATAGCCAAATTCTGCTCCTATCTGTTATGGTTTTATAGTCTAAGTCCAACAGCCATTTGCTGGGTTAGCATTTATTTGTTTCATTGCTTTTGACTGCTGAATCTATTCTTGTCCCAGACATGGCGGGGGCTGATATAAAACATTAGATTCCATTGTCATAAATACAAATTGGCAGAATGGGGCAGGGTGGGCTACTTAGATATATGACGGAACTGCTAGTTAAAACTGTTCTATTGTATTAATATTAAAGATGTTAATGAAAGATAGTTAAAGCTGACCATTAGTAGTCAGTAAATGAATGTAACATAATCCAGAAAATGCCCAAAAGCTAGGGATTATTTTATCACCAGATAACTCCTGACAGTGTGTGCCAACTAAAACATTAAATCTGTCTTTTCCATGCCATGTGCAAAAGCAGATTAGCAGCAATCTCAGTATTTATTGTAAAGTTCAGCAGCTAATAAAAAGTTCAATCTTTAGAGCAGGCTGAGTCCGAAATGGTCCATGAGGGCATTGTGAAAGAAGTTAATGTCTGAGCAAGCTGAATGGCCTGAATGGCTTTTCCCCATTCCTGCATTCTTATGTTCTTATGTTTTTAAACGATACCATCTGTAATGGCACAGAAATAGCTTTCTCGGTGCAATACTTTTGAACTATAAAATTCTTCAAAATGTTAACACTGTTGTGCTTTGTCCGAACGCAATTGATGAAGAATGTGTAGCAACTGATCCAACTTACTTTACAATTCTGCCGTTGTTACGACAGCCCAGTGTAGCAGCGAATGAAGGCAAGGTGCTTGCCATCCTTATTTGCGTGAAATTCAGCCTCCCTCTGTTCCAGTTTGCCCCAGACATTCAGTGTATGAATTGTTTTTCTTTCTCAGTGCTGTTGATGAGCTATGGAAATTAAATCAAGAACAAGGCCAATTCCAGTCTGCTCGAGAACGGAGTTGCAGGCTTCATTTAGAACAGAGATTTCCTTAGCCAGAGAGTGGTGAAACTGTGGAATTCATTGCCACAGATGACTGCGGAGACCAGGTTATTGGGTACGTTTAAAGTAGAGGTTGATAGGATCTTAATTAGTATGGGTGACAAATATTATGGGGAGAAGGCAGGAAAATGAGATTGAGTGGGATAATAAATCAGCCATGATAGAATGGCAGAGCAGACGTGATGGACCAAATAGCTTAATTCTGCTCCTAAGTCTTATGGTTTCAATGGTAAGGGTCTCGGAGTTGGAATGGAAGATCATCAAATCATCTGTTTCAAAGGTGTGTAGATTTCAAGAACCAAATCCAAGCTATGGGAAGGGTTCTAAAAATGTCATATCTGGGAACTCCACAGATCTGCCAGATTTCCAAAGGATACCAAAGCTCTGGTGATTTTAACAAGGACTTCTGCTCCTTCCAATATGTTCAATATTAACCAGTAGATAACATAATTTACATGCCCAAGTGGGTTCCCTGTTTTTGAGGGCTGTATCGTTCAGAGTGTGTTGAGTAATTAGCAGAAACCACGGACAGATCGAAAATATGTTTCTGGTTTATTCAGAGGTATTCTCAGATCATATGCACTAGATCTATCTGCCATGAGGTGATGTCACACTCATTTACATATTCTGCGGCAGATAGCACAATCCAATCAGAGACAAGAGCATTCCACTGCTTCTGATTGGCTCACTGCGGGGCCAGGGCAGTGCAGAAATGTTGTTGATAGAATAATGGGACGAGTTGCTGTCAGATTGCCTTCTAGCAACTATCAGTTATATGTTACCTTGTACTTTCTTCAGGAAGGGAGAAAGGGAGAAAGGGGGGGGAGAGAGGGAGAGAGGGGGAGAGGGGGAGAGGGGGAGAGGGGGAGAGGGGGAGAGGGGGAGAGGGAGAGAGGGAGAGAGGGAGAGAGGGAGAGAGGGAGAGAGGGAGGGGGAGGGGGAGGGAGAGAGAGAGGGAGGGAGGGAGAGAGGTAGGGAGGAAGGGAGGGAGAGAGGGAGGGAGGAAGGGAGGGAGGGAGAGAGGGAGGGAGGAAGGGAGGGAGGGAGGAAGGGAGGGAAGGAGAGAGAGAAAGAGAGAGAGAGAGAAGGAGAGGTTATGCATGTGTGTCATAGCCATGGAGCCATTGAGCACTACAGCACAGGAACAGGCCCTTCAGCCCATCTAGTCTGTGCCATCTTGGTTTTCTGCCCAGTCCAATTTATTTTAGTTATTTAGAGATACAGCTTAGTAAAAGGCCCTTCTACCCAATAAGCCTGTGCCGTGAAATTTCACCCATGAGACCAACTAACCTACTAATCTACATATCTTCGGAAGGTGGGAGGATATCGGTGCACCCAGAGGAAACCCACACAGTCACAGGGAGAACATACAAACTCTTTACAGACAGCAGTGGGAATCAAACCCGGGTTGCTGATGCTGTAACAACTGGCCACTATGCTATTGTGGCATCCTAGTACCCACAGCCGGACCATCGTCCTCCATAATTCTCTCATCCATGTACCTATCCAAAACTTCTTTGTTGTTCCAAGCCTCCCACCTCAACATACAGCCAGCTGCTTTACAAAGTTAGAAGGGAGAAATTGCATTGGATTTAGGTAAATATCTATGAAATTAAACAAATATTTTGCATCTGTCTTCACAAAAAAAGATACAGGAATCTTCCAGGAAATAATTGTGAACAAATGGTCTGAAGAAAAATCAACGTTGATTAAAATACTTTAAGTACTAAGGAAATAAATGGGACTGGAAGTCAATAAATCCCCAGGCCATGATAGCCTACTTCCCAAGGCTTTGAAAGAGATTGTCATGGGGATATTGGATGCACTGGCTATCATCTTCAAAAACTCCACTGCTTCTAAAGAAGAGAAATAAGGTATGACAATTGGAGCTCTGGTTTCTTTGAAATCCCAATAGTTCAGCCCCAGGTTCTCTGCACTAAGCACTAATTCCCACACTTCCTTTAACACACCAGGCCTCACTTCCCACACTCCCTTTAAAGCAAGGGTTCACAACCTGGGGTCTATGGACCCTTTGCTAAATGGTTTTGGTCCATGGCATAAAAAAGCCTGGAAACCCCTACTTAAAGCTACCCGATGCACTGGGACATTAATTATACTACTGTGTAACATCCATAAATGTGAATTAATTGGAGTAGAGTATGTTAATCAGAATAGCATCCAATAACCTCAAAAATCTGCACACACAACGTCTTCTGTTGGTCATTTTAACAGAGTGTATTAAATACATGGCAACAGTACATTTGGAAATTAACAACTGGAGTGAGCTGAGTCAATATTGACTTAGAGATATTTGAGGTGGTAATTAGCAGAGTGTTAAGGGGAACTAGTAACTACAATGTATATAGACCTGCAAGGGTTCTATGATAAAGAACCACACAAGAGGCCATTAAACAAAACTACAGCATATGATACTGGATAACACACTGACGTAACTTGAGCATTGGTGGCTGGACATAAAGCACACTAAGAATAAATGGGCCATTGTTCAGGTTAGGAAGCTCTGATTGGTAGGGTTGATGCTGTGGGCTACAACTTTCAAACTCTATGTCAGTGATCCAGACATTGAGACCACGGTTTGCTGATGATTCAAAATAGTAGTTCAGAGTTCTAAGTACATTAATTATCAAATTATGTATAAATTATACAACCTTGAGATTAGCCTCCTTACAGGCAGCCACAAAACAAGAAACCGAAAGAACCCAGTAAATAAAGATCAACACCCAATGCACAGACAGAGAGAAAAATGCTAACTATGCAAACAATAAAAGCAAGCAACAGCATTCAGAACGAACATAGACATGAAGCCCAGAGCAGCTGGGGCACGCCCACGGACTCAGCCTCAGTTGGAGCAAATGTCACAGAGCATCAAACAGAACCGACCTGACCCTCCCCTCTGGTTCCACCAGCCTGCCTTTTCAATCCATCCAGCCCAGCGTTTAAATCACCCAAACATTGGGCCATACATCGCTCTAAATTTTTATGGATTGAGATGAGAATGGATTGGGGGGGGGGAAGGGATATGGATAGGTTGAGCGAATGGGCAGATTGAAAAACTTGGGGTTAACCATTTTGAATATTTTAAACTGGCGACACTGATACATTTCAGTATTCAGAGGGACATGGTATCCTATTACATGAATTTTTCGATTATGAGAACACTCAGTCCTCTTTTAGATAGATTATTGAAAGTTAACGTGTAGATATAATAAACAATCTGGAAGGTAAATTATAGTATGTTAGCTTTTATTGCAAGGGTAAAGAAAACTTGGTCAGCATAAATAAATTGGGCCAAGAGGCCTTTTTCCACACTTTATGACTCTGTGATTCTATGACATCTTACTTCACTTATATAACATTCTGCCATATCACCTCTGGAATATGGTGTAGCAAACCTGCTGTCCCTTCCTAAGAAAGGATATACCTGCAATAGAGAGAGTAACCTAAACCTTCACTAGGTTGACTTTTGATGAGGGGCAAATATCGTATGAAGAAAGATTAAGCCTACCAGGGCTGCGCTGTCTTGAATTTAGAAACTGAAAGGTGAAGCAAAGATGTTTTACAAGGCTTGTCAGTAGGTGTGGGGTTAATGATTCCATAGATGTGATGTCCAAAACCAAGGGTCACAGTCTCAAAGTAAGGGGCTGGCCACTCAGAACTGAGATCTGAAGAATTTGTTTTTCCTCTCACAGGTCCTGAACCTTTGGATTTTTTTACCCAAGAGAGCCACAAAGACTCAATCACTCAATGTAGACTTTGATAGGCTTTTGGATATGAAGTGATGGAGCAGGATGCCAAGGCCAAGTGTCCAACATATGCTTCTGTTTCAGATACATTTATGTGTCCTATCTGATTTGAATCACACAGCTCTCTGTCTCTCAGTACACATTCACATTTGGTCTTAATTTCCAGGTACGGTGTCTAAATGTCATAATTTCCATTAACCAGCACTTCTGACATAATGTATCAGTATCACTATCCAAGCTACTGAAGGATAGCTGGCAACTTAAAATATGAAAAGTGCTTTATAAGTTAAAAGAAACTTTTAATCCTTTCATTGCTTCATGAACAGAGATAAACAAGCAGCCTCGACACAGGGCAAGAAACTTCTCCTTAAACATTTTATATACAGAGAGCAATCACAACCCTTAAAGGGTTCCAAACTCAGTATTGCATGGGCAACAAATGTTACACGTCAGAATTTGCCTGGTTTTGGCTAACAATCCTCCATCCTGGGGTATTTGCTGGGAACTTGAACGTAGAACATAGAAAGTGGGACATAGAACAGTGCAGCATGTTGCAGGCCATTCAGCCCACAATGCTGTGTCAACCTTTTAACCTATTCTAAGACAAATCTAATCCTTCCCTCCCAGATAGGCCCCCATTTTTCTTTCATCCCTGAGCCTATCTCTTAAAAATCTCTAATGTATCTGTGTCTTCCATCACCCCTGGCAGGTGTTCCACACACCAACCATTCTCTGTGTAAAAAGAGTTCAACTTCTGACATCCCCCCCCACCACCAAACTTTCCTTCAATCACCATAAAATCATGCCCTTCAGTATTAGCCATTTCCACCCTGGGATAGAGGCTGCCCTCTCTATTTAGGTATCTTATCACATAGTATGTTGACAATGAGCCTGATGCTTGAGCTGTCTGCAGGATTTGATTGCTTTTGGAAGGACATGTTGGGCGTGCACGCAAGAGATTCGGCAGAAGCTGCAAAACCACTCTCAGGTTGGAGGAGCAACACCTCATTTTCTGTCTAGGCAGCCTCCAGCCTAATGGCATGAACACCAAGTTCTCCATCTTCTGGCAATTTCTCACCCTCTCCCTTCCCTCTTCTTCACCAACCCACCATTCTAGCTCCCTTCTTACCTCTTCTCATCTCCTCACCTGCCTATCACCTCCCCCAGGTCCCCTCCTCCTTCCTTTCCCTCAAGGTCCACTCTCCTCTCCTATCAGATTCCTTCTTCTTCAGCCCTTTACTATTTCCACCAATCATCTCCAGGCTTCCTACATCATCCACCTCCTCCCACCTTCTAGCTTGTGCTCTGTCCCCTCTCCCACCTTCTTACTCTGGCTTCTTTCCTCCTCCTTTCCAGTCCTGATGAAGGGTCTCGGCCTGAAATGTCAACTCTTTATTCATTTCCATAGATGCTGCCTGACCTACTGAGTTCCTTCAGCATTTTGTGTCTGCTACTTTGGATATACATACAGTGTGTACCTATTCATCCTTCAGGAGTTGGATACTTATTGTGAGGGGATGTGCCTCTGCTGTTCAGCTCCTATGTATACTCCTCACTAATGCAGAACAGCAACATAAGCAACATGCTGTGAATTCCTTCTGCAGATTTAACAGAATTCTGGTGGAAACCCCAGCCTGGTGTGGTAACCCTTCAGGAAACAAATTCCTTCCAGCAACATTCACACTTTCGGTTAATCGGTCCTCAGCCCCTGATACTGGAGAGCATTTGCATTTATGGCTGTTCATCTCCGGAGCGGAACTGACAGAGAGCAGAGGAAATCTCAGAATACAAACAAGATGCTGCATTCTACACAGAGCACAGGATGGATGGAAACAATAAATGGAAACAATAAAGGAGCCCCATGTCAAGACAGATGTTTCACATAGTGCTGCAACATACAACCCATCTCCACACAGAGGCTGCCACGTAATGAGGGCGTCTTCTGAATCAAGTATTCTAGAGCTGGCATAAACCAACATTGAATATATATTTAGAACTCCCAAGCTATCAGAAAATCACATAAAATCAAGTAATCTGGACATCTTTGTTTCCAGTACAAATAAGACTGACGTCATGGTCTTTTTTGCAATTACAAATGGGCTGCTGAAGAAGTAATACAGCCTACAGAGTGTTGGCAAGTTGTATTCATACAACAGAATAAATGCTGGACAACACCCATCAACAACATCTATCTTTGACAATCAATGGCAGTAACATCACCTTTAACATTCTGGGCATCACCATTGACCAGGAACTCAACCGGACCTCCCTCAGTGGATAGGCAAATGGGTCAGTGATCGGCTCACTTGGAGCACTAGAGCGCAGAAGCAGGCTCTTCAGCCCATCTAATCCTCTACCTAATCTCATCGACCTGCATCCACCATTCCCCTCCCATTCATGTCCTTATTCAAACCCTTACAAAGCACAGGTCAGCAGCATGGTGGAATAATTTCCACTTGCTTGAATGAGTGCAGCTCCATCAGCTGTCAAGAAGTTCAACATTATCCAGGACTAAACAGCTTGCTTGATTAGCACTACGTCTTTTCCACGCCCCCCCCCCCATCCCAACCACCAGCGCACGGGGCTGTGGTGGAAATCACCTATGGGAAAACACTGGCATTTCACAACTGGGCTACTCCAACAGCTCCTCACAAATCTGCGACTACATGGGAACACCACCAGCAGTAGGGTCCACTTTCAGGTCACGCACCATGCTGGCTTAAAAATGCACCACTGTTCCTTCATCATCAGTGAGTTTAAAGCCCAGTACCCTCACCAGAAGGACTGGAGCTGCTGAAGAAGGTAACTGATCCCCAACTTCTTACTGTGGATTTGGGATGGGCAATAAATGTCTTGCTAACAAATCCTGCAGTCTCTGAATTAATTTTAAAAAGTTAAACAGTGTTTTTCATTTCCTCTATGACCTCATGTTACCCTTCTCTCTGTGTCCCTCCAACGCCTATCTAACCCATCAACATCAGAATTTGCTCGACCCTTGTAACCTCTTGCCTTCTCCTTCCAGCTCACCTTATCCCGCTCTTTAAAATCTTTCCATATATCCTTCAATTCTGCACGCCTCAACCCAATTGTTTTTCATATTCTAATGTTTTCTTCTGTTGTAAAGAATGTATCATGATGACTTTCCATATTTAGTGAACACTTGCGTATATATAAACTGTTATCATATTAGATAAATCGGGGTGGTGGGGTAGAGATACATCTCTACCAAAGGAGGTGTAAGGTGCTCCTTCCCTCCGCTAGCCTGCAGGTCACCATTGGACAAGATGTAGCACCTGCCTAGCAACCCCTCCCCCCCCTCGATCAGTGTCATGTGAAGCCATGGAAGCTGCTGGTACATATCACAAGTCCTGGTTATGCGACCACTGATGCCAGGCAGAGTATTGATAATGGCTGGGGTCACCCGTCTTGTAAAGACACTGCCCAGAAGAAGGCAATGGCAAACCACTTCTGTAGAAAAATTTGCCGAGAGCTATCATAGTCATGGAAAGACCATGATCACACACATCATACAACATGGCACATGACAAACAAATGAACCCAACACAGCAAGAATCTTTAGCAATAAAAAGAGGCAAACCACTTCTGTCGAAAAATTTGCCAAGAACAATCATGGTCATGGAAAGACCATGATTACCCACGTCATACAACACAGCAAATAACGAACAAACAGATTAAACAATAGTTAACATCAAATTCTTGTATGGATTTCATGAATGCAGGGTTGAGTCAGCTGAATCTGGGATCATATATCACTCCATGTACTTGAACACAAAACTCATTTTGACGCTGGAAATTTACAGAACAGCATAAGTCCTCTGTCCTATAGAGTCTGTGCTGCCCCTAAACCACCTATTTATACCAATCCTATTGTAAATCCATTTGTCATCCTCTCCAGATTCTCAGCAATACCACCCCCCCAAAAACATTCTACCACTCTGGGGGTAATTCACATCAATCAGTTAAGTCAATCAAGTCAAGTCAAGTTTATTGTCATTTAACTATGTACGTGTATACCATCAAATGAGACAAAGTTTCTCCGGACCAGGGTGAAAAGCACAGTCATAAACGTAACACACATAAAACACACAATAAGTTTGGAAAGTAAAAATAAATTCTGCAGATGAAGTCCACGTAAATAAGCAAAGTACATAAATTAAATATTGTAAGGTACAGAACAGATTAACCGGTGACTCTTCGAAAGCGATGAGACAGGGAGTTCAGAAGTCTAATGGCCCAAGGGAAGAAATTGTTTCCCATCCTGACCATTCTTGATTTTATGCATTGGAGTCTACCAATCTGCACATCATTAGGATGTGGGAGAAAGCTGGAGCACCCAGGGGGGTTCCACGTTCATAGAGAGAATATGTAAACTCCACCCAGACAGCATCTGAGGTCAGGATTGAACCCAAGTTGCTTAAACCAACTGCGGCACTATGGTCTACTGGATGAGGTGGAAAGCTAAGGCCTTAACCACTCTGTCAAATGACTGGAAGGGAACTTGTCTTGAAGAAGAGTTGGACTAGATGAAAAAGAAAATATTTATCTCTATCAACTTCATAATAAAGAAAATTCTGATTATATCACATTATTATCCTGAGAGATTGCTACATACAAATTGGTTGTTCTGCTCTGAGAGAGCAACTACGCTTCAGAACTATTTAGAGTCATAGTCATAGAAATTTAGAGCACAGAAACAGGTCCTTTGGCCCAGCTGAAGCCACTTAAATAGCCTACAAATTGACCTACACAGGGACCATAGCCTTCCATACACCTAGCATTCATGTACCTATTCAAATTTTGCTTAAATATTGAAATCAAGCTCACATGCACCATTTGTGCTGGCAGCTCATTCCACACTCTCATGACCCCCTGAGTGAAGAAGTTTCCCCTCATGTTTGTCTTAAACGTTTCACCTTTCACCCTTAACCCATGACCTCTGGTTGTAGTCCCACCCAACCTCTGTGGAAAAAGCCTGCTTGCACTTACCCAATCTCTACTCTTCATCATTTTGTATACCTCTATCAAATCTCCTCTCAATATTCTATGTTCTGAGGAATAAAGTCCTAACCTATTCAATTTTTCCTTAAAACTCAGGTCCTCCAGTCCCAGCAACATCCTTGTAATTTTTCTCTGTACTCTTCAAACTTGTTTACATCTTTTGTGTATGTAGATGTCCAAAACTGCACACAATACTCCAAGTTAGGCCTCACTAATGTCTTATACACTTCATTGACTCTAGGAGACTTACAGATATTTTGAGGTCATGAGACGGACTGTAGTTTTTTTTTCCTTCGATGTTTAATTTGTCTGGGCTGTTGTAGTATATTCCGGAATATCCTGAGGGTGTCCGTTATAGGGGAATCACATCAGAAGCAAGAAAGTTCCTTGTATATAATAAAGCTTTTAACCACCCTGACCTTAAGATGGAAGTTAAGTGCATTCACTAAGTATAATGGCTCTTTAGCACAAATAAAGAATGAAGTAAAAATGTTCCATTTTAAACATTCTGCAGCAAAATCCTTTCCGCGGTTTAAATAAGTAAATTATGATACGGGGCAATTCTGGTTTGTTAATTGTTATTTTTTTTTTAATTGTCTCAAATTGCTCTGAGTTTTAGATCTGTTACGTTGAAATGAAATCCCTGTTTTTTAAACTAACATTTAGTTATAGTAGGATCAGACTGCCAAGAAGCCAAATGAAACACAAGGTAGTTTACTGAACTCAGCGGGTGACCCCTGGAGCATTAATCAGAAATCAAGGCAGCTCTTAAAATATCTTGCAGGTGTGTGTTAGCAATGCTGGCAGTAAATTACAAAATCAGTGGACAAGAACTCAAGAAGCCCAGAGTCCACTGGAAGGGTATGTAAATAGAGCATGTTGAATAGGCATGTTGGACTGCTACACCCAGTACTGCAGGAACAGCCTTTTTTTTATCTTCATCTCCCAACCAGTAATCTGGCCAGACAAACAAAAACACCCCCACACCCTCTTACGGTTGAACCTGCCAGATGTACATTCCATATTTATCCTGGGATTTAGCTGCAGTGGACTAGCCGGACTGTTAGTGCTTGGCAATTTCTAAGGTGGAATGGAATGAGAGGTTTGGTCTTGTGGTTCAGCACTAATTCAAAGAGAGACAGGGAGATTTGGCAGAATGTAGGCACTCAGCAGAATGGTGGAGAACTTGAATCGTTCAAGGGGGAGGGCACATGTCTGACAGGCTAAGGGAGGATTAGGGTCTGGCTGAACTGGGCTTCATCATTATCAAATGTACGAACATGCTCCCTTCTCTCTGCATCCCCCACACACTCACAGCGATCAGTATCTACATATGTTTCCACGAAAACAGTGGCGATGTTAATCCGTTTTCTGTGTTCGTGAGAAATCTTCCAAAGTTCAGGAGAAGTTGCCCTTTTCTTTTGGGCAAAAGGGGGGAGAAAAACAAGCATAAATTTGGATAAGGAAAGATCACACTTGGCTAATTTTCTTATGCTAATCCGACAGCAATAAATTTTGCAGGTTTCCACCCATTACTCGCTTTTGGCAGTTTGTTTTCAGATCTGAGGCACAAAATGGGAGTATCAACACAACACTAAAGGGAAACTCAGAACTGCAAGTTGAAGGAATGGACACCTTGTGGAAATTCTAGCCCCTACTCCAGAATCTCAGTGTCACTAGGAGGGGTTCTAATCTTCTCTCTATCCCTTTGTTAACACATCCTCGCTTTGCACCATGTCATTGTAATGTATAGCCACTTCTTTCATGGAAGTTAACCTTTCTCAGTTGGTTCTGCCAACTGAGGTGGAGGAGTTTGCCTCATTTCCCTGCTTGCTTCCCCACTGCCTCGTTAAGGAGCAGAACTTCCATCCACCGCTTATAAAGTGACGGACAGCAAAGCCAGGGTACGGAAGCCTCCTTATGGTGTGAATTCCTACAGTTTTGGGGGCAGATGGGAACCAAGGACTGGCCTCCAAGGTGAACAATATGGAATATATTGGTAGCATGACAGCTAGAATGAAGTGTGAACCCAGAAAGAGAGGCTTGATTTCTACCTTAAAGAATGACACTGGTGTCAGGGTGGTTATGGCCAATTCTGAATTCAATTCTTCAATCAGCAACACACTCAAAATGCTGAGGGGACCCAGTGAGCCAGGCAGCAGCTCTGGAGGGGAATAAACAGTTAATGTTTCAGCCAAGACTACTCATCGAAACTGGAAAGGGAGGGAACAGAAAACAGAGTAAGAAAATGGGGTTGGGTGGGGAAGGTAAGCGGTAGGGTAAGGGGGCAAGAAGGAATATGATAGGAGAGGACATTAGAATCAGGCTTATAATCTCTGGCACAAGTCATGAAATCTGTTGATCTTTTTGTTTATTTTTTATTATTTGTTTGGACAGGTACAATGAACTGGTTACAGATAGTGGCTGGAATTGAACCTGGGTTGCAGTGTTATGCTAAACGCAGTTACCATGCCACCCCCCAGAGCTTCCGGCAGCAGCTGCAGCAGCATTACAGTGCAATACATAAACATACTATCACTTATAATGGGACACACACATATATATAGATAGACAGATAGATAGATAGATGAATCTAAATTAAATAGTACTGCAAAAAGACAGCAATAATAGTGAGGAAAACCAATCACAACAAGTGAAAATCTGCAGATACTGGAAATTCCAGCAACACACACAAAATGCTGGAGGTACTCAGCAGACCAGGCAGCATTTATGGAAAAGAGCACAGTCTGACATTTTGAGCAAAACCCTTCAGCAGGGCTGGAGAAAAAAGATGAGGAGTAGGTTTTAAAGGTGGAGGGAGGGGAGAGAGGAAAGCGCAAGGTGATAGGCGAAACTTGGAGGGGGAGGGTTGAAAGAAGAGCTGGGAAGTTGATTGGTGACAGAGATACAGGGCTGGAGAAGGGGGAGTCCAATGGGAGAAGACAGAAGGCCACAGACAAAAGTCAAGCGGGGGGGAGGGGGAGCACCAAAGGGAGGCGATAGGCAGACGAGGAAGTTCACTGAAAGTTCGACAAATCGATGTTCATGCCATCAGGTTGGAGGCAGAATATAAGGTGTTGTTCATCCAGCCTGAGTGTGGCCTCATCATGACAGTAGAGGAGGCCATGGATTGATATATTGGAATGGGAATGGGAAGCGGAATTAAAATGGGTGGCCATTGTGAGTCCCGCTTCTTCTGGTGGACGGAGTGTAGGTGCTCTGTGAAACGGCCTCCCAGCCTTTCTTAGGTCTCACCAATATAAAGGAGGCTGCACTGGGAGCACCGAATACAGTAATGACCCCAACAGACCCACAGGTGAAGTGTTGTCTCACCTGGATGGACTATTTGGGGCCCTGAATGGTAGTGGGGAGGAGGTGTAGGGGCAGGTGTAGCACTTGTTCTGCTTGCAAGGAAAAGTGCCAGGAGGGAGATCAGTGGGGAGAAACAAATGGACAAGGGAGTTGCATAGGGAGCGATCCCCCACGGAAAACAGAAAGTGCGGTGGAGGGAAAGATGTACTTGGTGGTGGGATCCTGTTGGAGATGTCAGGAGTTCTGAAGAATTATGTGCTGGATTAAGTGAGGACAAGAGGAACCCTGGTAGGATGGCAGGGGGATAGGGTAAGAGCAGGCATACATGAAATTGAAGAGATGTGGTTGAGGGCAGAGCTGATGGTAGAAGAAGGGAAGCCCCTTTCTTTGAAAAAGGATGACATCTCCTTCATTCCAGAATGAAAAGCCTCATCCTGAGAGCAGATGTGGTGGAGACTGGGGAACTGAGAGAAGCCGGTGGCGGTTTTGCAAGTAACAGTGTGGGAAGAGGAATAGTCCAGGTAGCTGTGAGAGTCTGTGGGTTTATAATAGACATCAGTAGATAAGCTGCCTCCAGGGACAGAAAGATCGAGAAAGGGGAGGGAGGTGTCAGACCAGGTAAACTTGAGGGCAGGTTGGAAGTTGGAGGCAAAGTTGACGAAGTCGATGAAGTCTGCGCAGGTGTGAAGTGGACGAGCACCACGCTGGGATGAAGTCAGTGAGCTCCGTACGGGGCTGATATCAACAAGCCCCTCACGGGGGTGAAGACAATGAGCCCACACGAGGATGAAGCTGATGAGCTCTGCATGAGGGTGAAGTTGACAAGTTCCACACGGGGATGAAGTCGTCAAGTTCTGTATGGGGATGAAGTCGTCAAGTTCCGTACGGGAATGAAGTCGACGAGCTCCATACAGGGATGAAGTTGACAAGCCTCACACGGGGGTGAAGTCGACAAGTTCCACATGGGGATGAAGTCGACGATCTCGGTACGGGGATGAAGTCGACAAGTTCCACGCAGGGATGACGTCGACGAGCTCCATACGGGGATGACGTCGACAAGTTCCACGTGGGGGTGAAGTCAACAAGTTCCACACAAGTCGACAAGTTCCATACGGGGATGAAGTTGACAAGTTCCACGCAGGGATGAAGTCGACGAGCTCCATACCGGGATGAGGTTGACAAGTTCCACATGGGGATTAAGTCAACAAGTTCCACACAGGAATGAAGTTAACCAGCTCTGTGTGAGGGTGAAGTCGACAAGTTCCACACAGGGATGACGTCGACGAGCTCCATACGGGGATGAAGTCAACAAGTTCCACACAGGGATGACGTCGACGAGCTCCATACAGGGATGAAGTCAACAAGTTCCACACAAGGATGAAGTTGACGAACTCCATACGGGGATGAAGTCGACAAGCTCCGCATGAGGGTGAAGTCGACAAGTTCCACATGGGGGTGAAGTCGACAAGTTCCACACAAGTCGATAAGTTCCATATGGGGGGGAAGTCGACAATTTCCACACAGGGATGAAGTCAACAAGCTCCGTACAGGGATGAAGTCGATGTTCCGTACGGGGATGAAGTTGATAAGTTCCACACAGGGATGAAGTCAACAAGTTCCACAGAGGGATGAAGTCAACAAGCTCCGTACGGGGATGAAGTCGATAAGTTCCATACGGGGATGAAGTCGATAAGTTCCATACGGGGATGAAGTCGACAAGTTCCACACAGGGATGAATTCAACAAGTTCCACACAGGGATGAAGTCGACAAGTTCCACACGGGGATGAAGTCGACAAGTTCCGTACGGGGATGAAGTCGACAAGTTCCACACAGGGATGAAGTCGACAAGTTCCACACAGGGATGAAGTCGACAAGTTCCGTACCGGGATGAAGTCGACAAGCTCCGCATGAGGGTGAAGTCGATAAGTTCCACACGGGGATGGTTGATGAGCTCCAGATGGGGATGAAGTCAATGAGCTCCGCACAAGAGTTTATAGTGAAGTAATGTCCAGGGGTTGGTTCACTCATTGTCCGTTCAGAAATCTGATGGCAGAGGGGATGAAGCTGTTTTTTAAAACATTGTGTATGGATCTTCAGGCTCCTGCACCTCCTCCCAGATAGTAGCAATGAGCTGAGAGCATGTCCTGAAAGGTGAGGGTCCCCAATGATGGAAGCCACCTTTCTGAGGCATCACCTTTTGAAGATATCCTGGACAGTGGGGACGCTAGTGCCTATGATGGGGCTGGCTGAGTTTACAACCCTCTGCAGATTTTTAAAATCCTGTGTAGTAAATGGAATAAATGGAAGGAGGAGGGGAACCAACGAGAGGTGATAGTCAAATGTTTATTTCCCTTTACAGATGCTACCTGACCTGTGGAATTCCTCCTGCATTTTGTTTGCGTGCTGTAGATTTCCAGCATCTGCAGAATCTCTCACATCTGCGCTCTCCTATCCCCATCTAAGAAGGGCAGAGAACTTCCCAGGAATAGATAGATAGAATGCCTTTGGAGTGAGCTGTCCCAACCTGCTGAATGAAAACCCAAATGGATGGTCAGTTCTGTCACTTCTAGGCATCCCTGTCCCATTCCAGTCATCGCACGCGCAGAATTATACTTCACCAAAGAAAATGAGGCCCAGGAGAAGGAAAATCATCGCTTCATGTTGGTTTCAAGAAATTTCCACAGAAATTGAAAATGCCTTGCATTTGACCTCAGGACCTATGATTTTCTTATGCTTGCAAGAAGATTCTCCAAGCTGTATATTGTAATGACAGAGTGGTACATGAGTTGACACTGAACATAATGCTTTTCTAATTATAACACTGAGATCTGGATCTGAACAGCCTGGGACATCTGGTCGTAACATGTTAGAAACGGCATATTTGTCGCAACAGATGTCGCATTTCGATACAAAACATTCCTAAAATCCCAGACTCTTCAGAACTACAGCCTGACAGACTGCCATTCGCATTCCGATGCACAAAGTATCCAGGCCACACAATAACCTCAAGCTGACCTGAGAATTATATTTATTTAACAGCAATCAGAGTTACCACCGTGAAAGGGCCATTGATTCACTCCAGCTGAATAAGATAGGGGCTTGATAAGGGTGGCGTGGTGGCGTAGCATTTAGCGGAACACTATTACAGTGGCTGCAGTCCCAGGTTCAATTCCCATCACTGTCTGTAAAGACTTTGTAGGCTCTTCCCCTGACCACGTGAGTTTTCTCCCTCATTCCAAAGACAGGTTCGTAGGTTAACTGGTCACACGAGCGCAACTGGGGCAGTACAGGTTCATTGGGCCAGAAGGGCCTGGATCTCTAAATAAATAATAAAATGCAAAGGATCATATTGTAGGCATGGGGCTGAAGACTGCATCCAACATATTCCGGGCAAGCCAAGGGAAACTTGGTCATTTGTTCCATCACTTACACTTTACAGGGTTACAGAGAGAAATTTCATCACTCATCTTAAGTTGAGAATACTGTAAGTTTCTTCCACGTGAACTAACCAGAATTCGCCTTTGTCTGAAACACTGATGGTAGAACATAATCAGTCTTTCCACAGCAAAGCCTAATGACAAGCAGTGAGTCGTGCTCGTGGTCCGGGAGGATACTGATCATTGCCAAAGGGGGGCTCACTTGCACTTGAGCAACCATCTGCTGCAGAAACCCGGTGGTTCAAGCAGCCTCAGAGGTGAAAGGAACTTGGGAGTCCTAGTGTAGGATTCCCTGAAGGTTAATTTGCAAGTTGAGTCGGTGGTGAGGAAGGCAAATGCAATGTCAGCATTCATTTTAAGAGGACTAGAATATAAAAGTAAAGTTGTAATGCTGAGGCTTTATAAGGCATTGGTCAGACCATACTTGGGGTATTTCGGGCAGTTTGCTGGCATGGAGAAAATCCAGAGGAGGTATGTTAGAATGATTCCAGGATTGGAAGGGTTAACCTACAAGGAGTGTTTGATAGTTCTAGGCCTGTACTCACTGGAGTATAGAAATATGATGGGGGTTGGGGGGTGGGTAGGATCTCATTGAATAGTGAAAGACCTAGATAGAGTGGACATGGGGAGGATGTTTAGTGGGAGAGGCTAGCACCAGAGGACAGAGCCTCAAAATAGAAGTACATCCCTTTAAAACAGAGACAGATAGGTTCTTAACTAGTCAGGGCACCGAAGGTTATAGGAATAAAGCAGGACAATGGGGTTGAGAGGGAAAATAAATCAGCCATAATTAAACAGTAGAGCAGACTTGATGGGCCAACAGTCTTCATTCTCTCACCTTTGTCTTATGGCAGTCATATCTGTGGGAGGAAAGGAACTGCTGACATTTCGTGTTGAAACCCTGCATCAAGAGTTCTAAAGCAGAGTTTTCAAACCGAAACACTGGCCATTGCTCTCCTCCTTCTGATGCTGCTCATGCCACTGGGCTCCTCCAGTAAACTGTTCATTGCTCCACGTTCCAGCATCCGCACTACCTCGCCTGCCCTTGTAATCATCTATGAAAGTGAGGTAAGGAGAGTCAGGCCTCACCAATGACCCACTTCAGCATCATGACAAGGTGAGGAATGGTTATAGCTGCAGGATCTCCTAAAGTACCTCATCTGACATTTGCACTTTACTCGTCGACCTGTACTGCGCCATCTCTGAAGTGGTAGTGTGGCATTCAATATTTCAAGATTGCTCCAGTAAAGAGAATGAAATAATTGTTAATCTGGATCTGATGCAGCACAAAAAAGAAAACACACAATTAGATAAATACATTAAATAGCTTACAGTATATACATAGATTGATTGTATGTTCTGCATTCTGATTTGCCTTTTACTACCTCAAAGTACTTATGCAGGGAATGATCTGTCTGGATGGCACATGCAAACAAAAGCTCTTCATTGTATCTCAGCACACATGACAAT
This sequence comes from Mobula birostris, assembly GCF_030028105.1. Lineage (NCBI taxonomy): Eukaryota > Metazoa > Chordata > Chondrichthyes > Myliobatiformes > Myliobatidae > Mobula > Mobula birostris. The sequence goes on from NC_092370.1 coordinate 237,114,359, forward strand.
AATAAACCAATATCAAAGCTCATCTTTTTCCATTGCTTTCATCTATGAAATATTTGTTCCTTGGGTGCAAACACAAAGGAAATCACCGCAATTAATTCAGAGTATAATAGTGGAAATAACTGCTAGCCTTGGCCCACAAGTTGTCACCCTTTTACAAGTTCCACTTTAGTGACCTAAGCTCTGAGGAAATCCAAAGCTAACTCCACTGTGCAGACCTGAGGAAGTCTCGTAGGTGCAGTCTTTCTGAGGAAGTGTTAAACTGAGACTTGGATTTGGAGTGCCATAAAATCACAGAGCACTATGTTGAGGAGGAGCAGTAGCATATTGGGCAATATATCATCCCTCACAAAAGCAGATTAGCTGGTCACCCTCATATTGTTGCTTACTGAGTCTGCTATGTACAAGTGGACTTGCATCTTTCCTACATTACAATCTCAAGTACATTTCAGAAAGAACCTGTTCAGCTTTTGGAACACACTGAGATTCTGAAAGATGTTTTCTCTTTAACTTACGTAACGGCCTGGGAAAGTTTCACTGCTAAGGTAATGGTTGTTCTGTAGCAGCAGTGCTTGGGTTATGACTAGAGATAACAGGGGCTTTAGAATGTGAGCCGTCCAATGAAGGGAGTGTTCTTTTCTTGTTGTGTGCCTGACAGCAAGTTGTTCTAGGTCTTTTGTTTGGTGGAAGATGAAGAAAGAAGATGCCTGAAAGGAGTGGACTTGGAGTGGGGCCAGGAGTCGAGGAAGCCCAGGGGAAAACAATGGAGGACCACCGGAAGGGAAACTGTGAGCTCCAACGTGGGCATTGGACTGTTTCATTAAAATGGGCCCTTTTCTTTTTGTTTTTCTTTACTAACCCTCGAGTCAAGTTAAGAACTATAAAGCAAAGCTGTTTAATTACATATGATGCAGTTATTTCATGGTACTGATTTGTAACAGGGGAACAGATGACACAGCGTCCACCCAAACAAGAAGTTTTGCACCTCGGATTTCACATACTTGGCTGGGCCAGAGACCATCTTCCCGAGACTAACGCCGCCAGCCCAACCTGAGGGTTACAACTGTGGGGGTTCATCCAGAATGAAGCCCACCCCTGAACGGGAAGAGGAGTATGAGACTTGGGCGGGGCAGACCTCTCAGTTGTTAGATGAGTGGCAGTGCTCTGATGATGTAAAACGACAGCGATTGGTTGAAAGTTTGAGGGGGCGGGCAGCTGATGTGAGAGCAGTGAAGTCCCTGTACCCTTTTGCCACTACTGCCGCTTACATGCAAGCATTGGAAAATGTGTTTGGCATGACAGGAAGCCCTATGGAGCTCATGACAGGGTTTCAGGACATGCGTCAGGAGAAGGGGAAGAAGCTTTCTGCCTGTATCTTTCGGCTAGAGAGGCAGCTAAATTGCTTGTGACGCCGAGAGGCTATTTAGGCGGCTGCGGTGGATCAGTTAAGAATGGACCAGATAGCAAAGGGCGCCCAGTCCCAGGACCTGATCGCTTGGGGTCTCCGACTGTCTCATAAGGTGCGCCCCCCTCCCTTGTTTGTTGAGCTGATCAGAAAAGTACAAGAGGAGGAAAATGTGTCGGAAGCACAGGAGGCCTCCGTCAGCAGGGTACAGTCCTGAGGGTGTCCTGGGGTGAAGTGACCACGGATAGCCTGCCCTGGGGAGTGGTAGAGGAGATTGTGGCAGTGTTGAGAATTGAGATGTTCCAGTTGTTATCAGCGGGTGTGACCCTCCCCCCCCATATGCTGGAACTGATAGGGAGGCGGATCTAAGGGGCCAGACTGTGCAGAGGGCTGCTAGCAGCCAGGGTCCCATGAGAAGGGGGGTGGCCAGTTTTGTCTGTTAAAAAGAGGGACACTCCAGGCGGGAGTGTGAACAACCGGAAACCCCTTGAAGATGAGCCCTTGGGTACCTAAGCAGAGAGAGTCATTGGAAAAATTTAAGAGACCCAGTGAGGAGATAACCTGGTGTATCGGGGGGAACTCATTCCCAGCAGTATATCAAGGAACACCCTAAAACAAAAAAACCCTGTTCCTGAAGGCTTAGTGGGGCCAAGCTCCAGTGTATCGCTACAGATATAGGGTACTTATGCTCGAGCCATACTCAACACGGGGTCGCAGGTCACTTTGTAAAACCATTCGTTTTACAACTAGTATTTGACGCATTTACCATTGACGTCATTCAGTGCACTAGAGATCTGGGGTCTTACTGCGGGTGATTATCTGTATGATGGTAATTTGTCAGTGAAGCTGGAGTTTTCAGAGGCCGGTGTGGGAGTGGCTGAGGCCCTTGATACGTTAGCGCTAGTTTGTCCAGACCCTGTTGAGAAGGGCGGCGTTTCAATTCTTGTGGGGACCAACTGTCCTATTATGAGGAGGCTCATGGGACCCTGCAAGGAGAAAGCTGGAGAGAGCTTCCTGAGATCATTGTCCGTTCACCCGGTGTTTCGAGCTGCCTTTGAGGAAGTGCGTGGCTGCATTGGGCCAGATACTGAATTTAGATGAGGGACTGTGTGGTTCACCCAATTGAAGCCAATCATGTTACAACCCAGGGAAGTAGCGAGAGTGATGGGAACCCCCCCCCCCCATTTTCTCGGAATGCCAGACAGCAAGGCCCTCTTTGTGGATGCTCCAGAAGACCACAAGGAGGAGTTGGGATTTCCTGCTGGGGTACTGATGAGGCCCGAACTGCAGAAGCCCTTGGTGGTACAGGCAAGCAGGATGGCAGTGATTGTCAGGAACACTACGAAGAGGGAGGTCACCTTCAAGCGGAGGATACCCCTGGCACATCTGTTCCCAGTGATGGTAATGTCTAGTGTCCCTGTGAGACAAGCCAGGGAGAAACTATCTGAAAAAGGAGGAAAGTTGACCACTGAGTCATTCAACTTCAGGGACTCCCCGGTACCTGCAGGTTGGAAGAGAAGGTTGATAGAGAAGATGTTGAAGCTGGAAGGTGTCTTTTCCACTGATGAGTTTGATGTGGATTGTTCCAAGAACACTTGTCACACTACCCGGGTGACCGAGGACACCTCGTTCAGAGAGAGGCCGCGCGACTGGCCCCTGCAGAGGTGGAAGACGTGCGGCAGTATTTGTGGAAGTTGAAGGAAGCTGAGACGATCAGTGCGTCCAGAAGCCCCTATGTGTCCCCAGTAGTAGTGGCCAGAAAGAAGAATGGGGAGGTACGCATATGTGTGGACTATAGGACTCTGAACAGGTGTACCGTCCCCGACCAGTGTACGATCCCAAGGATCGAAGATGCGCTGGCCTGCCTGAGTGGTGCGAAGTAGTTCAGTGTGCTGGATTTGAGGAGTGAATATTACCAGATCCTCGTGAGTGAGGCCAACAAAGAGAAGATGACATTTATATCTCCACTGGGATTCTTCCAGTTTGAAAGGATACCCTAGGGAATATCAGGAGCCCCTGTAATCTTCCAGCGTGTCATGGAGAAAACAATGGGGGATATGAACTTGCTTGAGGTATTGGTGTATCTGGATGACCTCATAGTGTTTGGGTCAGCCTTGAAAGAACATGAAGCAAGGCTGCTGAAGGTGCTGGGCTGTCTAAAAGCTGAACGGTTAAAACTTTCCCTGGACAAGTGCCAGTTCTGCAAGACGTCTGTCACTTTGTTGGGTACATCGTCTCAATGGATGGAGTAGCAATGGATCCAGCTAAGACAGAGGCGGTCACCACTTGGCCAAGGCCCCAGACTGTGAGCACTTTGCGCTCATCCCTTAGGTTCTGTGGTTACTATCGGAGGTTTGTGAAGGGCTACGCGAAAGTGAGTCACCCTTTAGATCAGCTTCTGTGTGGTTACTGTCCCTTGGGAAAGAATGGGAGGAGGACAAAAGGAGAGGAGGGTAAAGATCATCTTTGCCCCTTGGAGCCTTTTGGACCAAGGTGGGATGTGAAATGTGAAGAGGCCTTTCAGTCGCTGAAGGAGATGTTGACCTTGGTGCCTGTGCTGGCTTTTGCAGACCCTGATTGCTGTATGTACTGCACATGGATGCCAGCAGAGAGAGCTTAGGGGACGTCCTGTATCAGGATCAGGGCACCAGGTTGAGACCTGTTGCGTTTGTCAGCCAGAGTCTGTCGCCCTTTGAGAAAAACTATCCCAGGAACAAGTTGGAGTTTCTGATGTTGAAATGGGCTGTTGTGGATAAGCTGAGGAACTACCTCTATGGTGCCAAGTTTGAGGTGAGGACAGACAACAATCCCCTAACTTATATTCTGAGATCAGCAAAATTGGATGCCACAGGCCATCGGTGGTTGGTAGCATTCTCTGCCTATGATTTCAGGCTGAAGTACCGGCCAGGAAATAGGAACATTGATGCTGATGCTTTGTCCCAACGTGCGCTTGAACAACAAGAACAGGGAAAAAGAGTGGGAGAGCTCTCCTGCGCCGGGAGTGAAAGCCATGTGCCAGTTTTCCATCACTGTGAAGGCAGAGGAAAGGCAAGGGAGAATCGAGGGTAGATCAATTGGAAGCTTCTGATGACGCCATTCCACAAGTTTACTGTAACCTGACTGCTCTAAAGACAGACCAGTTACCGGAATTGTGTCCTGGGGCAGTGGCAGCTGCTCAGTGAGATGACCCGGGCATTGGTACCATTTGGTCAGCGGTCAAAAAGGGAGACATGGCCCAAGGGGAAAAGATGAAACACGCTGTGGTGTCTAACTTACAGAGAGAATGGCCCAGATTAAAATTGAGGAACCGGATCCTATAGCAGGTCACGTCACTTCTGGACAAACCTCGGCATTGCCAGCTGGTTCTGCTTGAGAGGTATCGGAGGATTGTGTTCAAGTCACTTTATGATGATTCTGGCCACTTGGGGGTTGAAAAGACCTATGGACTGCTCAGAGATCGGCTTTATTGGCCCCGAATGAAACCAGAGGTCGAAGAATACTGCAAGTCGTGCATTCGATGCATACGGAGGAAGACGCTGCCTGCAAGGGCAGCTCCCTTGTCCCACTTGCAGAGTGCAGAGCCCCTTGACCTGGTGTGTATGGATTTCCTGTCGATAGAGCCAGATGCCAGCAACATGGTGAATGTCTTAGTCATCATGGATCTCTACACCAGATATGCACAAGCTTTCCCAAGCAAGGATCAGAGGGCGTCCACCATGGCCAAAGTGTTATGGGAGAAGTATTTCACCGGGCGGATACATAGTAATCAGGAACAGGATTTCGAGAGTTGGTTCATCCATGAGTTACTGAGCATGCTCGAAGTCGAGAATTCGAGGACTACTCCTTATCACCTGCAGGGTGATCCCCAGCCCAAGAGGTTTAACTGGACCTTGCTAGACATGCTCAGAATCCTGGAGATCAGCAAGAAGAGCAGGTGGAGTGAACATATTGGACGTCTGGTCCACTGCTACAACTGTACCTGAAATGAAGCTACCAGGTTCTCGCCATATAATCTGATGTTTGGGCGTGAGGCAAGGTTGCCCATCAACCTTTGTGGGGCTGGCAAGGACGACCTATCACTGAAGATTTATCTAAAGTATGTGTCTCATATGAGAACAGAGCTGAAAAAAGGCTTATGAATTAGCTGAGGTTACGGCTGCCAAGAAGAATCAAGGAAATAAGAGGAGGTATGATCAAAAGGTGAGGTTCTTCCAACTCATGCCAGGAGACTGAATCCTCATAAAGAATTAGGGGCTACCTGGAAAGCACAAGTTGGCTGACCGCTGGGCGGCTACGCCCTATGTAGTGGAGAGTCAGATGCCAAACGTAACTGTCTTCCGGGTGAAACCAGAGAATGGGAATGGGTCTGTCAAGATTCTCCGTCGGAACCACCTTCTGCCCATGGGAGAAGAGGCGCAGGCTGACCCAGAGCCTGACCTGGAGCCTACACCTAGTAAGAGGACTCTGCAGCATCACAGGGAGGCTGAGGGACCAACAGCCGGAGAGATTAGACCGGCCCCCGCCCCTGAGTGGGACACTGATTCGGAGAGTGAGGAAATGGAGGTGTGGTATATGCTGCCTTTTGCTAACTCCCCACTGAGGAGATTCCCAATCCTTCTCACGTTGAGTCAGGTAGAGAAGGGGAGGCTTTCTGTGGACAACCTGGGGTTCAGCGGGACCCTGCAAGGGATGAAGCGGCCTCGGCCAAGGGTCAGAAGGGTCCAAGTTGCAGGAGGACATAAGTGATAGACCAGGGGAGGCCTCGCCAGGTAGACCAGAAGTATCTCCAGTAGTGTCGGAACATGAAGAGGTAGGTGAGGGGGAATGGAGGTCTCCAAGAATTAGGATAGGCTGGCCTATATAGCACCGGGGGAACAGAATGTGGCCCCTACCACTTTGGGGAGCTATGTCACTGCCTTTTACACCTGGGTTGCACTTTGTGCTTTGTAGGAAGGGTTGGAAAGTTATCTCAAAGTCATGAAGACATGAATAAATTTGGTGGGGGGAGAGTGTAACAGCCTGGGGAAGGTTTCAATGCTAAGGTAATGGTTGCTTCTGCAGCAGCAGTGTTTGGGTTATGACCAGAAATAGTGGGGGCTTTGGAATGTGAGCCGTCCAATGAAGGGAGTATTTTTTTCTTGTGTGCCTGAGACCGAGTTGTTCAAGGTCTTTTGTTCAGCGGAAGATGAAGAGAAAAGATGCCAGAAAGAAGTGGACTTGGAGTAGGGCTGGGAGTTGATGAAAACCAGGGGAAATCGATGGAGGGCCACCGGAAAGGAAACCGTGAGCTCCAATGTGTGCATTGGACTGTCATTAAAATGGGCCCTTTTCTTTTTGTTTTTCTTTACTAACTCCTTAGTCAAATTAAGAATTATAAAGCTAAATCATTTAATTGCATATGGTGTACTGTTTGTTATTTCGTAGTACTGATTTGTAACAGGGGAACAGATCACACAGCATCCACACAAACAAGAGGTTTTGCACCTCAGATTTCACATGTTTGGTGGGGCCAGAGACTGTCTTCCCAAGACAAAAACCTTGGTGTGATACTTGATCCCGCCTTTAAGTTTGACAAACAAGTTAAGGCAGTAGTAAAAGCCAGTTTTCTCCAGCTTCATATTATTGCCAAAATCAAGTCGTTTCTCTCCTTCAAAGATCTCGAGAAAGTCATCCATGCCCTTATATCCTCCGGCTTGGACTACTCCAACTCCCTGTACACTGGGATTAGTCAGTCGTCCCTGTCCCGTCTGCAACTGGTCCAGAACGCCGTGGCCAGGCTCCTGACAGGTGCCCGGAAGAGGGACCACATTACTTCTATCCTGGCCTCTCCCCACTGGTTACCAGTACGGTTTAGAATTGATTTTAAGATACTCCTGTTTGCTTATAAAGCCCTAAATGGGCTGGCCCCCTCCTATATCGCAGACCTTCTAACCCCTTATTCTATTTCCCGGTCCCTCAGGTCAGCTGACTTGGGTCTCCTGGCTGTCCCACAATCTAAATTTAAGTTCAGGGGTGACCACGTCTTTGCTGTTGTAGCCCCTAGACTGTGGAACAGCATTCCCCTCCCTATCAGATCTGCCCCCTCCATCGACTCTTTTAAGTCCAGGCTCAAAACTTACCTTTATTCACTAGCGTTTGAATCTTCCTGATATGGCTGATTTTTGGCTTGTGCCTAGGCTCATGTGTTGTTTATTTTGTGCCTATAAGCTGTGTGCCTTGTCGTTTATATCTGTGTTTCTTGTATTTGTGATCTTAGCTAACTGTTATGGTTTGTACAGCACTTTGGTCAACTTGGGTTGTTTTTAAATGTGCTTTATAAATAAATTTGACTTGACTTGACTTATGCTGCCGGCTGAATGTGAGGGTTACACTTATATAGTGACTCCTTCCAATTGTTGACTTATTTACCATTTTCAAACAATGTGCTTAAAGAGATTCTTATGAAGTATGATCTGAAACTTTGTCAGAATCACAATCAGTTTTATTATCAGTGACCTATGTCGTGAAATTGGATGTTTTACGGGCAGCTGTACAGTTCTGTACGTAAAATTTACTATAAAATATAATCTTATATATGGGGTGATTGGTAAGTTCGTGGCCTAAGGTAGAAGGATTCAATTTTAGAAAACCTAGCACATTTATTTTTCAACATAGTCCCTCCTACATTTACACACTTAGTCCAGCGGTCGTGGAGCATACGGATCTTGGACCTGCAGAAAGTGCCCACAGCAGGGGTAATTAATAAGTTCGTGTCCTAAGGTAGAAGGAGATGAGTTATTAACTTCAAACTTTCTGCATAATCACTCAAAGAGCTGAACTGCATGTGCATGTAACAAGAGCCGTTTAACTCATCTCCTTCTACCTTGGGCCACAAGCTTATCAATCACCCCTGCTGTGGACACTTTCTGGAGGTCCAAGGTCCGTATGCTCCACGACTGCTGGATTAAGTGTGTAAATGTAGGAGGGGACTATGTTGAAAAATAAATGTGCCAGGTTTTCTGAAATAGACTCCTTCTACCTTGGGCCACAAACTTATCAATCACCCCTCGTATATATGAAGTGAAATAAGTAATGTGAAAAGAGAGCAAGAATAGTGAGGGAGTTTTCATGGGTTCATTGTCCATTCAGAACTCTGATGGCAGACAGGAAGAAGTTGTTCATAAAATAATGAGTGTGTTTCTTCAGGCTCCTGTACCTGATGGTAGTAATGAGAAGAGGGCATGCTTTGGGTGGCGGAGGTCCTTAATGCTGGATACCTTTTTGAGGCATCGACTTTTGAAGATGTCCTTGAGGGTGGGGAGGATAGTGCCACGGTGTTCAATATTCACCTTTCTCCCACATCTTCTCCATAACTTTGCTGGACATATGTGTGATGAAGACAGTCATATTTTCCTATTAGCCAAGGTTTCCTATCATTAATCTCTGGAATATATTCTAAGTGAGCGGATATATTAGTATTTGGATAGACTGGGACTGAATTGTCAACATGGCTTTTTACATGGTAGGTCATGTGTAACCAGCCTTATAGAGTTTTTTGAGGAAGTTACCATGAAAGTTGATGACAGATAGATAGATAGATAGATAGATAGATAGATAGATAGATAGACATACTTTATTGATCCCGAGGGAAATTGGGTTAGATGCTTTCTACATGGACTTTAGCAAGACTTTTGACAAAGTCCAGCAAGGGAGGTTGGTCAAGAATGTTCAGTTGCCTAGAATTCAGGATGATCGGGTTAGACGTTGGCTTTGCGAAAGAAGCTAGAGTGGTAGTGGAATCAGGGATTGGTGCTGGGTCCATTGTTGTTTGTCATCTATATCAATGATCTGGATGATAATGTAGTAAACTGGATCAGAAAATTGGTGGATGACACCAAACTTTTGCGGCATAGTGGACAGTGAGGAAGGCTATCAAAGCTTGCAGCAGGATCTGGACCATCTGTAAAAATGGGAATATTATAGACCACCCAAAAATCTATGGGATTTAAAGGAGCAAATTTCTAGAGAGATTACAGATTGGTGTAGTTAATGATAGTAGATGATTTTAATTTTTCACATATCGACTGGGTCTCGCATACTGTAAAAATGTTCTGTGGGAAATTGTCTGTCAAATGTATTCAGGAAAGTTTCCTTAATTAGTACATAGAAGTCCCAACTAGAGAGTGTGTGATACTTGATCTGCTATGTTGGAAAGAGACAAGGCAGTTGACAGAGGTTTATGTAGGGGAATACTTTGCATCTCATGATCACAATGCCATTAGTTTCAAGGTAATTATGGAAAGAGATAGGCCTAGTCACTAGGTGGAGATTCTAAATTGGAGAAAGGCCAATTTTGATGGTATCTGGTAAGTGTGGATTGGGACAGGCTGTTTTCTGGCAAAGCTGGTATGACCCTATCGGAATAAAAGGTAAAGATAGCACAATTAGGAAACCTTGGTTTTCAAGAGACATCAAGGCCCTTGTTAAGAAAAAAGAAGGTGCATAGCAGGTATAGGCAGATAGGAACAAATGAGGTCCTTGTGGAATGTAAGAAGTGCAAGAGAACACTTAAGATTGAAATCAGCAGGGCTAAAAGAAGGCATGAGTTTACCCTAACAGACAAGGTGAAGGAGAATCCTAAGGGATTCTACAGATATGCTAAGAGCATCAGGATTGCAAGAGACAAAATTAGTCCTCCGGAAGATCAGAATCCATGTGTGGAGCCAAAACAGATAACGGAGATCTTAAATTTTTTTTGCATCTGTATTTACTCAGGAGATGGAGATAAAGTCTATAAAAGTGAGGCAAAGCCATATCAACTTTGCAAAAGGGCACGAGTCTGTGGTGGCCAGTGCTATCATGTTTGCTGTTGTGTGCTGGGGCAGCAGGCTGAGGGTGGCAGACTCCAACAGAATCAACAAACTCATTCGTAAGGCCAGTGATGTTGTGGGGATGGAACTGGACTCTCTGACGGTGGTGTCTGAAAATAGGATGCTGTCTAAGTTGCATGCCATCTTGGTCAATGTCTCCCATCCACTACATAATGTACTGGTTGGGCACAAGAGCACATTCAGCCAGAGACTCATTCCACCGAGATGCAGCACTGAGCGTCATAGGAAGTCATTCCTGCCTGTGGCCATCAAACTTTACAACTCCTCCATTGGAGGGTCAGACATCCTGAGCCAATAGGCTGGTCCTGGACTTATTTCATAATTTACTGGCATAATTTACATATTACTATTTAACTATTTATGGTTCTATTACTATTCATTATTTATGGAGCAACTGTAACGAAAACCAATTTCCCCCAGGATTAATAAAGTATGACTATGACTATGACTAACTCATGGACCCTGTACAGATTACAGAGGAGGAGATTTTGCTGTCTTGTGGTAAATTAGGGTAGATAAAACCCCAGGGCCTGACAATGTGCTCCCTCAGACCCTGTGAGAAGCAAGTACAGAAATTGCAGGAATCCTAGCAGAGATATTTACACCAGGCTTAGCCACGGGTGAGGTGCCAAAGGTTTGGAGGATACCCAGTTTTGCTCTGTTGCTTAAGAAGGGCTCTGAGAATAAGCCAGAAAATTATAGGCAGGTGAACCTGACATCAACAGTGGGAAAGTTAATGGAAGATAATCTAAGGCAGGGGTCCCCAACCTTTTTTTCACCGTGGACCGGTTTAATATTGACAATATTCTTGCGGACCAGCCGATGGGGTTGAACGTTCAAGTTCAACAGTGCATGACAGGGAATGAGGAAGGGTGCAGCTGACTCATATTGTTTCATATCGCCAAATCATATCGTTTCCTCTTGGCCCGGTAGCACATGCTTTGCAGCCCAGTACCGGTCCGTGGCCTGGTGGTTGGGGACCACTGTTTAAGGGACTGGATATATAAGTATTTGGATAGACAGGGACTGATTAGTCAATATGACTTTGTGCATGGTATGTCATGTCTAACCAATCTTATCGAGTTTTTCAAGGAAATTATCAGGAAAAGGGATGAAGCTAAGGCAGCGTAAGTTTAGCAAAGACTTTAGCAAAGCCTTTGGCAGTGTCCTGCACAGGAGGTTGGTCAAGAAGGTTCAGTCACCTGGCATTGAAGCTGAGGTAGTAAATTGGATTAGACATTGGCTTGGCTGGAGAAGCAGAACGTGATTGCCTCTCTGACTGGAGGCCTGTGACTGGGTCCATTGTTGTTTGTCATCTACATCAATGACCTGGATGATAATGTGGTTAACTGGATCATCAAATTTGTGGATTGCACCAAGATTGGGGGAGGAATGGACAGCAAGAACGACTATTAAAGCTTGCATTGGGATCTGGACCAGCTGGAAAAATGGGCTGAAAAATGGCAAATGGAATTTAATGCAGAAAAGTACAAGGTGTTGTACTTTGGGAGAACCAACCTGGATAGAGCAGAAGGGTCTGGGAATACAGGTCCATAATTCCTTAAAAGTGGCATCACAGGTAAGTAGGGTCGTGAAGAAAGATTTTGGCGCATTGGCCTTCATAAATTAATGTATTGTGTACAGGAGTTGGGATATGATTTTGAAATTGTATGACATTGGTGAGGCCTAATTTGGTGCAGATTTGGTCACCTACCTAAAGGAAATTGTAAATAAGATTGAAAGAGCACAGAAAAAATTCATAAGGATGTTGCCAGGACTTGACGACCTGAATTACAGGAAAAGTTTGAATAAGTTATGACTTTATTCCCTAGAACAAAGAAGACTGAGGGAAGATTTGATAGAGGCATAAAAAAATCATGAAGGGTATAGAATGCAAGCAAGCTTTTTCCACTGAGATTTGGTGAAACTACAACCAGAGGTCATGGGTTAAGGGTAAAAGGTGAAATGATTAAGGAGAACATGAGGGGGAACTTCTTCACTTAGAAGGTAGTGAAAGTGTGGAATGAGCTGCCAGTGGCAGTGGTGGGTGTGGTTTCAATTTCAACATTTAAGAGAAATTTGGATAGATATGTTGATGGGAGGGTGTGCAGGTCAATGGAACTAGGCATATTAATAGTTCAGACTATTGAGTGATGTGGCCTGCCTGTGTGCTGTATGACCCTATGGATCTATGACTCTACGCATAAAGCTCTGAAAATGTCACTGTTCCTAAATCCTATAATCAATAGTTTTAATAAATTCCTTCCCAGTGGAAGCAATTTACTCTCATCATTTCATTGTTAAAGTAATAGAAGTCAAATGTTAAGCATGGTCAGTAGTTTCACTTTAGTTTCTAATCGAGGATGATATGCCTGTCTGTTCCTGAGTAATGTTGTTGCACCACTGAATGGAGGGTCCGTCTACTGGTTTAGCTGCATGCTAATTGATAGCAAACAGAATTTTTAATCTAATATTACCCCAGCAATTATTATTTATCTTATTGATGTGATAGAACCTCAGTGAATGCAGATAAGGTCAATATTTGTTTGCATACTAACAGATCTGAATTTTAAAGGACTTCACCGAATGTGAAGACATTTGAAAAATTCTGAGAAGTATGACATCAGTGGTTGGGAAGTTGTTGGAATTGATTGTTAGGGATGAGATTATGGAATACTTGGAGGCACATGGCAAGATAGGTCAAAACCAGCATGGTTTCCTGAAAGGAAAATCCTGCCTGACAAATCTACTGCAATTCTTTGAGGAAATTACAAGCAGGGTAGACAAAGGAGGTGTAGTAGACGTAGTGCACTTGGATTTTCAGTAGGCTTTGACAAGGTGCCGCACACGAGGCTGCCTAGCAAGATAAGAACCCATGGAATTACAGGGAAGTTACTAGCGTGGGTGGAGCATTGGCTGATTGGCAGAAAACAGAGAGTGGGAATAAAGGGATCCTATTCTGGCTGGCTACTGGTTACCACTGGAGTTCCATAGGGGTCCATGTTGGGACCGCTTCTTTTTACGATGTATGTCAATGATTTGGACTACAGTATTAATGAATTTGTGGCTAAATTTGCCAATGATACAAAGATAGGTGGAGGAGTGGGTAGTGTTGAGAAAACAGAGAGTCTGCAGAGAGACTTAAATAGTTTAGGAGAGCGGGCAAAGAAGTGGTAAATGAAATACAATGTTGGAAAGTATATGGTCATGCACTTTGGTGGAAGAAATAAACGAGCAGACTACTATTTAGATGGGGAGAGAATTCAAAATGCAGAGATGCAAAGGGACTTTGGAGTCCTTGTGCAAGATACCCTAAAGGTTAACCTCCAGGTTGAGCCAGTGGTGAAGAAGGCCAATGCAATGTTGGCATTCATTTCTAGAGGTTTAGAATATAACAGCAGGGATGTGATGTTGAGGCTCTATAAGGCACTCGTGAGATCACACTTGGAGTATTGTGTGCAGTTTTGGGCTCCTTATTTTAGAAAGGATATACTGACATTGGAGGGGTTTCAGAGAAGATTCACAAGAATGATTCCAGGGATGAAAGGGTTACCGTATGAAGAACGTCTGGCAGCTCTTGGACTGTATTCCCTGGAGTTCAGGAGAACGATGGGGGGATCTCATAGGAACATTCCAAATATTAAAAGGCCTGAACAGATTAGATATGGTGAAGTTATTTCCCATGGTAGGGGATTCTAGAACAAAAGGGCACGACTTCAGGATTAAGGGACGTCCTTTTAGAACTGAGATGCGGAGAAATTACTTTAGTCTGAGTGTGGTAAATCCGTGGAATTTGTTGCCATGAGCAGCTGTGGAGGCCAAGTCATTGGGTGTACTGTATTTAAGGTAGAGATAGATAGGTTCTTGATCAGCCAAGGCATCAAAGGGTATGGGGTGAGTGGGGATGACTGGAAGAATTGTATCAGCCCATGATTGAATGGTGGAGCAGTCTCGATGGGCCAAATGGCCTACTTCTGCTCCTATATCTTATGCTCTATGGTCTTACGGCGATGTTACCATATTCTTTAGACATGTATAAAATAAATGTTCTGTCTTCTCTCCCTCTCCTCAAAGGATTAGTGTGATGGGAGGGGGTCAGGTGGGGAATCCAGATGTGTCTGGTGTATGGCAATATTCTGACCCAGTGATCCAGAACATCGCCATACCACAAGTTCACCATGGTAGTTAGGAGATTTAATTTCAGTTAAATAAATCTGGGACAAAAATTAGGCTCAGGTGGTAAGAATGATATAATTGGTTTGCCATAAATTATTCCTCCACCCCTACATATGCTATTTGACCCATTAAGTTCCTTCAGCGAATTGCTTATTGCTCCGGATTCCAGCATCTGCAGTCTTTTGCATCTCCAAGTAATAAAAGTTCTTGTAAAAAGCTAATTTGGCTCCAGAACCACTAAATTTCATGGACTATAACACAGAACAGACCTCTCAGCCCACCATTGTCCATGACATAAACACAAGAGATTCTGCAGGTGCTGGAAATCCAGAGCAACACATACAAAACGCTGGAGGAACTCAGCAGGTCGGGCAGCATCTATGGAGAGAAACAACCAGTAGATGTTTCAGGCCAAGACCCTTCACCATTATCCATACCAGCCATTTTGCCCATCTACATTAATCCCTTTTGCCCACATTAGGTCTGTATCCTTATATGCCTTGTTTCTTTAAAGTGTCTGTCTAAACAGTGGTTGTATTTGACTGAATTTGGCAGCAGAATGTATGGTGACACTTGCAGGCTGTCCTCAACATATTGTGAAGTGAATTAGTTGTTAACTAACATGTTTACATGCTTTTCACTACATGTTAACATGTACATGTGATAAATAAATTTGAATCTGATTCCACCACCTCATCTGCAGTGAGTTCCAGATATTAACCATTCTGTTTAAGAACAACTTTTCCCCTGAAATCACTCACCTTAGACCTATATAGTCTTATTGTTGATACTCCTACCATGAGGAAAAGATCCTGTCTTCCCTAGCAATGTCTCCCATAATTTATGAACCTTAGTTGAAGCTTAACTGCCTCTTTAATTCAGGGGCAAGTTGAGTTGGATAATACTTTCAGCTGTTTCCAGCAGTATTCACATCCTGTCAATGAATAAACAGAACTGTTTTAGGCTGAATATTGCCAATTAAAGACAAAACTCTCTTGAGGCACTGTGATTTATATTTAACTCTTTCCCATTGCAATGTTGAAACGTTTTACAATTAGATTAAAATTGGAGGGTATTGATAAATTAGCCAGTTATTAGTATATCTAGACCAATTTATTCAATTGGTAATGATTCTCCACTACAAGATTGACTAAATTTCTCAATCCTGATGAAGGACTTCGGTCCGAAACATCAACTATTTACTCCTTTCCATAGATGCTGCCTGACTTGCTGAGTTCCTCCAGCGTTGTGTGTGTGCTGCTTTTGACTAAATTTTGACCTTGTAGGAATGTTGTGTACATCAGGATGAGGGATGTCAATCTCTTCCAGTTGTAAAGCATTTCCAAAATCCCTTGCATTCCTCCTCCCCACCGCTCCCAATGACTTGATTTCCACATTCACATGAAGCAAGAGCTTGTGGACTGAGTTCCACCAGGTACTTGAGTGATCTGTGCCAAACCACCAGCAAACAAAGGAGACTAAAGGGAACAAATCAGAGTTATGTGCTTTGTTCCACCCTTGCCTTTAATTCTCTCATTGCTTCATACTTTTCTTTCACCCTAGGATTACCCTATAATTCTCTTTCTCCATTTTCCCATTCAACCTATTTTCCATAGGAAATGGGTTTCTTTCCCTCTGTATCTTCCCTCTCTCACCTCATTCCAACTCAGCACAGATTTACATCACTTTCACAAAATGGTAACTTCTCCTTTCACAAATTAACACCATAATAAGTGATGAGAGAGGGAAGCTTTTGTTCCAAGAATTGTAATAACTAAAACCAGATGAGGTCTATCTCACATTTAACCAGTTAGGTACTGGATATTATTTTGATATCTGCATACATGAGTTCTTCATGCATCAACATTCCTGGCCTCAATTTTCCCTCTGACCAATTCCTCCTGACCACCTGGATCTCACTAATAAAACATACCTCAGGAAATATAAATTTCACTTCTGTGACAGGTGTTTAATACTTTCTCACAAGATAATAATAATAAAAACGTTTCATACAATATTGTTCTAAATGCTTTACAATAAAATAAAGTGCAAACATAAAAAATAAAAGACAAAAAAGATGTTAGTTTAAAGCAAAGTTAAATAAATAGACTTTGAGCTGGCATTTAAAAGTGTCAGCTGAGTCTGCATCCCATATAGTTTTAGGTATTGAGTTCCACAGCCTGGGAGTGTAGTTTAAAAAAGCTGACCCTCCAATTTTCTTTTGAGGGAGATTGTTTAAGTTTAAGAGAATGGTGAAAGAAGATATGAGAGCTCGAGCAGGATTATAAAACGAAAGTGATTCTATGATGTACTTCAGTCCTAGATCATTGAGTGCTTTAAAAACTAGTAAGAGAACTTTAAGATCTATTCTAAAAGATATAGGAGACCATAAGTCCATAAGACATGGGAGCAGAATTAGGCCATTTGTCCCATCGAGTTTGCTCCACCATTCAATCATAGCTGATTTTTCCCCCCCACCCCCGCCAGCCTTCTCCCTGTGACCTTTGGTGCCATGTCCAATCAAGAACCTATCAAGCTCTGCCTTAAGTACACCCAGTGACCTGGCCTCCACAGCTGCCTGTGGTAATAAATCCCACAAATTCACCAGCCAATGTAGAGTAGCTCTTAATTAGCCACAAGTTAAAAGTGTGATGAATAGTTTAATACCAGTTGATATCTATAGTATTTTCCACCTTACTCACACTGTGAGTACTGTGTTGGCACGTGACCAAGTGGTTAAGGCGTTCGTCTAGTGATCTGAAGGTGGCTAGTTCAAGCCTTGGCTGAGGTAGCACATGTGTCCTTCAGCAAGGCACTTAACCACACATTGCTCTGCAACAACACCAGTGCCAAGCTGTATGGGTCCTAATGCCCTTCCCTTGGACAACATCGGTGGCGTGGAGAGGGGAGACTTGCAGCATGGGCAACTGCTGGTCTTCCATACAACCTTGCCCAGGCCTGCGCCCTGGAAACTTTCCAAGGCGCAAATCCATAGTCTCATGAGACTAACAGATGCCTATTTAATTTAAGACTCACACTCTAGAGCAAGTAAAAGACGAATAATCTTTCCATCTATTCATCCCCAATCTGGCCCCTATCTTCTCCTGCTTTTACACTACTTCTTTGGATTCCTATTTCAGTGCTTGATAATACTACAAAATATTATTCCAACTCACAAAGTAGTTGGTCACTTGACACAATCCTGAATGAAATGACACCCTTAAGGTAAAAACCATGGTTCACCAGCTAGGTTATATATACTGCTGTCTGGCACCTGTCTGCCCATTCCATCATCCTATTTATAGTAAAACTCTACTAATCTGATTGCTCAGATGCTGGCTCACTTGCTAATGTGGAATGTGAGTCAGTGGTCCAGAGTGTGAGCGGGTTCTGTCGTTGAGGCTGGGGAATATGGGACTGGGGTTGTCTGGAAAACTAGGATTTAGGAACATAGTAAGGTTTGCAGCTGGAACTGGGTTCCAAAGTTCCTGTATATTTCCCCATTCCTTTAAACTCACTGGGTCCCTGTAAAACTTATTACACTGCATTAAATGTAAAGTGAAATAGCACATTGTTTGGGCATCAAATGGAATCATATCTAAAAGTCTTGAAAATCTGCTAGTCCCAGGATAGCAAATCAACAGAGTTTCATCATCATCATCATCATCATCATCATCAGGTGCCGTGCCCAGTTTGAGCTTTGACTGCCATGGCCCACACACTCCTGTTTCGGGTCAAATCGATCAATTCATTGGTATTCATTTCCAGTGCTCTGGCTGCTGCCTCCATCATCATTTGTCTTTGCCTTCCTTTTGCTTTCTTCCCTTCAATCTTTCCCATAATTACCATGCATTCTAACTCCTCTTTCCTAATCACATGTCCAATGAAGTTACGTTGCCTTTTTATGATTTCTCTTCTTGTGTTTGCTCTGTTCATGACATCCTCATTAGATAGTCGTTTCGTCCATGATATTCTTTGCATCCTCCTCAAAAACCACATCTCTGTTGCTTCAATTCGTTTCCTCATGTTACTAAATATTGTCCAACATTCTGAGCCATATAACATAACTGGATAAACGTAACATTTCACTACTCTGAGGCAGGTTGTCATGGCTAGTTTAGTGTTGGTCAGTATACTCTTCATTCTCGTAAAGGTGTCTTTTGCCATCCCTATTCTTCTTTTGATGTCCATGTTGCACCTTCCATCTGATGTCACCCAGCTTCCTAAGTAGCAAAACTTGAATATAGAAACATAGAAAATAGGTGCAGGAGTAGGCCATTCGGCCCTTCGAGCCTGCACCGCCATTTATTATGATCATGGCTGATCATCCAACTCAGAACCCCGCCCCAGCCTTCTCTCCATACCCCCTGATCCCCATAGCCACAAGGGCCATATCTAACTCCCTCTTAAATATAGCCAATGTACTGGCCTCAACTGCTTCCTGTGGCAGAGAATTCCACAGATTCACCACTCTCTGAGTGAAGAAGTTTTTCCTAATCTCGGTCCTAAAAGGCTTCCCCTTTATCCTCAAACTGTGACCCCTTGTTCTGGACTTCCCCAACATCGGGAACAATCTTCCTGCATCTAGCCTGTCCAATTCCTTTAGGATTTTATACGTTTCAATCAGATCCCCCCTCAATCTTCTAAATTCCAACAAGTACAAGCCCAGTTCATCCAGTCTTTCTTCATATGAAAGTCCTGCCATCCCAGGAATCAATCTGGTGAACCTTCTTTGTACTCCCTCTATGGCAAGGATGTCTTTCCTCAGATTAGGGGACCAAAACTGCACACAATACTCCAGGTGTGGTCTCACCAAGGCCTTGTACAACTGCAGTAGTACCTCCCTGCTCCTGTACTCAAATCCTCTCGCTATAAATGCCAGCATACCATTCGCCTTTTTCACCGCCTGCTGTACCTGCATGCCCACTTTCAATGACTGGTGTATAATGACACCCAGGTCTCGTTGCACCTCCCCTTTTCCTAATCAGCCCCCATTCAGATAATAATCTGTTTTCCTATTTTTGCTACCAAAGTGGATAACTTCACATTTATCCACATTAAATTGCATCTGCCATGAATTTGCCCACTCACCCAACCTATCCAAGTCACTCTACATCCTCTTAGCATCCTCCTCACAGCTAACACTGCCACCCAGCTTCGTGTCATCCGCAAACTTGGAGATGCTGCATTTAATTCCCTCATCCAAGTCATTAATATATATTGTAAACAACTGGGGTCCCAGCACTGAGCCTTGCGGTACCCCACTAGTCACCGCCTGCCATTCTGAAAAGGTCCCGTTTATTCCCACTCTTTGCTTCCTGTCTGCTAACCAATACTCCATCCACATCAATACCTTACCCCCAATACCATGTGCTTTAAGTTTGCACACTAATCTCCTGTGTGGGACCTTGTCAAAAGCCTTTTGAAAATCCAAATATACCACATCCACTGGTTCTCCCCTATCCACTCTACTAGTTACATCCTCAAAAAATTCTATGAGATTCGTCAGACATGATTTTCCCTTCACAAATCCATGCTGACTTTGTCCGATGATTTCACCGCTTTCCAAATGTGCTGTTATCACATCTTTGATAACTGACTCCAGCAGTTTCCCCACCACCGACGTTAGGCTAACCGGTCTATAATTCCCCAGTTTCTCTCTCCCTCCTTTTTTAAAAAGTGGGGTTACATTAGCCACCCTCCAATCCTCAGGAACTAGTCCAGAATCTAAAGAGTTTTGAAAAATTATCACTAATGCATCCACTATTTCTTGGGCTACTTCCTTAAGCACTCTAGGATGCAGACCATCTGGCCCTGGGGATTTATCTGCCTTCAATCCCTTCAATTTACCTAACACCACTTCCCTACTAACAAGTATTTCACTCAGTTCCTCATCTCACTGGACCCTCTGTCCCCTACTATTTCTGGAAGATTATTTATGTCCTCCTTAGTGAAGACAGAACCAAAGTAATTATTCAATTGGTCTGCCATGTCCTTGCTCCCCATAATCAATTCACCTGTTTCTGTCTGTAGGGGACCTACATTTGTCTTTACCAGTCTTTTCCTCTTTACATACCTATAAAAGCTTTTACAGTCAGTTTTTATGTTCCCTGCCAGTTTTCTCTCATAATCTTTTTTCCCCTTCCTAATTAAGCCCTTTGTCCTCCTCTGCTGAACTCTGAATTTCTCCCAGTCCTCAGGTGAGCCTGGGAGGTATATTCTCACCCTTTGTTCACTTAATCACCATACTTTACTACACTTCCAATCTTCAGGTCATTCCCGTGCTTAAAAGAAGGCCGTCATTTAGACAGCTCCTCTGATCAATGCAAAGAAGTATCCATGAATGCACAACAACTTGCTTTTTCTGATGGCAGCAATGCACCCACAAGAAGAACACACAAATTAAAGAGTAAAATTTAGCTTTATTTTTCACGTGTACATTCAGGGAAATATTCTGTGACAATGACCAACACAGTCCAAAGGAGTCGGGGTGGGGGTGGGGCAGCCCGCAAGCCTCACCGTGCTTCCGTGCCAACATAGCACGGCCTACAACTTACCAAGCCTAACCTTTATGTTTTTGAGCCTGTGGGAGGAAATCGGAGCATCCAGAGGAAGTCATGTGGTCATGAGGAGAACATACCGACTCCTTACAGAGACAGGAGTTGAACCCTGATCTTATAGCTGGTGCTGAAAAGTGTTACACTATGCTATGTGCTACCCTGTACAGTAACAGGATAATATTTTGTTGCTTTAGGAGTCATTATTGGTCTACGCCATACTTGAAATATTAGCCCATTTTTATCTGAGAGGAATATGCCTTTACTAACAGTACCTGCAGTGATGCTGACAACCTGGGGATCTGTGATCCCCTTTGAAAGGAATGCCAGCAGTTATGTTTCGTTAGGAGTTTGAGGAGAACTGGTATGCTACCAGAGACACTCAAATTTCTACAGATGTACCGCGGAGTGCATTCTAACTGGCTGCATCACCAGCTGTATGGAGGGTCAGTAAAAAGGCTGCGGAGAGTTGTAAATTTAGGCAGCTCCATCATGCACACTGGCCTCCACAGTATCCAGGACATCTTCAAAAGACAATGCCTTTAAAAAGGACCCCCATCACCCAGGACATGTCCTCTTCTCACTGCTACCGTCAAGGATAATGTGCAGGACCCTAAAGACACACACTCAACATTTCAGAAACAGCTCCTTCCCCTCGGCCATCAGATTTCTGAATGGATAATGAACACATGAACACAGCCTCAGTATGTTTCCCTCTCTTTTTGCACGACATATTTAATTTAATGTTCCTTTTTATATATACTCCTTATTGTAATTTATAGTTGTTATTATGTATTGCAATGTACTGCTGGTGCAAGACAACACATTTTGAGACATATGACAGTGATATTAAACCTGATTTTGATTCTGATTCTATCAAAATGCACAAATATCACTGTAAAATAATGACTCTCATGAATTCTTCAAAACCATTTTTAGAAGAAATACTGTAATATGCTTATTGTGAGCTTGCTTGCTAATATTTTATTCAACAAAAATGGTTGCTTAAGATTTAATCAGAATTCATTCCCAATTCCTTACAAAGTCAAAAATGTTTGGTGTAATAGTTCTAAAATCTAATGCGGTCTAGGTTGTTCACTGGCGTGCAAGAGATTTAACTTTTCATTAGATACAATATCAGGCGAGCAATTCTCCAAATATTTATATTGCTCAAATTTGCTCTTGCTGTTTTGATGGCAGAGATTTCCGCCGCATTTCATGGGGCTGAGGGCCAACCTTAGCAATACAGATGAGGGTCCAGTGACACCAAGAGGTCACTCTCAAGTAATCTGAGCAACAGATGGACAGAGGACAAAGAACTGCTTGGAACAAGTTGTGATCTAAGGCCCAGCCATGAGCTCTTTGTTATTACTAACTGATGGGCCAGTTTATTTTTCAGTTCCTCGTCAAAACAGGAAAGTAATTCTTCTTCTGAGCTAAATGTTGAAGGCAATTTTCCAGTCCTGCATTAGGTCAACCCTTTGAAACAAACTGTCTGCAAACTAAATGAAGAGTTTGAATCAACGAACAATGTTTTGAGTACTTATGGCATTTTCCATGTTTCTGGCATCAGTTTATTTCCTAAAACAGTATGTTCAGTATTAAAAGGAAAAAAGAAAGCTGGAGTCCCATAGTGCCTGTTACAGCCCCTGATCATTCCGATGTGCTCTACTGCCATTAGATAGCAGCATTGGTTATAACGTCCACCTTGAGCTTCCATAGGCGTTAACAATATAACAACAAATTTATCAGTCTTTGTAATATTGATCAGGGGTAAATATTTGCCAGTATCTGGAGCTAATTCCCTTGCCCTTCCTAAAAGTAAAAGAGTGTGATCTTTTAATCCAGATCTTTTACATCACCAACCAAGTTGACAACACAGCTACAAAAGCTCACTAATGCCTCTATTTCCTTAGGAGGCTAAAGAAATTTGGCATGTCTCGAGACACCCTGGCGAATTTTTATCTATGCACTATGGAAAGCATTCTATCTGGATGCACTATGGTTTGGTATGGCGATCACAAGAAACTGCAGAGTTATGAACACAGCCCTGCACATCACAAGAACCAGCCTTCCCTCTATGGACTCTGTCTACACTTCTCACTGCCTCTATGAAGCAGCCAGCATCATCAAAGCCCCCACCCACCCTGGACGTCCTCTCTCCTCCCTCTCCCAATGGGCAGAAGATACAAAAGCCTGAAAGCACATATTACCAGGCTCAAGGTCAGCTTCTATCCCATTGTTATCAGACTCTTGAACGTGCTCCTTGTATGGCAGGATGGATTCTTGACCTCACAATCTATCTCTTTATGATCTTGCACTTTATTGCTTACCTGCAGTGTACTTTCTTACACCTTGATCTGCTTTGCTATTGCTTTACCTTGTTCTGCCTCAACCCACTGCATAACGATTTGATCTGTATGAACAATATGCAAGGCAACACACACAAAATGATGGAGGAACTCAGCAGGTCAGACTGCATCTATGAAGGGAAATATGGACGGCAGTCTGAGGTACCCACCCGCTTCGAGCAGGATTCAATTACACCAGGGCCTAAGAAGATGTGGTAACCTTCCTCAATGACAATCATCCAGCGGCACTTACATCCTCTGTGATGAAATGTTTCGAGAGGCCGGTGATGAAACATATCAACTCTCCCTGAGAAGTGGTTTGGATCCACTCCAATTGGCCCACTGTCGCAACAAGTCAACAGCTGATGCCCAGACCAAGCAACATAGGTGACAATAAAACTTTGCTCCCAGACGAGCTCAATGCCTTATACACTCACTTTGGCCATCAAAGCATGGAGGCACCTTCATGGACTGCTACAGCTCCTGTGATTCCAGTCCCTGAGACTAACATGACAGCATCCTTCAGGAGGATGAACCCACGGAAAGCATCTGGCCCAGATGGGGTACCTAGCTGAGAACTAAACACCTGCGCTGATCAACTGTCTAGTGTTCACCAATATCTTTAATCTCTCACTTCAGTAGGCTGAGGTACCCACCTGCTTCAAGTAGGCTTTGATTATACTGGTGCCTAAGAAGGACGTGGTAACCTGACTCGACTATCATCCAGTATCACTTACATCCACTGTGATAAAGTGGTTTGAAGATTAATGATGAAACATATCAACTCCTGCCTGAGAAGAGTGAAGGGAGACCTCATAGAAACATTTTGAATGTTGAAAGGCATGGACAGAGTGGATGTGGCAAAGTTGTTTCCCATGATGGGGGAGTCCAGTACGACAGGGCATGACTTAAGGATTGAAGGGCACCCATTCAGAACAGAAATGCAAAGAAATTTTTTTAGTCAGAGGGTGGTGACTCTGTGGAATTTGTTGCCACAGGCAGCAGTGGAGGCCAAGTCATTGGGTGTATTTAAGGCAGAAATTGATAGGTATCTGAGTAGCCAGGGCATCAAAGTTTATGGTGAGAAGGCAGGGGAGTGGGACTAAATGGGAGAATAGATCAGCTCATGATAAAATGATGGAGCAGACTCAATGGGCCAAATGGCCAACATCAGCTCCTTTGTCTTATGGTCTTGGTGACTTGGATCCAATCCAATTTGCCTACCGTCACAGCAGGTCAACAGATGCCACTTCCTTGGTTCTTCATTCAATCCTGGAACATCTGGATAGCAAAGATGAGTACATCAGGATGCTCTTCAATTACTATAGCTCAGCATTCAATACTATCAACCCTAAAAACTAATCAATAAGCTTTGTCCTAGTCCTCAATATCTCCTTGTGCTACTAGATGCTTGATTTCCTCACTAGTCTGTTCAGATTGGCAACAACATCTCCTCATCAATCTCTATCAGCACAGGTTGTGTGCTTAGCCCCAGTTCTTGTTGATTTACACTTATAGCTATGTGGCTAAGTATAGCTCCAATGCCACTTTAAGTGTGCTGACAGCACCACTGTCATTGGCTGAATCAAACTAGGTGATGAATCAGCATATAGGAGGGAGATTAACAATCTGGATCAATGGAGCTACAACAACAAGGAAGCCAGTCCTCATTAGGGGATCAGAGGTGGAGAGAGTCAGTAACCTTTAATTACCTAGCATTATCATTTCAGGACACCAGCACAGGTTGGGAAGATGTTGGAGTTGATTATAAAGGATGAGGTCTCAGGGTACTTGGAGGCACATGATAAAAGAGGCTGTAGGCAGCATGGTTTCCTTAAGGAAAAATATTGCCTGAAAATTTGTTGGAATTCTTTGAAGAAATATCAAGCAGAATAGACAAAGGAGAATCAGTTGATGTTGTGTACCTGGATTTTCAGAAGGTTTAGGTGCCACACATGAGGCTGCTTAACAAACTATGAGCCCAGGTGTTATAGGAAAGATTCTAGCATGGATTAAGTAGTGGCTGACTGGCAGGAGGCAAAGAGTGGGAATAAAGGGTAACACTTCTGGCAGCGGCCAGTGACTAGTGGTGTTCCACAGGAAACTGTGTTGGGACCAATTCTTTATATATCAATGACTCATATTATGTTTCATATTTATATATCAATTATTATATATTGATGATTTTGATGATGGAATTAATTGCTTTGGTGAAAAGTTTGCAGACAATATGAAGATAGGTGGAGGGGCACATAGTTTTGAGAGGCTACAGAAGGACAAACAGATTAGGAGAATGGGCAAAGGAATGGGCATTTTGGTAGAAGAAATGAAAGGGTTGACTATTTTCTAAATGGAGAGAAAATACAAAACAACTGGGGTGCAAAGGGACTTGGGAGTCCTCGTGCAGGATTCCTTAAAGGTTATTTTGCAGGTTGAGACTGTGGTGATGTGGTGAGAAAGGCAAATGCAATGTTAGCATTCATTTCAGGAGGACTAGAGTATAAAAGCAAGGATGTAATATTGAGACTTTATAAAACACTGGAGAGGCTTCACTTGGAGTATTGTGAGCAGTTTGGGGCCCCTTGTCTTAGAAAGGATGACCTGAAATTGGAGGGGGTTCAAAGGAGGTTCAAGAAAATGATTCCAGGATTGAATGGCTTGTCATGTGAAGAGTGTTTGATGGCTCTGGACCTGTATTCACTAGAATTCAGAGACATGAGGGGTGACTTCATTGAAACCTATCAAATGGTGAAAGGCCTTGAAGAATTCATAGCTGGCATCTGAGGGATCTATTCAGGAGTCTGATACAGCTGGATAAAAGCTATTCTTTGGCCAGACAAGGTGCAGAAGACTTTCACAGGAATGTTGCTTGGATTGGTGGGCTTAAGTTATAAGGAGTTTAGATAGGCAAGGATTGGGGAGACTGAAAGGTGAATTTACAAAGGTTTCTATGTTATGAGTAGCATAGACAGGGTAGATGCACAGTATAGTGCAAGAGACTTAGACACGTGCTGTATGCTGTATTTAGCTAGGGTACCTAAGACTTTTGCACAGCCCTGTAGTAATTTTATGTCTTTCATTGCACTGCTGCTGCAAAAAAAAAAAACAAATTCCATGTCATATGTGAGTGAAGATAAACATGATTCTGATATGGGTCTCTATTGTGGACTGAGAGTGGGAAGGGGGAAGGGAGAGAAGAATCATGGTTGGGAAAAGGGGGAAGGGAGACACCGGAGAATCATTCTGTATTGATCAATAAACTAATTGCTTGGAATCAAATGACCTTTCCTGGTGTCTCGGGGCTGAGTGTGTCTGCATCTGCAGCAACCACCACCACTGGCACTTCTTCCCTACCACCTGCCCCACACCCCTCCCACGGCACTCCACTCTCACCATTCCCAACATCCTTTTCTCCCGACAGATTTACAAACTCACTCTTCACTCCTCATTGACAAATACAGAATTGTGCAAAAGTTTTAGGCACCCTAGCTAAATATCGGAGTGGCGCGCGGCCAAGTGGTTAGGGCGTTGGGCTCACGATCTGAAGGTCGTGGGTTCGA
The DNA here is from genome assembly GCF_030028105.1 of Mobula birostris. Lineage (NCBI taxonomy): Eukaryota > Metazoa > Chordata > Chondrichthyes > Myliobatiformes > Myliobatidae > Mobula > Mobula birostris. Next base: position 237,141,275 of record NC_092370.1, read on the forward strand.
GTCTCGGCCAAGGCAGCGTGTTGTGTCTTTGAGCAAGGCACTTAACCACATACTGCTCCAGTCCACCCAGCTGAAAATAGGTACCGGCAAATGCTGGGGGTTAACCTCGCAATAGACTGGCGTCCTATCCGGGGGGGTGGGGGGGGTTAGTCTCGTACTCTCAGTCGCTTCACGCCACAGAAACCAGCGTAAGCACCAGCCTGATGGGCCACAAAGGCTCAGGACAGACTTTGACTTTGAGCTAAATATATGTGCGCTATACACAATACTCTTCTCAGAGTAAGGGGGTATAAGTTTAGAGGGAAGGGTTTCAGGTGAGGGAAGAAAGATTTATAGGCAATCTGATGGAAAGTTTTTCTTATAAACTGAGAGTGATGCGCACATGGAAGAATCCATGAGAGGAGGCAGTAAACTTATAACATTTAAAGGACATTTGGACAGGGAAATGGATAGGAAAGATTTGAAGGGATATGGGTCTCATGCAGGCATCTTGGTTGGCATGAATGTGTTGGACTGAAGGGCATGTTTGCTTTCTGTCTAACCCTATAGATCTATGAATCTGTAACACCTGGACTGTTGTTTGCTATCAATGTTTTTTTTCTACAGGAGTACGTTGAGAAGGATTGAATCATTCAAACAACCAGCTGTGCAGAGGAGGTAATTATAAAAAGGGTATATGTTCTCTGAGTGGTGTGGAAGGGTGATGGGGAAGGTACCAGTCTGTCAACTGTGGAAAGTATTTTAAAGGATATTGTTGCATCTACTGAGACTTGATAAGGTCCTGAGGCAGATACCATAAGATATAGGAGCAGAATGAGGCTCCTTTGGCCCATCAAGTCTGCTCCACCATTTCATCATTGCTGATCTATTTTCCCCCTCAGCCCCAAACTCCTGCCATCTCCCTGTATCCCTTCATGTCCTGATTAATCAAGAATCTATCAATCTGTCCCTTAAATATACCCAATGACTTGACCTCCACAGCTGCCTGTTGCAACAAATCCCACTGGTACACCACTCTCTGACTAAAGAAAGTCCTCCTTATCTCTGTTCTAAAAGGACGACCCTCTATCTTGAGGCTGTGTCCTCTGGTCTTAGACTCCCCCACCACAGGAAACACCCACTCTATTGAGGCCTTTCAACATTCAATAGGTTTCAGTGAGGTCACCCCTCACTCTTCTGAATTCCAATGAGTACAGGCCCAAAGCCATCAGACACTCTTTATATGACAGGCCTTTCAATCCCGAATTATCTTCATGAACATCCTTTGAACCCTTTACAATGTCAGCACATCATTTCTTAGATAAGTGGCCCAAAACTGCTCATAATACTATGGCTGGAGTTAGTTTATGCAGCAGAAATATAGCTGCACTTCTCCCCAAACACTATTCCCCTACCTGTTCCACCTCTTTCATTTGCTTCTCATTGTTCAAAGGTTTTTTAGAAGATTAGCTTTATGTGTTGCAGGGGCATCGAAACATACAGTGAGGTGAGTCATTGGCATCATCGACTAACACAATCCGAGAATGTTCTGGGATGGGAGCAGACCACAAGTGACACCAATATGACATGCCTGCAACTTACTAACATTAATTGTGCACCGTTTGGAATGTGGGTTGAAAGTGGGACAGCCAGAGCAAACCCACACAATCACAGGAAGAACATACAATTTCCTTACGGACAGCAGTGGGAATTGAATCCTGATCTCCCAATGATTGATGCTGTAAAGTATTACGCTAACCACTTTGTAAAGCCTTTGGATATCAAAGCGCTTCTCACAACGTTGGAAACATTTGCCTTATTCCCCCACACCACTCCCCCAACACAGTTTCACTTGGATGTAATGATTAATGTCCCCCTTTTTCTCTCTTCATAGTACTTGTCAACGCCTTCCATGACATTAACATGAAATATATTTTTTATTGTCTTCAGAAACTGGTCTTGTTGCTTTTTTTCTCCACCTCCCACATTGTGCAAAGAACAGACAAAATTTTTGAAGTCAATGGCTGACCAGAGAGGAGGGCCATTTTAAAAAAAAGCAATGTGTCCAACAGTGCTCAACTAATTTGACTAAACAACTCAGCACTCTAAGCAACACACACAAGATGCTGGAGGAAATCAGCAGGCCAGGCAGCATCTGTGGAAAAAAGTACAGTCGACGTTTCGGGCCGAAACCCTTTGGCAGGACTGGAGAGAAAAAGCTGAGGAGTAGATTTGAAAGGTGGGGGAGGGGAGAGAGAAGCACCAGGCAATAGGTGAAAGTTGGAGGGGGAGGGATGAAGCAAAGAGCTAGGAAGCTGTTTGGTGAAAGAGACAGAAGGCCATGGAAGAAAGAAGAAAAGGGGGAGGAGCACCAGAGGGAGGCAATGGGCGGGCAAGAAGATAACATGAGAGAGGGACAAGGGGATAGGAAATGGTGAAGGGGGGCAGTGGAAGTATTACTGGAAGTTTGAGAAATCGATGTTTATACCATCAGGTTGGCGGCTACCCAAACAGAATACAAGGTGTTGTTCCTCCAACCTAAGTGTACCCTTATCCTGACAGTAGAGGAGGCCATGGATGGACATATAGGAATGGGAATGGGAAGTGGAATTAAAATGGGTGGCCACTGGGAGATCTCGCTTTTTCTGGCAGACAGAGTATAGATGCTCTGCGAAGGGGTCTTCTAATCTACATCGGGTCTCACCGATATAAGAGGCCACACCGGGAGAACCAAACACAGTATATGACCCCAACAGACTCACAGGTGAGTGTCGCCTCACCTGGAAGGACTGTTTGGGCCCTGAATGGTAGTGAGGAAGGAGGTGTAGGGGCAGGTGTAACACTTGTTCCGCTTGCAAGGATAAGTGCCAGGAGGGAGATCAGTGGGGAGGGACAAATGGACAAGGGAGCCGTGTAGGGAGCGATTCCTGTGGAAAGCAGAAAGTGAAGAGGAGGGAAAAATGTGTTTGGTGGCGGGATCCAGTTGTAGGTGGCGGAAGTTTTGGAAAATTATGTGCTGGACATGGAGGCTGGTAGGTTGGTAGGTGAGGACAGGAGGAACCTTATCTCTGGTAGGGTGAGTTCCTTCAGCATTTTGTGTGTGTTGTTCAAATTTCTAGCATCTGCAGACTTTCTCTTGTTTGTAACTCAGCATTCAATAGGTTCAATAGGTACATTTAATGTCAGAAAAATGTATACAATATGCATCCTGAAATTCATCCATGAAAACAGAGGAGTGCCCCAAGGAACTAATGACAGTTAAATGTTAGAACCCCAAAGCACCCCCCCAACTCCCCCCTCCCACACATAAGCAGCAACAAAGCAACGAACCCCCCCCAACAAAAAAGCATCGGCGCCCCCCACCGAGCACTCAAGTGTGCAGCAAAACATCAATAAAGACACAGACTTGCAGTACCCCGAAGACTAGTTGTTCACCCGGTATTTGACATACCACAGGCTCTCTCTCTCTCCCTAGTAAGGGAAAAGGAGATGTCTCCGTTTCTGGGTATGCTCTATGTCTGATCCTGGACACAAGGGCATAAATGGGTGCATTTTTCTGGTACGTTTTCTTGTTTCCTTTAATTTATTCTGTTTATATGTCTGTGGATGTGGACGTCCTTGGCATGGACAGCATTTACTACACTTCCGCTATTGTCCCTGAATTGAGTAGTTTGTCAGACCATTTCAGAGGACAGTCAACCACATTGCTTTGGGTCTGAAACTAAACAAAGAAACCAATGCTCTCTCAGGAGATCTATGTTGTGGCTACGGATGGCAGATGGCCTTCCGAAGAAGTCACAGGGTTTTTATTCCACAGTCTGGTAGCTTTATAGACAGCATTAGTGATACTGGCTTCCTGACATTTTATTCCAGATTTTTCCCAATTAGACAGAAAATAGCCAGTTGGTGGTATAGTGGCATTGGCACTGGACTTCAAGGCAAGTAGTCCCATGTTGAATACGGCCAGCTCCTTCCACCATGCTGGTTTGAGCATCAAGCTAGCACTCAGCCTCGTTAAAAAAAAGACAAAAATGTTAAAGAAACAGGTCAAGATGAAGCCACACTCAGGTTGGAGGAACAACATCTTATATTCTGTCTGGGTAGCCTCCAACCTGATGGCATGAACATTGACTTCTCTAACTTCCGTTAATGCCCCTACTCCCCTTCTTACCCCATCCCTTATTTATTTATTTATTTGTTTGTTTGTTCCCTTTTTTCTCTTTCTCTCTCTCTCTTTTCTCCCTCTGTCCTTCTCACTAAAACTCTTTGCCTGCTCTCCATCTTCCTCTCGGCTCCCCTCCCCTTTCTTTCTCCCTAGGCCTCCCGTCCCATGATCCTCTCCCTCTCCAACCTTGTATCCCTTTTGCCCATCAACTTTCCAGCTCCTAGCTCCATCCCTCCACCTCCAGTCTTCTCCTATCATTTTAGATCTTCCCCTCCCCCTCCCCCTTTCAAATCTCTTACTATCTCTTCTTTCAGTTAGTCCTGACGAAGGGTCTCGGCCCGAAACGTCGACTGTACCTCTTCCAATAGATGCTGCCTGGCCTGCTGTGTTCCACCAGCATTTTCTGTGTATTGAAAGAAACACCAAGGTTGCTGCCTGATCCACCACATGACACAGAAAGAAATTACAGGACAGAAAATGGCGAACAGTTTATAAATAGTGTCACTTGCATATTTGTGTTCAAAAAGCAGTGATCTTTGTCACTGGTAGTTGGCAAGTAATATACAGTAAGACAATTCAGAACTGTTTTGTTCACTGTAGTTTCAAGCATTCAGACTTGGAGATGCAAAAAACGGCCAGGAGTGAAAGTGAAATAATTTTGCTACTTCAACAAGTTAGGAACTACAAAGGATTTCAAGGTATCAACAATCATCTTGAATGTTACGATTAAAATAAAGGCTTGGAGGCTGCAAGCATCAATAATTCTGTTTGAAAGCAGTCTACTATCTGCACTAGGTGTCTATGCTGACTTTGTTCATTTGCAGTCTATCACAAGACTACATCAGCTTACACTGAATGAATTCCTCCATCAATAACTATTAGAAACTAATACACAGTTTTATAGTACAGTAGTATTATTGATAGGTTCTAATTTATTGTGTATTTCATTTAAGTACATTATTTGTTACTCAAATCGTAGATTGCATTTTTGTACCATTTCAATTATTTCCATGAAAATTCAACTAATTGGAGCAGCCACTTAATTGGCTAGAATGTACTGGTCCCAATGTGTCCCAATTAACTGGATTCCAATGTATTAAAAATACATTAATAGTGGAAAAAAGAGCAAATTAGTGAGGCAGCATTCTTGGGTTCATACACCATTCAGTAGTCTGATGGTGGAGTGAAGAAAGCCATTTCTAAAACATTGAGTGTGCCTCCTCCTGATGGTAATAATGAGGAGAGGGCTGGTTGTGGATGGTGAGGGTCGTTAACGATGGATGCTGACTTCTTGTGGAATGACCTTTAGAAGACGTCCTTGGCGGTGGGGAGGCCAGTGCCCACGGTGGAGTTGGCTCAGTTTGCAACTTTCTGCAGCTTTTTCTAATCCAGTGCATTGGCGCCTTCGTACCAGACGATGATGCAACCACTCAGAATGCTCTCTGCAGTATATCTGCAGAAATCTGCTAGAGTCTTTGGTGATATACAAAATTTCCTCAAACTCCTAATGAAGCATAGCTGCTGGCGTGACTTCTTCATAATTGCATCAATATGTTGGGCCCAGGATAGATTCTCTGAGATGTTGATGCCCAGAAATCTAAAACAATTCACCCTTTCTACTGCTGATCTCTCACTGATCATGTTCTCCCAACTTCTACTTCCTAAAGTCTACAATCAATTCCTTGTTCTTACTGATACGTAGTGCAGGGATATTGTTGCAACATCACTCAAGTATGCATTTTGATGTTGTTTGAGCTGTGCCTAACCTCACAGTCATGAGTGTAGAAAGGGTAGAGCAGAGAACTAAGCACAAATTGTTGAGGTGTGCCTGTGTTGATTGTCAGCAAGGAGATGTTATTTCTAATCCGCGCTGACTGTAGTTTCCCTATGAGGAGGTCAAGAATCCAGTTGCAAGGGGAGGTACAGAGGGGCAGGTTTTGAAGAATGTTGATCAGTACTCAGTGTTGAATGCTGAGCTGTTATCAATAAACAATAGCCTGACATAGCTCTGACGTCAGCTTCTGAGACGGGTATCATAGGGTCGCCAGATGCTGTAGGGATTCGCACAGGTGTAGTTTTAATCCCTCTTTCAAAGCATGCATAAAAGGCCTTGAGCTCATCAGGGAGTGAAGCTTTACAGCCATTTATGATGTTAGATTTCACTTTATAGGAAGCAATGGCATGCAAGTCCTGCCACAGCTGATGTGCAGCTGATTGAGTCTCTGACTTCATTTGGAATTGCTTTCTTATTCTTACGATAACCTTCTGTAGGCCATATCTGGAATTCTTGCTGGGTTCCAGATCACAAGTTTAGAGATATATTTAGGGATATATTGTGGAATGGGTCTTTCCGGCCCTTCGAGCCACAAAACCCGACAGCCAAAATTTAACCCTAACCTAATCATGGGACAATATACAACGACTAATTAACCTTCCCAGTATGTCTTAGGAATGTGGAAGGAAACCAGATGACCCAGAGGAAACCTATGCATTCCCCAGGGAGGATGTATAGAGATACCTACAGAGGACTCTGAACTCCAACACCCTGAGTTGTAATGGCGTCATGCTAACCATTATGCTACACCTCAATTCTTCAAACATTACCTATTTTCTGTACTTAGAACCCTTTCTTATCAAGTGCAACTTTTCTTTAACTCCATAAGGTGTGTTCTCAGCTGATGATTTTGTCAAAGACATTTTGGAAGGGCCTGAGCTCTAGAAGTCATTTCAACATGGTGAAGTTAACTCTCGAGTCATTGAGTAGGACATTCCAAGATGGTCAGCATGCAAGGAGTCAACATTGACCTGAAGCTGAACATCATAACCACCAGGGCTCCAAAAGCAGAGACTGGTATCCTGCAATGAGGAACTCACCACCGGATGGACCAAACTGTTCTCTTTCCGCAAAGCATAGGTCAGGATTGACTAACCACTGTCATGGCTGACAGAGCTCCAACACTACTTAAGAAGCTCAATAATATTCAGATTAAAGCAGCCTATTTACTTTGCTCTTTGCCTCCTACTTAACCATTCACTCCTTTCCCACCATCTCTAATGCGCTGTGTGGTGATCATAGCTGCTCACAAAGCCCCCTCCCTTCCAACTTCCCAAACAAACTTAGGGTTAAATAATAATTACAGCCTTGGTGGCAGCTGTATCTTGAGATGAAATGATATTGATTCTGAACTGGAACTATTAGCTTTGGACCTCACTGTCAAAACAATTTTCTATTAATGTCAGCAACGTAGTGGTTCAGCTGGTAGCACTCTTGCCCAAGAGTCAAACAATAATAGGTTTCAATCACAGATCACACAGAGAAAATTCGAGGCTGAGTGGCTATTGCATTGATGAGGATGTCCTACACAGTCAGAGGGGCTTTTCCTTGATTGAGAAATCAAATGCAGCCCCATCTATGCATTTTTCGGATGAGAATAATTATTCAATGGAACACATGTAGCAAAATATCTAATCATTTTCTGAGATAATTTTCTGGTGATGTGGACAATACTTATCCCTCACTCCACACCATTAAAACAAATAACCTCGTCATTACCTCATTAGCAGTTGTGAGATTTTGCTGTACAAAATAGACTGTAATTTTCCTTTATTACCATACAGGATAAACAACTCATGAAAGATATATGCAAGTGCAGAGCATTTCTACTTCTTTGAAAATAATGGGCTCAAAGCTAATTTATGGAACCTTCACATTGCGGAAAGAATGGTCTTATTGCTGACATTGGAGAGGGTTCAAAGGAGGTTCACAAAAATGATTCCAGGATTGAAAGACTTATCATATAAGGAGCTTTTGTTGGCTCTGGGCCTGTAGTCACTGGAATTTAGAAGTACATGGGGAGATCTTATTGAAACCTATCAAATGTTGAAAGGCCTCAGTAGAGTGGATGTAGAGAGGATGTTTCCTATTGTGGGGGGGCTCTAAGACCAGAGGACACAGCCTCAGAATAGAGGGATGTCCACTTAGAATGGAGATGAGTGGGAATTTCTTTAACCAGAGAGTGGTGAATCTGTGGAATTCGTTGCCACAGATGGCTATGGCTGCCAAGTCGTTGGGAGTATTTAAGGCAGAGGTTGATAAATTCTTTATTAGTCAGGGCATGAAAGTATTACACGGAGAAAGCTGGAGACTGGGGTTGAGAGGAAAATGGATCAGCTGTGATGAAATGCCAGGGCAGACTCGATGGGCCAAATGTCAAAATTCTGCTCCTATATCTTACCATCTTATGGTCTATTGCTGAAATCTTTTCAGTCCATCGTAACCTTGCTAGCTCTCTGCAGCACAACCCACAGTACAATTTCCCTTTTATTTCACTAGAGCGCTTCAAATTAATCTCCTTCTTGTAGCTTTCTTAATAAAAAAAGTCTTGCATGAATTATGATTAAGATGGAATGTCTATAAGCTGCAGAGGAAAGACAAATCTCTGTGTTCCTATTTAATCAGTCACTCAACAACTCTGATTAACTAAGGACAACAGAAGAGAACTAGTCAATCCATCAATTTCACACAAAAGCGACTGGACTTCTATAAAACTCCATGACTTGTTCTTACAGAAATTTGGCAGCAAATTGATGGTATTCCATGAGCTGTGCGTTGAATACAAGATAATTGTGGAACACTTTTTACTTGGACAGAATTTCAGATATAAATGTTATCTTTGGATCCAAGCTTCCATTCAATGGGAGTGAATGGGAATTTACTTGGTTGATCAAACACATAAGCCTGGATTATGCTGGTGCTTAGATTAGCTGTACAACTCATTACGTGCATGAAAGTTTGTGGTACACAGAGACAGTTCTGAAATGAGCTAAGTAGTGTATATGGAGACACAAGCAAACCAGATATTTTTATTCCATAGCTTAGAATATGGAACATTGAATGTTGCCGCACAGTAGAGGCCCTTCTGCCCATGATGTCATGCCTACCTTTTTACCTACTCTAAGATCAATCTAATGCTTCCTTCCTACATAGCCCTCCATTTTCCTATCATCCATGTGCCTATCTAAGAGCTTCTTAAATGTCCCTAATGTATCTGCCTTCACAAACAACCACCCTCTGTGTAATAAAAAAATTACCTCTAACATCCTCCCTACGCCTTCCTCCAATCACCCCTAAAATTAAAGTCATAGAGTACTAAAGCACAGAAACAGGACATTCAGCCCATCTAGTATGTGCTGAACTATTATTCTGCCTGGTCCCAGCAAATTGCACCTGGACCATAGCCCTCCATACTCCTCCAATCCGTGTACTTATACAAACTCCTCTTCAACGCTGGAATCGGACCTGCATTCACCACATCATTCATCACTCTCACCACACTGAGTGAAGAAGCTCTTTCTCAGGCTCCCCTTAAACGTTTCACTCTTCACCCTTAACTCGTGACCTCTAGTTGTAGTCTCGCTCAACCTTAGTGTAAAAAGCTTGCCTGCATTTACCCTATCTATACCCCTCATAATTAAAATTTACCTCTATGCCCTCTGGTTTTATCCATTTCCACACTAGAAATAAGCTTTCATTAGAACAGGCAAACACCTAAGAGACATATAGATTTCATACATATATAACATGCTGGGTGGCGGAGTGGAGATACGTCTCTACCAAAGGAGGTGTAAGGTATTCCTTCCCTCTGCCATTTGCAGGTCACCCCTAGGCAATCTGTAGCACTTGCTTAGCCACTCCCCCCCCCCCACCCAACCAGGATCACATAAAGCCATGGGAGCAGGTAGTGGATAGTCATATGAACAGCTGGTGCATATCATAAGTCCTGGCTGACGCCAGGCAGACAGTCTCTGAAGAGTATTGATAATGGCTGTGGTCACCCGTCTTGTAAAGACACTGCCCAGAAAAAAGTGATGGCAAACCACTTCTGTAGAAAAATTTGCCAGGAACAATCATGGGCATGGAAAGACCATGATCGTCCAGGTTCATACGACGCAGCGCCTAATGATGATGATGATACACGTATAGAGGTAGGAAATGAGTGAGGGTTTAAAAGATCAAAAGGAAGACTGTGATGGGACAGAAGGCAGGATAGGTAGAGACAAATAGTACAGGAGAAATTAAAAATTCTCGGTACAGAAGGGGGTAGTTTTGTTCCCTGCCTCCCAAAAGAGTGTTACCTGCCCTCTTCTCATTTTCTAAATCTTGACTCTAAATTATGTAAATTGGGACAATAACAGAACATACAAGCTTTAAAATGATCAGTGTATTTGCCTCGGGTGGCCTTGGAGTCCAGTCTAAAACCATTCATAGTTTTATTCACCTCTTTTAAATTTCCCCATGGTCTCCTCTGTTCCAAAATAATCAACCGCAGCCCCTCCTCAAAGCCCAAAATTCTCCACTTCTGACAACATCCCAGTACTCCTGCAGTCACTAGAGTGCAATCAAATCCTCCTTGTAATCTGGTAACCAGAACAGTACACAGTGCTCCAGCTGTGGCCTGTCAAGTGTTTCATACAGTTCTAGTGTAACCACACTTCCCTGCAGGAATGAAAGTAACTTAAATCTCTTACTGATGCGGTTATATAGCGGACATTGCTGATTTAACTTATTTCTACTAATTGCATTGGTTGCTTTCTTTACAGGTAAACCACATAGGCCCATCCTGGCTTAATTTCACTTCTGTTTCTCTGGTATCATAGGTCTTCTTTATTATTTAATCTTTACTTCCTGCTTTCTTCAGTTATTAGTGACCAAGCACTTCAATTTCCCTCTGCTATTCACATAGCCAAATTCTCTTATTTATCTTGTATTCCTTTACTTTGTTTGTCCTCCTTAAATGCTTTACCTCATACACCTCCATATTATTGCCCTCCTAACAGTTCATTGATACCCAGAGTCATGCAGTCATAGAACAGAGAAAGGCCCTTTGGCCCATCTAGTCCATGCCAAGCTAAGATTTTGCCTCATCCCACTGACCTGCTGCTGGACCATACCCCTCCATTCCATGTACTTCTCCAAACTTCTCTTCAATGTTGAAAGCAAACCTGCATCCATCACTTCTGCTGGCAACCCACAACACCCTCACATTGCCATTAAATATTTCAGATTTCACCCTTAACCTATGACCTCTAGTTCTAGTCTCACCCAAGCAGTGGAAAATACCCTATCTATACCCCTCATAATTTTGTTTACCACTAGCAACCCCCCTGCTCCCTATCTCCTACGCTCCTGGGAATAAAGACCTAACTTATTCAATCTTTCCCTATAACTCAGGTTCTCAGGAACCTATCAAACTCGACATCTTTCTTCCAAGATATGGCCATTTTTATCAATAAACTGCTTAAGTAAGCTGCAGAAAGTTGAGAACTCAGTCAGCTCCATCATGGGCACCAGCATCCCCAGCATCCAGGACATCTTCAAGGAGCAATGCCTCAAAAAGACGGCGTCCATCAATAAGAACCCCCATCACCCAGGAGCCTGAAGGCACACACTCAGCAATTCAGGAAGAGCTTCTTCCCCTCTGCCATCAGATTTCTGAATGGACATTGAATCCATGAACACGACCTCACTAACCTTTTTTCTCTTTTTTGTACTTCTTATTTAGCTTAACTTTTTTTTATATAGATACACGTCATACTGCAATTTATAGTTTAACTATTATGCAGTGCATTGTACTGCTGCTGCAAAATTAACAAATTTCATGACATATGCCAGTGATAGTAAACCTGATTCTGATTCCAGTACCCACTGTACTTAAGCATAAGATATTAATATAATGACAAAAACACAAGATACTTCGTACTGAGACTTGGGGCATCCCATATAAATAACTTTCTAGTCACAAAACATCTGCTGACCATTACAAGATATTCTGCAGATGCTGTAAATCCAGAGCAATGCATACTGTACGAAATGCTGGTGGAACTCAGCAGATCAGGCAGCATCTATGGAAAGGAATAAACAGTCAACAGTTTGAGCCAGGACCCTCTGCAGGGTGATTACTCCATGTCTCCTGTCTCTGAGCCAATTTCGGACCAAACTTGCCTCCTGTAGAGTTTCACTTCTCTGGCGAGTTTGTCATGGGTTATTTTGCCAAAAGCCTTTTAGATTACAAAAGCTCTCCTTATCAGCTCCTCCTTTTCAAATAGGGAACAAAGAGATGCCATGTAACAAGTCTGTTCTGACACAATCTTCCCTTAAAAAAGCAGAAGAGGGTGGCTGAAGTGTGGCTACAGTGAACGTAGGTCCCTTGGAGGTTGAGAATTGCACCATCTCAGATCACAGGACCCTGCAGCAGATAGTGAGGTCAGCTGAGAAGATCATCAGGGTCTCTCTTCCCACTGTTACAGACATTTACACCACACACTGCATCCGTAAAGCAAACAGCATTACGAAGGACCCCACACACCCTTTATACAAACCCTTCTCCCTCCTGTCATCTGACAAAAGGCACTGAAGCATTCGGTCTCTCACCACCAGACTATGTAACAGTTTCTTCCCCCAACCCATCAGACTCCTCAATACCCAGAGCCTGGACTGACACCAACCTACTGCCCTCTACTGTGCCTATTGTCTTGTTTATTATTTATTGTAATGCCTGCATTGTTTTGTGCACTTTATGCAGTCCTGGGTAGACCTGTAGTCTAGTAACACACAAAAAAAATGCTGGTGGAACGCAGCAGGCCAGGCAGCTTCTATACGAAGAGGTACAGTCGACGTTTCGGGCCAGGACCCTTCGTCAGGACCCACGAAGGACTCACCTCTTCCTATAGATGCTGCCTGGCCTGCTGCATTCCACCAGCATTTTTTGCGTGTGTTGCTTGAATTTCCAGCATCTGCAGAATTCCTCGTGTCTGTAGTCTAGTGTAGTTTTTGTATTGTTTCATGTAGCACCATGGTCCTGAAAAACATTGTCTTGTTTTTACTGTGTACTGTACCAGCAGTTATGGTCTAAATGACAATAAAAAGTGACTTGACTTGACTTGACTTGACTTGAAGGGGGAATTGATATTGGGTAGTGAGAAAATGGTAAAGGCTGTCCTGACAAAGGGTCTCGGCCCGAAATGTCGACTGTACCTCTTCCTAGAGATGCTGCCTGGCCTGCTGCGTTCACCAGCAACTTTGATGTGAAAGGCTTTGAATGACTATTTTGTGTCCGTCTTCACAGTGGAGGACACGTCTAACATACCAAAGAGTGATGCTATGAATGCAATGGGAGGTGAGGACCTCGATACAACAACTATCACTAAAGATGTAGTGCTGAGCAAAGTTATGGGCCTGAAGATAGACAAGTCCCCTGGTCCTGATGGGATGCATCCCAGAGTACTGAAAGAAACGACAGAAGTTATAGTGGAGGCTTTGGTAATGATTTACCAAAATTCCCTGGGCTCTGGGCAGGTCCCAGCGGATTGGAAAACAGCAAATGTCACACCACTGTTCAAAAAAAGGATGTGGACAAAAGGCAGGTAACTATAAGCCAGTTAGTTTTACATCTGTAGATGGGAAAATGCTTGAAGCTATCATTAAAGAAGAAATGGCGAGGCATCTGAAAAGTCAGGCAGACGCAGCATGGATTCAGCAAAGGCAGGTCCTGTTTGACAAATTTACTGGAGTTCTTTGAGAATTTAGTAAGCGGAGTGGATAGAGGGAAACAGATGGATGTTATTTACTTTGATTTCCAGAAGACGTTTGATAAGGTGCCGCATAAAAGATTTAACCATACAATAAGGATGCATAGAGTTGGGGGTGATGTATTAGCATGGATAGGGGATCAGTTAACTAATAGGAAACAGAGAGTTGGGATACATGAGTGTTACTCTGGCTGGCATTCAGTGGTGAGCGGTGTGCCGCAGGGGTCAGTGCTGGTTCCGCAACTGTTCATGATAAACATTAACAATCTGGAAGAGGGGACCGAGTGTAGTGTATCTAAGTTTGCTGATGATAGTAAATTGACTGGAAAAGCAAATTGGGCAGAAGATACGGAGAGTCTGCAGAGAGATATAGGTAGGTTAAGTGAGTGGGCAAGGGTCTGGCAGATGGAGTACAATGTTGGTAAATGCGAGGCCATCCACTTTGGAAGGGACAATGAAAGAGCAGATTATCATTTAAGTGGAAAAAAATTGCAGCATGCTGCTGTGCAGAGGGACTTGGGAGTGCTTGTGCATGAATCACAAAAGGTTGGTTTGCGGGTGCAGCAGGTTATCAAGAAGGCAAATGGAATGTTGGCATTCAGTGCTAGAGGGATTGAATTTAAGAGCAGGGAGGTTATGCTGCAACTGTACAGGGTACTGGTGAGGCTGCACCTGGGGTCCTGCATGCATTTCTGGTCTCCTTACTCGAGGAAGGACACACTGGCTTTGGAGGCGGTTCAGTGGAGGTTCACCAGGTTCACCATCTCTGGAGAGATGAGGGGGTTAGACTATCAGGACAGATTGAGTTGCTTGGGACTGTACTCACTGGAATTCAGAAGAATGAGAAGAATGAGAGGAGATCTTATAGAAACATATAAAATTATGAAAGGACAGATAAGATAGTGACAGGAAGGCTGTTTCCACTGGTAGGTGAGACTAGAACTAGGGGAAATAGCATCAAGATTCAGGGGAGTAAATTTAGGATGAAGATGAGGAGGAACTGCTTTTCCCAGAGAGTGGTGATTCTGTAGAATTCACTGCCTAATGAAGCAGTGGAGACTACCTCAGTAAATATATTTAAGACAAGGTTGGATAGATATTTGCATAGTAGGGGAATTAAGGGTTATGGGGAAAGGCAGGTAAGTGGAGATGAGTCCATGGTCAGATCAACCATGATCTTATTGAATGGCGGAGCAGATTCAACAGGCCAGATGACCTACTCCTGTTCCTATTTCTTCTGTTCTTACGTCCTTAAAAATCTTCCCTTATGTCTTTCTTTTCTTTTCAAGGTGGTTGGGGTTCTGTCAGAATCCGCGATCTATAGTTCAAACTACAGTTCTTCACAAGCAGTGGGTGCTGCTGTCAGAGGAAGGTCCCTCTATTCAAGTGATCTCTCTCTCTCTCTTTTGATGAGGAGTGAGTGCCTGTCGGTCCTCAATTCGGAGGCTTGGAGAAGCAGCGTGGAAGATTGTAACATCAGAACAGTGAGTTGCTGGTCCCTGCACTCGTTTTTGCAGGAGTGACCTCTCTGTCCATCGATGGAGTGACAGAGCCTGTCTGAGATACTGAAATGCTGGGTTATGGACTGTAGTTTTTGAAGAACTCTCGATCAAGGTCTCTTTAAAGGCATTTACTATTGCTTGCATGGTGTGGGGTGGGTGTCGGTGGTGCTTCTGGTGCTTGTGCGTGGGGCGGCTTTGGGGTTCTGATGTTTCTATTATCCACTCTTTGGGGTTTCTTGTTTTGTGGATGTCTGTGAAGAGGACAAATTTCAAGTTGTATACTGTATGCATTCTCTGATATTAAATTGAACCATTTTTGAATCACTTTAAAATTTTTTGATTGATCCATCTTTCTAAATGACAGTTTCTACTATCTCCCAGATATTTTCATCGTAAAGGTCTCCCACTGGGGCTACTTCCTCAGACTAAACTTCTGTCCCTTGTTTAACAACAATATAATTTTTGCCAACATTGAGTCCTCGGACATGGCACCAACTATCAAAGATCATTTAATAATTTCTCTCTCACTCTGTTTAACCATCAAGCATTTCACACATAATTACAATAACTGCATCATCCTCCGGTTCAGTGAAGACTTAAAGAAAGCATTCATTTCAAAGGATGCCTAACATTCTGCCTCAGCCCAGAGGATACCTTTTTGTCTCTGCTAGGTTTGACTTGATTCCTTACTAATCTTCTTGCTCTTTATTTATTTGCAAAACACCTCTCCAGTGGTGCATTATCCAAGCAAGTGGTTTGTGCTCTAGATGTTCTGATCTCTCTGGCATTTCACAATATAACCCTTGCCCTGAAATTTACAATGTAAACCAATGCACAATGTAACCCTGTAGCCTGATCCTCACCATGTGATGGCCATCACTCCCCTCCTCCACCGTTCTGCCTCCCAGGTGCAGGGGCAGCTGTGTAAATCATTCCTTGGATACTTAATGGGTGCATTCGTTCCGCTGGTATTTTCGCTACATGTACAGCAGGCTCAGTTGGTTTGTTCAGCAGAGAACACCATGGCAGCATAGCGGTTACCGCGATGCGATTACAGCTCGGGGCGTTTCGGAGTTCAATCCTGGGGTCCCGGGTGGGGAGTTTGTACGTCCATCCCCATGGAATGCATGGGATTTTCCCAGGCGCTCCGGTTTCCTCCCACAGTCCAAAGACATGCCGGGTAGGTTAATTGGTCATTGTAAATTGTACTGGCATTGGGTTCGAGATAATCGAGATTGTCAAGGGTTGCTAGGCACCATGGCTGAAAGATCCAGGAGGGCCTATTCCACACTGTATCACTTAGTAAATAAATGCATATATACATACATTGGGGTTAATATCTTCAGAGAGATATTACTGACCCATAATTACCAAAGCTGATGCAAATTCTGAATTACTTAATCTTTTCACTCTTTATATTGTTTGGATACATTCTGCAAGAGTTTGTGGTTCTTAATCTAATGGGGCAGGTATCCACACAGTCACGCACCAGTGGCCTAATTGCTTTGACCTATTTTGCTTGCCTGCTGCTGCTCAGATGTTTGCTAAGGTTAGGGCTCCCCCTACTGGTCGTGCTCCATTTACCATGAGTGGAGATCCTGGGCTTTGTGTGAAACACTGTCTAGGGGTGTATGAGCAGTGTGAACCACTTACAATGTAAACTGTTGGGAATGCAATTCCAGCCAGTGAATTGGGTTTGGTATGGTACAGAAATGTTCCGGTAGGCTGGTGATAAAAACTGCGAAGAAATGATATCACTGG
The DNA here is from genome assembly GCF_030028105.1 of Mobula birostris. Taxonomy (NCBI): domain Eukaryota; kingdom Metazoa; phylum Chordata; class Chondrichthyes; order Myliobatiformes; family Myliobatidae; genus Mobula; species Mobula birostris. The sequence goes on from NC_092370.1 coordinate 237,158,270, forward strand.
TATGACTCCATGACAAGTCATGTGAGGAAGTCATTTATTTAAGGAGGTTCCTGTCGAACAACCATCCATGCTTTCATTTTCTGCCATCGTAGCAGAATGATTCTAGGCCCGTACTCACAGGAGTTTAGAAGAGTGAGAGGAATCTCATCGAAATCTATCAAATACTGAAAGGCCTTGATAGGGTGGATGTGGAGAGGATGTTTCCCATAGTGGGGCAGTCTAGGACCAGAGGGCACAACCCCTGGACACAACAATGTCCCTTTAGAGCAGAGTTGAGAAGGAATTTCTTGAACCAGAGGGTGGTGAATCTGTGGAACTCTTTGCCACAGGCAGCTGTGGAGGCCAAGTCACTGGTAAGTCAGTCATGATGGAATGGCAGAGCAGGCTCAATGGGCTGAATGGCCTAATTCTGCTCCTATATCTTATAATTTTGTGGTCATCAGATCCTACATCATGATATTGTACGTTCAATTCTAAATGACATTCAAAATTATGACAATTGGCATTCAAAACTACGAGAATTGCGAAGCAACAGAAGACCCATTCTGAACAGTATTCCCTGGGACATCTGCATTGTTACTGGCTGATAACTTACGAAAGCTGCCCAGTGTGCTTCGCTCAGAATTGATCATGTCATTGGTAGATTGTTTTAATTAAAATATGTAGAGAGAGAGCCAAACACAAAAGCGGTTCATATTAAGCTTGCACATTCTTTTGAGTTCCCAACTTCCATCAGGTACGTGTATTCCCATGCTGGACCACCCTACTCCATGATGCCTTTCCTCCTGATGCTCTTTCAGGATGGGTCAAAGGTGACTTGCTTTCATTCTGGTTTTGTGGGCTCTGAGGTGGCTGACGAGGTCAATGTTGGAACCACCGATGTGGGCTGAGTGCTTTGGGAAATGATTCACTTCGATTGCTGCTCACACAGGGCTTCCCTTTACTCCTGATGCGTAGCGTTGAAGTTCTCAGTAGCATTCCAAATGCTCCTTCTCTGCTTTGAGTCAATGGCGATGCTACTTGGAGTGCATTCTTGAAGGTTTTTTTTCTGTCCACTTCATAATCTCCTCTTAGAACAGAGATAAGATGTCTGTTTTGGTAATCTGGTGTCAATCAAGCCAATGATATGATATGGGCAGTCCAATGTGCATAGAACATAGAACAGCACAAGCAGGGAAAACAGGTCATTCAGCCCACAATGTCCATACTAGCCACCCGCACAAGGTCTATATCCCTTCATTCCCTACTTGTCTATGAACCAAGCCAATGCCTTTTAAACATTACTGGTTTTAACTAAAACCAGGATGAGGGAGCATGTCACTCCCATCCTAACTACTCTGCAATGGCTCCCTGTATCTTTTAGAATTAATTTTAAAGTTCTGTAGTTTTTAAAGCTGTCAGTGGTCTGGGTTCCGTCATAGCCAGGGGGATGTAGAGGGGGCAGGCTCCCACTGCCTATTAAATGCTCCCAGTAGCATGTATCTCAAAAAGCCTCCGACAATCAAGTCCAACTTTTTGCCTTCACACGTGGCTTAGCTATAATGCCCACCGGAACTGTTTCTACTGACAAGGAAAGGGGCAAAGGTGGATTGCTGGTGCTTAAACCAGTCGCTTCAGGCAGATGGGGCTCATCAGCTGTGTTTGGCAGCTCATCTAAGAGAAGAAGAACCATTATCTCAAACCTCTGCTGCCTTGTGGCTATATCTACTCAAGGAAAAGGCTTCGGAAGAAAAATCTGGCTATACCCACTCATGGGGAAGGCATTGGCAGTAAACCCTCAGGAAAAATCCGGAGCTGGAGTCCCTAAGGCAGCCTTGCATTGAGTTCAATACTGACTGGCAACTCACACGATGCTGCTGGTGCCAAACTGTATCGGTCCTTTGGATCCATCACCTGTTTGGAACGGGGAGCCTGCTACGTGGGCAACAGCATGTTCTCCATATCATACTCACCTGCCTCGCATACTGGCTTACGTATCATGTAGACCACTAGGACACAACCTCCACATTCAACCTCTAACCAACAGAGGTCTCTTAAATAGTCTGGGTCCAGAGAAGATCACAGACTCACACACAAAATGCTGGAGGAACTCAGCAGGCAAGGCAAGTCCTGCCAAAGCATTTTGACCCGAAACATCGACTGTACTCTTTTCCATCGATGCTGCCTGGCCTGCTGAGTTCCTCCAGCATTTTGTGTGTGTTGCTTGGATCCCAGCATCTGCAAATCTGCTCTTGTTTGTGATCACAGAATCACTTTTGCATTATAATCTTGTTCAAGCTCTTAGGTCTTCCTTCTCCATAAATTTAAACAATCTTGCTCAAAGGATAGTTGGCAGGTCAGCTTTTTAGAACAACGTTCCTAAACTGTGGAATTCAATACCTAAAACTATAAGGGATGCAGACACTTTTAAACACCGGGAATGAACAATTTATTTAACTTTGCTTTTAACTAGCACCTTCTGGTCTTTTATTTTCGTGTTGGCACTTTATCCCATTGTAAAGTACTTTGAGGTACATTGTCAGTATGAAAAGTGCTCTCTAAGTAAATTATTATTATTATATATGAATCCGGTCTTCCTGTGGCATCATGTTCCAAGCACTAACCAGTATCTGTGTAAAACAACTTACCTCATCAATCTCCTTTAACCGTTCCCCCTCTCACCTTACACCTTCGCCCTGTAGAGTTTAACATTTTCTCTCTGGAAGAAATATCCTGTCTAACTAATGCAGGTTACATGGACTCAATCCTGAGGATATTGGTCCAGGAGACTCTTTATTGTAACAAAAAAGATAAGAAATATGCAGGAATGAACTGCATTGAAAAACATGATCCAACTTCAGACAATTTGCCTCTTTTCGCAGAGAGTAACCTTATTCTCTCTCCAGTTCAGATTTAGATAACTACAAAGGTTCCAATGGCATGGTTCAAAGGGCTCTGTTGGCCAGCATTTGGCCCATTCAAATCCATCAGAAACAGATTAACTTTGTCAATCAGACTCACGTATGGTTTTGGCTCCCGTATTCTGTTTACATACAAACAGTAGTTTGTACACCGCAAGAAAATCCAGAAGGCATGAGATTGCTGTGTAAGTTCAAACTCCTGCACACATCTTGATCTGAATACAGCCCTGATGGAGCCAACAAATGCACTTGGAAGAGTAATTACTGTACCTGCACATCGGAACTTTTATGTAACTGCAGCAACTTGGGCATGTTTTATTGCAAAGAAACAATGTACCAGAAATCACATGACAGAAAACCATTGCTAATAATTCACATCCTTGATAAGCTAACCAAACCTTACTGCAATTAGGTTAAACTAGCGGCAGGTAGTGAATTTACCAGTGGGGAATAGAAGCAGGAGACATCTGTACATGTGAACATGTTCAAGTTATTTACTCTGCCCATTTCCCAGGTATAATGGTCTGCTCATTAAGAGTTTTAGCATTGCATGAGGTGCCAGGAACCTGCTGTTTTCCTATGTGTCAGGATTAAAATTCCAGGAAGGGTGTGTGATTCATAACTTCTCTCTCACAACAGCCTAGAATAATAACGTGATTCATAACTGGGGTTGCTGGTCACAAATTTATGATGTATGTCCGAATCATAAGAATGTATCCTCATTCAAAACAGCCACTAACAGATTATAGACTAAACCATCAGGGTGGCTTCACATTTATAATCTGTCCTCCGCTGATTGAGATTTTCAAAATTCAAAGTAAATTTATTATCAAAGTGCATATATGTCACCTTATACAACCCTGAGATTCATTTTCTTGTGGGCATACTCAATAAATCCATAATAGAATAAATGAAAGACCATGGGTATTCGACCGCTGTGCAAAAGACAACAAACTACAAATACAAAAAGAAAGAAATAATAATAATAAATAAACAATAAATATCAAGAAGATGAGATGAAGAGTCCTTCAAAGTAAGTCCATAAATTGTGGGAACAGTCAGTGATGCGGCAACTGAAATTGAGTGAATTTATTCCCTTTGATACCAGAGCCTGGTGGTTGAGGGGTAACAACTGTTCTTGGACCTAGTGGTGTGAGTCCTGAGGCTCCCGTACCTTCTTGCTGGTGGCAGTATTGAGAAAACAGCATGGGCTGTCTGGTGAAAGTTGCTGATTATGGACGCGGCTTTTCCTGTGACAATACTCCATGTAGATCTGCTTAATAATGGAGAGGACTTTACTGTGCTAGACTGAGCCATTTCCATTAATTTTTTGTCGGATTTTCCATTCAAGGGCATTGGTGTCTCTATACCAGCCTGTGATGCAGCCAGTCAATATACTCTCCACCACACATCTATAGAAGTTAGTCAAAGTTTTAGATGTCAAGCCAAATCTTTGCAAACTCCCAAGGAAGTAGAGGCACTATCGTGCTTTCTTTGCAATTGCACATGTGCTGGGCCCAGGACAGACCCCCCCAAAATGATAACACTGAGGAATTTAAAGTTGTTGACCCATTCCACCTCTGATCTTTCTGATCAGGACTGGCTCATGGACCTCTGGATTCCCCCTCCTGAAGTCTATGATCAGCTCCTCGATCTTGTTGACATTGAGTAGAGGTTATTGTTAAGGCACCACTCGGCCAGGTTTTCAATTTCCCTCCTATATGGTGATTCATTACCACCTTTGATTCAGCCGATGACAGTGATGGCCTCAGCAAGCCTGAATATGGCACTGGAGCAGTGCTTATCCACACAGTCTTGTGATGCACCTATGCTGATGGAGATCATGGAGGAGACATTGTTGTCCATCCAAACTGACTGGAGTCTGCATGTGAGGAAATCACAGTGAGGTATTCTGGCCAAGAAGTTATTGATTAGTGTTGAGGGATGCTGTAGTCAATAAAGAGCATTCTGATGTATGCATCTTTGCTGTCCAGATGTTCCAGCTTTTACTGGCTTTTATTAATTTACTTGGACTGAAGCTGTTTAATGTTTGGATGTGGCGATACACATTGAAAGTGACAAATCAGCTCTCATGGAGACAAAGGAGAATATTTATGCTGGAATATGGAGCAAAGAGCAATCTGTTGGAGCAACTCAGCTGGTTAGCCAGCATCTGTAAGGGATAATTCCTTCCCCCACCCCCACCCCGCTCCACCCCCATAGATACTGCTCAGCCCACTGGGTTCCTCCAGCAGTTTACTGGTTTTTAGCACCTGTGGATGCTGTCTTTCCAGTTTGTTATATATTCCCCCAGACCCACAATAACTGCTGACCCATGTTACCTATCTCACACATTGTTTATGCTGTTTAAAATATAATACTGGTACTGAAAATAACTTTTCCAATTTATCATCTTGTATCAGAATTGGAATCAAAATAATGTTAATATCACTGACAAACATTGTAAATTATTGTTTTGCTGCAGCAGTACAGTGCAAGACTTAAATATTGCTCTAAATTACAGTGCTATGCACAGTGGCCAGGGTGTGGGACAGGTGGCAGAGAAGGAGTGCTAGGGATGGTGGTCGCTCAAGTGACACCAGGCAAGGTCATTTGAATCCAAACAATTGGTTTTTTGATCACTACAGTAAGTCTCTCTTTGTCACATGGGAGGAAACCCGCACGGTCACGGGGAGAAAACTCAACCTCCATACAGACAGCAGTGGGAGTCGAGCCCTGATCAGAGATCACTGGCACTGTGAAGTAATTGTACTAACCACTCCGCTACCATGCCTCTTTAACTCTACGAATATCAGGATGGAATCTCAGGAAGTACGATGATATCACAATGCCCCGTGGTGTAGTGCAGGAAAGGTGAACGTATAGAAGGGCAGAGAGAGACAACATCAATGTGCTCTGTAAATAAGGAGCATTTAAGTTGAATAGAAATCAAATAACCCCCAATCGATGACCAAGAGGAATGAATAGAGGGAAAAACAAACTGCTTTCAATTCCTCATTCTCATCAGCATTCGGAACGGAAAATGTGAAAAATTGGCACTTTGATGCTGTTCTCCCAATTTTCTCATCTCTGTCCTTTAGGCTCTGATCCTTCCAAACCAGACCCTCTGATGTGTCCTGCTTTATCCTTAACTGTTGTCTCTCGTCCACCAAAGTCAACAGTACTTGTGGTGCTATTCCAACATCCCCGCCCTTTCCTTCCATCCAGAACAAGGGCAGGAGTCATCTTGTCCCCTCATTCCATCCTCCCAACCTCCATATGTAGCAAATAATACCCCAAGATTTTTTAACCCTTTGAGTGTGATACTACCACCAGACATATCTTCTCCGCCCCTCCTTTCAGCACTACAGAGAGACAAACCCCTGGTTCACGATTCAACAGCACCCATACAATGTCAGAAAGGAGAAATCAGGAGAACACATAGCAGTTCTTATCAAGGGATCAGTGGTGGAAAACGTGCACCACCTCTCACACTACCATGGCCTTGTCTCTGATTATGTTTTATTTTGTTGTAAGGTCTTGGTTTGCACGGTCATTTTATACTTCATTGCCTTTTATAATTGAGATATAGCCTGTGGTCTGTCATTTCAATCCATGTTCCTGTAATACTGCTGCAAGCAAGTCTTTCTTTGCATCTGGATATCATCATAGCTGAGCACATGACAATAAACTTGACAACATTGTAGTAGATCAATACAAGAAAGATTATTTATGAAGAGCTTTTATAAACTGTCTATTGTGTGTCTTTAACATGCTAATAGAATGCTATTAATTTTACTGCTGGATCTAAAAAGAGTAGGAACTGGATGAATGAGCATCAGTACTTTATTTTTTAGGATCACTTTTATAATTTTTTAAACGTTTTATTGGGTTCTTTTTGTGTTTTCTTATGCTGCATCAGATCCAGAACCTGAGTGGATAACTCAACCCGACACTAAACTACTTCCACAAAATATGGGCTCACTTTCAAAGACTCTGCAACTTGTGTTCTCAATATTATTGATTACTTTTAATTTTTTCATTTTGTATTCGCACATCTTGTTACCTTTTGCACATTGGTTGCTTGTTTTTGTGTGTAGTTTTCCATTGATTTGATTGTGCTTTTGTATCTACTGTGAATGCCCACAAGAAAGTGAATCCCAGGGTAGTAAACGGTGACATATATGTACTATGATAATAAATTTACTTTGAACTTTGGAGTAATAACTATTTTGTTTTCCTTTACAGTCGCATACAGAAGAATGATAATAAAGAATCTGGAATCTTGAATTTAGCTCATTGTTGGGAAACAGAGCAACAATGCCCTGCGTATTATGATCAGCAGCAAACTTTGGTGTTTAGGTTCTGGAGGCTCTCTCTCTCCCCCGTATTTACAGGAAGCCTGCAGTGTAGGTCTGGCTTTTGTTTCCAGGGAACGATTGGTTTAGCAGCAAAGGGCTATTGCAAATAGAGACTGATTAGAATAGTTATTGAAGATGATGCCAGGACTTGTAGAGATTATTCAGTGTTGAATGAATGGCTAATATTTACATTGAAGAGGTGCTGAAGGCCCAAAGACAAGCATTATAAAACTGCCTGCCAGCATCGGTGGGGGGAAATTGCAAATGATGGTGGTGAGAGACTAGCTAAAAAGAGAATAATCATGAAAAACAGATGATGCCTGGTTCAGAAAGCCAGTAAACTTGAATTCTTTTTCTCTATTGTGGTTTTTATAGAAGGCAATTTGGTACACTGGTTGAATGGGATTCTCTATCATAATAGTCATTGAACTCCAATATCTGTCAGTCTTCCAGTCATGCCAAGCTCTTTAAAAGAGTTCTACATTCTTACCCAATGCCTTGTGCATGATCCCTCTTCAGTCATATACTTAAGGAAGCGAATCTTTCAGTTTAAGCTTAAGAAAATCAAAAACAAGACACAGAGCATTGAACAGTACAGCACGGGAACAGGCCCTTTGTCCCACATCAAAAATACCCAAACCTTTATCCCTTCATCTTCCTCACATCTCTGTGCTAATCTAAATATTCTTTAAAAGCCTCTAATGTATTTGCCTCTACCACCATACCAAGCAGCGCATTCCAGGCATCTACAACTCTCTGTGAAAACACTTGTCCATCGGTCCTAATTCCTCTGTAGGGGGCATGGACATCACCTACAGGACTTGTCCAATGGTTCCAGTGCCTCTATAGGGGGTGTGTACATCATCTACAGAACTTCACCTGCCCTTTGATCCTACCCCCCTCACCTTCGATGTGTGCCCTCTGGTAATAGACATTTCAACCCTGAGAATCAGATACTCTCTGTCCACTCCATCTGTGCCTATCAGATCTCCCCTCTTCCTTCGGCACTACGGAGAAAACCACCGAAGTGAATCGAACCTCTCATTACAGCACCTGCCCTCTGAAGCAGGCAGCGTCCTGATAAACCTCCTCTGCACCCTTTCCGAAGCCTCAGTGTCCTCCCTATAGCCAGAGGGTGGTGAATTTGTGGAATTTATTACCACTGGCAGCTGAGTGGTTGAGGTCATTGGGTGCATTTAAGGCAGAGATTGATATGTTTTTGATTGGACAGGGCATCAAAGGTTAAGGTGTGAAGGCCAGGGAGTGGGGCTAAGGAGGGGGAGAAAGGACCAGCCATTATTGAATGATGGAGAAGACCCGATGGGCCAAATGGTCTACTTCTGCTCCTATGTTGTATGGCCTTATGATCCATAATGGAGCGACCAGAGATGTATGTAATACTCCAGAAGGCCTACCCCTAAAAATCCTTTTTTACACAATTAAGTTGTGCTGACAACGAATGGAAACAACTTACATCTTGCTTGGACGGCCCTGTACATAGCATTCAAATGTGTACACAGATCACTGGACTAGATCACTGGACTGTGGGACCCTGACAGTGAAAAGGAAGCATGGTGCATGGTGCTATAACAAAAGAAGAAAGCCCAAGTGAAAACAGGGTGAAAAAGCCACAATTGCATGAGGACTTTCTCAAAGTTTCTCTTTCTCAGGTATTTCCCTGCAGAAGCTGTGCAACCAAGTGGAAATTTGGCAAATCCATCTCTAGCATCCAATTAAATAGCCTGCAACCTCAGTAAATAAGACATTATGACTTACAGAATCATAAAGTACTGCAACTCAGAAACAGGCCCTTTGGCCCATCTAGTCAGTGCTGACCTGCTCTTCTACTTAATCACATCTACCTACTTCCAGACTATATCTGACTAAACCCCTCCCATCCAATGTATCTGTTCAAAATTCTCCTCAGTGTTATAATTGAACACACATTTACCACTTCTGCTGGTAGCTTGCTCCACACTCTCACCATCCTCTGAGGTAAGAAGTTTCTTCTCAGGTTCCCCTGGAATATTTCACCCTTCACGCTTAACCTATGATCTCTAGTCCTAATCCCATTCAAACTCAGCCTGCTTGTCTTTAGGCTGCCTACATCCCTCATAATTGTGTATACCTCTATCAAATCTCCCCTCATTGTCCTACACTCCAGGGAATAAACTCCTAATCTATTCAGCAATCCACTATATCCCATGTCCTGAAGTCCTGGCAACATCCTTGTCATTTTTTCTGCATTCTTGCAAGCTTATTGATATCTTTCCTGGTGTGTGTGACAAAAACTGCACACAATACTCCGACACGAGGAAATCTGCAGATGCTGTAAGTTCAAGGAATACACACAAAAAATGCTGGTGAACGCAGCAGACCAGGCAGCATCTATAGGAATAGGTACAGGCGATGTTTCGGGCCAGGACCCTTCGTCAGGACTAACTGAAAGAAGAGATAGTAAGAGATTTGAAAGTGGGAGGGGGAGGGGGAGATCCAAAATGATAGGAGAAGACAGGAGGGGAGGGATGGAGCCAAGAGCTGGACAGTTAATTGGCAAAAGGGATACGAGGCTGGAGAAGGGAGAGGATCATGGGATGGGAAACCTGGGGAGAAAGAGAAGGGGAGAGGGGAGCCCAGAGGGTGGAGAGCAGGCAAGGAGTTATAGTGAGAGGGACAGAGGTAGGTAAAAGAGAGAGAGAGAGAAAAAAAGGGGGAAAAAGTTTAAAAATATGAAAAATATATAAAATAAATAAATAAGGGATGGGGTGTGTAGGGGAGGAGGGGCATTAACGGAAGTTAGAGAAGTCAATATTCATGCCAATATTCATCACTTACTATCTCTTCTTTCAGTCAGTCCTGACGAAGGGTCCCGGCCCGAAACGTCGACTCTACCTCTTCCTATAGATGCTGCATTCACCAGCAGTTTTTGTGTGTGTTGACACAATACTCTAAGTTCAGTCTTACCAACATCTTGTACAACTTCAACGTAACATTCCAATTCCTGTAGTCACTGACATAATCTACAAAGGCCAATGTTCTAAAAGCTCTCTTTACAGCCCTATCTACATGTGATGCCACTTCCAAGAAATTATGGATATGTATTCCCAGATCACATTGTTTAACTGCACACATCAGAGAACTAACATTCACTGTGTAAGGTTTACCCTGGCTTGTCCTCACAAAGTTCTACACCTCACACTTGTCTGCATTAACTTCCATCTGCCATTTTTCCAGTAGGGCCAGATCCTGCTGCAAGCTTTGATAGTCTTCCTCACTGTCCACTACACCTCCTATCTTGATGTCATCACAAATTTGTCAAAGTAGTTTATGACATTATCATCTAAATGATTAATACAGATAATAAACAACAATGGACCTAGCACCGATCCCTGTGACACTCCATTAGTCACATGCCTCCAGTCAGAGAGGCAATGGAATTGCTTTCAAAGTTAAGTTATTTCCTACCAAATTGAAAAGTAGGCTCACTCCACTTGTCCCTAACAAATGCAGAGTTAAATCTAGATTTCATCGCTGTGTCTAACAAGTGGCACAATTGTGTCTCCATATTCTGATAAGGGTAAGGTATCAGGATAACAACATTTCAAATCGTGGAATACTTCACTCTATCGTTTACAGATTCAGAGCACAGACACATCACATTGGCCTGTGACTTTGTGATTTTAACTTAGTTGGACTTATTGAGACCTAAAGTTGATGCATCCTTAAGACTTTTTAATAATAAAAATTACGCGTTTTCTGAACACTAACAAAAATTTTAAATAAAGCCCTCTGAAATGTACCAAAGAAATTCAGCAAGTCCTTTACCTGACTTCCTTTTGAAAGCAAGTACTAAATCTGCTTCCTCCAGAGTTTAAGACCATTAAAATACGCCGCATATCACAAAAATCTCCTCCTGCCCATGGCTTGTTCAGCTGTTTAGTTTAAACCACTCCCCTCCCTAGTAACTGCTATTTCTATACTTTTGACTTACTATCCTGAATTAACTCAATGTTTATTCCCTGCTAAGCGATATTGCAAAAAATAAAATGAACATACATCAGAAGCCCTGGGGTAAGACCACAATCTCAGGAGTGGGATTAAATAACAACAATGGATTTGGCATGTACCACTTTGTCAAATCAAGGTTAGGCTGGAAGACTGACATACTTGAAACTTGACCTTGTGCTGGAGTTACTCCCTCAATCATCATTTTGGCAGGACGTACCAGACGCTCATCCATTATGGTTGATAGAGGATCCCCTTCAGCCAAATGACAGCAAATGAGCAGGACACAATTAGAACTGTTTGTAGGATTGAAATAATGCTTAATCAAGGACCAGTTTGGTGCCAATTTCACATTCCCTGCCTCCACTGGGACTTCAGTTGAGACTGCCCACGGTTAGCACTTTTACTGAACCATCTTAGAGGGGAAAGTCGTGCTGCCTGTGCTGGCATCAGAACTGAATTTCTGTGTGGAAAGGATAACGTTTCAGTCTTTTGTTTTACTTTCCAAATGGCAGAGCATGTGTAACACATAATTTCTTCCTCTGGAACCTACACAGTGGTGAATGTACGAATACAAAGAACATGGGCATTCTTGAGGACCTCTTCATGTTTCACTGCGATCTGCGTTATTTCTCCACATTACCCTCAATTTCTCAGCGAGCTGGGTTTCCTTTGTATCTCCACCCTTGGTACTTATTGGATCAGGAGATGGAAAACCATCATTCCAAGAAGCAGCAAGTAAATGACCCAAGATCACATCTCTGATTGAGGATACTCTGCTGTGGCTTTGCAGGTGGATGCATTACCTGGTATAATATGACTCTAGACCTTACAGATGAGAAGATAGCAAATTTTGCTCGGTGAAAGATGGAGTGCCGAGAGTATATAGGCCTACTGAAGTAAAATCCAATATCAGTTGGAAAAGCAGAGGAAATTGGAGGGACAAAGCCATATATAAGTTGGGAGCACACTTGTGATTTTTATCTGAACCATGAGTAGGTATTGCAACATATCCTCTCAGAAGGATTAAAACCAAATGGAGCCGCTATTTTATGTTCAACAATGAAGGTTCATTTACAGAACCCTGTAACACACATGTCTTTATTTAACTTGTTAGCAATAGCTGGCAAGTCCTTTGCGTTGTTAATAGCATCATAATGTAACAATTTAAGAATTCGGACAAATGTCTCGTTTTAAAATTATAATTTTGGACTTCTGGGAAATTTTTTCTTTAAACTTGTACTAACTGTCTCGGAATGCTTTAGGGACAAATAAGTTAATTGGTCTATTAAGCTTGATGGGGATGTGTGTCCCAGGTGGTAAACCCCTATCTAACCCTTGTTCCACAGGAAGCATTACATTTAAAACAGCAACCTGTACATGTAAATAATAAAAGAAAGTGTGTTTTCAGATTGTAAGTTATTAATTTGTGTGGCCTTGTGTGTGACACTATGGGGTACGCACAAATCGATCACTCAGCCCAAGTAAAAGACCCATTCAAACTATTTGAATTTCCCTTCTGCCCCGTCTCCAAATGTATGGCCTACTGGTAATGGAATAAACTGTTATTCTGGGCAGTCTGTTTAGTTATGTAGTTGCTAAGTGAGAAGTAGTTGAAATTCCATTTGGCCTGAAAGTTGCATTTGAGTCTCCAGATCAAAATTTCTCCATGTTCCGTTGTGAGCTTAAAAAACTTGAACTACTTTTCTGCCTCTTTCTTTTCCCAAATGAGATGGGCTAGTCTCTTTTATGAGACAGATCAGTCTCGCTTTTTTTCACAGCTGAATAATTTAAAACCCATTCCTCAGCCTTTGTCAACCTTCCCAATGTCTCGGTACCTTTCATGGAATTAGAAAAATGTCAACACACAAGGAGACCATTTGTCACATGGTGCCTACATTAATGCTAGTCAATGCGTGAAAGCAGTGCGTAGTCTGACAGTGGGTGATCAACTCAGTGGCTTTTCTTGTGACTGTAAGACCCTGTTGTACATCATTAATGTGGAATGCTGCAAGTCTGATTCCCCGATTTATTGACAGACGGCAGGGGAGCTGAGTGGCCGCGGTCCTAGCAATGACTAGGCCTCAATCCGTGGTATCGCCTGTTTACAGCTGCCCAGGAGAGAGATGTCAGAGTCAGAGCGCTCCATCAGAGGCAGAGTGGTGCAGTGTCCAAGTTGAAGTCGGTGCTGCTCCCTAGTGTTTGCTCAGCCGAAAACAAGCCGCATTGTGTTCAGCTACAGACAGCCGCAACATTCATGGACTCATAGGGTTTAGGACTACATTTTTTGTGTGACTGCATTTTACTAATATCTCATATGTACCTTGTGCAGTGTGTGAATGTTGGTTCTGTGTCTTGCACCTTGGGGCCGGAGTAATGCTGTTTCATTTAGCTGTATTCATGGCCATTCATGTACGATTGAATGGCATTTAAACTTGAACCTGAACAAACAGCATTGTCAACTTGGACTCTAGGCTAAGCTATCAAACCAAGCACAATTCTACAGGTACTGTACATTAGATTCAATGGAAAATAAAACGATGAGAATGCTGAAGAGCAAGAAAGTGTATAAAGAATGAAAGCTATGTGAAGTTATTCACCTAAGCAACCAAAGCCTGGGAAGGATACAGACTAACATGTGGGAAATGGGATTATGTTTTAACTAGCCTAGACATAATGATCTCTTTCTCAACTTCAGACTTCTTTGATTCTATGGACATTTAAACTTTCATTCATTGTTATTGCCCATTACACTAGGGTCATTTAGGGCAGCAATGAAGGTCCTCCATCTCTGTCCATTCTTTTCCTTCATTGGAGGATTGCAATAAGGTTAGGATTTAGAATTTAGTGTGAAGAACTTCTAAAAATATAACAGCGGAATTGAAGGAAACAAAGAGCAGTTAATACGGTCCCAGTATACTGGATCTATGGTTCACATTATAAGCAAATGCAGAGGATGGAAGCAATTAACAATGATTATACAGACTAGTTTGACAATTGTGGGCATAATGCATGGAGAAAGATCACCCTATAAATGAGGACTTGAAAATATACCCTGGGACAATGGAAATGACATCCAGAGAAACAAGATGCCCAGGAGAACACATACTCATTGAGGAGTCAGTGATGGAAAGGTTGAGCAGCTTCAAATTCCTGGCTGTCCACATCTCGGAGGATCTGTCCTGGGCCCAACACATTGACACAATCACAAAGGCACACCAGCAACTTTACTTCCCCCCCAGACTATGAGACTACTGAATACTCTGCCGCCACTGAGGTCTCATCACTAAGACAGTGATCTGTTTACCGTTTACCTGTGCTCACATGTATTTTAAATTATATTTTATTCACTGATTTGTGTGCTGTGCTATGATATATGTTGTGTAGGTGCACCATGGTCCGGAGGCTGTATAATGGATATGTACAGTCAGATGACAATAAATTTGAACTTGGACTTGAAGTTTGAGGAAATTTGGCAAGTCACCAAAGACTCTTGCAGACTTTTATATGTGTATGGTGGAATGCATTCTAACTGGTCGCATTACTGCGTAGTACGGAGGCTCCAATGTATAAGGATGCAAGAGGCTACAGAGGATTGGAGACTTAGTCAACCCTACCTTGGAAATAACTCTTCCACCACCAAGATCTTCTTCAAGAAGCAGTGTTTCACAAAGGCAGCATCCACCATTAAGGATCCTCACCATCCAGTACATGCTATCTTCTTGTAACCACAACCAGGGAGGACCACAATCAGCAATGCCACAACAGCTCCCTCCCCTCCACTATCAGCTTTCTGAACAGCCCATGAACACTACCTCAGTATTCCTTTTGCTTCCACTGTTTATTTTCTAATTTATAGTAATTTATATCTGTACTGCAGTGCTGCCACAAAACAACCTATTTCACATCCTATAAAAGATGCTGGTGAACACAGCAGGCCAGGCAGCATCTATAGGAAGAGGTACAGTCGATGATTCGGGCCAAGACCCTTCGTCAGGTCAAAGGGTTCTGACGAAGGGTCTCAGCCCGAAACGTCGACTGTACCTCTTCCTATAGATGCTGCCTGGCCTGCTGCGTTCACCAGCATTTTTTATGTGTGTTGCTTGAATTTCCAGCATCTGCAGATTTCCTGGTGTTTGCATATTTCACATCCTGTAGGATGATGATGTTAAACCTGATTCGCTTGTGATTCTGAGGTATCAGCTTTGCTGTTTGAAGAACGGATGTGATCAAGCACCAAGATTAGTGCCTCATTGCAGAATGGTACACATCGTCTAGGTCACTCAACATCAGGACTAAGCAGTTCTGGAAAAGACTGAGTTCAATCGACTGTACCTAATGCACCCTTACTACCACTCTATCCTCTCATTATACCCCATATCCTAAGCCACAACCTTCAGACCACTGTGGAAGTCTGATCTCAGAGTTAAAAAAAATCCCTCTCCTGTGCATTACATTAGCTCAAGCTGCCTGCATTTCTATCCACATTTTAACGATATTTCTATAATACTCTTTTGAGTTAGAGAAAGGCAAGGCTATTAAGGAGGATATAGGTTGAAATTAGCTTTGACACTCCAAATTAGCTTCATAATTTTTAGATTCATGTTTACATGAAATGAGGTAATTATTTTTGATCCATGCCCAGCTTCAAATGTTGGCATAGATAAAAAGAACTAGAGACCGGTTTGAGGTTTTATTAAATTGTCAATGTCAACTGCATTTCTATTAGAGGAGTAAAAGATACAGAGAGTGAATAGTAATTTGCTTCACTAATAGGAGTAACCTTACTTAAATATCATTAGCTGTCAGGGCAGAAGAAAGAGCTGTCAACAGAGTTTGGGAATGCCAATCCTTGGAACTACAGATCTGACCCAAATTAAGCTTGCCCAAATCTCCAGTTCATGAGAACACATTTCCCCAGGCTCCAGAAAGGACTTTAATACCATAGGAGCCCAGTATGAGATTCTCAGTCATTCATAGGATATTGCCAGCATAATGTCACATCAAACCTCATCCAATGCCAATATTGGTAACTGATTATTTAACTGTTCAATTCCTTTAACATATGCTGTGCCTATAATCTGTCTACACACCTCAGTCTCAAAGTCTCAGCCTCCTGTTAACTCCACAATTGTACCAACAGAAGGTTAAAATCAGAACAGAAAGAAGATCTTCTATCATGAATATTCTATAATTTCTGTAACACTTACCTTGTCAGGCTATGGTAATGTAAGAATGAAACTGGAGAACAACATTCAAATCCTACAATGACAGTGCAGAATTTAAATTCAAGTAATAATTAGGGATTTGAAAAAAATGCCTACTAGTCTCGGAAACAATGCCACCAAAAAACTACCCATCTGGTTTTGAGGGAGCAATCTGCCGTCTTACATGATCTGATACATACCAAGCCTCTTCACAGCCCTTTCACCAAACATTAACCTAAGACCTGACTTCCAGAGGCTAGGTGAGAATGACTCAATTTCACAGAATTCAATATTTAATTAAGAGTAGCTTCAATGTGCATCAGAGGAGAAGCACTCTAGATGAAGTACTGACTTGCAAGAAAAGAAGATGATTGTGGTCATTGTCTCAGCCTCAGAATATCACTTCAGGACTTCCTCGGGACCTAGGACCGTCTTCATTAACAACCTTCCTTTCAGCATAAGGATAGTGGAGCTGTTCGCAGATCATTGCACAATGTCCATTTTCATTTCTATCTCCTTAGCAAATGAAACAGCATATTCCTGAGTACAGCAGGGAGTGGAAAACAATGAGACATGGGTTGATAAAAGACAGGTAAAATTTGTGCCTCAAATATGGCAGGCAATGACCATCTCCAACAAGACAGTTCAAAGTAGGTAGGTGGAGATGAGTCCATAGCCAGCTCAGCCATGATCTTATCAATGGCGAAGCAGGCTCGACAGGCCAGATGGCCTACTCCTGCTCCTATTTCTTATGTTCTTACGTAACCAGCCCTTGACATTCACTTACATCATTGGCCAGAAACTCAACCAGAATAACCACATGAATATTGCTCCTCTGAGAACATCCCTATGCCCACAGTCTCTATTACCAAGAAGGACAAGGTCAGCAGGTGGAGGGGAGCACTGCCACTTCCAGGTTTCACTCCAAGTCACACATCACCTTGACCTGGAAATGTGCCGCTGGCCTTTTATTGTCACTGCATCTAAATCCTAAAACTCTCCAGCCAACAGCTCCACGGGGTTTCCTTCATCAATTCTGTGAAAATATCTACACTGGTTCAAGAAGATGATTTCAGATGGAAGAAGGACACTACCGTGGCTGACAACTGAAGTCAGTCCCAAAGTAAAAGTAAAAGCAAAAGACAGGGCATACAAGGAAGCCAAAGTTAGTGGGAAGATAAGAGGATTGGGAAGCTTTTAAAAACTTGCAGAAGGAAACTAAGAAGGTCATTAGGAAGGAAAAGATGAATTATGAAAGGAAGCTGGTGACTAATATCAAAGAAGATACTAAAGCTTTTTTAAATATATAAAGGGTAAAAGAGAGTCAAGGGTAGATATAGGACCAATAGAAAATGACACTGGACGTATTGTAATGAGAGACACAGAGATGGCAGAGGAACTGAATGTATTTTGCATCAGTCTTCATAGTAGAAGACATCTGCAGTATACTGGACATTCAAGAGTGTCAGGGAAGTGAAGTTTATGCAGTGAAAATTCCAACTGAGAAGGTGCTCAGGGAGCTTGATGATCTGAGGACAGATAAATCTCCTGGACTTGATGGAATGCATCCTCGGGTTCTGAAGGAAGTAACTGGAAAGATTGTGGAGGCATTAACAATGATCTTTTAAGAATTGATAGATTCTGGCATTGTACCGGATGACTGGAAAGTTGAAAATGTTACTCTGCTATTTAAGAAGGGTGGGAGGCAGCAGAAAGGAAACTATAGACCTGTTAGCCTGACATCAGAGGTTGGGAAGTTGTTGGAATCGATTGTTAGGGATGAGATTACGGAATACCTGGAGGCACATGACAAGATAGGCCAAAGCCAGCATGGTTTCCTGAAAGGAAAATCCTGCTTGACTAACCTACTGCAATTTTTTGAGGGAATTACAAGCAGGATAGGCAAAGGAGATGCAGTAGATGTGGTGTACTTGCATTTTCAGAAGGCCTTTGACAAGGTGCTGCACATGAGGCTGCTTAGCAAGATAAGAACCCATGGAATTACAGGGAAGTTACTAGTGTGGGTGGAGCATTGGCTGATCGGTAGAAAACAGAGAGTGGGAATAAAGGGATCCTATTCTGGCTGGCTACCAGTCACCACTGGAGTTCCACAGGGGTCGGTGTTGGGACCGCTGCTTTTTACGATGTATGCCAATGATTTGGACTATGGGATTAAGGGATTTGTGGCTAAATTTGCCGATGATACAAAGATAGGTGAAGGAGTGGGTAGTGTTGAAGAAACAGAGAGCCTGCAGAGTGACTTAGATAGTTTAGGGGAATGGGCAAAGAAATGGCAAATGAAATATAATGTCAGAACGTATATGGTCATGCACTTTGGTGGTAGAAATAAATGGGCAGACCATTTTTTAGATGGGGAGAGAATTCAAAATGCAGAGGTGCAAAGGGACTTGGGAGTCCTTGTGCAGGATACCCTAAAGGTTAACCTCCAGGTTGAGTCGGTGGTGAAGAAGGCGAATACAATGTTGGCAGTCATTTCTAGAGGTATAGAATATAAGAGCAGGGATGTGATGTTGAGGCTCAATAAGGCACTCGTGAGACCACATTTGGAGTATTGTGTGCAGTTTGGGGCTCCTTATTTTAGAAAGGATACACTGACATTGGAGTGGTTTCAGAGAAAATTCACGAGAATGATTCCAGGAACGAAAGGGTTACCATAAGAGGAACGTCTGGCAGCCCTTGGGCTGTATTCCCTGGAGTTCAGGAGAATGACGGGGGGAATCTCATAGAAACATTCCAAATGTTAAAAGGCCTGAATAGCTTTAGATATGGCAAAGTTATTTCCCATGGTAGGGGAGTCTAGACAAGAGGGCATGACTTCAGGATTGAAGGATGTCCATTTAGAACAGAGATGCAGAGAAATTACTTTAGTCAGAGGGTGGCATATCTGTGGAATCCGTTGCTACGAGTGGCTGTGGAGGCCAAGTCATTGGGTGTATTTAAGGCAGAGATAGATAGGTTCTTGATTATCCAGGGCATCAAAGGGTCTGAGGTGAAGGCAGGGGAGTGGGGACGACTGGAAGAATTGGAGCAGCCCATGATTGAATGGCAGAACAGAATGGCCTACTTCTGCTCCCATATCTTATGCTCTTCTGGTTTTATGATTCCCTATTGTTACCTCAAGGATATGCAATGAATACTGACCATGCCAGCAGAGTCCAGATCTCAAAAAAGAATGAAATTTTCATAAAAGCATTAGAGGGATTTAGCCTGATGATGGATTGAAGGAACTATGTCCCTGATCAGTAATAAGTAAAAGTCTCACCAATTTCAATTACAGTACTGGATTACAGACAGAATAACATTTGCCATCTAAACACACAAAATTTTTATGCTGCTGGGCACCGTCAATGTGGATTTGGGATGATCAGAAGCAAGAGTCACAGTAACAAAATAATAATGCAGATGGTGATTCAGAACTGAGATGAGAAGACATTTTTCACCCAAAGATTGGTAGATCTTTCATTATGGAAACTCATTCATTGAGTATATTCAAAACAGATGCTGAAAGATTTTCACACATTAAGGTGATGAAGTTATGAGGGGTTAATAATGCAGGGAAGTGGAAATGGTGTAAAAGATGAGGCATGATCTTAATGAATGCAAAGCTAGCTTATGGGACTAAATAGTCAATTTCTGCTCCTGTTTCTTATGACTTCTGATTTGATAAATAATAGCAGTTCAGGCAAAAATTGAAATTGCTGATAAAATGCACTTTTCAGACAGTAGAATCTCTCATCATTAATGAAATGATGATACAACAAAAGCTGGGGAGGGAAGGGGAAGAATCTAGAATTGTATAGTACTGATGGATTGAAAGTATTGGAATCCATCTGCTCCTGTTTTGGAAATCAATCTATCTTTTTTATTTTTGATTAGATTACTTTAAAAGCCTAAAATCTTGCTTTGATTTTAAAGGAAACATAGAGTTGGGAATGGTGACTATGTGACATTTGAATTGAATATTTTAACCCTCTCTACAAGGGCTGCACAGTGCAACGCAGAGGGCACCAAAGACATCAGGTTTTTAGTATGTAGCTTTCAGGTGACTAAGTTATGGCAATGTGTTCAGTTTCAGACAAAGAAAACTAATAAAGCTAATCTTCAAAAAAAAGCTGAGATTGGTTGGATTTTATTTAATAAAAGAGTGACAATGTGATATCCCAAAACATTAAAGACTTGGTAGTGTAGTGATTAGCACAAAGCTTTACAGTACAGGCAACCCAGGTTCAATTCCCACTACTGCCTGTAAGGAGTTTGTATGTACTCCCTGTGAGCACATGTGTTTCCCCCAGGAGCTCTGGTTTCCTCCTACAGTCCAAAAACATACTGGTTGGTAGGTTAATTGGTCATTGTAAATTGTCCTGTGCTTAGGCTAGGGTTAAATTGGGAGACGGCTGGGCAGCATGGATCAAAGACCCAGAAGGTCCTGTTCCATGCTGGATCTCAATAAATAAATAAATAAATCGAGTCTTCATATGTTCACATTGATCTAAGTTTGATCATTGACATTTGTGCATTTCACCTTTCTGCTAGGTTGTTGATTGCTCAAGGCTGTTTGCACTTTTGTCTTGTAAACTGTTGCTTGCTATTGTGTTGTCAGTTATGGTATTGTCCTGTGTTTTATGTTTGGCATCAGTTCTGGTACATTCACATACTAGCAATAAAGTGATTCGGATTCTGAAGTTCATCGAAACGTACAGTGCAACGCGTTGTCTTGCATCAAATCAAATCAGTGAGGATCTGCTGGGCGCGCCCACAGCCCACAAGTGTCACCACGCTTCTGGTGCCAACATAGCATGCCCACAACTCACTAACCATATGCCTTTTTGGGATGTGGAGGAAACGGGAGCACCTGGAGGAAATCCATGCAGTCACAGGAGAATTGACAAACTCCTTACAGACAGTGGTGGGAATTGAGCCCCGATCGGTGATCGCTGGTGCTGTAAAGCGATTGTGCTAATCGTGCCTCCCTAATGGAAACACCATGGTCTCAGATTTATATAAAAAGGAAAGCAGATTGCAGTGTTTCTTTGGGCTGCCGAGCAGCAACTGGTTGGACAACAAAAAGAGAGGTTTTTGTTTACCATTTAGTTGCCCAGCCCAGTTGTACTACTGAATAGCCTAATTCTGCTCCTATGTCTTATGGTCAGTGGTCTATCAGTCTCCTATTGTGAAACAAAAAGATGTGAATGGTTAGTAATGGAACATTTTAATTATTTGTCCTCCGTCATTACTAAACCACTAATCTGCAAACAATCATCTAGATTTTCTAACAGGTCATAACAATTTCATTATTAACAATGCACTGAGGCAGTATTAAAGTCCTTGAAACCCATGGCTGTCAAAAGTCTCTGTGTAATGGCAGATCTGCACAATGGAATGAACTCTAAACACAAAAAAAATATATTTTATTGAAGTCATTCTTTTTCACTAATTGCTAATGTCTCCAAAGGAAAACTTTCAAGTAAAGTCAAAAATTAAAGTAACACATAAAATGCTGGAGGGACTCAGCAAGTCAGGTAGCAACTATGGAAGGGTATGGAAAGAGTCAATACTTCAGGCCAAGACCCTTCATCAGGACTAGAAAGGTAGGGGGAAGAAAACAAAATAAGAAGATGGGGGGAAGGGAAGGAGTACAATTTGGCAGGTGATAGATGAAACCAGATGAGAGGGTGTGAGAAGGGGATGAAGTGGGAAGCTGGGAGGAGATAGGTAGGAAAGGTAAAGGCCTGCAGAAGAAGCCCTATCTCACTTCACCTATCACTTTCTAGCTTGTACTCCTTGCCCTCCTCCTCACCTTCTTATTCTGGCTTCTTCCCCCCTTCCTTTCCAGTCCTGATGAAGGGTGTCGGGCTGAAACATCTTTATTCCATTCCATAGATGCTGCCTGACTTGCTGAGTTCCTCAAGCATTTTGTGTAAGAGCAACTCTAGATTTTCAGCATCTGAAGAATCTCTTGTTCTTACCACGACATTGGAAACAAATTTATTTGAATACGTGAATTAAGACCAAAGGATGGTTGGGCGGCATTGCTGCCATTTGACAAGATTAGGGCCAATCTGACTGTAACCTCAACCCCGGACTCCTGCCTGCCCATGGTGACCTACTTCCATCTGACCTTGGCACTTGCCTTGATTGAAAGGCAAACAGGTAAAGTTGGAAAGGTTCTTCTTCATTCTCTATCTGTTGGTAGGTGCAGTGAGGATGGCTCCAGGGGCTGTGTTGTGTTCTTTGTGTGAAATGTGGGAGTTCTGAGTGATCTCCAGCCTCCCCGTAAACCTCAGTTGCACCAGGTGCACTAAGCTGTAGCTTCTCAGAGAACGTTTTAAGGAACTGGAGCTGCAGCTCGATGACCTTCAGGTCATATGGGAAGATGAAGATGAGGGTGTCATAGGATGATTTCACAGATGAAAGTGTGACTGAGGAGCTGGTGCAGGGGGCTGAGCTTTAGAATTCTAGATCATTAGGATCTCTTCTGGAGAAGGTGTAATCTGTGCAAAAGGGATGGATTACTCTTGAACCCAAGGGGGCCAATATCCTTGAAGGCGGGTTTGCTGGAGCTGTTGGGAAGGATTAAACTAAATTGGCAGGGGATGGGAACCAGTGTGATAAGGCAAAGAATGAAACAGTTGGTTTACAAGCAGATGCAGTATGTAGTGAGACTGTCAGGAAGGACAGGCAGATGATAAGGCAAAATTGCAGTCAGTGAAATGAGATGCAGAGTAAAAGGGGGACAAACAGAAAAAGGGTGATGAATACAGGACTGAAGGTGTTATATTTGAATGCACATAGTATATGGAATAAGATAAATGATGTTGTAGCACAGTTAGAGATTGGTAGGTATAACATTATGGGCATCACTGAATCATGGCTGAAAGAAGATCATAGTTGGGAGAGTAACATCCAAGGATACAGGCAGGCAGAGGAGCTGGCATGGCTCTGTTGGTAAAAAAAATTAAATCAACTACTTAGAGAGAGATAACCTAGGATTGGAAGGTGTAGAATTCTTGTGGGTAAAGTTAAGAAACTGCAAGGTATAAAGACCTGATATTAGATTATGAGGACACTCAGTCCTCATTTATTGTCATTTAGAAATGCACACATGCATTAAGAAATGATACAATGCTCCTCCAGAGTGATATCACAAAAAGAGGACAAATCAAAGACTAACACTGACAAGACCACATAATTATAACTTGTAGTTACAGCAGTGCAAAGCAATACCATAATTTGATAAAGAACAGACCATGGGCACGGTAAAAAAAAGTCTCGAAGTTCCGATCGACTCCCAATAGTCCCCGATAGCAGGCAGCAGAAGGAGAAACTCTCCCTGCCATAAACCTCCAGGCGCCAACAACTGTCGATGCATTGGAAGCACCCGACCACAGCCAACTCTGAGTCCATCCAAAAACTTCGAGCCTCCAAACAGCCCTTCGACACCGAGCACTGAGCACCATCTCTGCCGAGTGCCTCAACCCTGTCCCGGCCGCCGAACAACAAGCAAAGCCAAGGATTCGGGGCCTTCCCCTTCGGAGATTCTGGATCACACAGTAACAGCGGCAGCGAAAAAGTCATTTCAGAAGTTTCTCCAGATGTTCCTCCGTTCTCTCACATCTGTCTCTATCTAATCAGGATTGTGCATGGCACCCTACTTGACAGGTTACAGATATCATTCACCGGAGTGGCCGCGCAAGCTGCGTCGCGCCGCCACCTTCTCCTCCTCCATAGAGGATAGGAGTTATATACAGGCCTCCAAACAGTAGCCAGGATATGGGCTACAAATTACAATGGGAGATAGAAAAGGCATGTCAAAAGGGCAATGTTATGATAGTCATGAGGATTTCAATATGCACTTCATTATACTGGCTACCTCCCCTCTATCTTCCAGTCTAGATGAAGGGACTGCCTGACCCACTGAGTTCCTCCAGCATTTTGTTTACAAAATTCACCCATTTCCTTAACAACAATATAGCCACCTCTGACTGAAAAACATTCAAGACTGCTTTTATAGCCCTTTCAGGAAGAGTTTCAAAAAACTCAAGCTTTAAAGGAGAAAATAAATGCCTTAAATAGCAACACTTTCCTTTTAAATAATGAGCTTACCTTTTAAATTTTCCCACAGGAGGAAATACCCTCTTCACTTCAACCCCTCAGACCATGTATACTTCAATCTATCTATCTATCTATCTATCTAAGTTGTCCGAACTCAAGAGGCTTGGGTCCTCAGAACACAACCCACTGAATTCCAGGCACCAGTCTAATAAACCTTCTCTGAACGACTTCCAATAATCTAAAATCTTTCCTTAATTAAGGAGACTAACATTGGTGTGGTTTCATCAATCCCTGTCAAACTGCAGCTTGACCTCACCACTTTTGCATTCAATTACTTGCATGCTAGCCCTCTGTTCATCACAAATGAGGACACCCACTGCCACCTGCATCACAAAGCCCTGCATTTCCCAATTAGTTGATAAACTTTTATTTTACTTGCCAAATGGATAGTTTCATATCCAGCAATTACATCTTTGTTATCTTTATCTAATTCATGAGACCACAGCAGCACTGTGGCATATCATGCATTATGTGCTGTCATCTACACAGGGCCCATTTATGCCTAGTCACATTTTTATGTTAAGCAGCCCATCTTCCATCCAAAATTGAGACTTTGTAAGTATTGGTCAAGCTGCATTTCGAATATTATGAGCAATCTTGAACTGCATATCCAAGGAAAGATGTGCTGGCCCTGGAGAGCATCCAGAGAATGTTCCCAAAGCAATTCCAGAAATGAAAGGCTTAATGCATGAGGAGTCTTTGATGGTTCTGGACCTGTACTCAATGGAGTTCAGAAGGACTGAGTGGAAGAGGGGGATTTCTTGAAACATACCAGACACAGAAAAGTCTGAACAGAGTAGACGTGAAGAGGATGTTTCCATTAGTAAGTGTCTAGGATCCAAAGAAACAACTTCAGAATAAAGGGACATCCCTTTAAAACTGGATTGGTGAGGAATTTCTTCATTCATTTAATCTGTGCACAATAGGCTATGGAGGCCAAGTCATTGGTTGTATTCAAGGCAGAGATTGATAGGTTTTTGCATGGTAATGGGATTAAAGATTATGAGGAGAAGGGGAAGAATAGGGTTGAAAAAATCGGCCATGATTGAATGGTGGAACAGACTTGATGGGTCAAATGGCCTAATTCTGCTCCTATATCTTATGGTCCAAAACATTAGTTTCTATTATTGGATACAATAACCTTTGAAATGATACTGTGCTTCAGTTTTCCATGCTAACCTTTATCGAATGTTTTCTGAAAATCTAACATTGGCTCCCTTTATGTACAGCACATATTAAGTACATCGCAGTGAAATAAAGCCCTTATATAGTAACATAAAATTCTTAAACAAGTTTGCAAGTAACCAGAATATTTCAAGGAAGCAGGTAAAAAAGTTCACACAGTGGTCCATTTAACATCTCAATAAAACTCTCTACAACTTCATCAAGAGCCTTGTTTGTGTATTCCAACATCCTTGGAACATGGCCTTCAGAACTGCTTGATCTACCTGTGGAATTGATGGCTTTGTGACCAAGTCTGCAGATGATACAAAGTTAAGTGGAGAGGTAGGTAGTGTTGAGGAAGCAGGGAGTCTGTACAAGGCCTTGGACAGATCGGGAGAATGGGCAAAGAAGTGGCAAATGGAATATAGTGTAGGGAAGTATATGGTCATGCTCTTGGCAGAAGGAATTAAAGCATAGATTATTTTCAAAGCGGGAAGAAAATTCAAAAATCAGAGGTGCAAAGGGACTTGGGAGTCCTTGGGCAGGATTCCCTGAAAGTTAACTTGCAGGTTGAGTAGAAGGTAAGGGAGGCAGATGTAATGTTAGCATTCATTTTGAGAGGACTAGACTATCAAAGAAACAATGTAATGCTGAGGTTTTATAACACATTGATCAGATCATACATGGAGTATTATGAGCAGTTGCGGGCCCTTTATCTAAGAAAAGATGGCCTCCATTGGAGAGGGTCCAGAGGAGGTTCACGAGAAGATGTTGGAGTCAATTGTTAAAGTTGAGGTTATGGAATACTTGGTGACACAGGACAAGATAGGACAAAGTCTGGCGAACCTGTTGGAATTCCTTGAGGAGACTAAAAGTAGGATAGATAAAGGGGATGCAGTGGATGTTGTATATTCGGATTTTCAGAAGGTCCTTGACAAGATGTCACACATAAGGCTGCTTACCAGGTTAAGAGCCCATGTTATTACAGGAAAGTTACTAACATGGTTAGAGCATTTGCTGATTGGTAGGGGACAGCAAGTGTGAATAAAAGAATTCTTTTCCGGTTGGTGCCAATGACTAGAGGTGTTCTGCAGGGGTCGGTGTTGGGACCGCTTCTTTTTATGCTGTATATCAATGATTTAGATAATGGAACAGATAGCTTTTTTGCCAAATTTGCAGATGAAATGGAGATTGGTGAACACCCTAAAGGTTAACTTACAGGTTGAGTCGTTGGTGAGGAAGGCAAATGCAATGTTAGCATTCGGAGGTCTAGAATATAAGAGCAGGGATGTGAAGGTGAGGCTTTGTAAGGCACTGGTGAGGCCTCACCTAGATTATTGTGAACAATTTTGTGCTCCTTGAAGATGCGCTGGCATTGGAGAGTGTTCCGCGAATGAAAAGGTTAAAATATGAGGAACGTTTGATGGCTCTGGGCCTGTAGTCACTGGAATTTAGAAGGTTGATAGGGGATCTCACTGAACCCTTTCGAATGTTGAAATGCCTAGACAGAATAGGTGTGGAAAGGATGTTTCCTGTGGAGTCTAGGACAAGAGAGCACAGCCTCGGGATAGAGGGGTGCCCATTTAAAGCAGAGACGCAGTGAAATTCCTTTAGCGAGAGAGTTGTGAATTTGTAGAATTTGATACCACAGTCAGCTGTAGAGGCCAGGCCATTGAGTGTATTTAAGGCTGAGTTTGATAGGTTCTTGATCGGCCGCGGCATCAAAAATTACAGGGAGAAGGCCGGGGTATTGGCCTGAGGAGGATCAGCCATGATTGAATGGTAGGGCAGACTTGATGGGCTAAATGCCCTAATTCTGCTCCTATGTCTTATGGTCTTATGGAATGGAAGGGTTAACATATGAGGAGCGTTTAGTAGCGCTGGGCTTGTACTCGTTGGAGATTAGAAGAATGAGGAGGGATCTCATTGAAACTTATCAAATATTGTGAGGTCTAGATAGAGTGGATGTAGGGAGGATGTTTCCTACAGCTGGTGAGTCTTGGACCAGGGGGCACAGCCTCAGGCTAGAGGGATGTCTATATAGAACAGTGAATCTGTGCAGTTAATTGTCACAAGTGGCTGTGGAGGCCAAGTTATTAAGTATATTTAAAGCGGAGGCTGATCAGTTTTTGATTACTCAGGGCATCAAAACTGATGGGAAGAAGGCAGGAGGGTGGGGCTGAGAGGGATAATAAATCAGCATAATGGAACGGCAGAGCAGACTTGATGGGCTGAGTGGCCTAATTCTGCACCTATGTCTTTTGGCCTTATGGTATTAGTTACTTTGAGATATATGAATCTGAACACCAAAATCATTTTGAATACTTACCATTTATTTTACTATTCTGTTTTGTCTGTTCTTCTTAAGGACTTATAACAAGTTCTTTTTTCTTTCATTCTCACTTACTATTTCTAACATTATAAATTGGTCCTGCCTTTCTCAAAGCCTATTGACACTAAAGGTCCATAGCTTTCACAATCTAAATTTTTGTCCATGAAGTCATTTGGGTTTGTTTTACGTTTTGGCTCTCTATATTTTGGAAACAGCATTCTGACACAGTTAAATAACAATTTTTAAATCAGGGTTTCTGCAGCAAGCATTGGAATATAGGATATTATTGGCTTTTCCCTTAAGAGCCCAATCTAACTTCTCCCATTGTGTCTCTACAGCCATGAGGGTCAAATTCAAGCTCTTGTTACATTTGTATCCTGCTGCATCTGGTTGTTATGTCATTAAAAAAAAGACGTTATCCCACATAATAAAAACACACAGAATTGGAAGGAACCATTTGTAGGCATTGGGCCAATCTGGCAAGTATCTCTCTAGTTTCCAATGGGAGGTAAGATGTCTTGTAACTGGTGTCAGAATTAGAATTGTGGCAGCCTTTAGACACAATGTCAGGCCTTGGAAATAGATTAAAAGAACATTACTGCTTCAGAGACTGAGTTGTTCGACATAATTGAAGGATGAGGGCGAAACAACAAATGAACAACACATGCTTATTTTCATGGTATGAAAGGGTAATGGTCAATATCTGTCTACTGAGTGATATATGCAGTGTGAAAAATAAATGGCTTTTTCAGCCATGGGGAAACGCATATCGAATCAATCAAAAATCTTGAATAGTAGCTTTAGCTTTATCAATTGAGAAGATAGATTGTGATTCCCACCTTACTCAATCATCTATCAATAGTCCTCCTTTCTTGACGCACTCTTTGTTGAGCTTGAAGTACTTTCTGGGATAAGATAGATAAAATTTGTTTGAGATAATGAATAAACTTCAAAATATTGAATATCAAAATATTGAATATCACCGACAGTGGAACAAAAATATACATAGGCAGTCATATCTATCAAACCCAGTTAATCAGAATAAGAATCAGATTTATAATCAGTTTCAGGTTTAATATCATCGACAAATGTCCTGAAATTCATTAATTGTACAATGAAATACATGATAAATAAATAATATAGAGACTAAATTGGATTACTGTAAGTCTATATATGTCTGTTAAGTAGTTCAGTTAAAATAAGTAATACAAAAAAAACAGAAATTAAAAAAGTCATGAGATAGCGTTCATGGGTTCAACGTCCATTCAGAAATCAGACAGCAGATGGGAAGAAGCAGTTCCTGAATCATTGGGTGTGTGCCTTCAGACTTCCCTGTGGTAACAATGAGAAGAGGGCATGTCCTGGGTGATGGGGGTCCTTAATGAAGGACGCAGCACTCCTTGTAGACGTATTGGATACTACGGATATCACTGATTTATGATGTGAAGTGTCTTATTTTATGTAGCAGTATGAAGCAAAGAGATAAAAATATATAAATTATAATTACATACATGGTGTGAAAAAACAAAATAAGGAGGTAGTGTTCATATGTTCCTAATTTGATGGCAGGGAGAAGGAAACTGTTCTTAAAATGTTGAGAGTGAGTCTGCAGATTCCTGTACCTCGTTCTTCATGGTAGCAATGAGAATAAGGTGTAGGATCCTGATGCTTTTACAATCAAAAATCATGAATGAGGCATAAAGCTTATTACTTATGATTGTTTTATTAAGTATTACAAGAGCAAAGAAGAACAAGAACAAGTGTCATGAGGAAAAAAGAAAAGGAATAAAGTAGTCTTGATCTTCACGTACTGGAACTGGAGTTTAAAAAAATTTCACTGATAGCGTTTAAGTTCAAGTTTATTGTCATCTGACCAAATGAAACAATGTTCCTCTGGATCACGGGGATCCCACAAAAAATATATTGCACACAGTGCATAAAGCAAAATATTACCATAGACATGTTCACAAAATGTAATGCAAGATGCAAGCAGTGCACAGCACAGGTAAACAGTCAGCAGTACAGTAAACATTAAACAACTTACTGTCCTAGTGCGAAGAAGGGAGTGACATTGCTTGTTAGGGAAAATATTACAGCAGTGCTCAGGCAGGACAGATTAGAGGGCTTGTCTACTGAGTCCTTGTGGGTGGAGCTGAGAAACAGGAAAGGTATGGCCACTTTAGTGGGATTGTATTACAGACCACCCAATAGTCAAAGAGAATTGGAAGTGCAAATCTGCAGAGAGATAGCAGGCAGCTGCAGGAAACATAAAGTTGTGGTGGTAGGGGATTTTAATTTTCCATATATTGATTGGGTCTCCCATACTGTTAGGGGTCTAGATGGTTTAGAGTTTGTAAAATGTGTTCAGGAAAGTTTTCTAAATCGATATATAGAAGGATCAACTAGAGGGGATGCAATATTGGATCTCCTGTTAGGAAACGAGTTAGGACAAGTGACAGAAGTCTGTGTAGGGGAGCACTTTGGTTCCAGTGATCATAACACCATTAGTTTCAACTTGATCATGGACAAGGATAGATCTGGTCCTAGGGTTGAAGTTCTTAACTGGAAGAAGGCCAAATTTGAAGAAATGAGAAAGGATCTAAAAAGCGTGGATTGGGACAGGTTGTTCTCTGGCATGGATGTGATCGGTAGGTGGGAAGCCTTCAAAGCAGAAATTTTGAGAGTGCAGAATTTGTATGTTCCTGTCAGGATTAAAGGCAAGGTGAATGGGAATAAGGAACCTTGGTTCTCAAGGGATATTGCAACTCTGATAAAGAAGAAGAGAGAGTTGTATGACGTGTATAGGAAGCAGGGAGTAAATAAGGTGCTTGAGGAGTATAAGAAGTGCAAGAAAATACTTAAGAAAGAAATCAGGAGGGCTAAAAGAAGACATGAGGTTGCCTTGGCAGTCAAAGTGAAGGATAATCCAAAGAGCTTTTACAGGTATATTAAGAGCAAAAGGATTGTAAGGGATAAAATTGGTCCTCTTGAAGATCAGAGTGGTCGGCTATGTGCGGAACCAAAGGAAATGGGGGAGATCTTAAATAGGATTTTTGCGTTTGTGTTTACTAAGGAAACTGGCATGAAGTCTATGGAATTAAGGGAAACAAGTAGTGAGATCATGGAAACTGTACAGATCGAAAAGGAGGAGGTCCTTGCTGTCTTGAGGAAAATTAAAGTGGATAAATCCCCGGGACCTGACAGGGTGTTCCCTCAGACCTTGAAGGAGACTAGTGTTGAAATTGCAGGGGCCCTGGCTGAAATACTTAAAATGTCGCTGTCTACAGGTGAGGTGCCGGAGGATTGGAGAGTGGCTCATGTTGTTCCGTTGTTTAAAAAAGGATCGAAAAGTAATCCGGGAAATTATAGGCCAGTAAGTTTAACGTCGGTAGTAGGTAAGTTATTGGAGGGAGTACTAAGAGACAGAATCTACAAGCATTTGGATAGACTGGGACTTATTAGGGAGAGTCAACATGGCTTTGTGCATGGTAGGTCATGTTTGACCAATCTATTGGAGTTTTTCGAGGAGGTTACCAGGAAAGTGGATGAAGGGAAGGCAGTGGATATTGTCTACATAGACTTCAGTAAGGCCTTTGACAAGGTCCCGCATGGGAGGTTAGTTAGGAAAATTCAGTCACTAGGTATACATGGAGAGGTGGTAAATTGGATTAGACATTGGCTCGATGGAAGAAGCCAGAGAGTGGTGATAGAGAATTGCTTCTCTGAGTGGAGGCCTGTGACTAGTGGTGTGCCACAGGGATCAGTGCTGGGTCCATTGTTATTTGACATCTATATCAATGATCTGGATGATAATGTGGTAAATTGGATCGGCAAGTTTGCTGATGATACAAACATTGGAGATGTAGTAGACAGTGAGGAAGGTTTTCAGAGCCTGCAGAGGGACTTGGACCAGCTGGAAAAAATGGCAGATGGAGTTTAATACTGACAAGTGTGAGGTATTGCACGTTGGAAGGACAAACCAACGTAGAACATACAGGGTTAATGGTAAGGCACTGAGGAGTACAGTGGAACAGAGGGATCTGGGAATACAGATACAAAATTCCCTAAAAGTGTCGTCACAGGTAGATAGGGTCGTAAAGAGAGCTTTTGGTACATTGGCCTTTATTAATCGAAGTATTGAGTATAAGAACTGGAATGTTATGATGAGGTTGTATAAGGCGTTGGTGAGGCCGAATCTGGAGTATTGTGTTCAGTTTTGGTCACCAAATTACAGGAAGGATATAAATAAGGTTGAAAGAGTGCAGAGAAGATTTACAAGGATGTTGCCGGGACTTGAGAAACTCAGTTACAGAGAAAGGTTGAATAGGTTGGGACTTTATTCCCTGGAGCGTAGAAGAATGAGGGGAGATTTGATAGAGGTATATAAAATTATGATGGGTATAGATAGAGTGAATGCAAGCAGGCTTTTTCCACTGAGGCAAGGGGAGAAAAAAACCAGAGGACATGGGTTTAGGGTGAGGAGGGAAAAGTTTAAAGGGAACATTAGTGGGGGCTTCTTCACACAGAGAGTGGTGGGAGTATGGAATGAGCTGCCAGACGAGGTGGTAAATGCGGGTTCTTTTTTAACATTTAAGAATAAATTGGACAGATACATGGATGGGAGGTGTATGGAGGGATATGGTCCGTGTGCAGGTCAGTGGGACTAGGCAGAAAATGGTTCGGTACAGCCAAGAAGGGCTAAAAGGCCTGTTTCTGTGCTGTAGTTTCTATGGTTTCTATGATCTCGATGGTGGCAGGGTATCTATTGGTCTCACAGCCTGAGGGAAGAAACTTCCTCATTCTGCAATGCTAATCCTGATGCTTCTGCATCTCCTTCCAGATGGTAGTGGGACAATAGTTTAACCCATAATATTTCCAGATCCAAGTAGTGTGATGCCTGCTACTGAAAACTAAGAAGTTTCTTGAAAAATACAGAAGCAACTGTACTGTAATTACTGGAAAATTCACTGAAATATTGCATGTATATAGGTGATTATATTAAAATACAAGCAAGTAGAGTAAAGTGAAACTACAAAAAGCAAGGAAAATAACTCCCCGTCATCCAATAAGGGCACGTTTCAGACTGTGAGAGTCCCGAACGATTGGTGTCGCCTTCTTGAGGCACTGCCTCTTGAAGATATTCTCGATGGTGGGGAGAGCTGTTCTTTGATGGAGCTGGTTGAGTCCACAGCCCTCTTCAGCCTTTGGTGATCCTGTGCATTGGAGGCTGTAGACCAGGAGATGATGCAAACTATCAGAAAGCTCTCTACTGTACATCTATAGAAATCTGCAGGAAGTCTTTGGTGACATTCCAAATCTCCTGGAACTCCTAACAAAGTAGAGGAGCTGGTGCGTCTTCATCATGATTGTGTTGTGTTGGTCCCAGGGCTAAATCCTCTTGGATGCTGGTGTCCAGGAACTTGAAACTGTTCAAACTTTCCACCACTGACCCCTCAATGGAGAAAATGGAGTAGCATTCATACAAAAAAGCTAGGATAGCACAAAATGAAGCATTTCCCAATAAATAAGCAGTGCAGGGAGGTACAATTTCAATATGTGCAGGCGAAACTAAATTAAAAGTTTTAGAGTTATCACAAAGAATGTGGCATGGTAGTGTAGTGGCTAGCACAGTGTTCTACAGTACAGGCGACCCAGCCTCAATTCCCACCGACGCCTATGAAGAGTTTGTACATTCTCCCTGTGTCCACATGGGCTTCCTTTGGGTGTTCCAGTTTCCTCCCAAAGTCCAAAGATGTAGCAGTTGGCAGGATAGTTGGTTATTGTAAATTGCCCCGTGATTAGGCTAGAATTATATCACGAGATTGCTGGGCGGCATGGCTTGAAGAGCCGGACAGGCCTACTCCATGCTATATCTCAATAAAATAATTAAATAAATTTTTAAAATACTAGAAGACAATATATGAATATCCTTGGAGCACAGGAGACTGAAAGACAATCATGAAGAAGTGTATAAAATTGTAAAAGGCATGGATAGGGTGAATGCAGTCAAGGCTTTTTTTTCAGAGCTGGGGAATCAAAAACCAGTGGGCATAGGTTTAAGGTGAGAGGGGAAAGATTTAGTAAAAACCTGAGGGGCAACACAGAGGGTGGTACAGGGGATGTGGCTGAGGCAAGTATAAAATAAGTTTTAAAAGACAGTTAGACAGGGACATATGTAGGAAAGGTTTAGAAGGTTACGGGTCCAATACTAGCAAATGAGGTCTAATACTACCTTGGGCAGGTTTCTTGGTTGGCATGGGCAGTTATGCCAAGAGGTCTGGGTCCATACCATAAGAATCTATGACTCTATGACTGTAATATATAAAAATACAAAAAATACGATAGGGTGTGATTGGTAAAAAAGTTTCTATCCAGTTAAGGTAGTGAATGATGAGGCCACATATTGTGTTGAAAGTAAGGGTCTGAATGAGCTCAAAAGACAAAAAAGGGACTCACCAACACTCCCCACCCCCCACCACTACTTTATCAATTCCAGTCAGTCAGCTTATACACAGGCACTCCTGTACCTAACATCACTTTATGGACATACATTCAATCTATGTTTATAAACCATCGTATGTATTTATATTGATTGTGCTTTTATTGGTTCTTTATCTTATTGCGATTTTTTCTGTGCTGCATCAGATCCAGAGTAACAGTTATTTCATTCTCTTTTACACTTGTGTACAGGAAATGACACTAAATGATCAGGAATCTTGAATCTTGTAATGAAATAATTTGTATGGATGCCCGTATATACAGAAGGGTGCTGGAAAAGGGTCATGAAGGATCCCACCCATCCCGTTCATAGACGGTTTATTCCACTCCCATCAGGGAGGAGACGACATAGCATCCACAACCTGGACCACCAGACTCAAAAACAGTTATTTTCCCCAAGCAGTGAGGCTGATCAACTCCTCCACCCACCGACCCACCCCTCCACACCCCCAACTACCACTACTTTATTATTTCCCAACAGTCACCTTATGTCCCTGGCTCAATTTATAGACATACAATCAATCTATGTAGATACGCTATCTTATGTATTTATATCAACTATGTTTATTTATTATTGTGTTCTTTAACGTATTGTGTTTTTGTGCACTTTTACACTTGTGTACTGGAAATGACACCAAACAGTCTTGAATGCCATATATTTATGGGTCCAATAGTAGCAATATAAGTTAAAAAGGCTATTAATTTAAAAGCAAAGTGAGATTTAGTTTTAGTAATTTGTGAGCGTGCTATGTTGGGTCTAGAAGCACGGCAACACTTGCGGGCTGACCAGCAGAATTGACGCAAATGACGCATTTCACTGTATGTTTTGATGTTTCAATGTACATGTGACAAATAAAACTAGTCTTAATCTTAGAGATTATGGAATTGAAAAGCAACGTAATTATGTTAAACTTGTGTTGAACTTTGAACTGTGCTGCCTGTACCATCCAAGACATGTACTGTAGAGCCTGCTGTGCTTACCAAACGTTCACTGTAGTGACTGCTGTGAGTACCAAACATGCACTGCAGAACATGCCAAAGTTTCTTCATCAAGTCTTTCCAATCCACCGCCCCTGCTACCTAGAAGTACAAAAGAGCAGGCAAGAATCACACCACAGCAGCACATTCACTTCCAAGTCGTTTCCTTCAGTATTGTTGGTCTATGCAGTGGAACCCCTTATCAAGCAGCATTGTGTAACTTCACCACAAAGAGTACAACTCTTATCAGTGATGTCTACATCCTGTAAAATAAATTCTGGTTACCTCCTTGTAAAAAGCACAAAGAGGCACGGGAAAGGGTTCAATGCAACTGGATCCTTGACTTCCTGTCTGTCAGACCGCAATCTGTAAGGACAGGCCAACAACACATTTGCCACGATTATTCTAAACGCTGCCGCTCCACAAAGTTGTGCCCCCAGCCCCATATTCTATCGCCTGTGTACTCATTACTGCATAACCCGATTCCATTTATAAGTTTGCAGATGGTACCATCATAGTCAGCCATGTCAAAAAATGATAAATTACAGGAAGACCATAAGATATAGGAACAGAATTAGGCCATTTCATCATGGCTGATCCATTTCCCTCTCAGTCCCAATTTCCTGCCTTCACCCCATAACCCTTCATGCCCTTACTAATCAAGAAACTATCAACCTCTGCCTTAAATATACCCAAAGGCTTGGTCTCCACAGCCGAATTCCACACATTTGCCACTCTCTGGCTAAAGAAATTTCACATCATCTCCATTGTAAATGGACGTCTCTCTATTCTAAGGCTGTGTCGTCTGGTCGTAGGTTTCCTCACCACAGGAAACATCTTCTCCACATCCACACTATCGAGGCCTTTCAACATTCAATAGATTTCAATGAGATCCTCCCTTATTCTTCTGAATTCCCGTGAGTAGAGGCCCAGAGGCATCAAACACTCCTCATATGATAAGCCTTTCAATCCCAAATTCATTTCATGGTTCTAAGAGTTTTCCTCTCCAATGTCAGCACATCCTTTCTTAGATAAAGGGCCCAAAATTGCTCACAATACTCCAAGTGAGGCCCCATCAGTGCCTTATAAAACCTCAACATTATATGCTTGTTTTTATATTCCAGTCCTCTCGAATTAATGCTAACATTGCATTTGCCTTCCTCACCACTGACTCAACCTGCAAATTAACCTTTAAGGAATTCTGCATGAGAACTCCCAAGTTCCTTTGCACCTCAGAAGACTTTTGAATTTTCTCTCCATTTAGAAAATAGTCTGTGCTTTTATTTCTTTTATTTCTTCTGCGAGAGTGCACGACCATACATTTCTTGACACTGTATTCCATCAACTTCTTTGTCCACTTCCCTTATCTGCCTAAGTCCTTGTGTAGCCTCTCTACTTCCTCAACATTTCCTGCACCTCCACGTATCTTTGTGTCGTCTGCAAACTTGGCCACAAAGCCATCAATTCGGTCATCCAAATCATTGACGCATAAGATAAAAAGAGGCGGTCCCAACACAGACTGCTGTGGAACACCATGATTCACTGGCAGCCAACCAGAAAAGGCTCCCTTTATTCCCACTCTTTGCCTCCATCCAATCAGCCAATGCGCTATCCATGCTAATATCTTTCCTGTTGTAGAATGGGCTCTTAACATGTTAAGCAGCCTCATGAGTGGCACCTTGTCAAAGGCCTTCTGAAAACCCAAGTACATAACATCCATCGGTTCTCCTTTGTCTATCCTGTTTATTGTTTCTTCAAAGAATTCCAACAGGTTTGACAGGCAAGATTTTCCCTCAAGGAAACCATGCTGACTTTGGCCGATTTTATCGTGCACCTCCAAGTATGCTGAAACCACATCCTTATCAATTGACTCCAACATCTTCCCAACCACTGAGGTCAGTCTAACTGGAGATAGAGAGCTTAGTAACGTGATATCGAGACAATACCTTTTCCTCAATGTCAGCAAGACAGAAGGGATGGTCATTGGCTTCAGGAAAGGGCATGGTGCACATGCTCCTGTCTACGTCAAAGGTGTTGAGATTGAGAGGGTTAGAAGCTTCAAGATACTAGGAGTGATCATCACCAACAACTTGTCCGGCACCAGCCACATGGACATCACAGCCAAGAAAGCTCATCAACACTTCTACTTCCTCAAGAGATTAAAGAAAATTGACATGTTCCCATACATCTTCATCAATATTTATTGATGCACCATAAAAAACTTCTCATCTGGTATAGGAACTATTCTGCTGAGACTGCAAAAAACTGCACAGGTCAGCACATCACAGAAATCAGCTTCCCCTCGGTGGACTCTGTCTGTACTTCTTGCTGTCTCGGAAAAGAAGCCGGCATATAAAAATACCCCAGCTACCCTGGACACTTTCTTTTCTCCCCTCTTCCATCGGACAGAAGAACCAAAAGCCTGAAAGCATGTACCACCAGGCTCAAGGACAGCTTCTACCACACTGTTATAAGACTATTAAATGGTTCCCTAGTATAGTAAGTCGGACTTTTGATTTCCCAGTCTTCCTTGTTAAGATCTTGCAACTTATTGTTTACCTACACTGTACTCTCTCCATAGCTGTTGCACTTTATTCTGCATTGTTATAGTTTACCTTTTTCTAGCTCAATGCTCTGTTTAATGATCTGATCTGCATAAACAATATGGAAGACAAGTTTTTCACTGTATCTTGGTACATGTGACAATAATAAACCAATTCCAAAAACTTCCAAAGATGATTCTAGAACTCAGAAGTTATGCATACAAAGAATACATTTTTAGTAGAGAAGTTAGAGGTGTAACATCTTTAACACTTGATACAGAAGAAAAAAGAGAGAACACAGGTATTTTATGTTCTTTATTAATATTCTTGCAACTTTAAGCAGGGGTGTTAACCAATTCTAACTGGCATTTGAAACAATCTGCTCAAGAAACTCATAGCAATGACCAGCATCTGTGGAGGGATAGGAATATTTGACCTGCATCCTGGGGATGTTGTTCTTAAGTCACGATTCAACATTTTCTAAAGATGATTAGAAGCATTTCCTGTTGCCTCTTAAGATTTTCAAAGAGAAAACTTAAAGAAAGCATTTCCCATTGTGGGGTCTCCAAAACTACAGGCCACAGATATAAAATATAATTGATATTAGTATTGTTTTGATGATGTCCTACAGTCATGAGTGTACAGCAGTGGTCCCCAACCTCCAGGCCGCGAAGCATGCAGAGGTGCAGCGGTAACCAAGATGCACCCAGCACATCTTTAAGAAAAAAGCCGAAATAAACAAGCTAATTAATCAGGTGCCGCCCGGCACGTAAATGTCGGCCCAGATCAGAGACGACTGCCGATCTCACTTGTTCTACGCAATCGGCAATCGCCTCTCATCTGGACCGACATTTACGTGCCGGGCGGCACCTAATTAATTAGCTTGTTTATTTCGACTGCTTTCTTAAAGATGTGCTGGGTGTGTCCCGGCTGCCGCTGCACCCCTGCATGGCGCAGCCCAGTATCGGTCCGCGGCCCAGAGGTTGGGGATCACCGATGTACAGGGAGTAAAGGAGGGGGTTGTAAACTCAACCTTGTGGAGCACCAGTGTTGAGAATAATTGTGGTGGATGTGTTGCTGATGATCCTTGCTTAATTAGTAACATCACAGGCAATTCATCAGAAGTTGATTTAAAACAGGAATGGAATGTGTAGGGACAGGAGTATTTTTTTTTCAACTTATTGAGGTACCGTGCAAAGTAGGCCCTTCCAGCCCCTCGAGCTGTGTAACCCAGCATCCTCTAATTTAACCCCAGCGTAATCACAGGTCAACTTACAATGACCAATTAGCCTGCTAACCAGTACATCTTTGGTCTGTGGGAGGAACCCAGAGCACCCTGATGAAACACACGCAGTCATGTGGAGAACGTACAAACTCCTTACAGGCAGTGGTGGGAATTGAACCCCGGTCGCTGGTACTATAAAGAGTTGTGCTAACTGCTACACTACCATGCCAAAAGCATAAGGTTACAGTATTTAAGTGTGATGGGACCATGTAAAATTTGATCATTGTATTTTAATCTCAGATAAAGCAGACATTCTTTCAGGAGACAACAGGAATTCTGCAGATGCTGGAAATTCAAGCAACACACATCAAAGTTGCTGGTGAATGCAGCAGGCCAGGCAGCATCTCTAGGAAGAGGTGCAGCCGATGTTTCAGGCCGAGACGCTTCGTCAGGACTAAGGGATCCCTTACTCACTCTTCCTTCAGTTAGTCCTGACGAAGGGTCTCGGCCTGAAACGTCGACTGCACCTCTTCCTAGAGATGCTGCCTGGCCTGCTGCGTTCACCAGCAACTTTTATGTGTGTTGCTATTCTTTCAGGAGAACTTTCTCTGCTTCTGCATGTGGGACATGCTTTACACACAGGAAAGCTGGACAGGCACCTGGGGGATAAAGGGAGAGCCAGGCATGATAATAGGATTGGATGAAAAGAATGTGAGGAGACTTCCATGCTCCATAATTGCCAGATGAAGCTAGTGCCCTATTTTGGTGGTCCAGATGTCTGGTTGTATCGCTAAATTCTGCTTCCTCATAAGTGAGAATGTGGTAAGAGTGAAAATGAGAGATTCTACAGATGCTGGAAATCTTGGGCAACACACACACACACACACAAAGTATTGGAGGAACTCAGCAAGTCAGGCAGTGTCGATGGAGGTCAAATGAACCATTCATCAGCACTGGAGAGGAAGGGGAAGAAGCCAGAATAAGAGAGTGGAGTGAGTGAAAGGAGTACAAGCTGGCATTTGACTGGTGAGACCAGGTGAGGAGGAACGACATGAGAAGCTGGGGGGTGTAAAAGGTGGAAGAGGTAAAGGGCTGAAGAGGTACGCATGTAGACTTCCTTTTTCAAATATCGTATGCCATAAAATGTTCATTCAGGTCACCAATTTTCCTCACTGTACAAAGTCTTACAAATTTTATTTTGTAAAACTACCGGATGTTTTTGACAAAGGGAGCAGTAAAATTTTAATGAAATAAAGCAAGGACTTTTCTTGCATTTCCCCTTATAGCTGGCTTGGAGTAGAACTAGATATATTGTATATGACTAGACTCAAGTGTGAAAGAAGTACAACATAGCGCTACAAGTACACAGTCTCTCCCCTCTAGCTCACAGGATTACCATAAAATTTAGTCACAGGAATGGGGTGAATGTTTTCACTCTGTGGGAGAGGGGAGAGTGTAGCTTGGTATCTCCATCTATCTTGGGTAAAGCTACAAATGAAAAGCACAAGGCATTTCTTGTTATCACTAACATCCTGCCAATTCTAACTGGACAGGTTTACCTGGGTCGTGACCCGACATTTCCTGCAGATTACACATTTTTCTCAATATTTCCTTAATGGTTTTCCTGTAGGTTTTTCTGCTAACCCAGAAAATTGCAAACTGAAATTACAGATGCTGCAAGTGATGATGTAAACACAAAATACTCTGCAGATGCCAGGGTCAAAGCAACACTCACAACACGC
The DNA here is from genome assembly GCF_030028105.1 of Mobula birostris. Classification (NCBI taxonomy): domain Eukaryota; kingdom Metazoa; phylum Chordata; class Chondrichthyes; order Myliobatiformes; family Myliobatidae; genus Mobula; species Mobula birostris. The sequence goes on from NC_092370.1 coordinate 237,199,358, forward strand.
TGGAGGAACTCAGCAGGTCGGGCAGCATCCGTGGAAAACCATCTACGGATGCTGCCCGACCTGCTGAGTTCCTCCAGCATGTTGTAAGTGGTGATGCCTTCTCATCTATTGTTAACTAGACAACTAGTAAACTATCACAGCCAAATAAGTGATATAACTCAATGCTGCTTATTCAATAGAATTCTACCTAATCTGGTGATATTCTTCTGTGAAAGATCCTTGTATTCAGGGAAGTGTTTGAAGCTATTAGTAAATAGCAGGGCATTTAGAAAAAGACAAAGTAATCAAGCAAAGTTTGCCACAAGCAGAATTTCCCAGTGGCCAATCATTTCAATTCTAATCCCATTCCCATTCCAGCATGTTGATCTATGGCCTCCTCTATTGCCATAATAAGGCCACTCTCAGGCTGTAGTATGAATACCTCATATTCCATCTGGGAAGCCTTCAACCTGACAGTATGAACATCGATTTCTCTAACTTCCGTTAATTCTCCCATCTTTCATTCTCCATTCTGTCTCTCATCTTACTCCTTCTCTTAGAATAGTACAGCACAGCACAGACCCTTCTATTTTTCTCACCTGACTCTGATGCTCCTCCTCCTTCTCTTTCTCCCATGGTCCACTCTCTTCTCCTATTAGATTCCTTCTTCACCATCCCTTTACCTTTTATACCTATCACCTCCCAGCTTCTCACCTTATCCCCACTCCCAGACCCAGCTACCTCCCCCTCACCTGGCTTCAGCTATCACCTTCCACCTTGCACTCCTTCCCCTCCACCCTCCTTATTCTGGCTTCTTCCACCTTCCTTCCCAGTCCTGATGAAGGGCGTTGGCCCGCAGATGTTGACTCTTTATTCCTTTCCATTGATGTCACCTGATCTGCTGAGCTCCTCCAGCATTTTGTGTGTGTCACTCATAGCTCGGTAAGGTTGATCGCTTGAAGTTCTTCGAAGAAGTAATGTGCATTTGGTTAAAAGGTGATCCAAAGAATGCACTACCCTTGAATCTCCGGAGAATTCTTGGTAAGACGCCTCATTAAGGGATATTGCAGAAGATATTACAGCTATAGGGGTAACATTTTGAAGTGAAAGGCAAATCTAAATCATGAAAGCTCCGTGAAAGAGAATTCAAACTGCACATTGTTAACAGCAAGAAATAACAGAGGTGACAATAAACAACTTTATGATGAACAAAGAGATCATCAGTAATCCTATGGAAACCATTCCTAGGACTGGACCTTCTATCTGACGTATAGTCAACCTTAAACCAGATGAGGAAGATGGAACTGATTTCCACACTGAAGAAAATTCCCATTTAGTCCCAGAAACAACTCTAACAACAATAGAATATAAAACCATAACCATATAACAATTACAGCATGGAAACAGGCCATCTCGGCCTTTCTAGTCCATGCAGAACTCTTACTCTTACCTAGTCCATCTGACCTGCACTCAGCCCATAACCCTCCATTCCTTTCCTGTCCATATAGCTATCCAATTTAACTTTAAATGACAACATCAAACCTGCCTCAACCACTTCTGCTGGAAGCTCGTTCCACACGGCTACCACTCTCTGAGTAAAGAAGTTCCCCCTCATGTTACCCCTAAACTTTTGCCCTTTAACTCTTAACTCATGTCCTCTTGTTTGAATCTCCCCCACTCTCAATGGAAAAAGCCTATCCATGTCAACTCTATCTATCCCTCTCATAATTTTAAATACCTCTATCAAGTCCCCCCTCAACCTTCTATGTTCCAAAGAATAAAGACCCAACTTGTTCAACCTTTCTCTGTAACTTAGGAGATGAAACCCAGGTAACATTTTAGTAAATCTTCTCTGTACTCTCTCTATTTTGTTGACATCCTTCCTATAATTCGGCGACCAGAACTGTATATAATACTCCAAACTTGGCCTTACCAATGCCTTGTACAATTTCAACATTACATCCCAACTCCTATACTCAATGCTCAGATTTATAAAGGCCAGCATACCAAAAGCTTTCTTCACCACCCTATCCACATGAGATTCCACCTTCAGGGAACTATGCACCATTATTCCTAGATCCCTCTGTTCTATTGCATTCTTCAATGCCCTACCATTTACCATGTATGTCCTATTTTGATTAGTCCTACCAAAATGTAGCACCTCACATTTATCAGCATTAAACTCCAGCTGCCATCTTTCAGCCCACTCTTCTAACTGGCCTAAATCTCTCTGCAAGCTTTGAAAACCTACTTCATTATCCACATCTCCACCTATCTTAGTATCATCTGCATACTTACTAATCCAATTTACCACCCCATCATCCAGATCATTAATATATATGACAAATAACATTGAACCCAGTACAGATCCCTGAGGCACACCACTAGTCACCGGCCTCCAATCTGACAAACAGTTATCCACCACTACTCTCTGGCGTCTCCCATCCAGCCACTGCTGAATCCATTATTGTCAAAAATTACATGTGCTAGTCTTTTCCAAGGCACACAGCCAATGCTCACTTGACCTTTCCAAATGTTGGCTCTAGATCCTGGACTTCGATGCACTGGAAGCTACCAACGCGATAGAATGAGAGGGGACTGAACAGTATTGCTATATGCTTTAAGTCAATTTATTTTTTATTTTGACCTATTATCAAATATTATGATATTCATACTTAAAGTATTCAAATTACTGAAGTGTCTCTAATATCAGAAGCATTTAAATCAATAAAAGAAGCATCTGATTGCCTTTCTTCTTTACCTCATCCGCCTCCTCATCTTGCTCTTCCTTGTCCTCTACTTCCACCCCTTTCTCTTTTTCCAGCTCTCTTTGCTCTTCCCATTTCTCCTTTTCCCCTTCTGCCTCTCAAAATCAAGGATGGCTTGCCTCTACTCTCGCAATGAAGGTCCCAAGTTGGTTGATTAGGCCAGTGTACAAACTCTTGCACAGATGGGACAGGAGCTGCCTGATGGAGCCAGATAGTTTCTGAGGTAGCTTTGGATTCTTACACACTGTGGTTTTCTGCTCCTGAGGTTCAAACATCCAAAGCATTTTTTTTCCGCTTTGAGTGATTGGAGCATGACAGTCCCAGGATTTGGTGAGGATGCTTCATTTCTGAAAGAAGGCGATATGCACATCTTGGAATCGTTCCCTTTGTCCACTTGGCCTTCAGAATCGGGTTTAATATCACTGACATATGTTGCGAAGTGTGTTGTTTTGCCGCAGCAGTATGAATAACGAGGTGTGTTCATGGGTTCATGGACCATTAAACAATCTGATGGCAACCAATCAGAAATCTTTTCCCATGACAGCACTCAAAAAAGTCTGCTTTAGGAATTTGTTGTTGAACATTTATTTATTTATTTGATCGTTTGTTTATTTATTGATTGGGATACAGCATGGAACAGAGCCTTCTGGCCCTTTGAGCCACACTACCCAGCAGTCCCTCAATTTAACCCTAGCATAATCGTGGGACAATTTACAATGACCAATTAACCTACCAACCAGAACATCTTAGGGCTGTAGGAGGAAACGAGAGCACCCGGAGGAAACCCACACATTCCATGGGAAAGATGTACAGATTCCTTCGAGATGATGTCGGAACTGAGCTCCAAACTCCAACGTCCCAGGCTGTATCAGCGTTGCGTTAACCGCTGTGCTACTGAGATACTCTCACATGTGGACAACATGGTCATCCGTCTGAGTGTAGCAGAAGAGAGGGCAGATGCTAGAATCTGGAACATAAACAAATGCTGGAAAATCATCAAAAAGGACATTATGGAGGAGCAGAGTGCAACTAGGGCCTTATTTCTGGTAGAAGAGACTGACTTTAGTTTGATTTGAACATAGAACGTAGAACGCTACATCACAGTACAATCCCTTCAGCTCATGATGTTGTGCCCAACTTTTAACTTACTAAAATTAAAAGTCAGGGTGTTGGGGCCAGAGGTAATAGATGGGTTGGTGTTCAGCTCACTTCAACTCTGCATTGAACTGAGGCAATGGCCTGCAACTAATGTGCTCCTGGGTCGGGTGTGACTGGCCTCGTGGCTGTACACTCACTTTCATGAACTTCGGTTCTGAATGTTATTTGCTTATGTTTATTCTTTGCACGATTTGTTTTTTACTCTGCACATTGGGTGTTTGACAGTCTTCTTTTTTAATGGGTTCCATTGGGTTTCTTTGTTTTCTGGCTGCCTGTAAGGAGATGAATCTCAAGGTCATACACAGTATACACACTTTGATAATAGATGTACTTTGAACTTTGAAACTTTGTTTTACAACACAAAACTGGTAACAGCCCAAAACGCCAACTTTGCTTGGCTCCAAGAAAGTTTGTACAGACAAGTAAAATATCATATCGAGCTGTAGCATTTCCTAAACCGGCAATAAGGTGTATCAGTTAAGCAGTGGAGAAATCACTATATTTTTTCTACTCTAATTGTGTGTGTACTTTTTATGCTGCCATTTATGGGTTGGTAAAGAAATCAATAGAACCTCCTGAGCTTCAGCATCTACAACTCTATGACTCCAATTTCTGAACCAGTCATTTTACCAAGGACAGAAAAAGAAAAGCAGAAATTTCCAAGAAGAGAACAAAAGTAATTTAAAATCAAATTATAAACCAAGATAAGAATGATTTAGAGGGAAGTTCCTAGGACAAATTAATCAGTGGAGGTGTGTTATTGGTTCCTTTTGAGCATCCTAATTTGAAAAGGTAAGTCTCAGTCCTAAATCAAGTCTTTACCGGGATCCTTAAAGACTGACTATAAGACCATAAGATATAGGAGCAGAATTGGGCCATTTAGCCCATCAAGTCTGCTCTGCCATTTCATCATGACTGATGCAATTTTCCTCTCAGCCCCAATCTCCTGCCTGTATCTCTTCATGCCCTGACCAATCAAGAAGCAATCAACCTCTCCCTTAAATATACATAAAGGCTTGGCCTCCACAGCTGTCTGTGGCAAAGAATTTCTCAGATTCACCATTCTGTGGCTAAAATAATTCCTCCTCATCTCCATTCAAAAAGGACACCCTTCTATTCTGAGGCTGTGTCATCTGGTCTTAGACTCCCCCATAATAGGAAACATCCTCTCCATATCCACTCTATCAAAGCCTTTCACCATTTGATAAATTTCAATGAAGTCACCCCTCATTCATCTGAATTCTGGTGAATACAGGCCCAGAGCCATCAGACACTCTTCATATGACATGGCATTCAATCCTGGATTCATTTTTGTGAACATCCTTTGAGCTCCCTCCCCTTTCAGCACATCCTTTCCAAGATAAGGGGTCCAAACCAGCTCACAATACTTCAAGTGGAGATCATGGTTTTTGATTTCTCAAGTGCCTTCAATACCATACAGCCCTTATTGCTGGGGGAAAAGCTCCCTTCAATGCAAGTTGGCACTTCCATTGTATTTTGGATAACGGAGGACCTGAGTGGCAGACCATAGTTTGTGCAGCTTTAGAACTGTGTGTCAGACATGGCTATCAGCAGTATTGGGGCCCCACGGGGGACTGTATTAGCTCCCTTCCTGTTTACCCTTCCTGTATACCTTGGACTTTAGATACAACACTGAGTTATGTCATCTGCAGAAATTCTCTGATGACTCAGCAATAATTGGGTGTATAAAGGGAGGACGGGAGGATGAATACAGGGCCCTGGTGGAGGACTTTGTCAAATGGTACAAGATGAATCATCCGCAGTTCAACATCAGTAAGACAAAGGAGATGGAGATGGACTTTAGGAAGACTAAGCCTGCACTGCTCCCTGTTACTATTGATGGTGAGGGCGTGGATGTGGTGAGGACCTACAAGTACCTGGGAGTGAACCTGGATGACAGATTTGAGTGGAGCACCAACACAGAGGCTATGTACAAGAAGGGCCAAAGTCGCTTTTACTTCCTGAGGAGGGTGAGGTCCTTTGGAGTATGCAGGCCTCTCCTTCACATGTTCTACCAGTTTGTTGTTGCCAGTACAATCTTGTATGTGGTGTGCTAGGGCAATGGCATCAACATGGGTGATGCCAACAGGCACAATAAACTGATTAGAAAGGCTGGCGCTGTTGTAGGAGTCAAACTGGACCCACTGGAGGCTGTGGTAGAACAAAGGACTCTACGGAAAACCCTGGCATATCTGCATAAATTTTCTCACCCTCTGCATGCCTCCTTGGCTGAACAGGAGAGCGCTTTTAGTAATAGACCAAGACAACTGTGCTGCTCCAAAGAGCGCTATATGGAATCATTCTTACCCTTGACGATTAGGCTCTATAATGAGCCAACCTATAGCCAGAGAAGTGATTACCCCCTCCAGTTAGACTGCTTGAGATATTTTAATTTTTATTCTTTCTTACTTCTCTTCTAATATTTGTGCACGCATAATGCTACTGTGACACTGTAATTTTCTTTGGGATCAATGAAGTATCTATATCTCTCTCTCTTTCTACTTCCTCAGAACTAACTGCCCCTCCGACTATCTTTATATCATCTGCAAACTTTGCAACAAACCCATTAATTCCATCATCCAAATCACTGACATATAACATAAAAAGTATCGGTCCCAAGACAGATCCCTGTGGAACATTACTAGTCACTGGGAGCCAACCAGGAAAGGCTTTCTTTATTCCCATTCTTTGCCTCTTGCCAATCAGCCACTGCTTTATCCATGCTAGAATTTTTCCTTTAATGCCCTGGGCTTGTATCTTGTTAAGCAGCCTCATGTGAGGCACCTTGTCAAAGGCCTTCTGAAAATCCAAGTGGACATCATCAACCAATCCTCTTCGGTCTATCCTGTTTGTTACTTCTTCAAAGAATTCCAGCAGATTTGACAGGCAAGGTTTTTCCTTGAGTCAGAATCAGAATCAGAATCAAGTTTATTATCATCGGCATGTGTCATGAAATTTGTTAACTTAGCAGCAGCAGTTCAATGCAATACATGATAATATATTTTTAAAAAGTAGATCAATTACAGTAGGTATATATATGTTTGTATATACATATTAAATAGATTAAAAATAGTGCATAAACAGAAAATATATTTAAAAAGTGAAGTTGTGTTCATGGGTTCAATGTCCATTTAGGTATTACACAGAAGAGGGGAAGAAGTTGTTCCTGAAGAATTTGTGCCTTCAAGCTTCTGTATCTCCACCCTGATGTTAACCATGAGAAAAGAGCATGGCCTGGGTGATGGCGGTCCTTAATAATGGACATTGGCTTTCTGAGGCACTGCTCCTTGAAGGTGGCTTGGTTACTACAGAAGCTAATACCCAAAATAGAGCTGACTAATTTTATCTTCTTTAAGTTTATCTTTAACTGTATCTTCTTTTACTCCTTTGAAGTAGCCCCTCCACCCACCCCCCCATACCAGACAGTGATGCAGCCTGTCAGAATGCTCTCCATGGTACATCTATAGACGTTTTTGAGTGTTTTATGTGACAAACCATATCTCTTCAAAATCCTAATGAAATATAGCAGCTGTCTTGACTTCTTTATAGCTGCGTCGATATGTTGCGAGTAGATTAGGTCCTCAGAGATGTTGACACCAAGGAAATTGTTCAATCTTTTTTGAGGAAACCGTGCTGACTACCCCTTATTTCAACATGTGCCTCCAAGTACCCTAAGACATCATCCTAATCAACTCCAACATCTTCCCAACCACTGGGGTTAGACTAACTGGCCTATAGTTTCCTTTCTTCTGCGTTTCTCCCTTCTTATTGAGAAAGTAAGGAGGCATGGGATCCAAGGGGAAATTGCTTTGTGGATCCAGAACTGGGTTGTCCACAGAAGGCAAAGGGTGGTTGTAGACAAGTCATATCCTGCATGGAGGCCGGTCATCAGTGGTGTGCCTCAGGGATCTGTTTTGGGACCCCTATTCTTCATGATTCTTATAAGTAACCTGGATGAAGAAGTGGAGGGATTAGTTAGTAAATTTGCTGATGACACAAAGACCGGAAGTGTTGTGGATAGTGTGGAGGGCTGTCAGAGGTTACAGCGGGACATTGACAGGATGCAAAAATAGACTGAGAAGTGGCAGATAAAGTTCAAACCAGATAAGTGTGAGGTGGTTCATTTTGGTAGGTCAAATATGATGACAGAATATAGTATTAACGGTAAGACTCTTGGCAGTGTGGAGGATCAGAGGGATCTTGGGGTCCGAGTCCATAGTACAGTCAAGGCTGCTACACAGATTGATTCTGTGGTTAAGAAGGCATACGATGCATTGGTTTTCATCAATCGTGGGATTGAGTTTAGGAGCCGAGAGGTAAGGTTGCAGTTATATAGGACCCTGGTCAGACCCCATTTGGAGTACTGTGCTCAGTTCTGTTCACCTCACTATAGGAAGGATGTGGAAACCATAGAAAGGGTGCAGAGGAGATTTACAAGGATGTTGCCTGGGTATGGAGAGCATGCCTTATGAGAGTAGGTTGAGTGAACTCAGCTTTTTCTCCATGGAGCGATGGAGGATGAGAGGTGACCTGATAGAGGTGTACAAGATAATGAGAGGCATTGATCATGTAGATAGTCAGAGGCTTTTTCCCAGGGCTGAATTGGCTAGCACGAGAGGGCACAGTTTTAAGGTGCTTGGAAGTAGGTACAGAGGAGATATCAGGGGTAAGTTTTTTTACACAGAGAGTGGTGAATGCGTGGAATGGGCTACCGGCGATGGTGGTGGAGGTAGATATGATAGGGTCTTTTAAGAGGCTCCTGGACAGGTACATAGAGCTCAGAAAAACAGAGGGCTATGGGTAACCCTAGGTAGTTTCTCAGGTAAGGACATGTTCGGCACAGCTTTGTGGGCCGAAGGGCCTGTATTGTGTAGGTTTTCTTCATTTCTATGTTTCTAGAATCTAGTGATTCTTGAAAGATCATTACCAATGTCTCCACAATCTCTTCAGCCTCCTCTTTCAGAACTTTGGAGTGTACACCATCTGTTCCAGATGACTTATCTACTTTCAGACCTTTCTGTTTCCCAAGAACCTTCTCCCTAGCTATGGTAGCTTCACACACTTCATGACCCCTGACACCTGGAACTTCCACCATACTGCTAGTGCCTTCCATAGTGAAGAATGACGCAAAATACTTATTCAGTACATCTGCCATTACATTATCCTGCATTACTACCTCTCCAGCATCATTTTCCAGCAGTCTGATATCCCCTCTCGCCTCTCTTTTACATTTTATGTATCTGAAGAAACTCTTGATATCCTCTTTAATATTATTGGCTAGCTTACTTCCATATTCCATCATTACCTTCTTAATTACTTTTTTCAGTTGCTTTCTGTTGGTTTTTAAAGCTTCCCAATCCTCTAACTTTCCTCTAATTTTTGCTCTATTATATGCCATTTTATTGGCTTTTTTGTTAGCTTTGACTGCTCTTGATATCCACAGTTATGTAATCTTTCCTTTAGAATACTTCTTCCTTTTTGGGATGTATTTCTCCTGTTCTTTTCAAATAGCTTCCAAAATTCCAGCCTTTGCTACTCTGTCGACATCCCTGCCAGTGTTCTTTTCCAATCAACTCCAGTCAAATCCTCTCTCATGCTTCTGTAATTCCCTTTACTCCAGCTATAATACTGATACATTGGACTTTAGCTTCTCCTTCTCAAATTTCTGGGTGAATTCTATCACATTATGATCACTGTCTCCTAAGGGTTCCTTTACCTTAAGCTCTCTAATCAATTCTGGTCCATTGCACAGCACCAAATCCTGAATAGCTAATTCCCTAGTGGGCTCAACCTCAAGCTTCTCTAAAAAGCCACTCTAGAAATTCCCCCTGCTGGAATCTATCACAAACCTGATTTTTCCCATTATAGCTGCATATTGAAGTCCCCCATGACTATAGTAACATTGCCCTTTTGGCATGCATTTTCTATCTTCCATTGTCATTTGTAGGCCACACCCTTACTATTGTTTGGAGGTCAGGGTCTTTTTACCCTTGCAGTTCTTTAGATCTATCCAAAATGATTCAATATCTTCCAACCCTATGTCACCTCTTTCTAATGATTTGATTTCATTTTTTACCAACAGAGAACACCAGTCCCTCTGCCATCCAGCCTGTCCTTTTGATAGAATGCGTATCCTTGGATGTTAAGCTATAATCTTCTTTCAGCCAAGATTCAATAATCCCTACAACATCACACCTCCCAGTCTGCAATTGTGCTGCAAGTTCATCTTTCTTATTCTGTATACTGGCACATTCAAACACTGCACCTTCAGTCCTGTGTTCACCCTTTGCAATTTTGTCCACATTTTACATTGCAGCTCATCCTGTTGACTGCAATTTTGCCCTATCAACCGCCTCTCCTCACTACACATTGCCTCTATTTGTAAACCAGCTACCTCATCTTCAACGCTATTATCCACCTTTCCAACAATACTTCCTGCGTTGCAATATAGGCAGCTCAGGAAATTAGTCACACCATGCTCAACTTTTTGATTCCTAACTTTGTCTGAGGTCTTACCAACGTCTGCCTCCACAAACCCTCCATGAACTGTTCTGGCACTCTGGTTCCCATTCTCCAGCAACTCTAGTTTAAACCCCACCATGCAGCATTCAGAAACCTTCCCACTATGATATTAGTCCCCCTCCAGTTCAGATGCAAACCACCTCTTCTATACAGTTCCCACCTTCTTTGGAAGAGAGCCCAATAATCCAAAAATCTTATGCCCTCCCTCCTACACCAATTCCTTAGCCAAATATTAAACGGTATAATCTTCCCAGTTCTGGTTTCACTAGCATGTGGCACAGGTAACAATCCTAAGATCATAAATTTGGAGTTCCAGCCCTCTAACTTAGCACCTAACTCCCTGAACTCCCTATGCGGAACCTCGTCACTTGTCCTACCCATGTCATTGATCATGGACCACAACTTCTGGCTGTTCACCCTCCCTCTTAAGAATGCTGAGGACTCGATCTGAGATATCCCGGACCCTAGCACCTGGGAGGCAACATGCCATCCGGGTATCTCATTCTCGCTCACAGAACCTCCTGTTCATTCCCCTAACTAATGAATCCCCTATTAACACAACATTCCTCTTCTCCTCCTTCCTTTCTAAGTCACAGAGGCAGATTCAATGCCAGAGATCTGACCACTGTGACTTTCCACTGTTAGGTCATCCTCCCCAGAAGTATCCAAAGTGATATCCCTGTTGTTGAGGGGATAGTCACGGGGTACTCTGGACTGGCTCCTTAACCCCTTTCCCCTTCCTAACTGTCACCCAGTTTCCTGTGTCCTGCACTTTGGGTGTAACTACCTCTGTATATGTCCTATCACCCCCTCAGCCTTCCAAACGATCCGGAGCTCATCCAGTTCCAGCTCCAACTCTTTACCGCAGTTTATTAGATGCTGCAGCTGGATGCACATCTTGCAGAATAGAAATTGTGAAAAACTACACATAGATAAAGATTGATCATGTGCAAACAAAGATAAATGTGCAAATAAAATAAATAATACTGAGAAATTGAGTTATAGAGTCATTGATGGAGAGTCTGGAGGAAGTCAATGGGTCAGGCAGCATCTGTGAAGGGAAACGGACAGTCAAGGTCTCTATCAAAACCCTTGATTTGGACTGCAGGGTGGAGCAGGAGATAGCCAAGTGCTTAGAGGAGAGAAGAAGGAGCAGAGCAAGAAAATGTGAGTGAGAGGTGGATCCACGTAGGTAGGCATGGTAAGCAGATAGAGAAGGGATGAGTGGAAAAATCGATGTGGAAGCAATAAAGGGCTGCAGATGATGGAACCTGATAGGTGGAGTGTGGAACCAAGTGAGGGAGATGGAGTCGGCCAATGAAGGATGAACAAATAAAGGAGAGGAGTTTAGTGGTAGCCCAGGTGACAAGGAAGACACACTGTGGTAGAAAGGGCAGTTCACTGGGGTTTAACAAGAACTGCCCAGATCCAAAGGAAAAAAATAAACGCTAGGTCAACAGGGCCACAAACTCAAATTCTCAAACTAAAATCTAACATCGTCACTGTGGCTTGGAAGCAGTAATTTAATACTAAACTAATACCGCTCCTTTGCAACATTAATCTAAATTGCAATCTTCTTTCCTGGAACGTGCATTAAGGAAGCAGGGGGTGTTGCTGTCGCTATGATTCAGTGAAGATTCAATAAGACTGAAAAGAAAAGAAGGGAATTAAATACAACCCCAATGAAACACTAATTGGCTGGAACGTGCTTAGTCACGAGCATAATAGACGACCCCATTCAGCTGCCTGTCTGTGAGAGCACCCAGACTCCATGGCAGGGCCCCCTCCCAAGGGTTACTATCTCTGCTGCCAGGATGGAAGGTGAGGGTGAAATTAAACTGGATGAAGAAGAGAGCCCAATGGGCTTGTCGCGAGTTGAGACTCTTGCCGTCACAGATGTAGGGAAGGTTCTTGTGATCTGTCCACACCAGAAAGGGGTGCTCTGCCCTCTCTAGCCAGTGTCACCATGTTTCCAGGGCCTCCTTGACAGTTAGTTGTTCTCAATTCCTGACACCATAGTTACACTCTGCAGGCGTCAAGCAACGGGAAAGAAAAGTGCAGAGAGGCAGCTGATTATCCACAGAATGGCACTGGGAGAATAGATCTCCATCTCCAACATCTGGTGCACCAACCTCACTGTGTGTGGATGTTGCAGCTCTGCTGAGAGAGCATTAGTAAAGTTTGACAAGATTCCATCTTGGATGGGGACATGGGAAATTGTGCTGGAGTTAAGATGTTTTATACGGTACATACTATACATCTTTATTGCCCATTACACCGCTGGCATTTACGGCAGCAATGAAGGTCCTCCATCTCTGTCTATCCATACCGTTGCACACAAATAAAGAAGAATGCTTCATTGCTGTGTCCGTGACAATTTCTTTTGACCATTCAGGGTTGTTAGCTCTGAGCTGACCCCCAGACCTGGAGGACTAGTGGACCACTCCTAATCTGGTCTCTACCCTTTGCCCTGTTTGGTATGGGTGACCCTACCAAGAGCCAAAGCACAAGACCCTGACTCAAGCCAACATAGCTCTCTGGGTCATTGAGGCAGGCAGGCCTCCAAACCCTACATCAAGGCTTTGGTCCTCTTGGAGGATACTATACATAGCAAAAGCTATATCCTGAGAAAGTGGTGTCCACAAACAGAAGTGTACTCCGTGCAATTAATGCTTCAAGACTTCTTTACTGTAATATATATTATTCTCAGTTTTGGCACTGAACTCATCGTTGACTTTAATTCTATTGGTACCAATACTTTTGTTTGTCCAGGATCTAAGTACTTGGATATTACTCTGAATCTCTTTCCTCCAGTACATCACTCAATCTGATGTAACCCTGTTATCCCATGCCTTGACCAATAGACGTTTCATATGGCTGAAAAATTCCAAATCTCCACCTACCACATCTGAGGTCATGGGAATTAACATTCAAAGTGATTTGCTGGATCACAATTAATAAAAGGAGGATTTTCCATCCAAATACAATTTTTCATCGCTTGTTTCCTACAGCCGTTTTACTCTGGTCCAGTTGCAGCTCTTGTAACAAACTTTACCCAAGCAATAATTCTCTGCTGCTCCTCTGTAGAATGCAGCTCTCATAGTTTATCATTCAGGACTTGGCATTCATCTGACCTGGAGGGGTGTTTGTGCTTAATGTTTCAGCACCGATTATGGTAACATACTTGCATAAATATATGCAAAGCCCAGACAGCTCAGTCCATCAATCTAAGTCAGCTGGCAATTATTACCATATGCTCTATCTGTATGATTATTAAGACAGTTTAATTGGGACAGATGAGATGCTTTAAAAGCAGTTCATTGACCTAATTACTTTCTGCACAAAAAATGAAACTGAGCCATCAGAAAAACAAGCTCAAGCACTTAACAGTTTTCCAACAACTGTAATTCAAATAGCTAATTCTGGGAATAAATTTAAAAATATAGAAACGTGGTTGGCAGTTTAACACAAATTTCTGAATGGATTTAGAGCGGATTTGCCTTAGGCTCTATGACGACCTACCGATGCTCACCACTAAAATCGAGGCGAGAAGACTGCAACTAGCAGGGCACTGTCTACGTCACCCCGAGCTACCTGCCAGCCTAGTCACCATATGGGAGCCCAAGCACGGGAGGATGAACCCTGGGCGCCCTCCCAACACTATGGTCAACACGCTCCTAGAAGACAGCGGTGTGGCTAATGTAGATGAACTGAACACACTGATGAGGGAGAGGGAGAAGTGGAGAGTCCGTCATCGTGCCTGACGCTGGCCCCCTAGGCCTGAGTTGACGAAGTAGTAGTAGTGCCTTAGAAATGTCAAATAGTCAAAGTCAAAGTAAATTAATTATCAATGTACATATACGTCATCATATACTACCTTGAGATTCATTGTCTTGAAGGCAAGATGATGTCAATGACCAATGCAACATTCTGCAGACAGCTTATCAAACTACTAGATACACGTCTTCTTTTAAATATACTTCTTCTGAACTGCAATTGATTGCAGCGTGTAATTTCTATTTTGCAGATATGTTTCTGCATTGACTAAATGATTGGTGCTTTTTGATCTCCTGGGGGATTTGGCAAGGTTGAGAGCAAAGCGTGCAGAAGTAGCCATCGATCCCTAATGACTGAGAGCAAAGCCGGGATCAGCTCCGTTACTCTGCGCTGATTAAAGCATCAAGCAAGATGAAAATTGACAAGGATGAGAGCGGAAAGCAAGTGAGTTTTCTGCACCACCTGCCTGAGTTTCAAAGATTCAAAATACGTTTATTTTCAAAGTGTGTATGCAGTATGCAACCCTGAAATTTGTCTTCCCCACTGACAGTCATGAAACAAAGAAAACTATCAAACCCCGTTCAAAGAAAAACTTCGCACGCAAAAGAAAAAAAACAAGTCGCACAAACGGCAACAAAAAAAACAAGCGAACAACACAGAATATAAAGCAGAAAATCAAAAGAGTCCAGGCATATTCAGGTCTGTGTCGTTGGTTTGCACAAAATAGCAAAAAAAAATAGGGGTGACCAGAAACCGGAAACTCATCATAACCTGATCTACACAGTCCAATTCACAAACCGCATTGATTAAACCTTGCCCAAGATCCAGGACTTCAGCACAATCCTCCAAAAGCATTGAGGGAGAGAGAGCCCATTTGAGCACAGGCACCCTTTAGGAGCAGCGAGCAACAGGGAGAAAGAAACCATCACACACAGACACCTTCCTTCGGGAGCAGCGACAGCCTGGTAGACAATGCTAAGCACCCACTCACTTTGATGATTTCAGTCTTCCTCAGCACCTTGATCAGCAAGAATGCCCCACCTCCCCCTCGTACCCCATCCGCTATTTATTTTTATACACACATTCTTTCTCTCTCTCTCCTTTTTCTCCCTCTGTCCCTCTGTCTATACCCCTTGCCCATCCTCTGGGTTTTTCCCCCCCTCCCCCTTTTCCTTCTCCTGTCCCATGATCCTCTCATATCCCTTTTGCCTATCACCTGTCCAGCTCTTGGCTCCATCCTTCCCCCTCCTGTCTTCTCCTATCATTTTGGATCTTCCCCTCCCCCTCCCACTTTCAAATCCCTTACTAGCTCTTCCTTCAGTTAGTCTTGACGAAAGGTCTCGGCCCGAAACGTCGACTGTACCTCTTCCTAGAGATGCTGCCTGGCCTGCTGCATTCACCAGCAACTTTGATGTGTGTAGCAAGAAATGGTGTCCTGTTTCCAGGCTTCTTGGCCTGAAGACACACACTTCACTCGAAGCTCATGGAACCCTCTCAGAGTGAGTGCCAGATCACTCAATCAGCCCAAAAATACACCACCGAATGTAGATCACAGGCTCCAACAGTAGCAGAACCACAGATGAAAGAAAAGAAAGATGTAATTTTGACCAATCTCCCTCTCACTGCTGCCAGTGTAAGGTACAGGAGCCTTAGATCCCATGCTGCAAGGTTCAATCACCTCAGCAGCTTGTGGCTGTGGACTCATTTTTGGGGGACTCCGCGGTTTAATGTCTAATGTCCTCAGTGCTAAGCACAGCTGTAGACTCGTTTTTGAAGACCTTGCTGTTGTTTACTCTTTTATACTTTTTGCACAATTTGATCAAGGCACTTCAGTGCAAAGCTGATCCTGCAGCCGCTTTCAGGGAGTCTGCGGTTTGGCGTTTAATGTTTCGTGTGCTACTTGCTCGCTTCTTGTTTTTGCATGATTTGTTATTTTTTCACATTTTGGCTGTTTGATGGTTTTGGTTGTGTTTTTTTGATTTATGGCTGTTTGTGGGAAGACAAATCTCAGGATTGTATACTGTATACATACTTTGGTAATAAATGCACGTTAAAACTTTGATTTATAGGAAAGAAAAACAAATTAACAAAATTTACATGAGTAAAGTTTGACAAACAACCAATGTGTAAAAGAAGACAAATTGTGCAAATAAAAAATAAATAATGTCCAGTGCATGATTAGTAGAGTCTTTGAAAATGATTTATGGAATACTACTGAGGAGATTGTGGAGGCATTAGTAATAAACTTCCAAGATTCATTAAATTCTGCCGTTGTTCCGGAGGACTGTGAAATTCCCAATGCAACTCCGCTCTTCAAGAAGAGAGGGAGACAGAAGAATGGAAATTATAGGCCACTTAACCTGACCTCAGTAGTTAAGAAGATGTTGGAGATGTTATTAAGGATGAGGTCTCAGGGTACTTGGAGGCACATGATAAAACAGGCCAAAGTCAGCATGGCTTCCTCAAAGGAAAATCTTGCCTGACAAATCTGTTGGAATTCTTTGAGGAAATAACAATTAGGATAGACAAAGGAGAATTGGTAAATGTTGTGCACTTGTATTTTCAGAAGGCCTTTGACAAGGGGCCACACATAAGGCTGCTGAGCAAGATAAGATCCCATGATATTACAGGGAAGATACTAGCATGGATAAAGCATTGGCTGGTTGGCAGAAAGCAAAGAGTGTGAATTAAGGGAGCCTTTTCTAATGGGATGCCAGTCACTAGTGGTGTTCTATAGGGGTCAGTGTTGGGACCACTTCTTTTTGCATTGTACGTCAATGATTTGGATGATGATATTGGTGGCTTTGTGGCCAAGATTGCTGATGATACAAAGATGGGTGGAGGGACAGGTAGTGTTGAGAAAACAGACAGGCTGCAGAAGGACTTAGACAGATTAGGACAATGGGCCAAGACATGGCAGATGGAATACAATGTTGGGAAGTGCATGGTCATGCACTTTGATAGAAGAAACAAGAACATAGACTGTTTTCTGAATGAGGAGAAAATTCAAAAATCCGAGGTGAAAAAGGACTTGGTAGTCCTCATGCAGGATTCCCTAAAGTTTCATTTGCAGGTTGAGTTGGTGGTAAGGAAGGCAAATGCGATGTTAGCATTCATTTCAAGAGGACTAGCATATAAAAGCAAGGATGTAATGTTGAGACTTTATAAAGCACTGGTGAGGCTTCACTTGGAGAGTGAACAGTTTTGGGCTCCTTATCTGAGGAAGGATGTGATAACGTTGTGAGGGTTCAAATGAGGTTCTGGGAATGAAAGATTTATCACATGAAGAGCGTTTGATGGCTCTGTGCCTATACATACTGGAATTTAGAAGAATGAGGGGAGGATCTCAATGAAGCCAATCAAAGGTTGAAAAGCCTAGATAGAATGGATGTTGACAGGATGTTTCCTGTTGGGGAGTCTAGGATCAGAGCGCACAACCTCCAAATGGAGAGACATCCATTCTGAATGGAGATGAAGAAGAATTCCTTTAGCCAGAGGCTGGTGAATCTGTAGAATTTGCTGCAACAGGGGGCTCGGGAGGCCGGGTCATTGGGTACATTTAGGGTGGAGGTTGATAGATTCTTGATAAGTCAGTGCGTGAAAGGTTATGAGGAGAAGGCAGGAGAATAGGGTTGTCAGTGAATTGGATCAACCATGATCAAATGGCAGAGCAGACTGGATGGGCTGAATGGCCTAATTCTATTCAGAATCAGAATCAGAGTCAGAATCCTTGTATGTGGACACATACAGGGAATTTGATGCCGGTTTCCCTGAGCTCTCGCTGTACAGAATCAAAAAGCAAACAAAACAATAGTGCGAATAATCGTGAACTATATACAATGAGGTATACCTGTGTATGTACAGGTGGACTTGGTTTATAATACACTAAAATTCAAGTGTTCATAAGACTGATGGCGTACGGAAAGAAACTGTTCTTGTACCTATTTGTCCTGGCATTCAGTGATCTAAAGCGCCTACCAGAAGGAAGGAGTTGGAACAGGTGATGTCCAGGGTGTGATGCGTCTACAATGATGCTGCTTGCTCGCTTCCTGACTCTGGATGCATATAAGTCCTGGATCGAGGGCAGCTTCACACCAATAATCCTTTCCACAGCCCTGACGGTTCTTTGGAGTCTATTCTTGTCTTGTTTGGTAGCTGATCCAAACCAGACAGTGATGGATGAACAGAGAACGGACTGGATTATTCCTGAATAGAATTGAATCAGCAGCTCCTGAGGCAGGTTGTACTTCCTGAGTTGATGTAGGAAATACAACCTCTGCTGAGCCTTCTTGATAAGAGTGTCCGCATTGGGTGTCCACTTCAGGTCCTAGGAGATTGTGACACCCAGAAACCTGAAGGTTTCCACAGCAGACACAATACTGTTGAGTATAGTGAGTGGGGGGAGTATTAGGGGGCTCCTCCTGAAGTCCTATGTCTTATAGTCTATACTAATGTTTGGTCTGATTGGCAACTGAAACACACCATCTAGTAACAACAAGCGTTCCAAGGCAAAGTTACTTAGATCACATTTCTTCCCCTGTCTGTTATAGAAACATAGAAACATAGAAAATAGGTGCAGGAGTAGGCCATTCGGCCCTTCGAGCCTGCACTGCCATTTATTAAGATCATGGCTGATCATCCAACTCAGAACCCTGCCCCAGCCTTCCCTCCATACTCCCTGATCCCTGTAGCCACAAGGGCCATATCTAACTCCCTCTTAAATATAGCCACTGAACTGGCCTCAACTGTTTCCTGTGGCAGAGAATTCCACAGATTCACCACTCTCTGTGTGAAGAAGTTTTTCCTAATCTTGGTCCTAAAACACTTCCCCTTTATCCTCAAACTGTGACCCCTTGTTCTGGACTTCCCCAACATCGGGAACAATCTTCCTGCATCTAGCCTGTCCGACCCCTTTAGGATTTTATACGTTTCAATCAGATCCCCCCTCAATCTTCTAAATTCCAATGAGTACAAGCCCAGTTCATCCAGTCTTTCTTCATATGAAAGTCCTGCCATCCCAGGAATCAATCTGGTGAACCTTCTTTGTACTCCCTCTATGGCAAGGATGTCTTTCCTCAGATTAGGGGACCAAAACTGCACACAATACTCCAGGTGTGGTCTCACCAAGGCCTTGTACAACTGCAGTAGTACCTCCCTGCTCCTGTACTCGAATCCTCTCACTATAAATGCCAGCATACCATTCACCTTTTTCACCGCCTGCTGTACCTGCATGCCCACTTTCAATGACTGGTGTATAATGACACCCAGGTCTCGTTGCACCTCCCCTTTTCCTAATCGGCCACCATTCAGATAATAATCTGTTTTCCTATTTTTGCCACCAAAGTGGATAACTTCACATTTATCCACATTAAATTGCATCTGTCATGAATTTGCCCACTCACCCAACCTATCCAAGTCACTCTGCATCCTCTTAGCATCCTCCTCACAGCTAACACTGCCACCCAGCTTCGTGTCATCTGCAAACTTGGAGATGCTGCATTTAATTCCCTCATCCAAGTCATTAATATATATTGTAAACAACTAGGGTCCCAGCACTGAGCCTTGCGGTACCCCACTAGTCACCGCCTGCCATTCTGAAAAGGTCCCGTTTATTCCCACTCTTTGCTTCCTGTCTGCTAACCAATTCTCCATCCACATCAATACCTTACCCCCAATACCGTGTGCTTTAAGTTTGCACACTAATCTCCTGTGTGGGACCTTGTCAAAAGCCTTTTGAAAATCCAAATATACCACATCCACTGGTTCTCCCCTATCCACTCTACTAGTTACATCCTCAAAAAATTCTATGAGATTCGTCAGACATGATCT
This sequence comes from Mobula birostris, assembly GCF_030028105.1. Classification (NCBI taxonomy): domain Eukaryota; kingdom Metazoa; phylum Chordata; class Chondrichthyes; order Myliobatiformes; family Myliobatidae; genus Mobula; species Mobula birostris. Next base: position 237,219,412 of record NC_092370.1, read on the forward strand.
TCCTTTCACAAATCCATGCTGACTTTGTCCGATGATTTCTTCGCTTTCCAAATGTGCTGTTATCACATCTTTGATAATTGACTCCAGCAGTTTCCCCACCACCGATGTTAGGCTAACCGGTCTATAATTCCCCGGTTTCTCTCCCTCCTTTTTTAAAAAGTGGGGTTACATTAGCCACCCTCCAATCCTCAGGAACTAGTCCAGAATCTAACGAGTTTTGAAAAATTATCATTATTTGGGCTAAACGACAGCTGAAACGCTTGACCATATCTGCATGCTTTTATGTCTGGAGTTGCTGCCACATGATTGGCTGATTAGACATTTGCATGAGTGAGCAGATGTACAGGTCTACTTAATAATGTGGCCCCTGAATGTAAGTGCAGAAAAAGTTGAGTAGGGGAGCTGAATCTTACTGAGATTCTTTGAAGTGTCTGCTGGAGAACCTGCTTTAGGCTCTAGCATAGGATCCACGAGCAATTGATTTCAAGGCGATTATGAACCATGAAGAATGTGATGTCGTGAAATTAATTTCACAACATAAGCAGAGGTTTTAAGCCTGATTCTGATTTTGAGGACCATATGGAATGAATGTGAAGAGGAGGAATGGGAACTTGTTTTGTTGTTGTTTTGTTGCTTGCTCTGTTTTGTGTCGTTATTATGTTCATTGTGGGAATGCTATGTTGGTGCTGAAAAGTGTGGCAGCACTTGCAGGCTGCCCCCAGAATACCCTTGGGTGTGCTGGTTGTTAAATCAAATGACACATTTCACTGTATGTATCTATGAACACGTGATAAATAAACTTGAATCTTCATCTTGAGGGAGAAGCAGAGAAAACTAGAAACAGGTATTGGTTAGTCAGGCCTTCACCATTTCTCCATCATTTAGTGTGGCCACAGCTGACCATTTGCCTCAATGTGACACTTCCACTCTCTCCATGCACTCACTGAGGCCTTCCATGTTTCAAAATCTATAAATACAGTATTCAGAGATTTGACATGCACTGTATGTTAAAGAGCTTGGCAGGCTCATGTTCAAAATGTCTGTGTATGTGACCCCAGATTCTGGACACCAGCTGCTCCCTCCCACTCCCCTCCACCACTGAGGAAGAACATCCTGTCTCTTGAACCCTCTCAGAATTTTATATATGTCAATGAAACTTCTAAATTGCAGCGCAAATATGACTATTTGACCCAATCCCTCCTCAGTGCTACCATCCACGGAATCAGTCTGCTGAGTCTTTCATAGTCTTGCTCCACTTCCATAATAATTTGATTTTCAAATCATATTAAATCAAGTTTAATTATCATTCAGACCATATGTGGATACAGTCGAACGAGACATCATTCCTCTGAGACCCATGTGCATAACATACATTCAACATAGCAAGAGAGAAAAAAATATATGCAATGTAATGCAAGAAAACACATGCATAGTCCAAGTCCCTGAGCGAGATGCAAATTGATGGTGCAGCTCCTGGCAATCCAACCTGGGCTTCCACCAGTTAACACTGATAGGAGAGGCCAGCTCCCAACTAAGCACGGACACCACGCTACACCACCTCCAGTGTCATCTCACCTTGACTACTCCAGCAGCAGGCAAGCCCATTTGAGGCCTTGTCCTCACTACAAGCAAGGCCACGCTGCTGCCTCGTCGCCTGTCTGACCACCAAACAAAGGAATCAGGCCTGCAGCATCTCACATTATCAATGTCCAACAGGGTCTTGCGATCACAAGAGAAATGTCCAAGACAGTCATGGTTACATCGCATGCTTCTTTGCACACCAACTCTGATGCGTTTGAGTAGCTGGCAGCAACCCAGTCTGTACCCAGGTCAGCTCCTCCAAACCTGCTCCAGCCCCTCCACTGGCTTCTCCTTCTCCTGGCCGAGCGCCAGCTTCTCCTTTTTTGACTCATCCGCTGGCTCCTTCTATGCCCCAGCCGGCGGCTCCAACAAACAAACAGATCACTAATACAGTCGACTTGCTGTACCCATTGTTCTTGGAGAACAGTGTCAACTTACGATCATAAAAAATGTGTTTTAAAAAGAAAAGTGCACCTTTGGTTGGCCCCCGAAAGGCCCCTGCATTCGAATGAGCCACCATCTTGCTGTTTTTCCATTTTTCCTTCAAAAGTAAATAGCCTCAGATTTTCTTACAGGGCACTCCAGTTGTCAATTTCTTGTCCAAATGAAAATTGTTCAATGTATTAAATTATTTAGATGTTTTCAAAGTTCAAAATACATATATGTCACCACATAAAACCCTGAGATTAATTTTCTTCCGGGCATACTCATTAAATCCAAGAACCATAATAGAATCAATGAAAGACTGCACCCATAAACATGAGAAAATCTGCAGATGCAGGAAATCCAAAGCAACACACACAAAATGCAGGAGGAACTTCACAGTTCAGGCAGCATCTATTGAAAAGGGTAAATAATGGAGGTTTCAGGTTGAGACCCTTCATTAGGAATGGAATAAAAGATGAGAAGTCAGAGTAAGAAGATGGAGGGAGGGGAGGAAGAGTTACAAGGTGGTATGTGACAAGTGAAACTGGCAGAGGGGAGGAGAGAAGTAAACAGCTGGGAAGTTCTTTGGTGAAAGAGATAAAGGACTAGAGAATGGGGAATCTGACAGGAGAGGGTAGAAGATGATGGAAGAAAGGGAAGAGGGAGGAGCAACAGAGGAAGGTAATGAGCAGGTAAGGAGATGAGGTGAGAGAGGGAAACGGGAATGTACAATAGTGAATGGTGAGGGGGGGGGGGTGGCAATTACCAGAAGTTTGAGAAATCAATATTCATGCCTTCAGGTTGAAAGCTATCCAGACAGAATATAAGGTGTTGCTCCTCCAGCCTGAGTGTTGCCTCATCCCAGAAGTAGAGGAGGCTATGGATTGACATGCTGGAATGGAAATGGGAAGTAGAATTGAAATGGGTGGTCACTGGGAGATCACAATTTTTCTGGTGGATGGAGCATTGGTGCTCAGCGAAGCAGTCTCCCAATCTATGTCAGATCTCACCAATACAGGAAGCCATGCCGGGAGCACCGGACACAATATATGACCCTAACAGACTCATGGGTGAAGTGTTGTCTCACCTGGAAGGACTGTTTGGGGCCCTGAATGGTGGTGAGGGAGGAGGTGTAGGGGCTGGTGTGGCACTTGTTCTGCTTGCAAGGGTAAGTACCAGGAGGGAGATCAGTGGGGAAGGAAAGACGGTCAAGGGAGTCACATAGGGAGCGATCCCTGCGGAAAGCAGAAAGTTGGTGGGGGGGAGAGAAAGAGTGCTTGGTGGTGGGATCCCGTTGGAGATAGCAGCAGTTATGGTGAATTATGTGCTGAATACAGAGGCTAAAGGTGTGGTAGGTGAAGACAGGAAGAAACCTATCACTGGTGGGGTGGCAGGAGGATGAGGTGTGGGCAGGTGTGCGTGACATGGAGGAGATGTGGGTGAGGGCAGCGTTGATGGTGGAGGAAAGAAAGCCCCTTTCTTTGAAGAAGGAGGACATCTTATTAGCTCTGGAATGGAAAGACTGCACCCAACAGGGTGGACAAACAACCAACGTGCAAAAGACAGCAAATACAAAAGAAAGGAGAAATAATAATAATAAACAAATAAGAAATAAACATTAAGAACATGGGATGGAGTCCTTGAAAGTGAGTCCATAAGTTCTGTTTCAAGGGTCAGTGATGGGGTAAGTAAAGGTGAATGAAGTTATCCCCACTGGTTGAGGAGTAATAGTTTATTTGTTTTTTTGAAATAAACTTTTAAATGATTTTGTATTTTATAGTTTAGTTTAAAGTTTCAGAATGACAGACCAGGGGGCTAGGCTTGCAGAGTCTTTCAGGTAAAGGACTTCTCCATTGTCTTGCTCAGGGCCCTTTATTGCCTTCGCACCCGGGACGGCTTCGGACCAAAGGGTGTAGGCAGACTGAGGAAAGTGTGAACTATAAGTGGTGGGTACATACCAGGAAAACAACGTCATACCAACAAAACCACCGAAAAGCCCAATTGGTTCACCACAGTCCTTCAAGAAAGAGGGGAAAGAAATTCTCACTTTTGTCATCTACCTGCCATGTTCCTTCAGTCCAAATTTGAGTGAAAGAAATACAGTAAATCTAAAACAAAATGCTGTTTTCAGTAAAAGTGATCATAAAACTATCGGATTGCTCTTAAGAACATATTTGATCTGTAAATGGAGTAAAATCTGCTACCCTTTCCCTGTGTAGCCTATATCTAATTCTAGGATCACAACAAACATGGCCGTTAATGGACACAGGAATAAACAGTGGCATGCAAAAGTTTGGGCACCCCAGTCAAAATTTCTGTTACTGTGAATAGTTGAGTGAGTAAACGATGACCTGATTTCCAAAATGCATAAAGTTAAAGATGACACATTTCTTTAATATTTTAAGCAAGATTACTTTTTTATTTCCATCGTTTACAGTTTCAAAATAACAAAAAAGGAAAAGGGCCCGAAGCAAAAGTACTTAGTACCACCCCCTTTGACTTGTATCACAGCTTGTAAACACTTTTTGTAGCCAGCTAAGAGGCTTTCAATTCTTGCTTGGGGGATTTTCACCCATTCTTCCTTGCAAAAGGTTTCTAGTTCTGTGAGATTCTTGGGCCATCTTGCATACACTGCTCTTTTGAGGTCTATTGATAGATTTTCGGTGATGTTTAGGTTAAGGGACTATGAGGGCCATGGCAAAACCTTCAGCTTGCACCTCTTGAGGTAGTCCATTGTGGATTTTGAGGTGTGCTTAGGATCATTATCCTGTTGTAGAAGTCATCCTCTTTTCATCTTCAGCTATTTTACAGACAGTGTGATGTTTGCTTCTAGGACTTGCTGGTATTTAACTGTATTCGTTCTTCCCTCTACCAGTGAAATGTTCCCCGTGCCACTGGCTGCAACACAAGCCCAAAGCATGATCGATCCACCCCCGTGCTTAACAGTTAGAGAGGTGTTCTTTTCATGAAATTCTGCACTCTTTTTTCTCCAAACATACCTTTGCTCATTGAGGCCAAAAAGTTCTATTTTAACTTCATCAGTCCACAGGACTTGCTTCCAAAATGCATCAGGTTTGTTTAGATGTTCCTTAGCAAACTTCTGACACTGAATTTTGTGGTGAGGATGCAGGAAAGGTTTTCTTCTGATGACTCTTCAATGAAGGTCATATTTGTGCAGGTGTCGCTGCACATTAGAACAGTGCACCACCACTCCAGAGTCTACTAAATCTTCCTGAAGGTCTTTTGCAGTCAAACGGGGGTTTGATTTGCCTTTTTAGCAATCCTACGAGCAGTTCTCTGGGAAAATTCTCTTGGTCTTCCAGACCTCCACCGTTCCTGTTAACTTCCATTTCTTAATTACATTACAAACTGAGGAAACGGCTACCTGAAAACGCTTTGCTATCTTCTTGTAGCCTTCTCCTGCTTTGTGGGCATCATTTATTTTAGTTTTCAGCATGCCAGGCAGCTGCTTAGAGGAGCCCATGGCTGCTGATTGTTGGGACAAAGTTTGAGGAGTCAGGGTATTTATAAAGCTTTGAGATTTGCATCACCTGGCCTTTCCTAAGGATGACTGTGAACAAGCCATAGCCCTAACAAGCTAATTAAGGTCTGACACCTTGGTAAAAGTTATCTGAGAGCTCAAATCTCTTGGAATGCTCAAACTTTTGCATGGTGCTCCTTTCCTTTTTTTTTACTCTAAAATTGTACAAAACAAAAATAATACACTAATCTTGCTTAAAATGTTGAAAAGAATGTTTCATCGTTAACTTTATGACTTTTGGAGATCAGTTCATCTTCTACTCACTTAACTATTCACAGTAACAGAAATTTTGACCAGGGGTGCCCAAACTTTTGCATGCCACTGTATATAGTGATCGTTATGCATTGCAAATGATTTTTTTAAAAAGATGTGTATAGCTGATATTGAAACAATTAGAAAACCAGATGTCCTAGCTATATCCTAAGTCAACAGAAATATTAGTACAAGCACTGAAAACAAAAAGCATTGGAAACCCAAGATGCCATAAAGGTTCCTAAATCTTGGCCCTCTCACGATACTAGTAGTGAGATCAGAGGTGAATAATTTTTGTACAAGGATTCAAAGGCAGAAAAAGAAAACAACCATATTCCAATCATACACATTGTGGGAAGAGATCTTTAATTGGACACAGATCTCATCTTGCTGAAAGGTTGATATGTAGTATGTGGAAATGATTCAAAAATAGTTTTTTTTATTACATAAACATGCTGTAATGCTGACAGAGCGGTCACCCTGGAAGCATGAAGAAGTTCTTACACTTATATTGAGGCTTTCATTAACATTATGAGAGATAAACAACAATGGGAAGAAGACACTTGTTCCATTTTGATTGGTGTCACATTATTTATAATTATCATGGTGAAATCCCCACACTGAGTTAAATGTGAAAATGTGTTTTTCTTCTTCTGGATGACTGCTACCCACTTTCCTGCAGAAAATTGCAACAAAGGGAAGGAAACATTTGTAATTAAGATGAAACCTTCTGCCACCTGTGGCTACTGCCTCCCCTCCCTCTCGAGTATGATTGATGCACCTATTGTATCAGAGTATGATTTAATTATATCAGCAAGATCCTACAACAGAAAAACTGACAGAAAACTCCACCAAAACCATTAATCCCATTGTTTTAAGGAATATGAAATATCCTGACAACCTAATCAGGATTTCCTGCTTTGTATAACCATCTGTGAGCAAACTTGTGAGCCTGGCTTGTGAATTTTATGACCGAAAAAGATTAACACATTCACCACCAAAAGTAATATATCCTTAAATAAATACAGGCAAGTACAATTGTAGATAAAATTAATTATATGAAATGCAAATTACATGTTAAACTAATGAAAAGTCCACAGTCAAAAGTCAGATGAATCCTCAAATTCGTTTGCTCTTGGGATGACATTCAGAAAAGTCGTATATAATACCATTCTCTAGTCAAACAACAGGAATTCTGCAGATGCTGGAAATTCAAGCAACACACATCAAAGTTGCTGGTGAACGCAGCAGGCCAGGCAGCATCTCTAGGAAGAGGTGCAGTGGACGTTTCAGGCCGAGACCCTTCGTCAGGACTAACTGAAGGAAGAGTGAGTAAGGGATTTGAAAGTTGGAGGGGGAGGGGGAGATCCAAAATGATAGGAGAAGACAGGAGGGGGAGGGATGGAGCTAAGAGCTGGACAGGTGATAGGCAAAAGGGATACGAGAGGATCATGGGACAGGAGGTCCAGGAAGAAAGACAAGGGGGGGGGCCCCAGAGGATGGGCAAGGGGTATATTCAGAGGGACAGAAGGAGAAAAAAGAGAGTGAGAGAAAGAATGTGTGTATAAAAATAAGTAACAGATGGGGTACGAGGGGGAGGTGGGGTATTAGCGGAAGTTAGAGAAGTCGATGTTCATGCCATCAGGTTGGAGGCTACCCAGACGGAATATAAGGTGTTGTTCCTCCAACCTGAGTGTGGCTTCATCTTTACAGTAGAGGACACCGTGGATAGACATGTCAGAATGGGAATGGGATGTGGAATTAAAATGTGTGGCCACTGGGAGATCCTGCTTTCTCTGGCGGACAGAGCGTAGGTGTTCAGCAAAGCAGTCTCCCAGTCTGCGTCGGGTCTCGCCAATATATAAAAGGCCACATCGGGAGCACCAGACGCAGTATATCACCCCAGCCGACTCACAGGTGAAGTGTTGCCTCACCTGGAAGGACTGTTTGGGGCCCTGAATGATGGTAAAGGAGGAAGTGTAAGGGCATGTGTAGCACTTGTTCCACTTACACGGATAAGTGCCAGGAGGGAGATCAATGGGGAGGGATGGGGGGGACGAATGGACAAGGGAGTCGCGTAGGGAGCGATCCCTGCGGAATGCAGAGACAGGTGGGGAGGGAAAGATGTGCTTAGTGGTGGGATCCCGTTGGAGGTGGCAGAAGTTACGGAGAATAATATGTCGGACCCAGAGGCTGGTGGGATGGTAGGTGAGGACCAGGGGAACCTTATTCCTAGTGGGGTGGCGGGAGGATGGAGTGAGAGCAGATGTACGTGAAATAGGGGAGATGCATTTAAGAGCAGAGTTGATAGTGGAGGAAGGGAAGCCCCTTTCTTTAAAAAAAGAAGACATCTCCCTCGTCCTAGAATGAAAAGCCTCATCCTGAGAGCAGATACTCACCATGAGAAGGTGGTGATAACTGTTCTCCTTGAATCACCTCTGTCCTAATCCTGCTGGCCATCACCACACATGGTTTAGTGGAGAAGTCCAAGATATTTTTCCAGTGAAATGGAGATGTAGGTCAGGAGAGTGAATAGGCTGGAATGAAACTTCTGGGTGATCAATTCTTAGTTTAGTCTCTTTTGGTTGCAGAGATGATAACGGAAGAAGTTCTGCCAAAGTAACTCGGTAAATAGCTCCTTTGCACATCATTACTAATGCAGCACTGCATCAGTAGATGTGGGAGTCTACACTGAATATAATCGTGGGGCCATTGATCAAGTAGACTGTTCTCTCCTGAATGATTTTGATTCTTGATTGTTTTTTGTGGCTTCATTCTTTCTCATGAACGTATGTTTATTATAATGCTTTTAGATTTAGGGAGACTTTGATCATTCACTGAGCCTTCTGTGACAGAGCAGCCAGCCTTTATAGCCAATATTAGTACAGGTGCTCCATGCTATTTTCTGTTGAGTGCTCTCCTCCACAATGATGATGATGAAAATGGGTGAGGCTGATCCTCTTGAAGGTCGGGGGATTTTTGCTGATTCAAAGTTATGAATATCTGAAGTTACATAACACTTGTCAGACTGGGATCGCAGACAAAAACTTAAGAGAGCTTTAAATTTAGTATAAGCAAATACATCATCGTCATTATTATGTGCCATGTGGTATGACGTGAGCGACCGTGATCTTGGCCACAATTGTTCTCGTCAAATTTTTCTATAGATGCGGTTTGCCATTGCTTTCATCTGGGCAGCGTCCTTGCAAAATGGGTGACTCCAGGCATTATGGCATCAGTGCTCGCGTAATCAGAACTTGTGATATGCTCAAAGGCCATTGTCCACTGGCTCCCTTGGTTTCATGTGACCCTAATTGAGAGGCTAAGCAGGTGCCACACCTTGTCCAAGGGTGACCTGTGTGAATACAGCCATGGGAACATGAAAGTTAGGTGAACACAGGGGTGGGGTTCACGAAGAGTGGTGGCAAGTGATGATTGGTTATAGTTTGGTGGTTTGAAGCTGCACCCTCTCTAACATGCTGGTAGAGAGAGTTTTATTTGGGTTTTCTTTAGCGCTGGAAATGGTTACATCCCGACACGTGGGACAGAGGCAAGGTCTCATCGTGTATTCCACGGACCAGCAAATACCGGCCAGCTTAGCGAACAGAGCGGCGGACACCCTTGCTGAAATCCGGAGGAAAACACACAGAGGGGGATCACAAAGCCGAGGAAAGAGGACTGGGTCGAGACAACAGAGACTTTTGGAGAAGAGGAGTTCGGTGGGTAATACCGTTCTGGCTGACCGGAAGTGCACTGAGAGCGGTAAGCGTAAAGGAATTGGGTGCTTACTGTTCTGGCTAACAATGGATAGTGCAATCCGGGGTATAATATGATCGAGAAACGTGTTTGCAGACTGGATATTGAACTTTTCACTGTTGGACTTCAGCCACATTCCACTGTGATACAACACTTGGAGGTCGTTCCTGCCTGTGGCCATCGAACGTGCAGCTCCTCCCGTGGAGGGTCAGACACCCTGAGCCAATAGACTGGTCCTGGACTTATTTTCCATCTGGCGTAGTTTGCATTTTGGTGTTTGATTGTTGGGGTTTTTCCTATTGCTATATTTACGCTCTATTCTTGGTTGGTGCGACTGTAATGAAACTAAATCTCCCTCAGGATTAATAAAGTATATCTATCTATCTATCTATCTGATGCTAATGTATTAGTCCACATTGCAGTATTTCATAGCAGTGGAAAGGGTGTAATAGAGCTTCAAGGTCCCGCAGGTTGCGAATGCGCCATAGATCAGCCCATCAGGAAGTGTGCTGCAGAAAGAGGGGCCCGTGCAGACCTAGTAAGTATTTTAATGCTTGTTCCGTTCTAGCCTATTAGGTAGATAATTGCCTATCTGAGCAGAATCCAAGAACTTTTTGGTGTAATGTAACACCCAGCAACACTTTTTCTGTCTGCACCTCTCATGCTAGCTGTGCAGAGTTTGCATGTTCTTCTTCCAGCTGTGTAGATTTCCCCTGCATGCTCTGGATTCATTCCACATCCCAAAGATGTGCAGGATGGCAGGTTAGCTGATCACAGCTCCCAGTGTGAGTGAGAGGCAGAATCCAAGGGTACTTCAAGAGAATGTGGCTACAATAAAATGATACCAGTGTAGGATTAGTGTAAATGTGTGCCGATGGCCACCATGGACTCAGTATTGTATGCTCTAGTATCAATTGTTTGGCGACAATAAAGTAATAAAGTAAACTATTCATACCACCATCTAGGATTCAAAATTCAAAGTAAATTTATTATCAAAGTTAATATGTGTCACCATATACAACACTGAGATTCATTTTGAGGGCATACTCAATAAATCTATAATAGAATAATAACCATAACAGAATCGATGAGAGACCTCACCAACTTGGGCGTTCAACCAGTGTGCAAAATTTCAAAGTTCGAAGTACATTTATTATACTTTATACAACTTTGAAATTTGTCTCCTCACAAGCAGCCTTGAAACAAGGTACCCCAAAAGATTCATTAAAAACAAAAGAAGACAGTGAACACCCAGTGTGCAGAGGGAGAACAAAAAACAAATCATGCAAGCAAACAGCATTCAGAACTGAAGTTCACAACGCCAGACATAACTGCAGCCAATCCAGAAGTCCACCAGTTGCAGGCCACAGCTTCCATCCAGAGCAGTGAGCCAAACTGGCCGATCTCTCACCTCCAACCCCGACACACCAACCATTTCAATCTGGGCCAGCACTTGGGTCATTCCTCGCCCTTGGGCTTGGGCTCCGCTGCCTCGATTCGGTCGGTACCCGACCTTCCCAATTCGGCTCAGTTTTTAAATCAAACCTCGGATCTTCCCTCACCTTGGCTCCGCCACATCGAATTGCCTCCAACACAGCTCCAGCAGCTCCAGTCTGGACATGCATCAACTGTCCTGGCCCAGCCACATCGCAAAAATGCCAGATTGTACGGGCAATTTAGCTCAACTCCGACAGGGGAACCACAGGCCACTGTCTGCAGTGATCACTTACCAGAAAAAGTGTGCATAACAAAGTATTTAGTTGCTTTCTGTTTCATTGACCATCAGCGAGCAGTCGCTTAAAACAACAAGTAGCGCCATCTTAAACCAGAAGACAACAAGCGGTGCAAATACAAAAAGAAAGAAATGATAATAATAATAATAACTGTAATATCTGGAAAACATCCAAAGAAAAATAAGAACTGAAATGACAAATTTCAGAAAACATTATGTACACTCAAACACTGCTTAGATGGAGGAAGTGGAATAACAGACATTAAAAATTTACATAACGGTCAGGTAAAACTTCTAAGGATATATTTTCATCACTGAAAACAGGATTCAGTACTCCAGGTGAGCAATTCTGATAAGAAGTTCACACTAATAAACATAACTGTGAGCATAATTTCTTCAGAAAAATGAAGAAATTATCACTATTGAATAAAAAGTGAGCCAACAGAAGAGCATGTCCCTCCACAGAAAACATCCCCACGATCTGAGCGGACTAGATATTGACAAGGAAGCATTGGCTCAGAGTTGGAGACCTCTTCACAGAAACAGAAGGGTTCCTTGTAGCAATACAGGACCATGTGGTTATCGGAAAAAAAATATCAAAAATACATAATAAAAGACCAACAAATTCAAGATGATAAATGTAGAAAATGCTAAGAGAAACCAGAAACAATCCAACACATTACAGGATCCTGCAGAAGTTTAACTCAATCTGATTACTTACACAATCTCAATCAATTGGCAAAAATCATTCACCAAAATTTTGCTTTAAAATACAAACTCATAAAAGACACTATAACTTACTATAAATACAAGCCTGATTCAATTTTAGAGTCAGAGTCCCACAGATTATATTACAACCAATCCATTATTACAGATAGGACAATCCATAATAACCATCCAGATACAATACAAGAAAAATCAGCAAGAACGACTTATTTAATAAATATAGCCATTCCAAACACATATAACATCAATAAGTGAAAAACACCAGAAATATACTGATTTAAAAGGAGATTGAAAGATTAAGGAAGATGAACAGCATATACATTGTTCTAATAGTAACATCTACAGCTAGTATCATTCCAAAATCACTATACAATTAGGGCTACACAGCAATATCGGTGTAAATGTTCAGAAAGCCACAATACTGAACACAACTAGAATCATCTGAAAGTTCCTAGCAATGGACAAGAGAGTGTGCTTGGCTGTGCCTATACCTCAGGTTTTGCCAGCTTGAGCTGAAAAAAAATCAAAAATAATAATAATAATAATAAATAGCAATAAGTATCGAGTTCTTGAAAGTGAATCCACAGATTGTGGAAACATTTGAATGATAGGGCATGTGAAGTGAAATTATCCTTTTTGGTTCCAGAGCCTGCAGGTTGAGGGGTAATAATTTTTCCTGAATGTGGTGATGTGAGTTGTAAGGTTCCTGTTACTTCTTCCTGATGACAACAGTGAAAAGAGAACATGTTCTGGTTGATGGGGGTTTCTGATCATTGATGGTGCTTTCTTGCAGCATTTCATGTAGATGTGCTCAATGGTGGAGGGGGTTTACTTGTGATGCAGTGGGCCATATCCATTGCTTTTTATAAGACATTCCATTCAAGGGGATTGGTGTTTCCATACCAGACTGTGATGCAGCCAGTCAATATACTCTCTACTACACGTCTATAGAAGTCTGTCAAAGTTGCAGATGTCATGCCAAATTTTCGCAAACTCCTAAGAAAGCAGAGGTGCCACCGTGCTTTCTTCATAAGACCGTAAGCATAGGAGCTGAATTGGACCATTTGGCCCATCGAGTCTGCTCTGCCATTCAATCATGGCTGATCCATTTTACCCCCTCCTCAGCCTCACTCCCCAGTCTTCTGTCCCTAACCATTGATGTCATAGCCCATCAAGAACCTATCATTCTCTGCCTTAAATACTCTGGAGCTGGTCTCCACAGCTGCTGCTGATACAAATTCCACAAATTCACCACCCTCTGGCGAAAGAAATTTTTCCGCATCTCTGTTTTATATAGACAGACCTCCATCCCGAGGCTATGCCCTCTTGTTATAGTCTCCCCCATCATGGGAAACATCCTTACCACATCCACCCTGTCTAAGCCTTACAGCATTCGAAAGCTTTGAATGAGATCCCCCCTCGTCCTTCTAAATTCTAATGAGTATAGTCTCAGAGTCATCAAGCGTTCCTCGTATGATAACCCTTTCATTTGTCGAATCATCCTTGTAAATCTCCTTTGAACCCTCTCCAATGCCAGCTCATCTTTTCTTAGATAAGAAGCCCAAAACTATTCACAATACTCTAGGTGAGATCTCATCAGTGCCTTAGGAAGACTCAGCATCACATCCCCGTTCTTATATTCTAGACCTCTTGAAATTAATGCTAACATTGCGTTTGTGTTCCTCACCAATGTCTCAACCTGCAAGTTAACCTTTACTGTGTTCCAAGTCCATGTGGATTTTCTCACCATTTAGAAAATAGTTTGCATATTTATTTTTTTCTACCAAAGTGCATGACCATGCATCTTCCAACATTATATTTTATTTGCCACTTTCTTGCCCATTCTCCTAATCTAAATCCTTCTGCATCCTACCTGTTTCCTCAACACTACTTGCCCCTCTGCCAATCTTTGTATCATCTGCAAACTTGGCAACAAAGCCATCTATTCCATCATCTAAATCATTGATATACAGCATAAAAAGAAACGATCCCAACACTGACCCCTGCAGAACACCACTAGTTACTAGCAGCCAACCAGAAAAGGATCATTTTATTCCCAGTCACTGCCTCCTACCAATCAGCCATTTCTCAAACCAAGTTATTTACATTCCTGCAATACCATGGGCTCTTAACTTGGTAAGCAGCCTCACGTGTGGCACCTTGTCAATGGCCTTCTGAAAATCCAGATATACAATATTCACTGCACCCCTTTTATCTCTCCTACTTATAATCTCCTCAAAGAATTCCAAGAGATTTGTCAGGCGAGATCTTATCTTAAGGAAACCATCCGGACTATCTTGTCCTATGTCACCAACTACTCCATAACCTCATCCTTAACAATTGACTCCAACATCTTCCCAACAACTGAGGTCAGGCTAACTGGTCTATAACTTCCTTTGTGCCGCCTCCCCCCTTTCTTAAAGAGTGGAGTAACATTTGCAATTTTCCAGACCTCCAGGACCGTGCCAGAGTCCAATGATTCTTGAAAGATCATTACTAGTACATCCGCAATCTCTACCGTTACTTCTCTCAGAATCCTGGGGTGCAGTTCATCTGATCCCGGTGACTTATGCACCTTTCGATCTTTCAGCTTTTTGAGTACCTTCACTTTTGTAATAGTAACTCCCTCACTTCTGTTCCCTCACATCTTTCAACATCAGACACACTGCTAGTGTCCTCCATAGTGAAGACTGATGCAAAATACTCATTTAGTTCATCTGCCATCTCCTTGTCCCCATTATTATTTCTCCAGTCGCATGTTCTAGTGGTCCGATATCCACTCTGATCTCTCTTTTATTTTTATATACTTGATAAAAGCCTTTTCTATCCACCTTGATATTGCTTGCTAACTTGCTTTCATATTTTCTACATGTGACGAGCAAGAGGATAAGACATGAGAGAATAGGACCAATCAAGTGTGACAGTAGAAAAGTGTGTATGGAACCAGAGGAGATGGCAGGGGTACTTAATGAATACTTTGCTTCAGTGTTCACTGCGGAAAGTGATCTTGTCAATGACTTACAGCAACTGAAAAGCTTGAACATGTAGATATTAAGAAAGAGGATGTGCTGGAGCTTTTCGAAAGCATCGTTGGATAAGTCTCCGGGACTGGACAGGAGGTACCCCAGGCTACTGTGGGAAGCGAGGGAGGAGGTTACTGAGCCTCTGAGAATGATCCTTGCATCATCAATGAGGACGGGAGAGGTTCCAGAGGATTGGAGGTTTGTGGATGTTGTTCCCTTATTCAAGAAAGGGAATAGGGATAGCCCAGGAAATTATAGACCATTGAGTCTTACTTCAGTGGTTGGTAGGTTGATGGAAAAGATCCTGAGAGGCAGGATTTATGCACATTTGGAGAGGCATAATATGATTCGGAATAGTCAGCATGGCTTTATCAAAGGCAAGTCGTGCCTTATGGGCCTGACTGAAGTTTTTGAGGATGTGACTAAACACATTCATGAAGGTAGAGCCATAGATGTAGTGTAAATGGACTTCAGCAAGGCATTTGATAAGGTACCCCATGCAAGGCTTAATGAGAAAGTAAGGAGGCATGGGATCCAAGAGGGCATTGCTTTGTGGGTCTAGAACTGGCTTGCCCACAGAAGGCAAAGAGTGGTTGTAGACAGGTCATATTCTGCATGGAGGCCAGTGACCAGTGGAGTGTCTCAGGGATCTGTTCTGGGGCCCCCGACTCTTTGTGGTTTTTATCAATGACCTGGATGAGGAGTGGAGGGATGGGCTAGTAAATTTGCTGATGGCACAAAGGTTGGAGGTGTTGTGGATAGTGTGGAGGGCTGTCAGATGTTACAGCGGGACATTGATAGGATGCAAAACTGGGCTGAGAAGCAGCAGATGGAGTTCAACCCAGATAAGTGTGAGGTGGTTCATTTTTGTAGGTCAAATATGATGGCAGAATATAGCATTAATGGTAAGATTCTTGGCAGTGTGGAGGATCAGAGGGATCTTGGGGTCCAAGTCCATAGGACACTCAAAGCTGCTAAGCAGGTTGACTCTGTGGTTAAGAAGGCATACGGTACATTGGCCTTCATCAATCGTGGGATTGAGTTTAAGAGCCGAGAGGTAATGTTGCAGCTATATGGGACCCTGGTCAGACCCCACTTGGAGTGCTGTGCTCAGTTCTGGTCACCTCACTACAGGAAGGATGTGGAAATCATAGAAAGGGTGCATAGGAGATTTACAAGGATGTTGCCTGGATTGGGGAGCATGCTTTATGAGGATAGGTTGAGTGAACTCGGCCTTTTCTCCTTGGAGCGATGGAGAATGAGAGGTGACCTGATAGAGGTGTACAAGATGATGAGAGGCATTGATCATGTGGATAGTCAGAGGCTTTTTTCCAGGGCTGAAATGGCTAGCACAAGAGGGAATAGTTTTAGGGTACTTGGAAGTAGGTACAGAAGAGATGCCAGGGGTAAGTTTTTTACACAGAGAGTGGTGAGTGCGTGGAAGGGGCTGCCGGTGACGGTGGTGGAGGCGGAAACAATAGGGTCTTTTAAAAGACTCCTGGCTGGATACGTGGAGCTTAGAAAAATAGAGGGCTATGGGTAAGCCTAGGTAGTTCTAAGGTAGGGACATGTTCGGCACAGCTTTGTGGGCCGAAAGGGCTGTATTGTGCTGTAGGTTTTCTATGTTTCTATGTTTTATCTTTTCCCTCCGTTTAGTTGCTTTCTTAAGGTTTTTAAAGGCTTCCCAGTCCTCTATCTTCCCACTAATTTTGCTTTTGTTGTATTCTCTCTCTTTTGCTTTGACATTAGCTTTAATTTCCCTTTCTCAGCCATGATTATACTATTTTGCTATTTGAGTATTTCTTTGTTTTTAAAATACATCTATCCTGTACCTTCCTCATTTTTCCAAAAAATCACACCGTTGCTGCTCTGCTGTCATCCCTGCCAGCATCTCCAATTTACTTTCCGCCTATCAAATTTCACGTTGAACTCAATCATATTGTGATCACTGCCTCCTTTCTCTCAAGCTGCCTAATCGCCTCCGGTTCATTACATAGCACCCAATCCAGTAGAGCTGATCCCCCCAGTAGGTTCAATGACAAGCTGCTCTAAAAAGCCATCTCATAGGCATTCAACAAATTCACTCTCTTGAGATCCATTACCAACCTGATTTTCCCAATCTACTTGCGTGTTAAAATCTCCCATGACCATCATAACATTGCCCTTTTGACATGCCTTTTCTATTTCCCGTTGTAATCTGTAGTCCATATCGCAGCTACCATTTGGTGGCCTGTATATAACTGCCATCAGGGTTCTTTTACCTTTGCACTTTTTTAACTCAACCCACAAGTATTCAACATCTTCCAATCCTATGATGCCATTCTTTACCAGCAGAGCCACACCATCTCCTCTGTCTTCCTATCCCTCCAATACAATGTCTAAACTTGGACATTAATCTCTCAACTACAACCATCCTTTAACCACGATTCAGTGACGGCCACAACATCATACCTGACAATCTGTAAAAGTGCAACATGATCATCCACTTTATATCTTGTACTCCGTGCATTGAGATATAACACTTCAAGAACTGTATTTGCTACCCCTTTTGATTCTACATCCCTAATGCACTGTTACTTACCCAACTGGCTGTAATATTGTCCCATCATCTGCTTGCCCTTCCTGACAGTCTGACTACATGCGATCTTTGCTTTTTAACCATCCGTCCTATCCTGAGTCCTTTCACTCAGGTCCTATCCCCCTGCCAAATTAGCTTAAACCCTCCCCAAAAGCTCTAACAAACATGCCCGCGAGAATATTGGTGCCCTTGGGTTTAGGTGCAACCCGTCTCTTTTGTACAGGTCATTCGTCCCCCAGAAGAGCTCCCAATGATCCAAGAACCTGAACCCTTGTCCCCTGCACCAGCTTCTCAGCCGTGGATTTATCTGCCAAATCATCCTGTTTCTAACCTCACTGGTGCATGACACAGGTAGCAATCTAGAAATTACCACGCTGGAGGTACTGCTTCTCAGCTTTCTGCTGAGCTCCCGAAATTCTCTCTTCAGGACTTTTTGGCTTTTCCTTCCTATGTCATTGGCACCAATGTGTACCAAGACATCTCACTGTTCTCCCTCCTCCTCCAAAATGCAGTGCAAGACATCCCTGATCCCGGCACCTGAGAGGCAGCATACCATCCGGTGTCCTGTTCATGTCCACAGAACCTCCTTTCTGTTCCCCTGACTATTGAGTCCCCTATCGTTACTGCTCCACACTTCTCCCACTTTCCCTTCTGCACCACAGACCCACGCTCAGTGCCAGTAGCCTGATCTCCAAGACATTCCCCTGGGAGGTCATCCCCCAACAACAGTATCTGAAATGGTATACCTATTATTGAGGGGAACAGCCAGAGGGGTGCTCTGCTCTAACTGCCTACTCACCTTCTCATTCCTTCTCCTGACTAACAGTCAGCCAGCTCATAATTGCACTTATGTGCTGGGCCTTGGACAGATGATCTGAAATAGTAACACCAAGGAATTTAAAGTTTTTGACCCTCTCCACTTCTGACCCTCCAACGAGGATTGGCTCATGGACCTCTAGTTTCCTTCTCCTGGAGTCAATAATCTACTGCTTGGTCTTGCTAACATTGAGTAAGAGGTTGTTGTTATGGCACCACTCAGCCAGATTTTCAATCTCCCTCCTATATGCTGATTTATCATTACCTTTGATTTAGCCTACAACAGTGGTGTCATCAGCATACCTGAATATGACATTGGAGCTGTGTTTAGCCGCACAGTCATACATGTAAAGTGTGTAGAGCAGGGGGCTAAGCACACAGCCCTGTGCCGCACATGTCTGGGCTGGATACGTTTCATGGGCTGTGGGGGTTTGTAATGATTCCGCAATGAATTTATGGTCAACAAGTATAGAATGTATTGTGCTCATTAAGTGAAGCCTATAGTTGCCTATGTCACTTGATTTAACTTTATAAGAGGTGTTAGTATTTAAACCCTGCCACAATTGTATTGCATCCTTCACTGATTCAGGTTTAGTCCAGAACTGCCACTTCTCCTGTGAGACGGCTTTCTGAAGATGGTACTGGAAACTCTTGGTCACCAGACTAAAATGCCTCTGATCTGGCCATCAGTAGATTGCGGCACCATCTTGCAGTTCTGATTCAATTCCTTTGAAGAATGCAGCTATTAAACATGGGAAGAAAGATTTGCGAGGAAGTGTTGTCAACAGTATCACTAATATCTGATATTTTCACAATATTAGAATTGGAACAGGAATTTGTTTCTTACTGTCATGTACAAAGATGCAGCGAAAAGCTTGTCTTGTATATTGTGCATACAGATCAAATCATTACACAGTGTGTTGAGGTATCTAGAAAATAGAATAACACGCAGAGTAAAGTGGAACCTCAACAGAGAAAGTGCAGTGCAGGTAACTAATAAGGTGCAAATTCATAATGAGGTCAAGGGTTGTTCTAGGGAACCATTCAATAGTCTTTTGAGAGCAAGATAGAAGCTGTCCTTGAAGCTGGTGACATGTGCGTTCAGGCTGTCGTATCATCTAGCAATGTGAGAAGAGAGAAGATAAAATTGGATTCACTTGCAGACCCCAGTTATTTTCAATTAGCAAAACCATCTTCTCCTCAATCTCGCTCAGCACAGGTGCACCACTAGGTTGTGTGCTTACCCCTCTGCTCTGCTCACTTCACACTTATGACTGTGTGGTCAACAGCAGCTCCAATGCTGATGTTTGCTGACGGCACCACTGTCAAAGGCTGAATTAAGGGTGCTGATGAATCAGCATTTAGGAGGGAGATTGGAAACCTGGCCGAGTGGTGCCACGACAACCACCTCTCACTCATTGTCAGCAAGAGCAAAGAGGTGATTTTAGACTTCAGGAGGAGGATACCAGAGTTCAATGAGCCAGTCCTCATTGGAGGATCGGAGACAGAGAGGGACGGCAACTGTGAATGCCTCTGTGTTATTTCGGAGGTCTGTCCTGGGCCCAGCTTGTAAGTGCGATTATAAAAAAAGCACAGCAGGATTTTGCGAAGATTTGGCACGACATCCAAAACTTTGACAAACTTTCATAGATGTGTAGTTGAGAGTATATTGACTGGTTGCATTACAGCCTGATATAGAAACACCGACGCCCTTGAATGGAAAATCTTACAAAAAGTAACGGATACAGCCCAGGTCCATCATAGGTAAAGCCCCCCCTCCATTAAGCACATCTACTGTATATGAAGCACTGTCACAGGGAAGCAGCGTATATCATCAGGGACCCACACCACCGAGGACATGCTCTCTTCTTGCTGCTGCCATCAGGAAGAAGGTACGGGAAGCCTCGGGACTCACACCACCAAGTTCAGGGTCAGTTGGTACCTCTCAACCATCAGGCTCTCAAACCAAAAGGGATAACTTTACTCAGCTTCACTTCCTCCATCATTGAAATGTCCCCACAACTAATTAACTCACTTTCAAGGAATTTTCGTATCATGACCTTGATATTCATTGTTTTTTTTTATTATTGTTTTTTCTCTTTGTATTTGCATAGCTTATTTTCTTCTGCATTGTGATTGAACACCTAATTGGGTGGTCTTTCATAGATTCTGTTATAGTTATTATTCTATAAATTTATTGAGTATGCTCACAAGAAAATGAATCTCAGGGTTGTATATGGTGATATATATGTACTTTGATAATAAAGTTTATTTTGAACTTTGACACAATTTCTGGGATGGTTGTGGACATTGCTTACACTGGTTGCTTTACTGAATCAGTGGGAAATATATAGAGTCCGCGGGGGAGGCTTGTTTACATGATATGCTGAGCTGTGTCCACAACTCGCTGCAGCTTCTTACGGTCATGGGCCATTGCCCATACCAAGCTGTTGTGCATCCAGATAGGGTACTTTCTATGCTGTACCAAACACAATAATCCTATTGGTGTAACCAAGTATTGTCAAATAATCAGGTAAGCAAAAGGTGGAAATGTTCTCAGAACAACCCGGAGAAGATAAGATAGAAATATAATAAGATAAAAGAGTTAAACTTTAAATAAATATTAAAAAAATCTTATACAAGTTATTCTAAAAGCTGGGAAAGAAATACAGTTGAAAGTTGAGTGAGTAAAAGAAGAAAGGCAAATCAGTAAATTTGTTAGTGTACTTCCTGGGATTCATTTTGTATTAATGTAAAAATAATTAGGCCTTTTTAAACACGCAAGAGGCAATATAAACACCCCACATTCACAATGTTTTCACCCACCCAACTTATTCTAGAATTGCTCAGAATTCTCTCTAAGGTCAAGGATGGAGACAGGTTCCTAACTGTCAACAAGCTAATGCCCAGTAAAATATTGGACAGCTTCAAAACTCAAAGATTCCACGAAACCTCGAGGGAATTTCTTCATATCTGAAACATATGCAATGCATGGTGTGTGGAAAGGATGCTAACGTGGAATAGTCTTTTCAATGCAAGACCCAATCTGGGGAAGGTATAATCTTTCTATAGACGCAATGCATGGTGAGGGAAAGGAGTGCACTTAAGAAATGGGTTTCTCCTGTTGCTGGCATTTCCAAGAATGAGCTACTGTCACTTGTGGCATATATATTGTTGGAGGAAAGGTTATAGGTCCAAAGTAGGTGCTGTAAAATGAATAATAAAATCGATGATGAAGTGAGACAGAGTGTAATCACTAACAGAGCTCTCTCTGCTGCAGACTCATGACATTAAAAATTGCCTTTAATGTTTGACACTGATCAACAGAGTCAATAAGGAAAAGGGAATGTTCATGATTGCCTTTGGCATCAAACCACGGGGGAGAAGATACAGGAGTCCAAGATCAAAGTTTTTTTTGCCGAAATACAAGAGCTACTTCCACCCCATCAAAGGGCTTTCTTCTCTCCACACATCTTCTATTTTATAAATTACTCTTCTCACTCTTAAGCCCATCATCTCTACTGGGTAGAGATACTGGAGCAGTAGCTATGATCTCGGAATCCTCTTTGGCTGCAGGGGAGGTGCTGGAGGACTGGAGAATGGCAAATGTGGTTCCCTTATTTAAAAAATGTAATAGGGAGAATCCTGGGAACTACAGACCAGTGAGTCTTATGTCGGTGGTATGCAAACTATTGGAAAGGATTCTTAAGAATAGGATCTTCGCGCACTTGGAGAAGTACAGTCTACTCAAGGATAGTCAACATGGCTTTGTGAAGGGAAGGTCGTGCCTCATGAGCCTAACTGAGTTTTTTGAAGAGGTAACAAAAGGAATTAATGAGGGTAGGGCAGTAGATGTGGTCTACATGGATTTTAGTAAGGCATTTGACAAGGTCCTCCACCAGAGACTCATCCAGAAAGTCATGAGGTATGGGATCAGTGGAACCTTGGCTGTTTGGATAAAAAATTGGCTTAAAGGAAGAAAGCAGAGGGTAGTAGTGGAAGGAAAGTATTCTGCCTGGAGGTCAGTGACTAGTGGAGTGCCGCAAGGATCTGTCCTGGGACTCCTGCTCTTTATGATTTTTATAAATGACCTGGACGAAGAGGCAGAAGGATGGGTAAGTTTGCGGATGACATGAAGATTGGAGTAGTGGTGGATTGAGTTGTAGGTTGTTGAAGGTTACAAGAGGATATAGACAGGATGATGAGTTGGGCAAAAAAGCAGCAGATGAAGTTCAATCCAGATAAGTGTGAGGTGATGAATTTTGGAAGGGCAAACCAAAAGGCTGAGTACAGGGTTAATGGTCAGTTACTTAGGAGTGTGGAATGACAGAGGGACCTTGGGGTTCAAATCCATACATCCCTCAAGATCGCCGCACAGGTTGATAGTATAGTTAAGAAGCCTTATGGGATGCTAGGCTTCATTAATGGGGGGATTGAGTTCAAGAGTAGAGAGGGCATGTGGCAACTCTACAAATCTCTGGTGAGACCACACGTAGAGTATTGTGTTCGGTTCTGGTCACCTCATTATAGGAAGGATGTGGAAGCTATGGAGAGGGTGCAGAGGAGATTTACCAGCATGTTGCCTGGATTGGAAAACAAGCCTTATGAGGCAAGGTTAGCAGAGCTGGGACTTTTCTCTTTGGAGTGTAGAAGGATGAGAGGTCTAAAAGATTATGAGAGGCATAGATAGGGTGGATAGCTAGTACCTGTTTCCCAGGGCAGGCATAGCAAACATTAGAGGGCGTATGTACAAAGTTAATGGAGGGAAGTTTAGGGGAGACATCGGGATACGTTTTTTTACATGGAGGGTTGTAGCTGCCTGGAATGACTTGCCAGGGATGGTGGTGGAAGCTAAAACATTAGGGGTATTTAAGAGCCTCTCAGACAGGCATATAGATGAAAGAAAAATAGAGGGATACAGGGTAGTGTGGGTTTAGTACATTTTTTTAAGGAATATATGGACTGGCACAACATCGAGGGCCGAAGGGCCTGTACTGTGCTGTAGTATTCTAGTGTCTAGTGCCTAGGGTAACAGTAGCACACCAAAGTCTTCTGTCCTGGGGCAGTTTTCAAGTAGTCCCGAGCTATAGCCCACCTTATATATTTTCTAGGAAAATATCCTTCCTCTCCCAAGGATGAGAACTTTGGAGCTTCTGTTAGCGTTCCTGTAGCTCTGGGTATCTACGGGATGGGGTTGCTAACCCCATGGTGAACCCTCCTCCTTTCACAGCCGACTTTGGGGGTAAAATTCATAAACTACATTTAGTTTTTTATATTCTATGTTTTTCGCCCAATCTTTCTTGTTTTTCCTGTGTGCAGGGGAGGGGGATTTGGGAATTGATGTGCCTGCTGTGTTTTTGTTCATTTTTTTTGTGTGGGGAGGAGAGATTTGGGGCTCGATGATCATACTGCTATTCTTTTCTTTCTTGGTTTTGTGGCTCTGGAGAAGAAGGATTTCATAGTTGTGTACTTTCTGAATAAATTGTCCTTTGAACTACAGGGATATAGCTATCATAATGTAATATCAGTATATTTAACAAAGCTAACACCTCCAAGCACAAACAAAAGAAAATCTGCAGATGCTGGAAATCCGAGCAACACACACAAAATGCTGGAGGAACTCAGCAGGTCAGGCAGCATCTATGGAAAAAAGTACAGTCAACTTTTTGGGACGAAACATCCACTGTACTTTTTTTCCATGGATGCTGCCTGGCCTGCTAACACCTCCAAGCAGTGGGATTGTGTTATTATTCACAGGGCCACATCAGAAAACAAGATATGGAAATGTTACCTCAGCAGTTTCTCCCCTCTTCAACTTCATAATTATATCATTCTATAAATGTCCACAAAATTATTCAAGTATTTCTTGTGCTCCAGGATTTAGAATTTCAAAAGATCAATAAGTCTTTTAGTTAGTAAATTCCCCAACTAAATGGCTAGACCATGTCACACCCCTGCACACACCTCTACTTTTATTTTCTTAGCGTACCCAGAGAAAGGGTGATTGACTTATTCAATGCAATGATGCTCTTTTGTGTGTTTAGTAATATGGGTCACACTCTCCAGAACAACAGCACCATTGTGATTGCCACCAAATGTTAAATTTAATCCCACTCTTAGTGATTAATGCCATCTCATCCTTTTAAACTAATTAATAGTTCCCCATCACTAGGTTTTCTTTGGACAACCTCTCCTTATAAAAACTATGTTAGCCACTACTGCAATAAATTAATACGTCTAATGTCTCTAATAAATTATAAATAACTCACTGCAAGGCCTGTAGTTCCTAAATGTCTTGCAGTACGGTCAGTGGAAATGAAGTTTGGAATTTAAGATGCACCTGCAGAGAAGCTTCAGTTATCTGAACACAAGGTGCCACGAAATGACATAATTTAAACTGAACCTGCTGCTTAAGGAGCCAAAGTGTACATGTGCAATTCATTTTGGAATATTCATAGGAAATAGAATTCATGCACCAGTTTGGCAGAATGAAGACATACCGTTCAGTAAGAGTGGCAATGTAGCGTGGTAGTTAGAGTAATAATGTTACACCACCAGCGACCTTGATTCAATTCCAGTGCTGTTTATAAGGAGTTTCTACATTGATAATCCCTTGATATGTTCAATGAATCCTGAAAATTAATCTGTAATTCCCAGTAAAGTCATATTTATTGACTATTCATAATTTCCCTGAGGTTTAAAGGTCCTTTTAGTCAAATGATAGTCGTACCAATATATTAATATTTAAGTTTTATAGCAAGGAAACAGCAACTACTGTTATTCTGCTTATACCCTTCAATCATCAAGTTCCTTCACTCACCTGAACAATGAACTGATTCCATTACCTACAGGCTCACTTTCAAGACTCTACAACTCATGTTCCAGTGTTACTTATTTATATGTATATTGTTATTATTATTTGCTTTTTCTTTGTATTTGCAGTTTGTCTTCTTTTGGACATTGGTTGCTTGGCAGTTTTTGTTTGAGTGTAGCTTCTCATTGATTCCATTATAGTTCTTTGTTCCACTCTGAATGCCTACAAGAAAATAAATCTCATACTTTGATAATAGATTTTATTTGAACGTTGAATTACTGTGGCCATGTGAGCTTTAGTCAAGAGATGCAGAAAAATTCTGTAGGAGCAGTTTTTGACAGTATGTTATTTTGTTCAACTTTTAATGTTGCCAGAGTAAGTAAGACTTGATTTCACTCTCCATCATTGTGAAAGATATCCATCTTACACTATCCAGCTCATACCTGAATTCAAGATTGTCCATATACTTAGTACAAAAACTTACTGAAATAGATCATAGTATTGTTGTCATTTCAAATGCAGGAGGAACTCAGCAGGTCAGCCACCATCTAGGGAGGGGAATAAACAGTCAACATTCTAAGCTGAGACCCTTCATCAGTACTGGAAGGAAGGGGGAGGAAGATAAAGGGAGGAAAGGGGAAGGAGTACAAGCTGGCATGTGATGGGTGTAACCAGGTGAGGGAGAAGTTGGAGAGTGGGACATTTAATATTCCTTCTGGTAGACTACGATCTGATGGCGACAAGACTGATTTATCAAACTTCCAGTAATTTATCCTACCACTCCTTTTCTCTTTTTCCATTCCGATTTCCCTCTCACCCCTTCTCTTCTCCTTACCTGCCCATTACCTCCCTCTGTTCCCTCTCTTCCTTCCCTTTCTCATGGTCCATTGTCTTCTCCCATTCCATTCCTCCTCCTTTGTCCCTTTGCCTCTTCCACCTATCACCACCCAGCTTCTTAATTCATACCCCTCATCTGGTTTCACCAATCTACCAGTTCATATTCCTTCCACTCTTCCACATTCTTATTCTGGCTTTTTCTCCCTTCCTTTCCAGTCCTGATGAAGAGTCTTGGCCCAAAACATCAACTGTTTATTCCCCTCTATAGATGTTGATTGACCTGCTGAGTTCCTTTTGCACTTCGTGTGCATGTTGTTCAGGATTTCCAGCATCAACAGAATCTCTGTTTATTCTTGCCATTCCATTGTGGGTGTCCATTGTGCTTAGCTGGTAATCAAGGTGGATCGCTCGAGTCTCTTCCCAGAGTGGTTCCTTGACTTGAGCTCCTATTTTACTACAACTTTCCTCCTGCAGGTGAGTGAAATAGACAAGCTTGCAACAATCCAATAAGAAGCCAATGACAGATCAATTCCTCTTAAAACCAGGAGAGTGAAGTTTGATGATGTCAATATTCCAGTAACAATGTGCATAACTGTCTTTAGTTACAAATTCAGCATCTTAATTTTTCATTCCAGGAAAACAATATTCCATAGTGGAGAAAACCAAGCTCAAGCACCAACAGTCTCTATAGGGAGTCATCCAAAGCCCTTGTGGCTCCCATGTGCTTCTGCAGAAATCTTGTTTGGGCCATCACCTGATCTTTGATCATTATTATTTAAATCTGAGGTAATGATCCTGTCATCTTCCTAGTTATTCAGTGGAATCTGCACGTTCCACTATCTTCATGCAGAACTTGACGTCCAGCTTCTGAATGCCAGATTTGCCTTCCAGGTGGAAGGGTATTGCTGACGTTTGGATGCAATTTCCACTGACGTGAGTTTCATTCAGTTCCTTGATGTCTTAGTACTGGCTGATGTAGTTATGTGTGTCCATTCAACTAACCATATGCATGTGTGAACTTGACTGATCATATGATGGGTCACTAATGTAGATGCTGAAAAGTGATATTATCAGGACTAATCATTATGGGAGTCCCACTGTAAAGCACATGGGTCAGACTTAACTGTTCTATAAGGTGGACACAAAATTAGCAGGCAGAATTCATTGCTGAGATCAAATGATGTATGAAACATTAAGTATCAGCTCCCATTACAGACAGCAAAAATGGTCTGTTTCCATTCCTTTGGTGTGTCTCCCCCACCACACCCCCAACTTTACTTGGTGCTGTGAAAAGATCAACAAGCTAAGTGAATCTTCTTGTCCACAAGATACTTCAAGAACTCTGGGTAAATCTCATCTAACCCAGTGGCTTTTTGTTTGGCATCACTGCAAAAATGACATCCATTTCATCTACCGATGCAGGGAGAGGTCTAAATCCAGGAGCCTTTGCACAGATTTTGGTATTCTCTGTTAAACTGAGCTTTTATTTCTTCACTATTTTAAATACCAAGTGGAAATGGAAAACAACTGAAATTGCATTGACTCAGGAAGGATCCGTTTTCAGTGGCTGAGCCTCTCTAAGAAACTGGACACAGAGCCTCCAAGCCTTATAGCTGATACGAGGAGTCTATGCTTCTCACTGCCTTATCCAATGCTTATGGTGATCTTGTGGAATTCTCTCTGGGTTTTCTTGAACTCTGATAATAGATGTTTTCGTTGTAACTCTTATCATTAATGATTCTATTGTGTTTCTTTGGATGTACTGTAAATACCCACATGAAAATTAATCTCACAGTAGTATATAGTACATATGTACTTTGATAATAAATATACTTTGAATCAATTTTACTTAGTTTGACATCAGATTCAGAGTTGCAGAACTTGGTTTCCAAGGAGGAATTGCTAGAAATAAAATTGAAGGACATATTGTTGTGATCCATGTCCTGAATGCCATGTTCGGACTTGGCCAAAGGAAAGATATTAAAAATTTCTGTTTTGCACTCTGTTGACATGTCCCCACAAGTGAGTGAAAATTATTTACTTTTAATACAGTAAGTATCTTGGTGAGGCAAACCCATCAGTCCCATTCCCCCTTTCTTTATTTTCCATGCCAGTTTTGCACCAGTCCTCCACCTGTCCTCAGACTACCCAGCTTAGGAATATAATGAGTAATATAGCAGCCAAGAGGGAATTTACAACCAGGATATCTTTGAGAGGTAGGAAGAATCTAGAGCTTCCACAGGAAACCAATACAGTCAAGGAGAGTCTGTGCAATCTCCAAAAGTTCAGGATCAAACAAATCCTTGGAACTGAGGCAGCAACACTAACTATTGGGTGACCATGGTGACAACACTGTGTGCCACTATAGCATAGCAGTTAGCTTGACTATTACAATTCAAGGCGTTCCAGAGTTCAGAGTACAATCCTGGTGCCATTTTGAAAGGAGTCTCTGTACACTCTTCCCGTGGAATGCATGGGTTTTCTCCGATTTCTTCCCACAGTCCAAAGACATACCAGGTAGGTTGATAGGTCACTGCAAATTTTCCGGAGATTAGGTTAGAGTTCAATCAGATTTGACGGGGGTTGCTGGGGCAGTGTGGCTCAAAGGGTCAGAAGGGCCTACTCCACACTGTATCACTAAATAAATAAAATGAACATTGCTTAGCTTGCTAACGTGTAACAGGGGAAAGATGAGAAAATAAAGTAAAATCACTAACTGTCCAAAGGGTCAGTTCCCAAAGTCACCAGAAAAAGTGCAGCACAGATGGCAGCAATTTAGAATAGTTGTACTCATGTGAATGCAGCAACTGAACAACCATTACTTCACAAAGTGTGTTATGAATATGATAATTAAGGTGTAATTGATCAAAAATGATGACAAATTCCTTTATTAAAATTTACTCATCATTCTTGCAACATAATTAACGACAAGTTTTTGTAAAAACAGTATTTTTTCTTAAAATATACTGTTAATTTATACTTAATATTATTCAGCATACACTCTCTCCTCATCAGCTTCTGAAAGGAGTCTATCGTAAACGTTTTTCATAACAACAATTGTAGCAATGATAAAGTTTAAGTAGTTATTCATTACTTTTTTCTAGTTTTTTTTACGGATGTTTGGGCTTATTAATACAAGAGTAAATTCTGCAGTTCACTTCAAGTTACATTGGGTTGCCTCAAGGTTTAACAACAGCGTAATGGGAAGAACTTGGAGGGCAACAGGGAATGCTGCAACTGAGAAATGGATGGTTCTTCCAATAAAACTGAATAGCCTCCTTTAACGCTTCATTTAATGCTTGACATCTACCAACATATAAATCTTCAGGGGGGAAAGAAGCTCCAAAAAACATTATGAAGTTAAATTAGCTTTCTATTTTTGAGGAACCAAGTGACAGAAACTATATTAACCCCATTATCTCCCAAGGTAATTTTGGATATAACTCAACATGCTGAAAAAAGAAAACCACCAAGTTTTTAATCAAAGGTTTCCTTCTTTAAAAAGGAGCTTAACTCAAATGGTGTTGCATTGTAATGCTATGAATTAACCAATGTTATATCTCTCCATTAACTGTAAATGGGGTGTACAGAAATATTCTGGTTAAGTTACTAGGCTAGTATTCAGAGTCCAACATGATTGTACTGGAAATAAGACTTTGAGTAAGAGATACATTACAGCTGGTCAATTTAAATTCAATTAACTAAACAATTTTGGAACAAGAAGCTATTATAATGAGCAAGAAACTACTAAACCACAAGAAAAAAGAAACTATTGAGTTCATTTATGTCCTTTAGGGAAGGAAATTTGCAATTTACCCGTATCTGGCCCATGACCTCTGATTAAATCTTGACTGATTTCTTAAATAGTCTGAAGAGCCACTCATTTCAGAAACAATCGAGATTGGGAAATAATCACTATCTGGCATTACCCAAATTCTGGAAACAAATAAATTTTACAGACAGAAAACAGCGGTAAATACAGTATAAAGCACTTTAGACACTGGTTGCAAACTTATTTGTGTTCCTGATCCTTTTGTGTTCAGGACCCCGATGCCCAGCCCAGCATCCAGACTTCAGTCCTGGCTGCACTCCTTATTTGCGCTGTGGATCCAGCTCATATTCTGGACCAACAAGTGAGCAAGATGGCACAAAAATTCAAATATCTGAACAAACAGATGCCATATTACAGGAATTTTACTGTAGTTATCCAAGGCTCCATTATAGTTCAGGGTTTGCACTCAATCATAAACTTTATAATCATTAATTGATATAAAAAGTTCTGTCTTTTGGTACCATTACAGACAACAAAACATCAACCAACTAAGCTTGAAATATTGCTTCTTATTTGCTCCTTTTATAATCCTTGATAGTTTTTTCTGGTGTTCATTCCTCTCAGCCTTATGGAAAAAAAACATATCCATAAATCCTCTCTATTCAGCTGATGAAATTTCACCCAAAAAGTTACAAGGGTCTGGAACCTCTTGCCTGAAAGGGTGATGAGGTAGAAACCTTCATCACATGAAAAACAGACGTAGATGATTTGAAGAACCAAGACCTACTTACTGGGATCTGGGAAATGGGAATAACCCAAGTAACTCCATTTTTGACCAGTCTCATTTCAATGGGCCAAGTGGCTTCAGTCTGTATAACAATGTAACACATGTATATATTTGAATATTAAGTTATGAGTGCCGCTGAAGTCTCAAACTGTTTTGAATTAAGAGATAAGGGATACTTTCTTCAGTTACTAAGTTTCAATCTCTAGAAAGACTCCAACAATAAGAAATAACATATTCATTCACCCATTTTAATCATAAACAGTATAAATATTCAGAAAAAAACTCGTGTATCCATAGCATCAAGCATTTTTGTCAGAATATAAAAGTATTTGTACTTAACTTTTATAAATAAATAACATTCAGATCACAATCAAACACTATGTAATGTTACAATATTAAAATCGTCCTGGTATGCCAGTACTAATGTTATGGTGAGAACATTCATCGATATACTAAAAGGGGGCAATACGTGATCCAGTGTAAGCAAAGTTCTGGTTCTTCCATTTATTTCATATATTCTCCAATATCACCTCTGTACTAACTGAGGAGCAATAAATATTAGAGCTTTGCAGGTAGTATAATATTTATTTTATTTTATTTAGAGATACAGTGCAGAACAGGCCCTTCCGACTCTTCAAGCCGTGCAGCCTAGCAACATACCTAATTAACACTAATCTAATCACAGAACAACTGACAATGACCAAATAACTTACTAACTGGTACATCTTTGGACTGCGGGAGGAAATCAGTGTACCCAGAGGAAACCCATGTGATCAGGAGCAGAACGTACAAACTCCTTACAGTGGCGGAATTGAACTTCGAGCTCCAACATAATAGGATTGCACTAGCCGCTATGCTACTATGGCACACCCCCGCCCCCATGAACCATGGTAGTTCTTGCCGCAGTCCTCTTTTATCAACTCCTTTACACACTACTCATGAAATCCACTATGTCATATGTTATAGGCTGATTGTAATAATGCACTGGAATGACTACAGATGACTCACAAAACTCCAGTATTAGAAGGGGACTAGGAGGGAATTAAATGTGTTTTCATAAACTTCAAAGCCTTCAGTTATTAAGTTGCTCCCAAGATACAGGGTGGGAATCCCTGCAGAGTGTGACCTCTTGCCAATGCTCAGAACTGCAACAACCAAGATTTTGCCCTGTTTGCAGCAAAACTCAGGCTCATCTTGAAAATTAAAACATACTGATTTTAATCTGTTTCTTAAAAGAGGATATCAGGATCAGTAATGGCTAGCTGACACACCTTACATTGCTGTCATCCACCTACAGCTGCAATGAATGTGGTAGATTAAAAGAGTAGACTTCTATATTCCTTACAATAGTCAAACAACATGAAATGTTAAACAAAATACATTTAATAAAAGAAATACACTGTATAAAGCATGTCCATTGTCACAACAAAGAGAAAGGTCAAATTAACAATTTAAACCCAGGCCCTTCATAAGAATTAGAAAATGGAACTGCTTAAACTTCCAATTTTCAAAATATACATTCTGACACTTTATGCTCTTGTTCAACCTACTGGCAGAGCCAATACTTTAATTTCTGTTTCTACACCTGCATTTCTCATTATACAACAAAGGGCTCCACACTGACATACTTTCTACTTGAATAGTGGTACTGAAGCTAATAAACTATGATTTTTTTTTAAAAATCCCATGCAGTCTCCTATCATAAGACAACTTGTTTTTGTGCACTTTCAAAATTAATTTTATAGCTGTCAGCACAGAAACACACTACTTCTTCAGCTTCAAAAATGAAAGCTAAAAGAAAATAAAAATAGCCATTTTTATCAAATCTGCCAACTTAAAATCCCGACTTTGTTCAGCTTTGTAATGTGCGTGAATTTCATCTGGCAGCAATACACTTGAGTTCTCTAAGTATCCTATCATAGTAAATGTATTTGCTGAGTAACTGGAAAATGGTGCTAAGTAACTGATGTTTTTGAATTGCCAGAGAAAAATGTGAAGAGGTATGCCTACTGTTCAATGTGATTACTCCTCATTTTTCTTTTTCCATTACTCAAGACAAATTCACCATATAATCAATGCTATGACAGCTCTGAAAAGAAAATCTCCTGCTATATTCATACAATACTCTCAACACTACACACCATTGCTGTCAATAAAGTCACTCAGAGTATTGCAGAGGACTCCCTTCCAATATATTTCGTAAACCTTTTCTTCAAAAGTACTCATCTCCTTATGATAACTCACTTCCATTAAACTTGTCATGGCACAAGAAAATTAATTTACCTCCCTCCCCCCACCTCCTCAGTCTTCACTTGAATCTCTCCCACTGACAGTCTTCTTCACAATCATCTTATAAACAAGAAAATTAAGACCCCAAAACATCTCAACTAGTGAAACAGCATCAATAAACTAATGATGATTCCCACCGTCCCCTAGTCTAATAAAGTATTTCAAATCACTGTGCAAATGCACAACTATTAATATAACTTCTTATAAATTTTAAGAAAATGCAATATAATATCACCAAAAGATAAATTATTTTCTTTAAAGAATACAGTTACATCCTGTTTATAAGTTATTAAACATCTTGCTGCTCTCCTGTTTGGATTTGCAATGCATCACTTCATTAGATTTAATTAAAAAGAAAAAAATCCTGATTTACATGAGAACATAATTAGATTTGAATTGATTTTCACATAACTTAAGTTTATGATTGTTATAATTAACATATCAACTGAAACAGAGTTTTATACTGAAAACACACAGCACTGTCAAAGAGAAAGATGGCAGACAGACTTCATTGATTGGAATGAACAGAGATCTATAAAAGTAAGCAGTCTAGTCAGTGTTGAATTGAATACAATGTTTTCCATCTTAAAATAACAATTTGTACCTTGACCCTTCACCAGTGCATGATGAACATAAAAATGTGCTATCCTGCTTGATTGTTTCTGGGTCTCAATTCCAGGGGAAAAGATTCCATAGCTTTAGATGGTTCCTTGTGAGAATTACATCCAAAAATTATATCCAAGCTACAAACGTACATGCAGCCTAAATTCAGAAGTGAATCTGATGCCGAAACAAAACATGCTCAGATTTCTTGTGGGGAACAGAACTCCTCACATTATCTTTGGAATCAATCTCTACTGCAAAATGGTTTTATACCAACACTCTACTTCTGGTGAAATGTACTGTCAAAAGAAAATTGCTCTCATCCCATTATTTTTGACACCAGAGTGCAGATCAGAATAATTTTCAAATTCGCAAAACTAGTTTTTTTTTAAAAAAAGGCACCAGTTCTGGGTATAGGATAGCATATTGGAGAACTGAATTTGAAATTCTGGCTAGTGACGATCATAATTACAAATGCAGGGCAGAATTCTTCATCAGAATATGTCATTTGAAGTTATAAATTGCTGGTGTTATCACCTGGGATAGAGGAACTCTCACAAACGGAGAAGCCATTCCCAGCTCAGTAGTGCAGAACATCTCTGAACTTTGAGTGCTATTGTTGTAAGGT
Source organism: Mobula birostris (assembly GCF_030028105.1). Classification (NCBI taxonomy): domain Eukaryota; kingdom Metazoa; phylum Chordata; class Chondrichthyes; order Myliobatiformes; family Myliobatidae; genus Mobula; species Mobula birostris. The sequence goes on from NC_092370.1 coordinate 237,253,573, forward strand.
CATTGGTCAGCCAATTGAAATGTTTACTGTAAGGCAAGCTGTACTGACGGGGAAAAGAACTTAGGAAATAAAATTGTTTCCTTACATTGTAAAGTAAGTTTTAAAAAAAGAACAATTTATATTTGTAAAGCAACTCAGCAGTATGGTCAGGTAAATATGAGACAGATTCAGATTGTGAACTGATAAAAACTGTCCGAACACAAGTGAGTAACATTCCAGCAAAAAAAAAAAACACAAATAATAAATTGTTCTAGCAGCAGCCTCAGATTTCAGAAATCCATCACCCAGGCTGGGTGCCATGAGAGAAATGGAAGAAGTAGCTGTGCAAGGCAGGGTGCAGTGATAGAGAGAGGAGTGAAAGCAGGAGGGCATGTGATGCCAAAGAGCAGCCATCTGAAAGTGGCAAAGTGATAAGCTAGCACCAGGGTTAAGGTCAGGAGAGCAAAGAGGCAAAAGACGAGGGAAGAGCGAAACAGTTGGAGCACATGATATGGGGAGAACATGTGAGGAAGCAAGACCGTAAGAGGGTGCACAAGAGAATAAGAGATTGGGTTTCAGCCACGGATTGAGAAGCATTGTGTGACTGAGTGTTCAGTGGGGATCGAGATTGCATGTGTGCAGATGAATGATAAACGACGAGAATGATTGCAAAGGAGAATAAAAAAACAATTATGAAACAGAAGAAGTGGAGTTGTGAGTTGGACTGAAAGAAGGATGATAGGGACACAGAGGCACACACAACAGGTACCAGAAAGTGAAAAAGCAGAGAAAGGGAAAGAGACAGCAAAAAAGATAGTTACGTGGATTGTAGGGGTATGGTGGGTGATGGACCTGGTGCAGGATGATGGGAATAGACAGCTTAAATGGTTCTGCATGGACTAGACAAGCCAAAGGGCCTGTTTCCGTGCTGTACTTTTCTGTGACTCTGAGATAGAAAAACAAAGAGGAAAAGCATGATTAAAAGTTAAAAATAAGAAGAGGGGAGAAATTAAAAGAGAAAAATAGAATGTCAGTAGGAATAAGTATTTTGTGTCATATACTTTGGATGTAATTTTAGAAAATGTAAAATTCCTCTTTGTTTACAAGGGACTATGTTCTGCAAGTGAAACGATGATTTTTGTAACCTTAGAACTCCAAGATCACTAGTTAATGTTAAGGCAATTGTGAGAAAGAGTTTACAAAGTACTGCCTTTATTTGTAATAAATTAATAGTATTAAAATCATTCTCATATTTTTTTTTCTTGATCATGTACGTTGCATCCCTTCATATCTAATCTATACCGAGACCTGGACAAACACAGTGGAGAAACGTTAAGGACAGCAAGGCAAGATTTCATTTTGTGTAAATGTGAGAGAGAAAATTAACGATAAACAGAACTGCTGTGCTTCCTGATATATTGTATGACACGAGGGACAACAGAAAAAGGTTGAGTTAGATAAAGGACAAGGAACACTATTTTGAACACACCTTTCGTTCTATTTCTGATTTTATACCCAGCAGCTGTTCTCTAACTGAAGTCAAAGATATTCTGCCTTCTTTTCACTTTACAATGTCCCTGTAATTTTAAGTAAAGCTGGATCAATGCAGCCTAGTTGCTCTTCAACTTTGCAGGAAACCTGTCTTCAAACACATTTGCTTACACTTAATAATAATTTACTAACTTACCATTCAAATTATCTGTAATATACCACAACCTGATACAACATGCATCTCAACTACATTATACAATTACTTCTTTCTAAAGAGGTCCTCATAACAATGTTCCTAACATGATCTTTTAGAGGATTTGAAATAGAATTGTGAAATGTGATGGTGCAGGGAAGGAGGCTTGCTTAGGTTGCATTGAGATCTCTGGAACTTTTTGTGAATAATGTGCAGTATTCTATTTACAAATATCCGCTGAATACATGCAAGTCCTTCCACCTCTTCATTACTAATCGACTTATTGTCCTTCCATTTCATTTAACAGAATTATTTTAACAATGTACTTGAATATCTGGAGACTTGAATAAAACATTGCTTCTAAACAGTTATTTCTTACTCATGACCCTGTGTTTGGCCGAAATCCCTGTTTGGCTGATATTAACCTCGTGGATCAATAACAACAACTCAGAAAATGTGCAGTGTTCAGAAGTTTGTGAGGTTGGTTGTAAAGCTCGGTCATAAAGAAAAGGCCAACAGTTTGATGAAAGCTCAGTCAATGGGAGAATTTGGGAGATAGAATTTGCAGTTTCCTTCATAGTCAAGTGTTTCATTCCATCACAAGGCCATCAGATTTCTTGAATCCGGAGGCGGACACAGAATGTTGTATGCCACAGAAGCCATTTAACAAAGAGCTTGGTGACAGAGCATTCAGAGTACTCCTCTTACTTCCAGTCAGATGATAGAATCTTCAAAGGATCTCCCAGATTAAGCCATTGGTAAATTAGATGAATGCAGAAGGATCACTTCGACCACAGATTGTGAAACTTCTGCTTCTATTTTGGAACTGAGCACTTGTCCACCCAGTTGCTTGCCAAGTCATTTGGAAAACATTAACTGTACCGTATCGACTTCTCCACAACTTTCAAACCTGTTTGCCCAGTGACTGAAGACTCAAGACTCAAGTTACAATAATAGAGAATCATTGCTCAATCCATGTCCATTTGGCAGATAGGGAGAATCCACAGTGATCTTCAATCTTTTAACTGTCCTGATCCTGGTTCCTATACTATCTTCCAATGGATAGATCATTGTGTCCTTAAAAACTTCAGAATTACAGCATTCCAAACCCTTCACTGCCTTCATTAATGGCCAGTTTTAGCATTTTATGCAGCTCTTCATAGGAATCGTAAGTTGGAAGGCACAACTGGTTAAAGCTAGAGATGCAAACAAAGAATTGTCAGTCCAAAAATTAAAAGCATTGAATCAGCTTCTCTTTTCTCCATTATCATTAAAATGCTTGACTTTCGCTGCTAAATATCAACACCATTTTTAAAATGTCAGCAATAATAATTGCTCTCTTATTTACATGTTGAGATCATCAAATTTAATTATCTTTTTATTAAAATAGTTAATTATTTATTAGGTGGCTTGTATAAAGTTTATATTATTCTGTTAAGTCTTTTTCCTCTCATTTCTATATCACCCCTGCTTCTGCCCTCTTCATTTTCCCTTTCATTGCCTCTCATATTACTTGCTGTTTAGTCCCCAACTCTTTCCTCTTAGCCTCCTCCATTTTAATGCTCCAATTCACAGCAAGGAATAAAATTATCTAATAAAATGACATAATATTATGTGCTGACATTGGAGAGAGTTCAAAGGAGTTTTATGAAAATGATTCTGAGATTGAAAGGCTTGTCACATGAGCAGCATTTGATGGCTCTGGGTCTGTACTCACTGGAATTCAGAAGAACGAGGGGTAACTTCATTGAAACCTATCAAATGTTGAAAGGTCTCTATAGAGTGGATGTAGAGAGGATGTATCCAATGGTGGAGAAGTCTAAGACCAGAGGACACAGCCTCAGAATAGAGGGGTGTCCTTTTAGAACAGATGAGGATGAATTTCTTTAACCAGGGAGTGGTGAATCTATGGAGTTTGTTGCCACAGGTAGCTGTGGAAGCGAAATCATTGGTATATTTAAGGCAGAGGTCGATAAGTTTGTTACCAGTCAGGGTATGAAGGGATACGAAGAGATGACAGGAGATTGGGGCTGAGAGGGAAAATGGATCAGCCATGATGAAATGGCAGGGCAGACTCAACGGGCCAAATGGCCCAACTCTGCTCCTACATCTTATGATCTTATGTCAGTGCATTGCCAATGGAATCTAATTCCTTACCACCGTCTTCCTCATAACGACTTGGAGATGTGGTTATGGGTGATGGTTCAGGTGGAAGAAAAAAAATTATGTTGCCATTTTTAAGTTGACACTACTATATGTGACATTCACCCACATCTGTACCCACAGTTATATGCCATTTGCTGAAGCACTCACCATGTATGGGCTGTGGGCAAGGAACTCTGCGTTGGTGCTGCAATGATCTGAAAAGACGGGCACATTGCCACAAATCCTCCTGGCGGCAGCTGGGAAGAGCCCGTTGTGAACTGCAACAACCGAGCAAGTTCCTCTTGAGTGAAACTGGACACCACTGTCCAGAACCACTTCATTACCTGTGATGGAGGTCAGGGAGGGAGAGGATGCAGAGACAGAGGCAGTGGGGAGAAAAAAAGACAGATGATTTAAGACCTGTAGTGGAAAAAGACTGATAATTTCTATGCCACAAATCTGGCAGCAATTTTGACAAGTTAGGTATCAAATATGATCATCTTTTCACTTATACTGATTCAACACCAAATCATTGACTCCCGCAGCCTAGCTGCTAGGCCTTTGCTTACCTGGAATAGATCTGCTAACAACAATCAGATCCTTGAAGCAATTGTGACGTGATTGAGAGTGTCTGACCTCAAACAGCAAAACCACTCTCAAACATCTTCTGACAGACAGCGTCACACTCCAGAAATCCATCTTGCACAATTAGAATCATAGAATCGTACAGCAAAGAAACAGTTATATTCTCCCCACCAAAGAGATAGTACCAAAGGTCTGCACAATTTTCAAATGACTTGCTTATCTTACAATAAAGACTCTTTTGTCGTAAAGGCCCCCAAACTTATGAAGCACCACACCAAATCCTTCAGCTGACCGTTTACTAGTTTTTCATCATATGAGACTTTAGCTTGAAGTTTTCTGGGAACCAGTAATAGTCTGAACTTAGATCATGCATGTTCTTAAGAGACAACTTGGTTCCTGAAAATGACTCTGTCCTGGTCCTCGTGACTCTGAGCAGTGTTTCTCAACTATAACTAGCATTACGCGGTACTGCCCAAATCAGGTTAATCAACAGAAATAATTTGACAGCCAGTTAAACCATGCCTTTGGAATGAATCAGCTATCAAAGTAACTTTTGTGACTATCCCTGCAACTTCCCAGCAATTATGATGGCAACTGGAGCCTTTAAAACTGGGGACAAGCTCTCAGGAGAAGATAGCAGTCATTGAGGTAGAGACAAGAAGTTTCTTTAACAGGGGCTGGAAGTTTGTGACATTTTCTACCACAGAGGTTGTGGATAATCATTTGCTGATGAACAGTTGATATCAACAGATTTCAAGGCACTCAGGGAATCAGAGGGTTTGGGGAACTAGACAAGGTACAATTTCAACCATAATCCCATTGAACTGCAGAACAGTTCAAGGGTCCATATAATCTACTCTCGTTTCTTATGAATACAAGACTAGAACTTCAAATTAAGATTGCTATTAGATAAATGTTCATGTACTTATTGTTAAATATAGTTCGATTGTTATATATAGTTAGTTTTATTTAATATTAAATCAAATATATTTTGCTCTTTGGAACGTATTGTTGTGAGCCTCCTTCTTCAGCCTCTTATTGGTGCAGTCGAAGGTTCCCACCTACCTTAAAAGGCATCAATCATACTGGTGCCCAAGAAGAGTACCTGGACAACAGCAATATCTCTGTCAGGCTGCTGTTTATTGATTATGGCTCAGCAGTCAACACCATCATCCTTTCAGGACTAATCAACAAACTTCAAAACTTGGACCTCTGTACTTCCTTGTGCAACTGGATCCCTGACTTCCGCACTGGGAGACTACATTCAGAGCAGATCAGTAACAACTTCTCCTCCTTACTGACAATCAACATGGACATACCTCAAGGATGCGTGCTTAGCCAACAAGGAATTGAGTGCGGACTTCAGGAGTGGATGTTGGCAGAACACACACCAGTCCTCATTGAGGAGTCAGCAGTGGAAAGGATTGGCAGCTTCAAGTTCCTGGGCCCAGCTCATTGATGTAATCACAAAGACACACCAGCGGCTCCACTTTATAAGATTTTGAGGAAATTTGGTACACCAAAGGGCCTAGCAAATTTCCACAGAAGTGGCATGAAGAGCTTTCTGACTGGTTGCATCACTACCTGGTATGGAGGCTCCAATGCACAGGATTGAAAAAGGCTACAAAAGGTTGTAAACTCAACTTGCTCCATCACAGGCACAAGCCTCCCCACTACTGAGGACATCTTCAAAAGGCAGTGCCTCAAGAAGGTGGAATCCATCATTAAGGACCCTCATACTCGATGGGCCGAATGGCCGACTTCTGCTCCTTTGTCTTATGGTCTTATATTCCAGGACACACCTTCTTCTCATTATTACCAATAAAGGGAGAGTCTTGGAACATTGGGCACAGCCTCAGAATAGAAGGAATAGAATCATCTCAGAATGGATGAGGAGGAATTTCTTTAGCCGTAGGGTGGTGAATCAGTTGAATTCATTGCAACAGACAGCTGTGGAAGCCAAGACACTATTGAATAGTTTATCAGAAACAATGGTTCAAATGGCCTAATTCTGCTCCTATGTCTTATGGTCTTATCATCAGGGAGGTGGTACAGGAGCCTGAAGAAGCTTTCTCAGTGTTTTAACAGAAGCTTACCCCCATCTCATGTTTTTTTCTGAATAATCCATAAACCCATGCACAGTTACTCACTGTATCTAAATTTTGCCCTATTATTCTATTTCATAATGTAACTTACTGTAATTCTGCTCCTATGTCTTATGGTCTTCTAGTAGCTTTTACTGCTGCCACAAGACAACAAATTTCATGACATACATAAGTGATAATGAACTTGCTTCCGGTTCTGCAATCTACCATTTCACAATGCAAGCAGGATGTTGTATACAACTTCTAGTAGAACCCAAAATTCGCTTCTACTGCTTAATTCTACTCTGACTATGCATCTCTTATTATAGCTTCATCTTCTTAGTACATCGGACGGTCTGGCCTGTACCAACCATTTCCCTGTAGCTCCCAGTTTTGTTAATACCTAGGCTTACCTTCTCTCGGAAATGCCAGGACCCTCCAACAATTACAGCATGAGTCTTGAAATCAGGTACATTGATATTTCCAGTCCCACACATCAATAGCTGGAGGTTAAAGAACAGCAAGAGTAGCTTTGTTAACTTGATTGAGAAGGTGAAATGAAGCACACTACAATCAGAAATTTAATTTCTATTAGGAAACTAGATGACTTGCCACAATACTGTTCAGAGTTCAGGTATTAAAAATAGGTGCATTATCAATTAGAATTAATAGCCAAAGGAGGCAGCGGAGAAGCAATTAAAGACTAACAGATTTACATAGCCTGCTTACGATAAAATTAAAATGCTGGAGGAGCTCAGTAGGTTAGATAGCATCTATGGAAAGGAATAAGCAGTTGATGTTGTGGTCTGAAAGCTTTCCAACAAGACTGTTCATGTTTATTCTCCTCCATCGATGCTGCCTGACCTGCTGACCTCCAGCATTTTGTACGTGTTACTCAGGTTTTCCAGCATCTGCTAAATTATTTATAATTGAACAGTTCAGAAGGAAAACATGTGAAAATGTTAGGGTTTTTAATAAATTATTCAGCCACAGTTTGAATATTAAGATGGGAGTTTTAAGAGACACTGGCTGCAAGAAATAGTTGGTGAAGGAGCTGCAGGAGTTCCATTACATTTCCACTACGCAACATAAATTTTAAATAGTGGAAATGTTATACCAGCAATGTGCAAAGGGGAAAGAAAGACTAATGCTTCAGATGCCACAGCGTCTGTCTCTTTCAGGGGCCATCCATATTTCCACCTCATCCATAATGTCACAGTGCATAAGCTCAAGTTTTAAAGTAGACAGGTGAGAAATGAAGATGCAGCAAGTTACAAAGGTAGGGAACCATATATGCAGACAAAATCTTCTTTTTTAAAAAGCAGTAAAGCCAGATTTAGTGATACCAAAAAATTAGGCAGAAAAAGGGTTGGGGAAAGAAAGGTTTTCAACTGTAAAAAAGAATGTTAGACCTATAACACAATTATATAAATACTTAATTTTTTGAATGGTAGAAATAAGGAAGAGGAAGAAAGAAGTCTTGTGAACATTTGAAGATATCTCACTGTCTCCAAGATGCTGTCTGTGTCAAACCAAATTGCAATTTATGGGCCTTCGTCTTTAAGGCCCACATTGAAGATCAGTTGTCAGCTGACACCATGCTTCCAAAGTAAAGGTCTAGTCAAGCCTTGCATATATAGTCCTTCGGACAAAGTCAGCATGGATTTGTGAAAGGAAAATCATGTCTGACGAATCTCATAGAATTTTTTGAGGATGTAACTAGTAGAGTGGATAGGGGAGAACCAGTGGATGTGGTATATTTGGATTTTCAAAAGGCTTTTGACAAGGTCCCACACAGGAGATTAGTGTGCAAACTTAAAGCACACGGTATTGGGGGTAAGGTATTGGTGTGGGTGGAGAATTGGTTAGCAGACAGGAAGCAAAGAGTGGGAATAAACGGGACCTTTTCAGAATGGCAGGCGGTGACTAGTGGGGTACCGCAAGGCTCAGTGCTGGGACCCCAGTTGTTTACAATATATATTAATGACTTGGATGGGGGAATTAAATGCAGCATCTCCAAGTTTGCGGATGACACGAAGCTGGGCGGCAGTGTTAGCTGTGAGGAGGATGCTAAGAGGATGCAGGGTGACTTGGATAGGTTGGGTGAGTGGGCCAATTCATGGCAGATGCAATCTAATGTGGATAAATGTGAAGTTATCCACTTTGGTGGCAAAAATAGGAAAACAGATTATTATCTGAATGGTGACCGATTAGGAAAAGGGGAGGTGCAACGAGACCTGGGTGTCATTATACACCAGTCATTGAAAGTGGGCATGCAGGTACAGCAGGCGGTGAAAAAGGCAAATGGTATGCTGGCATTTATAGCGAGAGGTTTTGAGTACAGGAGCAGGGAGGTACTACTGCAGTTGTACAAGGCCTTGGTGAGACCACACCTGGAGTATTGTGTGCAGTTTTGGTCCCCTAATCTGAGGAAAGACATCCTTGCCATAGAGGGAGTACAAAGAAGGTTCACCAGATTGATTTCTGGGATGGCAGGACTTGCAAATGAAGAAAGACTGGATGAACTGGGCTTGTACTCATTGGAATTTAGAAGATTGAGGGGGGATCTGATTGAAACGTATAAAATCCTAAAAGGATTGGACAGGCTAGATGCAGGAAGATTGTTTCCGATGTTGGGGAAGTCCAGAACGAGAGGTCACAGTTTGAGGATAAAGGGGAAGCCTTTTAGGACCAAGATTAGGAAAAACTTCTTCATGCAGAGAGTGGTGAATCTGTGGAACTCTCTGCCACAGGAAACAGTTGAGGCCAGTTCATTGGCTATATTTAAGAGGGAGTTAGATGTGGCTACGGGGATCAGGGGGTATGGAGGGAAGGCTGGTGCAGGGTTCTGAGTTGGATGATCAGCCATGATCATAATAAATGGCGGTGCAGGCTCGAAGGGCCGAATGGCCTACTCCTGCACCTATTTTCTATGTTTCTATGTTAAACCCTCAATCAACTGAGACTGAGGTTTGAGAACAGGCAGCTGCTGTTGCCTCTTGGGCCAGAGATTAGTATCTAGCATTGTTGGCACATTATTGCCATCTAGTGGCAGAAAGTATTTCATTCAAGAATACTTGAAATAATACAATCTCCATAGCAAAAATGAATGATAATTCCATTCAAAATGCAGTACTCCTCTAGTTTCCTAAAATACTGTCCCAGCAGCAAGAGAGATTTTGTTCAACTGTGGTAACCTCAAAAGCACTGAAAAAACTAGATTAGCCTGAATTTAACATCGCATTTCCTTGGAATTTATGTTGATAAATTTATGTTGAGACCAAATTTGGGGTATTGTGTGCAGTTCTGGTTACCTACCTACAGGAAATATTAATAAGATTGGAAGAGTGACTGAAAAAACTTACAAGGATGCTGCTGTGACTTGAGAACCTGTGTTATGACAGTCTTTGGGGCAGCAAGGTAGAGTAGTGGCTAGCACAACGCTATACAATCCTGGCAACCCAAATTCAATTCCCGCTGCTGCCTGCAAGGTTTCCTTCCACAGTCAAGAGACCTACTGGTTGGTAGGTTAATTGGTCATTGTAAATTGTCCTGTGATTAGGCTAGAATTAAATCAGAGGGAATGCTAAGCATCGAGGCTCGAAAGATGGAAGGACCTATTCTGCGTGACAAACAGTCCCATTGGTGACCACAAAACTCTTCTATTCCCTTCACCATTGAATCTCCTACCACGATAACTCTTCCCTGCCCTCCTGAGCAATAGAGCCACCCATGGTGCCATGATCCTGGCTACTGCTGCCAACAGCGTGCAAAGCTGAACTGACAGTTAAGCTAAATATTCTCTAACATATTTGAAGACAAAGTATATTTGGGTAATCTGAAAGTTAATAATTTTAAAGCTGTATTAATGATCCCAACAGCTTTACCACCTGAACTTCCAGCATAAGCTATAATGTGCCCCAAAAAAATGGTGCTCCTATAATCTTGCCAACAGGATTGTACGCGAGTGGAAAATTGCCATGCAGAATCACCAGCTCATTTCTTTACTTACACTAAATTCAGTGAAGGTTGTTGCCAAACTATGAATCAATCACGCAAGAAGGCACTATCCTTAGCAAAGGAACCTCACTATCCGGATGTTCCTGCTTCACATTAATATCATCAGGGAAGAGGTACAGGGCCCTGAAGACCTACACTCAATGATCCAGAAGTTTCTTCTCCTGTGCCATCAGATTTTTGAACAGCCCATGAATCCATGTTTGTTATTCCATTTCTTCAACAGTTTAATTCTGTAGTTTATAATAGCATCTTAGTGCCGTACTGCTGCTGCAAACCAACTAATTTCTCATGATACACGTCAGTGATAATAAATCGGATCCTGATTGAGGGGGATGAGGTCAGTTGTGGTTTTTTTTTTCCTTTCTGTCCTGCAACATTCAGTGTATATTTTTGCATATGAAGAATAAGCAGACAGAAACAAATGCTGCCTGCCTTTCTACATTCCAGCAAGATCACCTCAAAAGCATTCTCAGGTTGACTGAAGTATTTAAAAAAGATTAAAGTCTGTCACGAGCCTTGTGGCCCATCAAGCTGGTGCTTATGCTGGTTTCCGTGGTGTGAAGCGACTGAGAGTACAAGACTCCCCCTCAGATAGGACGCCAATCTATCGCGAGGTTAAACCCCTACATTTTTGCTGGTACCCATCCTCAGCTGGGTAGACTGGAGCATTGCGTGGTTAAGTGCCTCGCTCAAGGACGCACACGCTACCTCGGCCAAGGCTTGAACCCACAACCTTCAGATCGCTAGTCCAATGCCCTAGCCACTTGGCCACGTGCTTGAAGTATACCCATATTATAATCCAAATTCCCTACTCAACCCATGGATACCTTTCCAGCTGCACAATCTTAATGGATCCATTTCAATCAAAGTCATTGGAAGCCAACCAGTGACTAATTATGTGTTGTGCGTGTACATGAACTTTTGTTCTTTGAAAGCTGGATTAAGACCATACTGACAAATTCACCTGGGGATTTTAGGTAATTCTGGATTTGGATCATCATTGGAGTGGTCAACTGCATCCAATTCATAAGATTCAAGATTGTTTATTGTCATTCTTCAGTACACAAGTGTAAAGGAGAACAAAATGATTGTTACTCCAGATCCAATGCAACTCAAACACTACAATAAATACAAATATAAAAGTAATCCTATAAACACATTGTACAAGTAACTGCTGAGTTGGCCACATATACATACAATTAGCATATATACATAAACTGATTGTATGTACATAAAGTGACACTAGGTACAGGAGTACCTGTACAGAAGGTGACTAACAAGAAATGACAAAGTGACACTTGGCAAGAGGAACTCTTCTGGTAGCAGGAAACACAGTGGCACAGTGACTCTTAATGCTACAGTTACACAGAAACAAGTAGTCCCTCTCCCATTCTATTGTTCCTTTGCTACTGGAGGAAAGAAAGAGACCAAAAGATATCTTGAGTAGGAATAGTCATATAAAAATAATCACAATCATAACATATACTAGAAAATGTACCCAAGTAATTTATATTAAATCGTGGTGTAGCTTACACACAATGACTTTTTGTTCAGAGCAAGTGCAAACATGAGATAAACTTATTAAAATTTCAGTACAAAGGGACAGTCACATCAACAGTGTATGAGCCATTTTTTTGAGCATTGCCTACCTCCAACTCATTTTCGTCAAAAATGGCCAAGAGATTTTCAGGAATTAACTCATTCAAGCCTACAGGAAAAAAATTAATTATTGGCTTCAAGTTTATAAGTGAGAAGCACTTTGAGGTGACTTAAGAATAAGAGGATATTACAAATGCAAGTTTCTTTTTATATATTTTTGGCTTGCTGCTTACATCAGGTGGACAAGAGCATGCTTTGTGCTCCCAAATCACTGTCATTACCTGGCAGCTAGAAGACTCAGTTTAGGCAGCCATGACTGCAAGACTACCCTCTGCTGATCAACTGCCTTCTCATTGTGAAGGTGACTGTAATTTGCTTCTTTTCAACATCTAAAGCAAGAGTTAATTTTCTCACACACTTCAAGTGCTCCCTCTTCACTTCTCTGGCACAGCTATGTCGACAGCTATGTTGGTGTGGGAATGTGTTACACTTGCAGGCTGGCCCCAGCACATCCTCAGATTGTGTTGGTTATTAAGGTGAATGCTTTGATTTATGTTTCGATGTGCATTTGATTAATAATAAATAAACTGGATTCTAATATATGGCAACCATGTTATCCAGGACCCTACCCAGAAAAGGCCAAGGCCAGGATGGAGCTGGCTACATTTCCTTTCGTAGAAACGGAGACCTTTCCCCACCCCTACATCAATGCAAGCAATGAACTGTTACCAAATACTTACTAAATCTGTCACAATGCAAGTGTCAGTTCCTTTTTGATTGTTTTCCTCCCATGTTGGGAGCATTGTCCTCATTGTACAATTTCCTCAAAAAATTTATTACAATATACATTGAAACCTCTTAAGCCTATTACACCATTCAATAAAATCATGGCTGCATCTGTAACCCATCACTGCACTCATTCTCCATCCCCTTTGATCCCCTTGTATAAAAATCAATGAACGCAGCCTTGAGTATGACAGAATATCTGTAGCCACTTGGGGTTGAAAGTGCCAATGTTCTGCAATCCACTGAAAAAAATGTATTCCTATCTCAGCTCATGGATAATTCCTAATCTTGAGATAATGCCTCCAAGTTCTTTGATTCTGCAGCCTCTCAACAACTACTTTTATAAATCTCTCTCAGTGTCTATTTCAATGGCTCTTCACATGGCTTTAGATCACCTGGACAATACAAACACCTATATCAGTTGTTGATTGATTATAGCTCAGTGTTTAACACAATCATTCCTACAGTCCTGATCAAAAAGCTACAGAACCTAAGCCTCTGTACCTCCCTCTGCAACTGGATCCTCAACTTCCTAACCAGACCACAATCTGTGCAAATTGGTAACATCTCCTCCTCACAGACGATCCACACTAGTGCATCTCAGGGACGTGTGCTTAGCCTACCGCTTTGTTCTCTCTACACCCATGACTGTGTGGCTAGGCATAGCTTGTATGTTATCTATAAATTCGCTGGTGGTACAACCATTGCTGGCAGAATCTCAGATGGAGATGGGGGCATACAGGAGTGAGGTATATCAGCTAGTTGAGTGGTGCTGCAGCAACAACCTTGCACTCAATGTCAGTAAGACCAAAGAGCTGATTGTGAACACAAACCAACCCGCAGAGGGATCAGAAGCAGAGAGAGTGAGCAATATCAAGTTTTAGGTATCAACATCTGTGAGAATCCAACCTGGACCCACCATATCGAGGCAGCTATAAAAAAGGCAGGACAGCAGCTATATTTCAATAGGAGTTTGAGGAGATTTGGCTTGTCATCTAAAACACTCGAAAACTTCTACAGATGTATTGCGGAGAACATTCCAACAGGCTACATCACTGTCTGGTACGTACAGGATCAAAAGAAGCTACAAAAAATTGTAAAATCAGGCAGCTCCATCATGGGTACTAGACTCTGTAGTATCCAAGACATCTTCAAGGAGTGGTGACTCAGAGCAGAGTCCATTATTAAGGACCCCATCATACAGACATGCCCTCTTCTCATTGCTGCCATCAGGAATGATGTACAGAATCCTGAAGCACACACTTAGTGATTCAGGAACAACTACTTCTCCTCTGCCATCCAATTTCTAAATGGTTATTGAACCCATGAACACTACCTCACATTTTTTATTTCTGTTTTTCCACTATTTTTCACTTAACTATTTAATATACATATATACATGTGTACTTACGATAATTGATTTTTTTTCTATATTTATCATGTATTGTATTGTACTGCTGCTACTAAGTTAACAAATTTCATGATATATGCCGGTGATATCAAACCTGATTCTGATTCAGTATTTAAGATATCTCAATGACTTCACTTTCTAAATTTCAGTGGGTACAAGCCAATCACACTGGGTCATTTCTCACAGAATAACCTCAAAAATGATCCCAAGAATGAATTACCAGAATGGCTCAGGGAGTGAAAGGGTTAACATATGATGAGCATTTCCTGGCTCTGGGCCCGTACTCACTGGAGTTTATACATATGACAGGCGATTTCATCAAAACCTACTGAATACTGAAAGGCCTTGATAGAGCGGGTGTGGAGAGGATGTTTCCTATGGAAGAGTCTGGAGCCAGAGGGTGCAGCCTCTGAATAGAAGGACATCTCTTCAGTGAGAGAGTGGTGAATCTGTACAACTCATTGCCTGTGGAGGCCAAGTCATTGGGTAGGTTCAAAGTGGAGGTTGACAGGTTCTTGATTAGTAAGGACATCAAAGGTTATCAGAAGAAGGCAGGAGAATGGGACTGAAAAGAAAAATAAATCAGCCATGATTGAATGGTGGAGCAGACTCGACAGATCAAATGGTTTAATTCTGTTCCTATATCTTTTGGACTAAAAAACAGGAATCAGTTTACAAATTACAAAACAAGTATATCCTTCCTAATTACAGAGACCTCAATATTCAGGTACCGAAACCCAGCAGTATTATTGTAAAATAGCGTTACTTTGCTATTACAGCTCCCCTGATACCAAATATTTGAATACAAACTCAGAAAAAGGTTTCAATTGGGTTTTTCAATTGACACATCACCACAGTAACCACTAAGTACATATATTATACCTACATGTGCATATTTATGTTTAAAATACCCTCCAAAAGTGGTCAAACTTATATTCTTCCCCACACCATTGGAATATGAACAGTTTTGCTTTAAAGGTGATAAACATGCAGTAAAGATGACGCTGGAGTACAAGTTCAATCTATTAAGAGATCAGCATTAGCCAGAACACTGTTTTAAAACTAAGCCCGTGGATTGAACTAGGAAAATTATTCAATAAGCATCATGACTAAATTCAGAGATTTGTGGTTCCCACTAGGAATTTTATTTGGATGCTCAGTAGATGAAATTAGAATTTTAAAAAAATTAACAAATATATAAATGCTACCCTCCACATTCAGCACAATGATTTGAGACATTTAGTTTAACTTCATCAGCTAGAACAGTGGCACTCTGCTTCTGTCCACTTCTTTTAAAGTCCTTATGAAGGGCCCCAGCCTGAAATATTGACTGTTCATTCCACAGACACTGCCTGACTTGCTGAGTTCCGCCAGCATTTTATATGCGCTGCTCTGGATTTCCAGCCTCTGCAGAATCACATGCTTAAAACGACACTGTTTCTTTTACACTCAAGTTTCACCATAACACAATCATACCTTTAAGGAAACACTCCACTTCTTGGCGCACCTGAGTGGCTAGTCTGTATTGTGCAAGCATGTTCAAGTAGAATATCTTGTTGTCGTTGGTTACTGGTACCTGCGCACCCCCAGCTATCAGCTCTATAACCTGAAGAAGAATGAGTACACTCAGAGGGATGATCCAAAAGAAGAAATGTTCTTCGTCATTTTGACAGTCAGATCAGTAATGCTAAATGGGACATTGCATCCAAGGTGTCAGGACAACAAGCAGCTGCAAAGCTTTATGACAGCAGTTTAATAAAAACACACCAGCATGGTGTGGAAGGACACAGTGGTGCAGTAACTTGAGCAGCCGCCCCAACTCCAGTGACACCCAAGTTAAAGCCCCACCTCTGGTGCTGTCTGTGTGGACTTTTCACAGTCTCCTGTAACTGAGTAAATCTCCCTCAGGTGCTTTAACATCCTCTTATGTTCCAAAGATGTGCCCGTAGATTAATTGGCTACTGTAAACCACTCCTGGTGCAGGACGGTGGCAGGAGGAAAAAAGGCGAGCTGATGAACATGTGAGCAAGAATAGGTTGCAGAGGAATCAAGGGGGCAGTGCACTGAGCAGAAATGGTGGGCTGAATGACTTCCTTCTGCATTGTACAAGAATGAAAACTGGAGGTTCATATCAGAAACCCCAAGGTAAGGACTCATCTTTAATAAGGAGGGCTTTAGGAATTAACGGATTAATGAAAATACAGCACCCCAAAAGCAATCTTAATATTACTCAATATCATTATGAAACAAATACTACAATGGAGTTGAATGAGGCAACCTCCTATCATCAAGAAAGGAAAGAACTCACATGTGAGTTGGTTCTGCAAACAGGTACCCATGACTAGGAGGGTGTTAAAATGGTTAGGCTAAGAGGTAGGAAAACGAAAAAAAAATATAAAAAACAATTGCATTTAAAAATATCCACAACAGAAAGCAGACTTCATTCAATTAAATGCATGGAAAATTTGGTAAGCAGACCTATAGTCTTCAAGCAACACACATAAAAATTGCTGGTGAACGCAGCAGGCCAGGCAGCATCTACAGGAAGAGGTACAGTCAACATTTTGGGCCAAGACCCTTCATCAGGACTGGAAAAAAATGAGAAGTCAGAGCAAGAAGGTGAGGGGAAGGGAGGAAGAAGTACAAGGTGGTAGGTGATAGGTGAAACAAGGAGAGGGTGAGGGGTGAAGTAAAGAGCTGGGAAGTTGATTGGTGAAAGAGAGAAAGGGCTGAAGAAGGAGGAATCTGATAGGAGAGGGTAGAAGACCATGGAAGGAGGAGAAGCACCAGAGGGAAGTGATGGGCAGGTAAGCAGATAAGGTGAGATAGGGGAACAGGAATAGGGGAATGGTGAAGGGGGGGCAATTATCAGAAGTTTGAGAAATCAATGTTCATTCCATTAGGTTGGAGGCTACCCAGATGGACTATAAGGTATTGCTTCTCATCGCAGCAGTAGAGGCGGCCATGGACTGACATGTTGGAATGGTAATGAGAAGCAGAACTGAAAAGGGTCGCATGCTTTTTCAGACGGGCTATGATCTTACTAGGCAAACATTGAAGCAGGTGATGGAAAACATTAAAACAACTGTATTCCAGACAAGAATTAAAGAAATACGTTAAATTATGAGCTTAGTAAGACATGAAAAGTAATCAAGAGAAACAGTTATTAAATACAGGAAAATAGCAGAAGAGGAATTAAAAAGATGAAGCATTAGAAAATTAAGAATATTTTTAGAAGTGTCAGTACAAAAGGAACGGGATAAATGGATATTTCTCAGACTGAAAACAGAATAAATTGTATTTCATTCCTTTGTGTAAATGTTTAATAAAGGTATTGTCAAAGGACAAAAGAACTGAAGGAGTAATACTAAGATTTCTTGATAGCACCATGTTATTGGCATGAACAGTAAGGAGTTAGAAATGACAGCTGTGAAAGACATACAATTCAATGATGAGAAATACATAATGCATTCTAGAATAAGACTGAGAAAATATATGTTTTAAATGCTAAGACTTTTTAAACAGAGAAAAGTAGTAAACTAGGAAGCATCCAGATGTAGTACATGTTATTGGATTTTGATTGGATACTTTGAGACAGATTATAAAGTGCTATGATTTTTGTTTTATGCAAGCTTAGGCTACCTTTGGTATATAAAATTATATGGCAGAAAATTACAAGAATTGACAAGCTATAAAGAAAGCTTATAAATAGAGACCATTCAACCCATTGCAAAGCTTTTTTCCATAATTTTGCCATTTTTTGTTAGTCTCTATAGAATCTTCTTCCACCAATATTTAAAGCAATTTGTCCTAGAGCACAATTTCTGATATATTTTTAAGTCTGTATATATCTACACTAATTTATCAGGATATTGCTCAAGAGTGAGGGGTTGGTTATGAAATAGGGGAAGAAGATATATATAATTTTGATGAAGTATATAAGGAATGATTTAATTGCGATCTTCACGGTCATGATGGACTGACCTCGATGGGACAAATGGCCTAAGTTTCATCCACATGGTCATACGGTTACAATACCAGTACCCTAGATGATATCCTTAGCAAAAGGGCATATGAAATTTTATTTCAAATGCTGGTATGAACTAAATTTCTTGCAACTCTACCTTTTCCAACTGTCCTGACTTGTTGTATTTTTCCTCAGCAAAAACGAGATCCATTTCACTCACATCGTTGTTCAAAATATAACAAACTTTACTCTTGTAGAATTCTGGATCATCCGTTGCGAAATACTGCAAGAAGGTGGAGATATTTTAACTTAATTTTAACATCAAGACCAACACAATGGTGATTAGCAAACCAGAAAAGGCATGTAAATTGAAAAAATATATTTTTAACTATAAGAATCACTGACATTTTTTACAAGTACAGGACACACCGATCCCCTTTTCTTAAAGGCAGCCTAAATTTTCTAACCTGTGTCATGACTTAAATCTGCAATTAATGAGCGATTTAAATGCAAAGCACAAGCCAAGAAACAAACTCGTTTGCAAAACATCACCATTGCATATTTAATTTTCATGGACTCTAAAGATACAAATGCAAGGCTTCAGTCTACAACCAAAATGAAATGTATTTATCCATCAAGTACCTTCCTTATTCAAGCTCCCTGCATCTGAAAATTCATGATCAGAATACACTAGCTTCATCCCTGGAAGTATTGGTAGCTAATTATTAGCTACAAAAGCAGCTGAATATGACTGGATATGGAGTGGGGACAGAGAGATGGTAGGGTGGGGTGGGTTGGGGTGGCTGCAAAGGAAGGTCGAGTATAAAAGAATCTGCTCAGATCATTTTAAAAGAGTCAAAAACATGCCATACAAGTAAGAATATGGTCTAGACTTTCTTAAATTTGAGGGGGTATGTTATTAGAAGAAGGAAACCAGTTGAGATCCATCCCAATATTACTTTTGAAAAAGCATTGATTTGCATACCCAATGTCTTATATTACCCTGAACCATTGCAGGTAAATACGTATTGAAAGATAAATGAACAGTATATGCTACAAATAAGGAAAAGAAACAGAAAATGCTGGAGAACACTCAGCAAGATAGACAGCATCTCGGAAGTGAAAGAGTTAATGTTTCAGTCCAATGACAGAACAAAGCAATTAGTAAAAGGGGCACAACGATTGGGCTAGCTACAGCTCTAGTGACCCAGGTTCATCCTGTCCTCTGAGTCTCTGTGGAGTTTGCACAATCTCCCCATAACCACTTTGGTTTACTCCTGGTACTCCTGTTTGCTTTCACATCCCAAACTCATGGGTTGACTAATGAATTGAGATAAAGCGTGGACCAGGCTCTTCTGGCCCTTTGAAACACACCCCCCAGCAACCCCTGATTTAACCGCAGCCTAATCACAGGACAATTTACAATTACCAATTGAACCTACTAACCGGTAGGTCTTTGGATTGTGGGAGGAAACCAGAGTACCTGGAGAAACCCACGTGGTCATAAGGAGAACATACAAACTCCTTACAGAAAGCGGTGGGAATTGAACCTGGTTCATTGATGCTGTAAAGCATCGTGCTACCTACCGTGCCATCCTTGACTACTATATTACAAAAATTATCCCCAGTGTGTAGATGAACACAAGGATCTAGAGGGAAGTTGATAGGAACATGCTAGGGAATAAAATTGGAGTTAGTATTGGATTAGTATAAAATTGTGCGCTTGATTGGCAGTATAAACTTGACGGACTGAAAGAGGTTTCATTTCCATGTTGTTTCTCTCTATGACCCTTGATCAAAAAAAAACAAATTTGTTTATTCCTAATACCTGTAGTGAAATAAAATATGTATGGTAGTGGTCGCCAATCCATCGATCACGATCGACCAGTCGATCTTTGGGACTTTCCCAGTAGATCACGAAAAAAATCAAAAATACACACACAAATACTGTTGTAATGTGAGCATTATAAAAATAAGTAATACTAATGAGGATAATGGTAATATAGCAATACTTTCGCTACTGAAAGCTGTTTGTAAAGAGAGATTATTTCTGGGTTGCGGGGTTTTAGTTCCATTCTTTCTGCCCAGTGCGTAGCTCCCCCGCCACGCACCGCGTTTTCAGCGTAGCTTGTGCTGCATCAAAGTGGCCAATTAGATTAGATAAGAGCACAGACTGTCGCAAACATCAATATATGACAGTGGTCCCCAACCTCCAAGCCGCGGACCGATACATTGCCGAAGAATGCAGCAGTGCCGCAGTGGTCGGAATGCACCCAGCACATCTTTAAGAAAAAAGCCGAAATAAACCAGCTAATTAATTAGGTGCCGCCTGGCACGTAAATGTCGGCCCAGATCAAAGGCGACGCAATCAGCAATTGCTCATGATATCCTGATAGCATGGCAGAGGCTCCACCAAAGAAGGCGAAAATATATAAACTCCATCCAGAATGGGAAGAGGAATTTCTATTTACGTTGGTGAAAGACAAGTGTGTATGTATGTTGTGCAACCAAATACAAGCACTGACTAAAAGAGGGAATCTGGAACGGCACCACAACACCAACCACCAAAAAATTAAAGACACCTACCCCCCCCAAAGAGCGCAATTCATGCCAGGAAAGTTGAAGAGCTGAAATCAGGGTTGAAGAGCCAGCAATCGTTTTTCACAAAACATGCTGCTCAAAATAAGGCAGTTATTGAAGCATCATTTCGTGTAAGTCACCTCTTGGTTAAACACAAGAAGCCTTTTACAGATGGCGATTTATTCAAGGAAGCAATGGCCATTACAGCAGAGGCTGTTTTTAATGACTTTAAAAACAAAAACGGCATCACAACCGCAATACGTAATATACTGCTTGGCCCTGCAACAGTGACAAGGAGGGTAGAGTCACTGACAGAGGAGATGGATCGATTTGTCACTCTGTGAATATTTTTCACTACAGTTTGATGAATCCCTGGATGTAATGCAAATAGCTCAGCTTGCTGTGTTTGTCAGAATGGCTTTCCAGAATTTTACAACAAAGGAGGACTTCCTCACTCTTTTGCAATTAAAGGAGAGAACTAGTGAGGATATTTACAATGAGTTTAAAAAAAAATGTCCGTGAAAATGACATCCCCATTCATAAACTGGTGGCAATTACTACTGACGGGGCCCCAGCAATGCACAGTGTGTGCGTTGGTTTTATAGCGCTAAAAGTCAGTGCCTACTTCAGGTCAACTTATCTATGTGAAATTGCATTTTCACAGATGAAAATTATTAAATCTAAGTACAGGAGCTGTCTTACTGACGGACACCTCACACACTATCTCAGGCTGGTTGTCTGTAGTTACGAGCCAAATTTCAGGGAACTAGCAGAAAGTATTCAGCCCCAGTCATCACACTGAGTGCAACAGTCAATTTTTATTCATTTATTTTTCGTGTAGAAATAAAATTAAATAATGGAACTTAGAATTAAAGGTGTGAAGTACAGGGTATTGCAATATTCTTAAAGAAAGACAGCTATGGCCTGTTTGATATGCTACAGTGTTTTCTTGTTTGAATTAATTTGAAAGTTTGACAGAAGTATTTTGTGTAATTCAAATACAATTAGCCCAAATAAAAGGCCTCAAATTGGAATTACAATCTGAGCTGTTTTTTCTCTAAATGATTTAGCAGGTAGATCTTGCCTTCACTAAGGTCGAGGTAGGGGATCTTGGGCTTAAAAAGTTTGGTGACCACTAATGTATGGCAAAACCACAAATAGCCTTAGTTTACCTTATAATGCATCCGGAGTCCAATAATTTGCGCCAAGAAGGAACGGGTAAACCGAGCACAAACGAGCTGTTTGTAAGCCCCACCTAAGGATGATTCATACAAGCACTTCCCAACTACTTTCCCTGCAAACTCATACAACTTTGGTCGGAGATGAGATGGTCGTTCTGGGTTTGGGTGCACCTGAATAGCCAAAAAGAGAAAATTGCTGGTCAAGTCATTAAATTTTAAAAAACATTGAAAATGCCAGAAATCTGAAATTTAAAAAAAAATCTTGCCAGGTCAAACCATGACATATTTTCTTGTATTTTCTGGTATTAAGTCACTAATTTTATACAATGCAATATGGTTCATAATTGTTACTAGCCTCAATGTCCAGATTCAAAGGCAAAGAAATAAGCTTTTATTTATACAATGCTTTTCAAAACCGCTGGATGCCTCAAGGTCCTTCATTATCCACAAAACATTTTTTCCAGAGTAGGGAAACAGCAGCCAGGATTCACTAACAGACAGCAAAAAATCATTAAAAGATATTGGAAAACCATTGAACTGATGATGAGAGTGATAAACATCTACCAGGGCAAGTGCAGAATTCCCCAAGTTGTTCCTTTAATCAGGTGTTTTATTTTTATATGAGAGGACATACTGAGCCTTGTGTTTAACAGTCCTGTTGAAAAACAAAACCACTTTAGCACCCTCTCAGTTCCTACGATGTTCAGACAGAGGGCAAAATGTTCCTACTAGGCCATAGTTAACACCTAGATTTCTCCATGCAAGGAATTTTCCCACAAAAATAAACTAACAATTATCCCTTGTCTTGAAGCAAAAGATGAAGTTTAATAGTGATAATTACTAAATTGCTTACTTTTCTTGCAAGCAGTTGCTTCAGACTCATATGTATAGAGCTCTTAAAACCAGTTAAGAGGTTTCATGCCACATTTAACACCATTTCCCATGCTGAAGGGGGCAGGCTTCATCTTTCTCTAATTGTTACAACTAACCAGCAGTTTGTTCAAAGGCAAATATGATTTCTTAGAATTGATAAACAGTAATTTATCACCATCTGAAATTGAATAGTTATATGGATTTTTTTAAACAATTGAAATTTATACTTACTAGTCCCTGGTTATTGTCACTGAAGTGCATGAACAGGGTACTACTTGTGTCAAAGAGAGCTTTACAGGTCAACTCAAACCATTCCCTGCGTGGTCCACCCCAATCCAGTGCTGAAACATTAGATAAACGCATCTTAGATTCTTTCAGTGTTTCCTCAGGAAAGCATTCCTTTTGTTCCCATAGTTCCTTTTGACTTAATCATTATTTCTCCAAGATTAATATGATTTCTATATAAAGAAACCCTGGCCAGAAAGAGATCGAAGTTCGAAGTAAAATTTATTATCAGATTACATACATTTCACACATATAACCCTGAGATTCTTTCCTGCGGGCATACTTAGCATACTTATCTATAGAACAGTAACTGTAAACACCAGGAAATGTAAACTGTAAACAAGCTGTGCAAATGCAGATACAAATAAACAGCAATAAATAATGAGCAGGAAATAACAAAATGACATCCATCAATATAACAGAGTCCTTAAATGACTGTAGTTAACCTCTTTTATTCAAAGGGCTGATGCTTAAGAGGTAGTAACGGCTCTTAAGCACAAGTCCTGAGAAACTTGTACCTTCTACCTGATGGCAGCAGCGAGAAAAGAGCATGGCCTGGGAAGTAAGGATCTTTGATGATGGGCCTGATAAGTGGAAGTGAAATTATGATAATTTCTGATTCAGATTTGTTTTTGCAAAATGGATTAAGGAGGAGAATTTTGGTTCCTGTGATTGCTGTGTTGAAGGCAATGGCTGAGGGAAAGATATGTCCATGAAAGCAAATTTTAGCAGATATACAAAAAAAAGAAATAAAGTTAACAGTGACAGTGAATATATAGTTCAGATCTTGCACAATGAGTCAACACCAGTGGTTCTCTCTATAGTACTTCCTATTGTGGTGTAGTAAAGTAATTATCGCACATAAGATGTGGTCAGTCCAGCTTCACGCACCATCTTCAGACATAGATTCTACTGTTTGTGCTGTGCCTTAGTTATTTACTATTCTGCACTAGCTTAATATGGCCTGGCTATGTGTCTCCTAAATAAATTGATAACTATTTCTTAGCTACTTCAACATAGTTGATTGTATCATACTGTCCTTCCTTAAAAAGAGGAAAACAAAAATTAGAGATGGCATAATATTCTCACTGAATCAAACCAAATGGCACAGCAGACACAAGGGGCCAAATGATCCACTCCTGTATTTGCTTCTTATAATTCCTCTGCAGTGTTGCATTGATCAAACGAAGGGCAGATGCTGACACAAGGAAGAAATAATAAGAGATCAATTAGTCTATATCCATTTTCAGTTATATTACAGCATTGAAGGAGATCCACAGGATATTGACACAAGGTACTCTCAGGGAAAGATTGTGCATGGAAATTAGAGAAAAGGGACAAACACTACTATAAATCCTACAAAATGTAGTGAATTCTGCCCAGTACCTCACGGGTAAAATCCTCCCAACCATTGAGCACATCTACATGAAACGTTGTCATGAGAAAGCATTATCCATCATCAGAGATCCCCACCACCCAGGTCATGCTCTCTTCTCGCTGTTGCCATCAGACAAAAGGTACAAGAGCCTCGGGACTTGCACCACCAGGTTCGGGAACAGCTACTACCCCTCAATCATCAGGCTATTAGGGGATCAGGGGATAAATACAATCACATGCTCCATCATTGAAATGTTCCTGCAACTGATGATCTCACTTTAAGGACTCCTTATCTCATGCTCTTGTTATTTATTGCTATTTATTTATATTTGCATTTGCATCGTTTTTTGTCTTCTGCACTCTGGTTGAACTTCCAAGGATCCTGTTATAATTGCTATTCTACACAGTTGCTAAGTATGCCCACAGGAAAATGGATCTCAGAGTTTTACATAGAGGCATACATGTAACTTTGATAATAAAATTTACTTTGACAAACCGAACCCATGAAATTAACATGGTTGACTCTGAACTAGCTCCACAACTCATAGGTACTGAAGAGGGACTAAAAAGTTCCAAAATTCATATGAGGTTGTGCCACTGAACAAAGCATCAACATGCTGTTTCCTTTATTAAAATAAATGAAACTACTAATCTGTGCTGTTTGATGATAAGTAAGAATACAGTCACACACTTTGGGACTAAGACCTGAAGGAAGTAGCTGAAAAAAGTTAATGCATCCAAGGCAAATTCAACACCACCCAACCAAAATCTATGAAGATCAACGTCATATCAATTTTTTATTTAGATGTGCATTTATCAAAGTTGTCTAATTAGATTTTACATTTAACCACAAACCACTTTTGGAATATTTTTTTCTCTTTAATACTGACCTTCCTCATCCTGAAAAATAACCTCAAAATTCTTGCTCCAATCAGAGGCTGAGAAATTTCTTGTGGCTTTCATGGACTAGTGACACACAGAAATGTAAAAATGAATTTGAAGACAAAGTTACCCATTAAAATCACCATTAAAATCTTTATTAATTGATGTAATAAAATTTGATGTTTTATCTAATTCCAACATTACAATGCTTTAATCAAACGAATACAAGTTAAATAGATGAATATAAAATATACCATCCCACTAATGAGCATTCCAAAGTGAAAACGGCTCTAAAGGACAGTTAGTGACACTACTGTTTAAGTAATGATCTATTAACTATTAGAAAACAGACGGTCAGTAAACCAAACTAAACCCACCGACTCAAGGAGATTATGACGGCTGACTTTAAGTATAATCTTTGTATGTGGTCGTTTCACATGGATCTGACGGAGTTCCCGCTGAAAGAAATTCACTTTATCTTGGAAGGTTTCAGAACCCCCTAGTAAAAGGAGAAAAAATACTTCCATTTAATATCCATAGAGGCTTAGAAATAGAAACAGATACCTGGAAGATTGGTTTTAAACAAAAATCAGCTGATTCATCACAAAAAAATAATCTCAACAATAAAGTGCCTTCAGTACCCCATATGGGATTCACATTGTATGTCAAAACTCATTAAGAAGAGGTCAAGACTCAATTTAACTTTTCATCCCAAGCTCATCATTTCTGACTATATAGCATTCCCTTTATGTTGCTTTAGCCGACAGCTTAGATTATCTCTTCAATTCTCTCAATTAGAAAAAAAACCAGCTGGTCTCCTTGCACAATTAAAATGTCAAATTACCTGGCAGATAATAATTTTCAATGACTGGTTACAATATATGGCACAAACGTCATGGATCGTAGTTGCTGATGTATTAAAAATATTAAATGTCAAAAACAACTCTAGAGGAGTCATTTGATACCAACGTATACTTATGCAGAAGGGTGGGAATGAATTGTAGTGACAGAAGACAGCTGAAACCCAGGAGGGAAATAAATGTTGAATGATCTAAAAAAAAAAAAAAAAAAAAAAAAAAGATTTTTCTTTATATTCAATTACTATTTTTGTTCTTTCTCTAAAATAGACCTGTTATGGTGTAGTTCTCAGGCACTGAGACAGGTTGTAAACTGATTCGGTCACAAAGATTTGAAAGACTGATCCAAATTAATTTGGCTAACAACTATTCTTCTCTTTTGTACCATAGTAAGAGTCTAATATCCACCTGGCAAATCTTAAGATCCCCGTCCTGCTGCTCAAAAATCAGGGGACCAAATTCTCATCCAAGTCATATTTGGCAGAATTTTGACACTCAAGGACCTCTTCAGTTGTCAGATTGGATTTTCCCTAAAAGTTAACAGCAATGCTCCCTTTCTCTCCCTTGACACCTATTCACAAATAAGACACAAGTTTTCCATTCTTACCAATGTTGTTATGCAAGAAACGGATAAATGTTGCTGCCATGATGTTTCTCTCTTTGCAACTAAGTTCCACAGGAGGCTGTATCCCATCGTCCACAACTAATGTTAGGAACTTGTGCACTGGGTCGAGACCATGGTAGTAAAACTGAGAATAAAAAGACACCATTTTACATATTTTTACCAATTTGTCCCCCTTCTTTCAACATATCAATTGACAGGAGTTTTGAAGCATATACCATAATTGTATTGCTAGATTGCATGTTTTGCACCCAAGCAATTTCAGTAAAACTTTGGACAGTGACAGATGTTTTGGCTTAAGGTGGAGATTTTAAAAAAGGTTCAAAGTTGAATCTAACCGTCTTCATGGATGCAACAGTAAGCTCGCTAGACTGCAGCTAATTCTTCAAGCGCGTCTGTTAAGAGACCACAGGTAGGGTCTTAATAGTACCTTAACTCAAATAAGTTAACTGTTGGCAATCCAATATCAGATAAATCTTGACAAATATGAAACATGCTACATGATGCACCTATCCATTCTGCCATTTAAACTCCACCACAATCCCCAGAAATTGGACATGCAGAATTCAGACCCACCTTTGTTCCCGGACATACTCTGAAAGTGAAAAGTCTCCATGGAATGATTTTCAGGTAAAATTCCTTCACCGAGAATTGCTAGAAAACAAATATTTTGTTTACTGTTCAATTTAGACTATTAACCAAGTAAGTTGGTTAATTGATTAAGATTTCATGTTTTGAATAGACTTTGTGGAGAGATAAGGTTCTACATCAAGTGCTTTGTATAGCACTGATAGGGTTAGCCAAGTTTACAAAATAAAGAACAGGTTATGAAATACATAAGTGCCTGTTGCCCTCCAGGTCAAAGAAAGTAGCAAAAAAAAAAAAGGCCAGATTCCTGCAAAACAAACACTTTCTACATATAATTATGATAATAAAGAGATGACAGGTTCAGTCCCAGTTGCAATGAGGAAGCTTCCTAAAGAGATAAATAAATAGAATGATAAGTTACCTCACAGTAGAGAGCACTCTTGTAAGCATACTCTAATGAGGATGAACCCTGCAATGCTAAACCACAGGGTTTGACATTATCGAGTCAACATTTTTTTTTTAAGATCTGACTGCAGGCATTGTGACTGCAAAAGCAATTCAAAGACTGGGCAGCCTGCAGTAATTAACTTTTCTTCTGAGTTTCCACTAATCAACAAGGGAACTGGGAAGAGATTTCAAAACTTGGCAATATATGCACTACCTCAATATTATTTTCTTTTTTGCTCTTTTTACAATACTTATTTAATTTTAAAAAACATTTCTTATTGTAACTTATAGTTGTTTTATTATGTATTGCAATGTACTGCTACCACAAAGCAACAATATATGTCAGTGATATTAAACCCGATTCTGATTGTCAGAACAACAATCACAGGTTCAATAGCTCCAGCACAAAGCCGTTCACTTGACTAATACATTCACCACAGTAAAAATTCACTCCTCCTACCACTGTCACACCAAGGCCTCTTTTATATCTATCAGATACAAGATCAAGGGTGTTCAGCTCACTCATCTCAGTGCTGAGCCAACTCTGCAGCTATGGCCTCAGCGCTGAATTGGCTCCATAACTGTGGACTCATTTTTGGGGACTCTGAGGTTCATATTGTGTGGGCTATTTGTTTACTTTTTTATTGTTTGTATGACTTGTTT
The DNA here is from genome assembly GCF_030028105.1 of Mobula birostris. NCBI lineage: Eukaryota > Metazoa > Chordata > Chondrichthyes > Myliobatiformes > Myliobatidae > Mobula > Mobula birostris. The sequence goes on from NC_092370.1 coordinate 237,282,188, forward strand.
TCTCCCTCCCCTCCCCCCCCCCCCCTCACACTGGGCGTTTGACAGTTTCTATATGTTTTTTTAAAAATGAGTTCTATTGTGTTTCTTTGTTTTGTGGCTGCCTGCAAGAAGATGAATCTCAAGGTTGTATATGGTATAGTGTACACACTTTGATAATAAAAGTACTTTGAACTTTGAAGGGCATCAGACCAATGTGCAAACACACAGAAACTTGTAGCACTGATTTAAACTGGCAGCTCCAACCTCTTTCTCAAAGATCAATATTATATTCTGGACTTGACAATGAGACCATATCACATATATAAACAAGATTTTTGTAATTCATAATAATTTTAAGGTTTTGCAATTTACTGCTACCACAAAACAACAAATTTCATGTCATACGTTAGTGATTTGTTTATTTTATTTATTTAGCAAGACAGTGTGGAGTCAGCCCTTCCCGCCCTTTGAACCATGCCAGCCCAGGAACCTCACAACCCCAATTAACCCTAACCTCTTCACGGGACAATTTACAATGTCCAACGAACTTACCCTTTGGATTGTGAGAGGAAACCAGAGCACCCAAGGGAAACCCACACATTTTACAGAAAGGACATACAGACCGCTTTCAGGATGGCGCTGGAATTGAACTCCAAACTCCAGAATGCTCAGAGGTGTAATAGCGTCACACTCACCACTACGCTATCATGGTGCCCACTAACAAGAGATCTCGTGATAATAAATCTGATAATGATCAACTGTAAATATGATAGTCTTCTCTTAACATTTCAGAATCAGAAGCAGAATCAGGTTTATTACTATCACTGACATATTGTGAAATTTGTTATTTTCTCGAAGCAGTACAGTGCAATACATAACGATAAAATTACTCTAAGTTACAATAAGGAATATTAAAATAATTAAAGAGAGCAAGATAGTGAAAGTGCTCATAGACTGTTCAGAAATATGATGGTGGAAGGAAAAATCTGTTCCTAAAACGTTGAGTGTACGTCTTCAGGCTCCTGTACTCCCCTCTCTGATGGCAGTAATGAGGAGAGCAGATTTCCTTGCTGATGAAGGTCCGTAATGATGGATGCAACTTTCTTGAGGCACTGTCTTTTGAAGACGTTCTGAATGGCAAGGAGGCTAATGACCACAATGGAGCTGGCTGAGTTTACAACCTTCTGCAGCTCCAATCCTGTACACTAACATCCACCATACGTCCCTCGGAAGAACAAGAAATTTCTTTTGAAGCTGCCTATTAAAGGCAAACTTGCAGATACATTTATTGTATTGGGTATGGGTAGTCCCTTTTTGTTCTGCTTAACTTATTGCGCATAATACTCAGAAGCTGCATCATTATATTGATTTTATTATTCCAAAATATTTTAACCTTCCATCAACTCAGAATTATAGCTTGTAAACACAGTGTAAGGCACTGTGCAATACACCCTCAGGGCTGAAGGAGAGATGAGTTTTGACTCTTGGTCTGTGGCTTCTAAGATAGCGGTTGAAACCAGGAAGGTAACGAAAAGTGGGACAGGAGGTGCTTGGTAGCAGGGCCTCACTGGCTGCTCAGACAATTCAGATAGTTAAATGTGATATCCGTGCTTCAGGAGGGCTTGAACTGACAAGGATAGAAGTCCCTGCCCAAACTCACCGGTCACTTGCCTTTAAAATATATCTCTAAGGAATTTTCTGGCAGAAGGCATATTCCCAGATCAGTGAAGAAGCCCAGTGTAGCACAAGACCACTTCAAGCACAAGTGACAAGTTCAGCTATCCTGATTACCTTGTCAACTAATGAGTCCCACCAGTGTTTGAACTAAATATTCAAACAGCATTGAATAAAGTTAAAACTATTAAAAAATGAAATTCAAAACACAAAACATTTGCACACAATTAAAATAATCATTAAATGTACTGAAACTAATTAAAGTACAAAGGGAGTTAAATACTCCTTAACAATGCACCCCCACAGTTATTTCGTTTCACTGATTCTAAAGATTTGCAGATTAAACTAGCTCAGTGGGCAGAAAAGTGCTGGGAACCAGGAGGAGGCCTGCCTTCCATCCTCATGTCTATGAAGTTCACACACAGAGCAGCTGTTGGACTTTAAATTCAACAGAAAAACACAAGTGCCCTGAGAATAGCTCTTAAATACATTAGAGAACTGTACTTCAGCTGATTTCTAGGAATCCTGAGTTAGTGCATCTCATCCAGATCTAAACAGCTTGGAATGGCAACCACTTTGCCCAAGAATACAATAAATTGCAGTGTTGTAAACGCAGTCCACTCTGTCATGAAAACCAGGCCGCCCTCCACTGACTTTGTCGATACTTCCTGCTGCCTTGGGAATGCAGTGAACAGAATCAAAAGCCCCTCCCATCACGATCTCTTCTATTAGAAGGAAGATACAAAAGTTTAAAAAACATATACAGCTACGCTCAGGGAAGCTTCTACCTTGCTGTTACAAGACTGTTGAGTGGACCTCCTGGATAATAAAGATGAACTTTTGAACCCTTAATCCATCTCGTCATGGCCCTTGCACCTTATTTGTCTATCTGCATTCCACTCTCTCTGAAACTTTAAGACAATATTCTATATTCTGCTATTGCTTTTCCTTTCGTATTACTTCAATGTACTTGTTTTTGGAATGATTTCTCTGCATGGCATGCAGACAAAAGCTTTTCACTGTATCTCTGCACACGTGGCAACAATAAACCAATTAGAAGTCAGAAGATCCAAGCAGATCTGTGCAATTGTAATCTGAAGATCTGGGTTATTACTCCTCATAGTAATCACACCATAGTAGTGTTAAAACTACTACAAATTTAGGTGCAGAAGTCCCTGTGCCTCTCCACCACAGATCCAAAATTTAAATTATCCACAATTGTCACGCAAATCAGGTTTTGGTAAATTGTCAGGAATTCCATCCCATAAGAACAATGCTTATGCTGCCTCCTCGTGCAGTTTCAAAGTCAGTAGAGGTGGAGATGCCCTCAGAAAGATGTGAACTATTTAAGAACTAATTCTTGAGGTGGGCACATCATATTTTATATCCTACTTTGCTGGAAGGCAAGAGAAGCTACAGAAAGGTTAGACAGGTAGATTATGTTCCTGCCGGCATTCTGTTTTTTGAACCTGTGTGCGATTATTATAAGTCACAAGTGTATTGCCATCTCAGGTGTTTGGATAAAAAAAAGAGCAATGAATGAATGACAAACAGATCACAACATGTACTTGCTAATAACTACGCAGTGCCATTAATGAACAGCTGAAAAGATGTTAATTGGGCAGGTTCAGGGTTCACATTATTAAAAGTAGATGAATTAGCAAATTTAGCATCCCTACTTTGATAGAAGAATGTACAACAGAGTATTGGGTGTTTTCTCTGAAGAGTATGTTTTTAAAAAGAACTGCATTGCTGATAATGCAATAGACATAATCAACAACAGACAGTTGGCCACATCCAGAAATAGGTCATAAAGTATCTATATAGGTCTTCTGTACATTTAACTGCCGTCACTATGTGGATCATCTTCAGATGCTTTTGATCAGCAGAGAATCAGAGGAGAATTGTATTATACACTGCACCTGCACTACCAGCAAGAATAGACCTGGAACATGTATAAGATAGCAAATCACAAATCGTGCTTTGACAATGGCATAGGAAACTTGGAAAATTACATTACAAATTACAAGATTCCTACTATCCTGAGAAACAGGATGATGCAAATTCAGGATAACAGATACCAAAATTGGGATTAAATCCATATGCTGATAAATTTCTTTAACTTGGCTTTTCTTGCCTACATTAGTTACACAAAATTTCAGTCTGTTAATAATGACTTTTGACTGGATCAGGAATTGGAGGTCTGTGTTTCTTCACCACCCTGTCCACATCAAGATGTTAAATGGTTCTTATCTTCAAATTTCACAAACAATTTTACAACCTCAAAAATTTATGTTCTGCAAATCTGGACCTGATGAATTAACCTCAGAAAATCGAATGTACACTTCCAGATGGTCTGTAAAGCCTATCAATAGACACTGAAATATAAACCACTTCAGTATTTTTCAATTCTTACTTTGTCTGGAAATGCTTTTCAGAATAGTTTACATTAATGTTATTGGGAGATTAAATTCAGTTCACATACTGTGAACTCCTAGGAATACTCAAGTTACTTAGGATGTTGATTTTGACCCTAATAGAATATTGATTAAACGTGTTTTCCCTTAATTTTAACCTATTTACGTCTTGAAGTCTGTATAGATTCCAATAATTGAGCACAATACGTCCTGAGGTAAACACCAATTCCTCACTCCACTGTAGAGGGATTTTGGATATGTTGAATGTATGTTTTTTGGATGTCACACTAGAAGTCTCACTTTTTCAACATAGTGACAGTCAGAAGGCAAGTAACAACTCAATGATGGACAAATTACCAAAGGAAATAGTCATTGAAAAGGCTGCCAGAGGAAGTGGTAAAGATGAACACAATTGCAACATTTGGTCAGGTGCTTTAACAGGAAAGGCGTAGAGGATATGGGATTAATGCAAGCAAATGGAATTAGCACAGATAGTCATCACGTTCAGCATGGAAGAGATGGGCAGGGGAACCCATTACTGTGCCCATCTCTCAAAAAACTTATGAAATTACTTTTGACATTACAACAGAAAACATGCAAAATCTGCTGTGAAAGTGGTTTTCTTTTCATTCATATATTTGTAACCCTCACACTGGGCTCACATGCAAACTTGGCTCAATAGCTGATTCGGCTAACAGCCACGTGACTCAACAGTAAGAAGGCTACTTTTCATAAATAATACATGTCAAGGGTTGGTATGATTTGGGATCCAACCAAATAGGAAAGTTGGGATGTTCTGATTAACAGAAGTTCAATTTGAGCAAATACTGTGCAAATACAGCCCTATTGAATTACCATTCAAGGAAATGACAAATTATACACCAACATAAAATTATAAAGAAAGTATATTTACTAATTTCAACTTTATCAAACAGTTATTAAGAGAAAGAAAAGCATCCATTACAATAAATTCAGTCTAAATGTGCAGATTACCATTGGAGCTCATCTCTTCCAAAAGCTGAGTTTAACCGTTACTCATGGTGCTGTATTCTCATCACCAATCACCAGTAGAGTTTCCCTTCTTGGACTCTTATTTCGAGAAGCACTTATTGCAATCGCATCTGCCCATTGGATCAAATCCTACGGGCATCTCTGCCAAACTTCTCTTGATCGCATCTCCCGCCAAAAAGACCAAGAACCCTACCAGTGTCTGTCACAAATCTCTCTCTGCCCAGCTCTCCCCAGAACCTTCTCCCGATCCCACCATCCTGAATGGCTGACTCACATTCCTTAGTTCAGGGGTCCCCAACCTTTTGCGCACCATGGACCGATTTAATATTGACAATATTCTTGCGGACTTCGCGTGCGTTCAAGTTCAACAGTGGGCGTGACAGGGAATGAGGAAAGGTGCAGCTGACTCATATCAGTTCATATTGCCAAATCATTTCGTTTCCTCACGGCTCGGTAGCACATGCTTGCGGCCCAGTGGTTGGGGACCACTGCCTTAGTTGAACAGCAGGGCTTCTCATCTCAGCCACAACCAAAGCACTCTACAAGGACACAGTGGTCCTACAGAAAACTATTAAAATGAAGTACCTCACAGCATAGCAGTAAATCTTTTAACCAGGGCATTACACATTGTATATTTAAGAGCACACTCTTTATTTTGTAAATTTTTATTCTCACTGGAAGCATTATCAGTTTTCCAGAAGATGGGAAAATACACACATTATTTGTATATGCACTTCAATTGATGGACTGGGGCCTAAAATCATGACCTACTGACTCAGAAGTGGGAATACACACTTGAGCCAAGGTTGCATAAACATCTTAAATTTGCCTCTCGATAGCAACAGTAATTTAGTGCCCAGCTGTTTAAAATATTTCAGGTCCAAGAACACTTGAATTTGTACAGATGCAGTTCTTCCCATTACCCTAATGCTAGAAGCAAAATGCTACTAGGAAATGGTCTCCAGGTGGCCAAGTCTAATCACATTGTTAAATTCACAGGGTAGCACAATATAATGCTTTTCTATGTGGCCAAATATTCATGAAGATAGTCTTCTGTCCAAGACACAAGTCAGATGGAATGCATAGCAGGTAATTACTCCAAGACTGCAGATAACTGTAATGTTTTTAAATAGAACCCTGTCATCAGTAGTCTGGAAACTGTTAATACTTATTATTAACTATGTGATTACAGGAAGCATGGAAAATTACATTATGATTTATTCATGTTAACACATCTTTATGAAATGTACATTTATTTGATATCACAATTGGACACATATGGGTCTTATCGGCATTGTAAATGGAGGGGGGATTTGAGTAAATGTAACATAGTTGAATTTTCCAGAAATAGTATATAATGTGTCATATAGTCAGTTATTAGACAATGGTTTGAGTTAATTTTCTTGAAAGGTTACAAATTTATAGACAAAAGTAGGAATCAGGTAGAAACAAAACGTTTTCAGGAAGGTGGAGTCTAGCTACAATCACTAGACAAGTCAACTACTTTGACAGGAGACCAGATATAACATATCCAAGTGTGGTAGCAATATAAGGTCCATCAGTGAGGTGAAGAAAAAGACAGAAATATTAAGTTATTAGTCAATAAGGTGGCATGGAGTATAATGGGGGGGGGGGGAGATATGAAATTAGCCATGTTAAGAGCAAGAATGGGTCAGAAAATTGTTACATGAAAGATTATTCGTATTCAAAGGAATAGTTATATGTGCTGACAATACAAAAAGTTCAAAGTTCAAAGTAAATTTATCAAATGAGATGTATGTCACTATATACTACCCTGAGGTACATTTTCTTACAGGCATTCACAGTAAAACAAAGAAATACAATAGAATCAATGAAAAACTGCACTGAAAGACTAAAGATAAAAATAACCAATGTGCAGAAGACAAACAGTAAATATAAAAAAAGGACAAATAATAATAAATAAATAATACTGAGAACAAAAATGGGAAAATAATTCGTAATAATTAGGTATACGGATAGCCGATACGGTGCAACATTTATATCAAATGAGCATAATGAAGTATAAATGTTTTAATGTTTAGCCTTGCATTAGAGATATAAACCAACATTAACAAGATCTCTGAGTTACAGAAAACAACTTGGAATGCAAGTGTATATTGTCTCTTATTATAATTGGGTGCAACATAAAAGTAAGGAAGTCTTGAACACTAAGAGGGGGATCAAGCCAAAGGAGTAAAGGGAATTAGAGGCACGAGAGAGGAGTTGGCCAGAATTGATTGGCAAAGGACACTGGCAGGAATAGCGACAGAGCAGGAATGGCTGGAATTTTGGGAAACAATTCGTCCCAAAGAAGAAGTATTCTAAAGGCAAGATGACACAACCATGGCTAACAAGAGAAGTCAAAGCTAACATAAAAGCTAAAGAGAAGGCATATAATAGAGCAAAAATTAGTTGGAAATTGGAGGATTGGCAAGCTTTTGAGTACCAACATAAGGCAACTAAAAAGTCATTAAGGTAAAGATGGAATACGAAAAGTAAGCTAGCCAATAATATTAAAGAGGATACCAAAAGTTTCTTCAGACACATAAAATGTAAAAGAGTGGTGAGAGTAGATATCGGACCGTTGGAAAATGATAATATCTGTAATATCTCCATTTTTCCTTTTCAGGGTTCTTTTGAAGACCCTGACCTGGAAATACATGCTGACTTCGGTTCTTGGCGGGAATGGGACCTGCTCTCGAGGTTTCACGACTGGCCATTATTCAATATGCCAGGATGCAACCTAGGAGATCAGCTCGCCTTCGGAGTTCCGGGATCTCATGGTTCTGCAAAGGGCAGACTGAAGGTCAGTGTCTCTTCAGGAATCCGGTGTGTCGTGGGAGACAGAAGATTGAAAGTAGCGAGCTGGCTGCCGGTTGTGTGCCCAGAAACCCAAGTTCTTTGGGCACAGAGTTAGAAAAAAAACGATGCAATGGACTTTTAACATCATAAATCAGCAAGTTGTTTGTTATGTCTCCCCTCTCACTGTGAAATGGAGACACTCTTTCTCCCTTATTAGGGAGAGAGGGAGCCTGTGATGTGTCAAACACTGGGTGAACGAGTAGACTATCTTTGCTGATGTTTGCTGCATACTTTGAGTGCTCAGTGGTGGGTGACAATGCCTTTTTTTTGTTGGATGGGAAGAGGGGATTGTTGCTTTGCTGCTACTTACGCGTGGGATGGGGGAGCTGAGGAGGGCTGTGGGGTTCTAACATTTAACTTCCATTCATTCTCAGGGGTCACTCCTCCGTTTTCATGAATGGTTGCGAAGAAAAAGTATTTCAAGATGTACATTTCTCTGACATTAAATGTACCTTTGAAATCTTTGAACTTCACTTGCCCCATCATTGAAATATTCCCACAACCTATGGACTCATCTTCAAGGATTCTTCATCTCATGTCCTTGATATTTACTGTCTATTTATTATTAATTCTTTCTTTTTGTATTTGCACAATTTGTTGCCTTTCTTACATTGCTTGAATGTCCAAGTTCGTGCGTCTTTCATGGATACTATTATGAAAAGCAGGACCTCCAGGGTGGTTACCTCCAGTTTGCTTCCAGTTCCGCGTGCTGGTGAGGGCAGGAATTGGGAGATAAGGGATATGAACGCGTGGCTGAGGAGCTGGTGTGGGAAGCAGGGATTTAGATTCTTAGACCACTGGGATCTGTTTTGGGGCAAGGATGGATTGTACAAAAAGGACAGGTTGCACCTTAACAGGCGGGGAACCAGCATTCTGGCAGGCAGGTTTGCCACTGCTAGACGGTGTTTAAACTAAGTAGTGGGGGGGGAGGAGAGGAAATATAAGGATAGAGTTAAAGGGAAAGAGAGAATAGGGAAATTTAAGAAAGAAAACAGAATTAACGGGGCAGAAAGCTCAGGAAGGGATCGGAGAGTATAGCCAAGTGTAACAGAAATCGATGTGAAAGGTGAGGGGAGTAATGGATTAAAAGTATTATATATGAATGCACGAAGTATAAGAAATAAAGTGGATGAGCTTAAGGCTCAGTTGAAAATTGGCAAGTATGATGTTGTAGGAATAACAGAGACATGGCTGCAAGAGGACCAGGGTTGGGAAATGAATATTCAAGGATATACGTCCTATCGAAAGGACACAGGTGGGCAGAGGGGGTGGGGTGGCTCTGTTGGTGAGGAATGAAATTCAGTCTCTTGCGAGGGGGGACATAGAATCAGGAGATGTAGAGTCAGTATGGATAAAGTGAGAAACGGTAAGGACAAAAAGACCCTAATGGGAGTTATCTACAGGCCCCCAAACAGTAGCCTGGATATAGGGTGCAAGTTGAATCAAGAGTTAAAATTGGCATGTCGCAAAGGTAATGTTACGGTTGTTATGGGGAATTTTAACATGCAGGTAGACTGGGAAAATCAAGTTGGTACTGGACCTCAAGAAAGGGAGTTTGTGGAGTGCCTCCGAGATGGATTCTTAGAGCAGCTTGTACTTGAACCTACCAGGGAGAAGGCAATTCTGGATTTAGTGTTGTGTAATGAACCAGATTTGATAAGGGAACTCGAGGTAAAGGAGCCATTAGGAGGTAGTGACCATAATATGATAAGTTTTAAACTACAATTTGAGAGGGAGAAGGGAAAATCGAAGTGTCAGTATTACAGTTGAACAAAGGGGACTATGGAGCCATGAGGGAGGAGCTGGCAAAAGTTGACTGGAAAGATATCCTAGCAGGGATGACAGTGGAACAACAATGGCAGGTATTTCTGGGAAAAATACAGAAGGTGCAGGATCAGTTCATTCCAAAGAGGAAGAAAGATTCTAAGGGGAGTAAGGGGAGACCGTGGCTGACAAGGGAAGTCAAGGATAGTATAAAAATAAAAGAGAAGAAGCAAACATAGCAAAAATGAGTGGGAAACCAGATGATTGGAAAACTTTTAAAGAGTAACAGAGGATAACTAAAATGGCAATGCGGAGAGAAAAGATGAGATAAGTAGGCAAGCTAGCCAAGAATATAAAGGAGGATAGTAAAAGTTTCTTTAGGTATGTGAAGAGGAAAAAATTAGTTAAGACCAAAGTTAGGCCCTTGAAGACAGAAACGGGTGAATTTATTATGGGGAACAAGGAAATGGCAGACGAGCTGAACAGGTACTTTGGATCTGTCTTCACTAGGGAAGACACAAACAATCTCCCAGATGTAATAGTGGCCGGAGGAACTGAAGGAGATTCACATTAGACAGAAAATGGTATTGGATAGACTGATGGGACTGAAGGCTGATAAATCCCTAGGGCCTGATGGTCTGCACCCCAGGGTACTTAAGGAGGTGGCTCTCGAAATCATGGACGCATTGGTAATTATTCTCCAATGTTCTATAGATTCAGGATCAGATCCTGAGGACTGGAGGGTAGCTAATGTTATCCCACTTTTTAAGAAAGGAGGGAGAGAGATAACAGGGAATTATAGACCAGTTAGCCTGACATAAGTGGTGGGGAAGATGCTGGAGTCAATTATAAAGGATGAAATAGCGGCACATTTGGATAGCAGTAACAGGATCGGTCCGAGTCAGCATGGAATTATGAAGGGGAAATCTTCTGGACTTTTTTGAGGATGTAACTATGAAAATGGACAAGGGACAGCCAGTGGATGTAGTGTACCTGGACTTTCAGAAAGCCTTTGATAAGGTCCCACATAGGAGATTAGTGGGCAAAATTAGAGCACATGGTATTGGGGGTAGGGTACTGACATGGATAGAAAATTGGTTGGCAGACAGGAAACAAAGAGTAGGGATTAATGGGTCCCTTTCAGAATGGCAGGCAGTGACTAGTGGGGTACCACAAGGCTTGGTGCTGGGACTGCAGCCATTTACAATGTACATTAATGATTTAGATGAAGGGATTAAAAGTAACATTAGCAAATTTGCAGATGACACAAAGCTGGGTGGCAGTGTGAAATGTGCGGAGGATGTTGAGATAATGCAGGATGACTTGGACAGGTTGGGTGAGTGGGCAGATGCAGTTTAATGTGGATAAATGTGAGGTTATCCACTTTGGTTGCAAGAACAGGAAGGCAGATTACTATTTGAATGGTGTCAAGTTAGGAAAAGGGGAAGTACAATGAGATCTTGGTGTCCTTGTTCATCAGTCACTGTAAGTAAACATGCAGGTACAGCAGGCAGTGAAGAAAGCTAATGGCATGTTGGCCTTCATAACAAGGGGAGTTGAGTATAGGAGCAAAGAGGTCCTTCTGCAGTTGAACAGGGCCCTGGTGAGACCACACCTGGAGTATTGTGTACAGTTTTGGTCTCCAAATTTGAGGAAAGACATTCTTGCTATTGAGGGAGTGCAGTGGAGGTTCACAAGGTTAATTCCCGGGATGGCGGGACTGTCATTTGTTGAAAGATTGGAGTGACTGGGCTTGTATACACTGGAATTTAGAAGGCTGAGAGGGGATCTGATTGAAACATATAAGATTATTAAGGGATTGGACACGCTAGAGGCAGGAAACATGTTCCCGATGTTGGGGGAGTCCAGAACCAGAGGCCACAATTTGAGAATAAGGGGTAGGCCATTTAGAACAGAGTTGAGGAAAAACTTTTTCACCCAGAGAGTTGTGGATCTGTGGAATGCTCTGCCTCAGAAGGCAGTGGAGGCCAATTCTCTGGATGCTTTCGAGAAAGAGTTAGATAGAGCTCTTGATGTTAGCGGAGTCAAGGGATATGGGGAGGCAGGAATGGGGTACGGATTGTGGATGATCAGCCATGATCACAGTGAATGGCGGTGCTGGCTTGAAGGGCCGAATGGCCTACTCCTGCACCTATTGTCTATTATTCTATTATGGATTTATTGAGTATGTACACAAGAAAATTAATCACGGGGTTGTATGTGGCGATGAACATGTAACTTTGATAATAAATTTACTTTGAACTTTGATCCTGTTAGGGAGAAAAGCACAATTCTTAGCACTTACAGTGGCATGCAAAAGTTTGGGCACCCCTGGTCAAAATTTCTGTTACTGTGAATAGTTAAGAGAGTAGAAGATGAACTGATCTCCAAAAGCCATAAAGTTAAAGATGATACATTCTTTTCAACATTTTAAGCAAGATTAGTTTATTATTTTTGCTTTGTACAATTTTAGAGTGAAAAAAGGAAAGGAGCACCATGCAAAAGTTTGGGCACCCCAAGAGATTTGAGCTCTCAGGTAACTTTTACCAAGGTGTCAGACCTTAATTAGCTTGTTAAGGCTATGGCTTGTTCACAGTCATCATTAGAAAAGGCCAGGTAATGCAAATTTCAAAGCTTTATAATTACCCTGACTCCTCGAACCTTGTCCCAACAATCAGCAGCCATGGGCTCCGCTAAGCAGCTGCTTAGCATGCTGAAAATTAAAATAAATGATGCCCACAAAGCAGGAGAAGGCTATAAGAAGATAGCAAAGCATTTTCAGGTTGCCGTTTTCTCAGTTCGTAATGTAATTAAGAAATGGCTGTTAACAGGAACAGTGGAGGTCAAGTTTCTGAGAGAACTGCTCGTAGGATTGCTAGAAAGGCAAATCAAAACCCCTGTTTGACTGCAAAAGACCTTCAGGAAGATTTAGCAGACTCTGGAGCGGTGGTGCACTGTTCTACTGTGCAGCGACACCTGCACAAATATGACCTTTATGGAAGAGTCATCAGAAGAAAACCTTTCCTGTGTGCTCACCACAAAATTCAGCGTCAGAAGTTTGCAAAGGAACATCTAAACAAGCCTGATGCATTTTGGAAACAAGCCCTGTGCACTGATGAAGTTAAAATAGAACTTTTTGGCCGCAATGAGCAAAGGTATGTTTGGAGAAAAAAGGGTGCAGAATTTCATGAAAAGAACACCTCTCCAACTGTTAAGCACGGGGGTGGATCGATCATGCTTGTGTTGCAGCCAGTGGCACGGGGAACATATCACTGGTAGAGGGAAGAATGAATTCAATTAAATACCAGCAAATTCCAGAAGCAAACATCACACCGTCTGTAAAAAAGCTGAAGATGAAAAGAGGATGGCTTCTACAACAGGATAATGAACCTAAACACACCTCAAAATCCACAAAGAACTACCTCGAGGCGCAAGTTGAAGGTTTTGCCATGGTCCTCACAGTACCCCGACCTAAACATCATCGAAAATCTGTGGATAGACCTCAAAAGAGCAGTGCATGCAAGGTGGCCCAAGAATTTCACAGAACTAGAAGCTTTTTGCAAGGAAGAATGGGTGAAAATCCCCCAAACAAGAATTGAAAGGCTCTTAGCTGGCTGCAGAAACCGCTTACAAGCTGTGATACTTGCCAAAGGGGGTGTTACTAAGTACTGACCATGCAGGGTGCCCAAACTTTTGCTCCGGGCCCTTTTCCTGTTTTGTTATTTTGAAACAGTAAAAGGTGGAAATAAAAAAGTAATCTTAAAATATTAAAGAAATGTGTCATCTTTAACTTTATGCCTTTTGGAAATCAGGTCATCTTTTACTCGCTTAGCTATTCACAGTAACAGAAGTTTTGACCGGGGTGCCCAAACTTTTGCATGCCAATGTACAAGAAACTTATTACCCCCTTTGTTTAGCAAGTTTGAATGCACTATGTTTAAGAGAATAAATATTTACAATATTAGTATTAAAATAAAAATACTGCACAAAATGCAGAATGTTGAGTTTTGGGGAAGACAGTTCACTAATTGCAATAACAAAAGTTTTCTTTTCAAATTAGCAACTATAAGACTAACTACAGTATTACGTTGAAGGTGAACCATCAACTATTCTTAATCATGATACTAATTTAGGGCACATTTTACAATCTTTTCCTACCTTTGATGATATGTAACAGTAAACCTTTTTGGGTTTCTTCACTTTTTCAGTTGTCTGATTTTCCTGATCCCCATCTTTATCATCATCTTCCTCATCCATGGTGGTCAACTGGTGTCGGCTCACAGAGGCATGTGCAACTGGTGATGATTGCCACTGTGAGTGAGCATAATTTGTTGTGCTATACAAGTACGCCTCAAAATAAACACTGCTACCTGGAGTTGATACATTCCTTTCTACAACATTCTTCTCATGTTCTGTTAATAAAAAGTGTTAAGTAATCAATAGAAGTAACCTTCTTCGCACAGAAACATTGTTACTCAGATAAAGCAATACATAACACAATTCAGCAAACCATATCAAAATAAAAATGCTGGAAACAGTAGGTTAAGCAGCATTTAGAAAGAGAAACAAAGTTAACATTTCAGGTTGAAGAGCCTCTATCAAAATTAAGAATGAGAAAAAAAAAGCAATTTAGTTTTAAATTACAAAGTGGGTGAGAAGAATGTACAGTAGAAGGCATTGGAGGAAAATTGCGTGGTCAACCATGGCAACTTTTGCAAACAGATCAAGACTGATGAAGAAAGATGATTTACCACAGTCACTTGTGACTTTGATAAATGGTCTATTAAGCAATATGGCAGGGATGAAAATGTGATTCGAAGGTTTCAAACACTGATACAGGAATGGTGAATACAGTTCTGATGAAGGGCCTTAACCAGAAACGTCAACTGTCTACTCTTTTCCTTTGATACTGCCTGACCTGCAGAGTTCCTTGAGCATTTGAGTTCCTTGATGAACACAAGGCTGGAAAGTAGTTAAATCTTGAAGATAGATCATTGGACACGGGCAATAGTTTGCTATGAACTCTAAAATGGAAAACTACTTCATAGGTAATAACATGGGCCTCATGCCCTACTTACCACTAAGGATGATGATGTCAAACTCGCCGTTACCAATCAATTGATCCCAGTACATAACAGATACCCGAAAGCAACCTCTTTTCCACAAGGTCAGGTTGAGAAAAACCAGGCACGTAGTCTTATTTGAAGAAATGGTTTTGTTAAATAAAATATCAGAATCTTCATTTTCATGAGCGCCAAGCTGAAATACAAATGAGACATTAATCAGGTTCTGATGCGCTATTTATTGGATGTTTGCACAATCTTAGTTAAACCATTTCAAAATGTGTTCCACTACTGCCTATGTGCAAAGCATGCAGAAGAAGGTATTCAATACCAGTTTACATCCATATTATTCCATTTGATAAAAAGACTGATTTTAACTGTTTTGTAATGGGGCTATGTGGAGAGGAGACAATAATTTCCTACAGTGGCTAGAGGAAAATATAGAACAAAGCTACTTCTGATGGAGGCTAGTCACTTCCTAATGTTCATTGGTGAAATCTTCAATCCACGTCTAATCTTCTCTCCATTATTTAAAAGAGAATACAAATGGGAAGTAACTGGGTAAGGAAATTAAACAACTGAAATATATCCTCCAAAAGTAGAAGATCACTCATGAACACAAGTATTTGCATTTCTTTACATTTCTAGTTAATGGTACAACCGTGTCCTTTACAACCTTGTCATCCACCCTCCCATGCACCACCCTCATCCACATTTCTCCATAAGCCTTTTTCCACTGGCATTGTTTTTATGAACATGACAAGTCTTCGTAAATCATCCATAAGAAAGAATGTAAGAACAGCCTCCGAGGGCCACACCTGTGCCAGGTGCATCAAGCTGCAGCTCCTTTGAGACCAAGTTAGGAAACTGGAGCTGCAGCTTGATGACCTTCAGCTTGTTAGGGAAAGTGAGGAGGTGATCAATAGGAGCTACGGGCAGGTAGTCACACCAGGGTCACAGGAGACAGATAAGTGGGTGACCGTCAGGAGAGGGAAGGGAGAGTGTCAAATAGTGGAGAGCACCCCTGTGGCTGTCACCTTTAACAATATGTACTCCATTTTGAGTGCTCTTGGGGGTGGGGGGAACCTACCTGGGGAAAGCAACAGCGGCCATCTTTCCTACACTGAGTCTAGCCCTGTGGCTCAGAAGAACAGGAAATGGAAGAGGATGGCAGCAGTAATAGGGGATTTTATAGTAAGGGGGACAGACAGGCGATTGTCTGGGCGTGAAAAAAAAAACATGAATGGTAGTTTGCTTCCCACTTGCCAGGGGTCGTGACATTTCTGAACTCATCCACAATACCCTGAAATAGGAGAGCGAGCAGCCAGAGGTTGTGGTACATATTGGTACCAACGACATAGGCAGAAAAAGAGAGGAGGTCCTGAAAGCAGAATACAGGGAGTTAGGAAGGAAGCTGAGAAGCAGGACTTATAGGGTAGTAATCTCGGGATTGCTGCCTGTGCCAAGCGACAGTGAGTATAGGAATAGAATGAGGTGATGGATAAATGTGTGACTGAAGGATTGGAGCAGGGGGCAAAGATTCAGATTTCTAGATCGTTGGTACCTCTACTGGGGCAGGTGTGACCTGTACAAAAAGGACGTGTTGCACTTGAATCCAAGGGGGACCAGTAGCCTGGTGAGGAGGTTGGCTAATGCTTTCGGGGAGGGTTTAAACTAGGTTTGCAGGAGGGTGGGAACCGAAGTGAAGAGGCAGAGGATGAGGCAGTTGGTGCACAAGTAGAGACAGCTTGTAGGGAGTTTGTGAGGAAGGATCGGCAAATGATAGAACAAAGATGCACTCAGCCTGATGGTTTGAGATGTGACTATTTTAATGCAAAGGGAATCATAAACAAAGCAGATGAACTTAAGAGTGTGGATCAATACGTGGTACTATGACGTCATGGTCATTACAGAGACTTGGATGTCTCAGGGGCAGGAATGGCTGCTGAGTATGCCGGGCTTTAGATGCTTCAAAAAAAAAAAAAAAAAGGACAGGGAGGGAGGCATAAGTGGTGGGGGCATGGCATTGCTAATCAGGGATAGTGTTAAGGCTGCAGAAAAGGAAGAAGGTATGGAGGGATTGTATACTGAATCAGTGTGGGTGGAAGTCAGAAACATGAAGGGGGGCAATAAGTCGACTGGGTTTTTTAAAAATATAGACCCTCCCAATAGTAACAGGGACATCGAGAAGCAGATAGGGAGGCAGATTCTGGAATGGTGCAATAACAAAGGGGTTGCCGTGATGGAAGATTTTAAACTTTCCTAGTATTGACTGGCACCTCCTTAGAGCAAGAGGAGTTTGTTAGGTGTGTTCAGGAAGGTTTCCTGACGCAATATGTAGGTAAGCAAATGAGAGGAGAGGCTGCACTTGATCTGGTATTAGGAAATGAACCTGGTCAGGTGTCAGATCTCTTGGTGGGATAACATTGTGGAGGTAGTGCTCATAATTCTTATCTCCTTTACCATAGTGCTGGGATAGGAGCAGACAATTTAGGAAAACATTTAATTGGGGTAGGGGGAAATATGATGCTATTAGGCAGGAACTTGGGAGCAGATGTTCTCAAGGAAATGCATGGCAGAAACGTGGCAAATGTTCAGGGAATACTTGTACGGTATTCTGCACAGTTATGTTCCATTGAGGCAGGGAAAGGAAGGTAGGGTAAAAGGGCATGGTGTACAAAGGACGTGTTAAATCTAGCTAAGAAGAAAGGTTCAAGAAACTAGGTATGATAGAATTCTAGAAAATTACAAGCTTGCCAGGAAGGAGCTTAAGAATGAAATTAGGAGAGCCAGAAGGGGACACAGAAAGGCCTTTGCTAGCAAGATTAAGGAAAATCCCAAGGCATTCTACAATTGAAACGCTTGAGTGTAGAGGCATTAAGAAAGAGGATATGCTGGAGAATTTGAAAAGCAGTGTTCAATAAGTTGTTGGGACCAGACAAGATATACACCAGGCTACTGTAGGAAGCAAGGGAGGAGATTGCTGAGCCTCTGGCGATGATCTTTGCATCATCAATAGGGATGGGAGAAGTACTGAAGGATTGGAAGGTTGCAAATGTTGTTCCCTTGTTCAAGAAAGGGAGTAGAGATAACTGAGGAAATCATAGACCAGTGAGTCTTACTTCAGAGGTGGACAAGTTGTTGGAGAAGATCCTGCGAGGCAGGATTTATGAGTATTTGGAGACATAATCTGATTAGACATAGTCAGCATGGCTTTGCCAATAGCAGGTTGTGCCTTACAAGCCTAAATGAATTCTTTGAGGATGTAACAACACACTGATAGAGCAGTGGATGCAGGGTATATGGATTTCAGTCACACATTTAATAAGGATGCCCATGCAAGGCTCATTCAGAAAGTAAGGAGGCATGGGATCCAAGGAGACCTTGCTTTGTGGATCCAGAATTGGCTTGCCCACAGAAGGTGGTTGTAGATAGTTTGTATTCTACACGGAGGTCAATAACCAGTGGTGTTCCGCAGGGAATTGTTCTGGGACCCCTCTTCTTTGCGATTTTTGTAAATGACCTGGATGAAGAAGTAGAAGTGTGGTTAGTAAGTTTGCTGATGACATAAAGGTTGGCGGTGTTGTGGATAGTCTGGAAGGCTGTCAAAAGTTACAGCAGGACATCGATAGGATACAGAACTGGGCTGAGAAGTGGCAGATGGAGTTCAACATAGGTAAGTGTGAAGTGGTTCATTTTGGTAGGTCAAATTTGAAGACAGAATATAATATTAATGACAAGACTTTTGGCAGTGTGGAGGATCAGAGAAACTTTGGGGTCCTTGCCTATAGGACACACAAAGGTTGACAGAGTTGCTAAGGAAGCATATGGTGTGCTGACATTCATCAATTGTGGGATTAAGTTCAAGAGCAGTGACGGCTATACATGACCTTGGTCAGACCCCACAGAGTACTGTGTTCATTTCTGGTCACCTCACTACAGGAAGGATATGGATACTATAGAAAGAGTGCAGAGGAGATTTACAAGGATGATGCCTGGATTGGAGAGTGTGCCTCATGAGAATAGGTTGAGTGGACCTCTCTGACTCCTTCATCTTAGAGAGAGGCACTAGACAGGGATGCCCAATTTCTCCTCTCCTTTTTGCGCTATATATTGAACCGCTTGCCCAACTAATAAGACAGCGAAATCGTAAAAGGTATCAAGGTGGCAGGGATTGAACAGAAAGTGGCGTTATTCGCAGATGATGTTTTGGTCTATCTGAGTGAACCAGAAAAATCATTTATAGGATTGTTGGATGACTTTGGGAAAATATCAGGTTATAAAATAAATGAAAAGAAAACGCAGGTTATGTCCCTAAATTATACACCATCCAAAAAGTTGCAGGATACATATGATCTTAAGTGGGAAGCTAAATCATTAAAATATTTAGGAATAACCCTGCCGAAGGATCTTTCAACACTGTCACAGGTAAATTATGGGCCATTAATCTCAGAGATAAAAGCAGATATGCATAGATGGAATCTTATCCCCTTTTTAAGTTTAAATTCAAGGATAAATACTATAAAAATGAATATTCTTCCTTGGTTATTGTATCTTTTCCGTACTTTACCGATGGAGGTGGATGATAATCAATTCAGGGAATGGGACAAATGGATTTCCCACTTCATTTGGCAAGGAAAGAAACCTAGAATTCGATATAACACCTTACAGTTAGGGAAGGAAGGAGGAGGTATGGTTCTTCCTTGCCTGAGAAATTATTTTTATGCCTCACAGATAACCCCTCTGTTATATTGGTGTAATAGGGAATATAAGGCTAGATGGAAGGAAATAGAATTTGGATTAGTTGACAGTTTTCCTCTTCAGGCCTCAATAGCTGACAAAGGATTGATGGCCCAGTTGGAAAAATTTAAAAACGCTTGGATAAATCTTACATTAAAAGTATGGCAGAAGGTGGTTAATTCAAGTGGAGTTAATAACATGTTAAAACTCTTTAGATGGTGTGCATATGATACCGAATTCCTTCCCAACAGAGGAGATAAAAGATTTGAGCTATGGATAAAGAAAGGTCTTACAACCTACCTCTCATTTATAGATAAGAGTATTACAAAGTTTCCAAATCCTGCAGGACAAACATGGCCTAGAACATAATGACTTTTTTAGGTACCTTCAAGTATGAAACTATGTTAACCAGAGTTGTAGATATACAGACCTATCAACAGTAGAATTAGAATTTTTCAAGATTCTGAATTCGGCTTGCAGTTCAATACCTAGTAAATCAGTTTCTCGATTATATAATGCACTCTCCCGTGCTAAAAATGTAAATACACTGTATATTAAAGAGAAGTGGGAGAAAGAAGCGGGGTTGGTACTTTCAGAGGAGACTTGGGGGAAAATCTGCAGCTTTCAATGGTCCTCGACTAATTCTTTGACTTGGAGAGAACATTGTTGGAAAAACATTATAAAATACTTCAAGACCCCGTATCAGGAAAAATATAAAGATACAAATGTGATGTGTTGGAGAAGGCGCGGTTCCAAGGAAGCAAATCATTTTCATATTTTTTGGGATTGCCCTAAATTAAGTCTATTTTGGGAAGGTATTCATAGAACATTAGTTAAGGTACTTAGGTCCCAGATACCTCTGAACTTTGAGACGCTCTATTTGGGGCATGTATTGTTTCTTGAACAGAAGGAAGATATAAAGTTGCTGCAGGCCCTCTTAGCGGCAAGTAAGAAATCAATCAGTAGAAAATGGCTAAATCCAATACCACCTACATTAGAAGATTGGCACGAAATTATCTTGGAAATATTTAAAATGGAAAAGTTGACTTACTCCCTGAGAACTCAAAAAGAAAAATTTTATCAAATCTGGAATAAATGGATTGAATATATAACCCCAATGGGAGCAGACTTCAGATGACTCTCCTAATGATTTATACTGCTCTTCTCATCAACACAGTAATATTGCTAATAAGCACCCCTAATCTAAATGTTTGTTTTCTTTTGGAAAATAGAGAATTAACACAAGTAAAGGGAAAGATTTGGGAAAGGGATAAAAAAATGAAAAAATTAAGTAAATAAGTACATAGGGATTGGATAATTATGTCTGCGGGCAGGAGCAAGCATGAACAAATTAGGATATAAACACCTACAATGGTTGATACATAGGCTTATATACAACATTTTGGACCAGTGGAAATGGTCCAGAAGGGTTATATGGAAACTATTATTACCATTTTTCTTAACAACTAATTCCATTACTTAGCCTAATAGGTTAGATTTACCACAGTACATAATTATCTATTTAAATGTTTATTTTCCTTTTATATCATCTCAATGTGTACTTAAGAATGTATAAATAATTGTAGTTTTATACATATAAAAAAATGGAAAAGGTTATATGTGTGAAAAAAGTAAATGGTATTTGTGAATTCCTTATCCAAATAAAAATAAAATTAAAAAAAAAGAGAATAGGTTGAGTGAACTTGGCCTTTTCTCCTGGGAGTGACGGAGGATGAGAGGTGACCTGACAGAGGTGTATAAGATGATGAGAGGCATTGATCATGTGGATAGTCAGAGGCTCTTTCCCAGGGCTGAAATGGCTAGCATGAGGGGGCATTGTTTTAAGGTGCTTGGAAGCAGATACAGAGGGGTTGTCAGGGGTAAGTTTTTCCACACAGAGAGTGGTGGGTGCGTGGAGTGCACCACCGGCAACGGTGGCGGAGGCGGATACAATAAGATTTTTTTTAAGAGACTCTTAGATAAGTACATGGAGCCTAGAAAAATAGAGGGCTATGCAGTAGGGTAATTCTAGGCAGTTTCTGGAGTAGGTCACATGGTCGGCACAATATTGTGGGCCAAGGGGCCTGTAATGTGCTATAGATTTCTATGTTCTATATAACAGGCAAACAATCAACCTTGTTTGATACTTTCCAAGGGCTGGCCGGTCTCAAATACATCCAATGTTTAACAATCAGTTATATCCTAACAACCTGGAGGTCTAACTTGCTATTTGCCATTGATAGTATAATTGTTAGGCTGGATTAATAATTCCTATACAGGTAAAACAATAATGAGGGTGTATAGATTTAACATGATTGGGAGTTAAGAAAATATATTTTCACGTAATGAGCGTTGAGACTCTGAAACCTGAAAAGGGTGGTGGTGGAAGGAGCCCATACTTAAAAAGGTACAAAGGTGATCACTGAAAGCACTTACGAATGGGAAGTGGAATTAACCTGATGCTCATTTTGGCTTTCATGATTATCCTGAAATAAATGAGCTGCTCTGTGCTTTCAATTTTTATGAATACAAGTATTCTTTCTCAATCAGCATTCTTAAATCAGAAATCACTGAAAGATATTGTTTGGTGTGCTACCTGTGTCAGTGACACTAATTGGATCTGGAATCTGGACTCAATTTATGAAATTTACCAAGCCTTCTGTTCATGACAGCAAGTAATGTTCCAGCAACTTGTATTATTTAATTAGATAGTTTGAGGTGACTTGTGAATTGAATTTGCTGGATTTGTTATCTTTACAATCAAAATAATGGCATATTCGTGCCATTCCTTATATTTTAATCACTCACCTCTTTTATTTGCACTTTATAATTATCTTGGTCATCAATGGCCAATGCATTGCTTGTTGGATTATCATACTCATCACGAGGGGCAATCTGCAACGTGTATTCTTGCCCATTTGTTAGAACCAGAGTGGAGAAGTGGTAAAGGATTTTTGTTTTTGCTGGAAACACTATTCCTATAAATGAAGGATAAAGAAGATTTCAGATGCAAAGGTAGGAGGCTATTTTGACTATCAAGTGAATTAAAATTTCCCAGCAACAAACTGACTTCAAATACAGGTCAGGCCAGGTACACGATAAAGAGCATGCTATATTGTTGCAATCATACTGCATTAACTAAAATACTTTTCTATGGTACTGGAATAGTTATTCCACATTCCCTCTCTACAATTCCTAGGTTTTCAGTCTACAGCTAATTCATAAGGATGAGTATTCCAGATTTCTTAATTAATCCATCCAGGTAGGGCCTCAAGTTCCTAATTTTACATCAAAACTTTTTTTAAATAATTCTGAGATTGCTGCACATCTTATCAGAGATCTATTTCATTAGAACATGACATTTGCAATTTTGGTCTATGTATTTGACTTGCGTGTTAGATTAAATAATATTCCAGTTAACCTTTTTCATTTCCTTAAAAACATATTAAACTCTACAAAAATTAATTTTGAAACCTCCCTTCTAGGATAAAAAGCACAAGTTTTGTTAGCCTTCCTGACAACCGAGAGAGAACACTACAGCACAAAAAAAGGCCTTTGGCCCATCTGGCCATTTATAACCATTCATCTGTCTAGCCCAATCAGACCACAGTCCTCCAATCCATGTACCTATACAAATTCTCTTAAAATGTTAAAGGGGATAAAATGCTAACCTATTCAACCTTTCCCTTTAACTTGGGTCCTCAAGTCCCAACAAAGTCCATAGAAACCATAGAACTACAGCACAGAGACAGGCCTTTTGGCCCTTCTTGGCTGTGCCGAACCATTTTCTGCCTAGTCCCACTGACCTGCACACAGACCATATCCCTCCATACACCTCCCATCCATGTATCTGTCCAATTTATTCTTAAATGTTAAAAAAGAACCCACATTTACCACCTCATCTGGCAGCTCATTCCATACTCCCACCACTCTCTGTGTGAAGAAGCCCCCCCAATGTTCCCTTTAAACTTTTCCCCCCTCACCCTTAACCCATGTCCTCTGGTTTTTTTCTCCCCTTGCCTCAGTGGAACAAGCCTGCTTGCATTCACTCTATCTATACCCATCATAATTTTATATACCTCTATCAAATCTCCCCTCATTCTTCTACACTCCAGGGAATAAAGTCCTAACCTATTCAACCTTTCTCTGTAACTGAGTTTCTCAAGTCCCAGCAACATCCTTGTAAACCTTCTCTGCACTCTTTCAACCTTATTTATATCCTTCCTGTAACTTGGTGACCAAGACTGAACACAATACTCCAGATTCGGCCTCACCAATGCCTTATACAACCTGATCATGACATTCCAGCTCTTATACTCAATACTTCGAGTAATAAAGGCCAATGTACCAAAAGCTCTCTTTACGACCCTATCCACCTGTGACGACACTTTTAGGGAATTTTGTATCTGTATTCCCAGATCCTTCTGTTCCACTGCACTCCTCAGTGCCTTACCATTAACCCTGTCTGTTCTATGTTGGTTTGTTCTTCCAATGTGCAATACCTCACACTTGTCTGTATTAAACTCCATCTGCCATTTTTCAGCCCATTTTTCCAGCAGGTCCAAGTCCCTCTGCAGGCTCTGAAAACCTTCCTCACTGTCTACTACACCTCCAATCTTTGTATCATCAGCAAACTTGCTGATCCAATTTACCACATTATCATCCAAATCATTGACATAGATGACAAATAACAATGGACCCAGCACTGATCCCTGTGGCACACCACTAGTCATAGGCCTCCACTCAAAGAAGCAATTCTCTACCACCACTCTCTGGCTTCTTCCATCGAGCCAATGTCTAATCCAATTTACCACCTCTCCTAGTAAATGTTCTCTACTCTTTCAGGCCTCACCAACATCTTATTCAATTTCAACATAACATCCCAACTCCTGTACTCAATACTTTGATTTATGAAGGCCAATGTACCATAAGCTTTCTTTATGGCTCTATCCTCATGTGATACCACCTTCAAGGAACTATGGATTGTATTCCCAAATCCCTTTGTTGTATCACACTTCTCAGTGCCCTACCGCTAACCATATAAAACCTACCATAGTTGGCCCTTCCAAAGTGCAACACCTCACACTTGTCTGCATTAAAGTCCATCTGCCATTTTTCAGTCTATTTAACCCGCTGGTCCAAATCCTGCTGCAAGCCTTAATAATATTCCTTGCTGTCTACTATGCCCCCAATCTTGGTGTCATCTGCAAATCCGCTGATCTGTTTACCATATTATCATCTAGATCACCGACATTATTATGATTATGAGGACACGCAGTCCCCTTTTATTGTCATTTAGTAATGTATGCATTAAGAAATGATACGTTTTTCCAGAATGATATCATGAAAACACATGACAAACCCAATTAAAAACTAACAAAAACCACATAATTATAACATATAGTTACAACAGTGCAAAGCAATGCCATAATTTGATAAGAACAGACCATGGCACAGTAAAAGTCTCAAAGTCTCTCAAAAGTCCCATCATTTCACGCAGATGGTAAACCTCCAGCGCCGCCAACTTGCCGATGCAGCATCCTGGAAGCATCCGACCACAGTCCAACTCCGAGTCCATCCGAAAACCCCGAGCCGCCGACCACCTCTTCGACACTGAGCACCGTCTCTGCCGAGTGCTTCGACCCCAGCCCCGGGAACAGGCAATACGCAAAGCCGAGGATTTGAGGCCTTTGTCTCCGGAGATTCTCGATCACACAGTAGCAGCAGCAGCGAAGCGGGCATTTCATAAGTTTCTCCAGGTGTTCCTCTGCGCTGCTCACGGCTGTCTCCATCAAATCAGGATTGTGCACGGCCCCCTAGTTACACATAATCGATATTCATTCGGAACGGCTGCGCGCGCTGCATCGCGCTGCCATCTTCTCCTCCCTCATATAGATGACAAACAACACGCCCAGCACTAACCACTGTGGCACACCACTAGTCACAAGCCCACAGTCAGAGAGGCAACCATCTACTACCACTCTCTGGCTCTTCCATGAAGCCAATGTATAATCCAATTTACTACCTCATCTTGAATGCTAAGTGATTGAACCTTCTTTACCAACCTCCATTCAGGACCTTCGTCAAAGGCTTTGCTAAAGTTCATGTTTACAACATCCACTGCCCTGCCTAAACTGGTAACTTCCTCGAAAAACTAAGTTTGGTTAGACATGACCTGCTACGCACAAAGCCATGCTGACTATCCCTAATCAGTCCTTGTCTATCCAAATACACACACACACACACACACAAAACCTATACACACCTAATCCTGCAATGCACATCCTTCTTTTTCGTAATCAGGGCCTCAATATCTCTCGAAAGCCAAGGATTCCTAAACCTATTATCCTTGTCTTTTATTCTGACAGGTACATACAAAAACTCTATACTCCTATTCACCAAATAATCTTTGACAGAAAACAACCTGTCACAGTCCACACTTGATACATAGGAGATCTAGTATCTTACTTTCTCCATTTGGGATGGGAGAAACACATATACTGATTAAGGAAACTTCCCTGAGCATATTTGACAAACTCTTTCCCATCTTGCCCTTTTTAAAGTATGGGAGCCCCAGTCAATATGTGGAAAATTAAATTCACCTTCCTTCACAATCTGATGTTTCTTGTAACCATCTGCGTTCCCTCTGCAAATTTGCTCCTCTAAATCCCACAGACTGCTGGGAGGTCAATAATACAATCCCATTAATGTGGTCATACCTCTCTTATTCCTCAGTTCTACCCATATAGCCTCAGTACATGAGCTCTCCCATCTGTTCTGACTGAGCACTGCTCTATCACATCTAAAACAACACAATCCCAGAACAATGAGCTGCTAGCCCTGCCCCTCCTGCAACCAAGTCTCACTGGTGTCATAAGTGCACGTGCTGATCCATGGCCCAAGGTTATCCGCTTTTCCTACAATACTCCTTGTTTTGAAATATAGGTATTCAGTATATTAGTCCCATCATGCTCATCCTTTCAGTTCTTGACTTTGTATGCAGGCTTAGCAACATATTTTCCCATAACCATTCCACTATCTGCTCCGGTGCTCAGGTTCCCATCCCACTGCAACTCTAAACCCACTCGCTTCTCCCACCCGCCACCCCTCATGCAGCACTAACAAACCTTTCCACTAAGATATTAGTTCCCCCTCCAGTTAAGTTGCAAACCATCCATTCAGTACAGCTTCCTCCTTGCCTGGAAGAGAGCCCAATGATCCAAAAATCTGAAGCCTCTCTCCTGCACCAACTCTTTAGCCATGTGTTAAACTGTATGATCTTCCTAGTTCTGGCCTCACTAGCCCATGACATGGGTAGGAATCCTGAGATCACACCTCTGGAGGTTCTGTTGTTTAACTTAGCACCTAACTCCCTGAACTCACTTTGCCAGACCTCATCACCCCTCCTACCTATGTCTTTGATACCAATGCGGAGCACAACCTCTGGCTGCTCATCCTCCCACTTAAGAATGCTGTGGACTCAATCCGAGATGTCCCTAACCCTGGCACCCAGGAGGCAACAAACCATCTGGGAATCCTGTTCTTGTCCACAAAACCTTCTTTTTGTTCCCCTAAGCATTGAATCCCCTATCACTACATCTCATTTCTTCTCCTAATTTCACTTCTTAGCCAGAGAGCCAAACTCAGTGCCAGAGATCTGACAGCTGTGACTTTTCTCTGCTCGGTCATCCCTCCCTCCCCCCGCACCCCCCAAATGAAATCCAAAGTGGCATACCTGTTTTAGAGCAGTCACAGGGGTACTTTGCACTGGCTGCATATCCTCTTTCCCCTACTGACAGTCACCCAATCACCTGTGTCCAGCATCTTGGGTATAACTACCTCTCTGTACATCCTGTCTATCAAGCCCTCAGCCTCCCAAATGATCCAGAGCTTATCTGGTTCCAGCTCCAACTCCCTAACAGTTTGTTAGAAGCTACAGCTGGATACGCTTCTTGTAGGTGTAGTCATCAGGAACACTGGAGATCTCCCTACCTTCCCACATCCCTCAAGAGGAGCATTCCAGTATTTTGTCTGGCATCCCCACAGCTCTAAATGAGCAATAAGAAATAAAGAATAAATACCAGAGGAAAAAATCTATGGCCTAGCCTCTCCTCGCCAAAGCCTCAACTCCCCACTCCAACACTGTCCTGGTCCCACAATGGCCACTCTGTTTAAACCTGTTTTTTTTATTGGTCCTTGCCAAGTGATTAATCATGCATAATTAAGAACAAAGTGCCTAACTAAGAGGCAAATGTCTGCTTTGCTTGAATATCATTGCCTTTCCACTGAACAGAATTGGACACAGTGTTCAAAGTAGAGAAAGACAAGAAAATTATGCCATTTGGTAGTTGGCTCCTCTGGCATATGATCCATTAATTTGTTTAAATAATTCATTATTTAATTGGCTTTGTTGATTCATACTGTGCACTGAGCTTCAAACATATCAAAACTTTTCAATGTTTCTCAACTTTATAACTATTTCAACTTCAGTCAACCAGTATCTTGTTCAATTATTTTCCTTCCTTTGAGCTCTATTCAATTTTAGTCAAGTCATGAGCAACATTTGCAAATTAATCACTTCATCACAATTATACATGCTCATTTCAATTTGAAACTGCAGATCACAGAAAAGTAACATCTTGTTTTAAGGATCATAGTTTTAATAGAACTTTGCAACAAGTCATTTCTTCTGCCTTGCTACGAATTGTCAAAGTAGAAAACAGGCCCATTCTAATAACTTTAAGAAATTTGTGTACTCAAACCGGTTTATCAGTTACTAACTTCTTAAATGAAATCTAACCTTAAAGCTATTTCTGCAGTTAATTAAGTTAAAAGAGTGGGAGCATTGTCATAATGAACACTTGAAGCATTACCAGCTAGATAAAAATACATCATAAATATTAACTCCCAAATCAATTAATAAAAAAAAATCAGAAAGAAATGTGAGAGAAATGAAAAAAATTAATAGACTGGCAACAGATCCCCTTGAATGCTAGTTGTTTTCTTCTGACCAGACTGGGCATAGCATTCTAATACTCTATGAAAAAATGTTAGGAAATTTGATCACTCCCTCCACTAATTATGCAATTCAACTTAGACAATAAGTGGAGTAGGCCATTCAGCTCTTCAAGCCAGCACCACCATTCACTGTGATCATGGCTGATCATCCACGATCAGTACCCTTTTCCTGCCTTCTCCCTATATCTCTTCTCTCTGCTATCTTTAAGAGCTCTAACTCTTTTTTTGAAAGAATCCAGAGAATTGGCCTCCACTGCCTTCTGAGGCAGAGCATTCCACAGAAGCACAACCCTCTGTGTGAAAAAGTTTTTCCTTAACTCCGTTCTAAATTGTCTACCCCTTATTCTTAAACTGTGGCCTCTGGTTCTGGACTCCCCCAGCATCGGGAACATGTTTCCTGCCTCCAGCGTGTCCAATCCCTTAATAATCTTATACGTTTCAATCAGATCCCCTCTCATCTGTCTAAATTCCAGTGTATACAACCCGTGGCTCCAATCTTTCAACAAGTCCCTCCATCCCGGGAATTAACCTCGTGAACCTACACTG
The DNA here is from genome assembly GCF_030028105.1 of Mobula birostris. NCBI lineage: Eukaryota > Metazoa > Chordata > Chondrichthyes > Myliobatiformes > Myliobatidae > Mobula > Mobula birostris. The sequence goes on from NC_092370.1 coordinate 237,311,283, forward strand.
CACTCCCTCAATAGCTAGAATGTCCTTCCTCAAACTTGGTTCAGAGAAGACTAAAACAAAGATAAAACTCTCCTCATCCCACCCATCCCTTCCCAAATAAAAAAGAGAAAATGAGTGGATGTCATTATTAGATAATTTCCTACCTACTGTATATGTAGCGCAAAAAGACAAAACGATTGAAATACTTGGGCAATAAACGTGTAAGTGAGAGAGATACATTTAATGTTTAGTTAGGTCAGTGACCTTCAATTGGAACAATGGGGATCAACCTGAAATATTAGCACAATTTCTTTTTCCACAAATGCTGTCTGAGCTCCTGAATATTTCCATCATTTTCAGTAACAGAGGCATTTTGTTTTTCTCTTTGGAGTCCTGCAGTGAGGTTATCACTGCTGCCTGGTATGGTGAAACTAACAGAGAGACAAAGTTAAAGTCCGGTTCATGGTTAAAACATACAGACATTTACACCTACCAGGTTGAAATGTTTTGTAGTACGGGCTGTAGGCAACATTCAGTCCTCCAAGTTTGACAATGACTTCATACCTTCCTGCTTTCCTCACGGTGAAGCTCACCTTCACCATATTATTATTCTGTGCCTGAAGGACTTCCTGTGTGACAGGGACATCTATCCCAAGTTCCATGTGCGAGATCTGAATCCGTAAGCCCACTGGGCGTTGTGCCGGGAATGGCTGCCCATTCTTGTAGAACAACTATACATGGAAATAAGAAGAATAATATTTTCACTGGGGAACTATTGTATTAATACTCCCCGTGATTGCATACATGCTGGGTGGCTAAAAGTAGTAAAAAGCCAAACAATAAGTAATATTTGCTACATTCAAATAAATTTATTAAGTCAAAAGTTTCAAAGACTCTTGTACAGTACAAATTAGTCTGGTTGGTGAATGTTCTAATTAAAACAAAATTTGTATCAAAGACTCCACCACCCAGGCGATGCCCTCTTCTTGCTATTACTCTCAGGCAGAAGGTACAGGAGCCTTAGATCACATCTACCAGCTTCAGGAACAGTTATTATCCTACAACCATCAAGTTCCTGAACCAATGGAATAACTTCACTCCTCACTACTCTGCACTGATACTACAACCTACAGACTCACTTTCAAGGACTCTCATTCTCAGTTTAATATTTATTTGCACAGTTTGGTTTCGTCTATAAAATTTATAAGGGAGAAAAATTGCAATAGAGTTTATTATAAACTATAAACAAAATTGGCTGTTTATGTATAGTCCATAAATTCGAGGGTCCCACTATTAACTTTACACCATGAGAATGCAGCGAGCAAAACTGAACTGTTCCATGTGAGAGAAATAAGAGTGACAATGCATGTGGGCATCTCATTTTCTGGGGTTTGCAAGGCAACAAAAATGTTGCCTTGCAAACCCCATTCCTAAATGTTGAGAGTATTTGCAACATGAGGTACAGAGTGAGAGATTGAGAAGCAGGGAGCATTCCAATTCTTCTATATCTGCAAAACTGTCATATTTAATTATGCAAGTGAGTGTTTCATTGAGCCCAAGCCATGAATTTTTGTTAAAATACAAATAATTGATCCAGCCCAGACTCCAATTCCTACCAATGTCCACATGCTTTAGATAGGGGTTCTCAACAATGAAAAGTAAATTGTCCCTGTCTACTCTCCTCAACCTGAAGACATTGAACTAAATGCTGTATGTTGCCTTACTCAAAGCCAACTTGTATCTATATTTCTGATTTTTCTCACTTGAAGAGATTGATACAAGACTGGGGTAAGCTTTAAAAGAGTCATAAACCTATTCCTCAAGTACTGGACTCCCTACTCATGGGAAAAGACTTAACATCTACCTTATCTATGCCTTTCATAATTTTAAACTTTTTAGATTTGCTCCTCATTTTCATACATTTCAATTTAGGTCTTTCTTACCTACTTAATATAGACCTTTCATAATGTTATGCAGTTCAAAGTAAACAATTGCAGGTTATACAGTCTTCCCTCAATGTTATAAACTTCCAGTCCTAGTAACATTCTCATAAATTTCCTCTGCACCTTTTTACTAGCAATCACATTTTGCCTGTTACGTTGTAATCCAAAATACACACAGTTTTTGCATAATCACTCAGTTTTTATATCTTGTAGCTTTTCCAATGAAGGAATATATCCTATTTTTAATGATCTTTGTGACCTGGCCTGCCACAGAGACAGTAGAGAAACATTATAAGTTTGATCTGTTCTCCCATTTATAGTATACTTCTTGTCTAATTGCACTCCCCTCATGCCCTATTTCTTAAAATCAGATTACAATTGATTAACACGTTTTGCTGCAGGGCTGTGCAAAGATATAAATTGCTATAAATTACAATAAATAGTCCTAAAGGAATAATGACCTAGTGTTCATTAGTTTTATGAGTTCAATTTTACACATCTAAATATCAAAATAATCTATACCTTCCTGCAGTCAATAGTTTTCCTCTTCACCATGAATCACAGGTCACTTTGAATATCATTCAGCTGTCTTTATTGCAACTCTTGCATTCAAACTAAATCAGTAATACATATAGTGCCTATAAAAAGTATTCACCCCTCCTTGTAAGTTTTCATGTTTTATTGCTTTACAACATTGAACTACAGTAGATTTAATTTGGCTTTTTTGACACTGATCAACAGAAAAAGACCCATGTCAAAGTGGAAACAGATCTCTACAAAGTGATATAGGTTAATTACAAATATAAAACACAAAATAATTGATTGCATTAAGTATTCACCCCCCCCCCTTTAATATGATCCACCAAATCATCACTGGTGCAGCCAATTGATTTTAGAAGTCACATAATCAGCTAATGGCGATCTGTTTTTGAAGACCTGTGTGCAGTCAAGATGTTTCAACTGAGTGTAGTAAAAATAGACCTGTATCTGGAAGGTCCAACTGCTGATGTGTCAGTATCCTGGCAAAAATTATACCATGAAGACAAAAAAAAACACTCCAAGCAACTCTGCGAAAAGGTTATTGAAAGTCAGGAGATGGATACAAGAAAATTTTCAAGTCACTGAATATCCCTTGGAGTACATTTAAGTCATTCAGTTATGAAGATGGCACAGCTGTAAATCTGCCTAGAGCATGTCATCCTCAAAAATTGAGTGACTGTGCAAGTGGACTAGCGAGGGAGGCCACCAAGAGACATATGACAACTCTGGCATTTCAAGCTTCTGTAGCTGAACATTTCCATGAGACTGCGCACACAACTGTTGCTCCGGTGCTTCACCAGTTGCAGCTTTATGAGAGAATGGCAAAGAGAAAGCCATTGTTGAAAAAAAAACTCACATGAAATCTCAGCTAGAGTTTGTCAGAAGGCATGTGGGTGACTCTGACATCAGCTGGAAAAATGTTCTATGGTCTGATAAAAACAAAATTGAACTTTTTGGCCATCAGACTAAACACGATGTTTAGTATAAGCCATACACCGCACATCAAAAACACACCATCCCTACTGTGAAGCATGGTCATGACTACATCATGCTGTGGGGATGCTTCACTGCAGTAGGCCCTGGAGGCTTGTGAAGGTAAAGGGTAAAATAAATGCAGGGAAATACAGGAAAATCCTGGAGGAAAACCTGATGCAATCTGCAAGAGAAATGCAACTTGGGAGATTTGTTTTCCAGCAAGACACTGACCCCAGGCATAAAGCCAAAGCTACACAGGAATGGTTTAGAGGCAACAAAGTTAATGTCCTGGAGTGGCCAAGTCAGAGTCCAGACTTAAATCCAATTGAGAAGTTGTAACTGGACTTGAAAAGGGCTGTTCACTCACAATACCCATGCAATCTGACAGAGCTTGAGCAACTTTGAAGAGGAGAATGGGGAAAATTGCAGTATCCAGATGTGCAAAGCTGATAGAGACCTATCCACACAGATTGAAGTCTATAATGGCTGCCAGAGGTGCATCCACTAAATACTGTTGATGAGGGTAAATACTTATGCAATCCATTATTCTGTATTTTATGTTTGTAAGCAATTTAGATCACTTTGTAGAGATTTGTTTTCACTTTGACACAAAAGAGTCTTTTTCTGTTAATCGGTGTCAAAAAAGCCAAATTAAATCCACTGTGATTCAATGTTGTCAAACAATAAAACACAAAAACTTCCGGGGGAGGGGGGGTGAATACTTTTGATAGGCACTATAATTCACAAAGTGAAAGATTAAAAATCCTCTTCTTTCATACCATTTGGCTGTCAGAGTCTCTGAATCAAAGTTTTGGGAAATAGTTCCAGTTAAAAAGTAAGACTAATGTCTCAAAGCTCCCCTCCAAGACATGCAGAAAATTTTGTTTAGGAATATATGTCACTATGTTGAAAGTCTGTCTGTCTTCCTACCTCATAGGATAACAGGAATACTACTATACCAACTTCAGAAATTCAAGAAAGCAGCTCAAACAGAAGGTTTACTTGAATGCTCACATTCGACCCAGAAGTCGGTGTAAACATAGTCACTTTAAAAGGATCACTTTTTACAAATTGTTAAAATGAGGCCAAGCCTGCCCCTTCCAGTAGTTCACGTGTACAGGTATATTAACAACCATTGTTATGTTGGATCTTGTTGTGCAACTTTATCTGCTTAATTATGTGAAATTCTGTGAAACATTTTGAAAGGTGCCTCAGACTGATGAAAAACATCTTCAATAGATCCAGCTTCACAAATAACCTATATTTAAGACACCTTACACCAAAATCTTATATATGTGGGCAAGCGTTTGCTTACAAGATCTTAGATATATTTATGCAACCGCAGCTCACCATTATAATCCCAAAATTCACATTTATAGTAAAACTGCCTACTTACAGCCAGCTTTAATTACACCCCTCAAATATACAATAAATTGAGTTTTTCAATTCTTTTGAAAGAGGTTTAAAATATGTTTACACACATGTACTCTGAAGGTCAAGATACGCCCTACTTCCTGAGGGTCCTTCCAATCCCAGGTAACTAGGCATGACCTTGGATCCAGGTAGTTCCCACGGACATAGTCGTAAATGGTACGGTTCCCCTGCCTTCCTCTGTTGTCATTTTGAAGAAAATTAATTACCCGTGCCACGAGCTCGTAAATAAACTTCACAGTAAAGAAGAAAGCTATGATGGAAACTGCAATTCCACCTGTACAAGGATAGAAAAATCATATACTGAGTTGATGCCAGGTCTTAGACCATTCTCAGCAGTCACACTACTCCACTTAATTACTTTCACTGTAACTTATTCCCTTTTACACACATGACAACTTCCCAAGATTCCCCTGTCAACCATGTTCACAAGGTGAAATTTAAGAGCACATCTTTGGCAAGTGAGGGGAAACCAGAGTACTTGGAGGAAGCCCATGGAATTCCAGGGAGAATGTGGAAACTGCCCTCAAACAACATCAACAGTGTGATCTGCAGTGAAACTGTTAACTTCACCGATCCAAAATCACCAATTCTTACTTGCAAAAATCACAGTTTTTTTTTTATTATTAATCCCTTTTCCCATGAAATCGTGCTATTTAAAAGGCTGAGATTCATCTTGCATTCTTGGGCCTCAGACTTGTGATCTCTTAGGAGCTCAAATACAACCCTTCTCATTTGCTTTGACTGCAACCAAGTTAGAAAATAGTGAAAACACTCAGCAGGTCAAATAGCAACTGTGGAGAGAGAAGCAGAGCTAACACCTCTGAATTGTTGAATTTCTCCAGCATTTTCTGCTTATAATTTTTTAACATTCACTGTTTTGTGTTTGCTTTTAGGTTGCCTCAAATGCCTTGCCTACTGAGATCGATCATTTTCAGCTTCCAAGCTCCAGGAACATTTCAGTCTGCTGCTAAACTCTGCCACATTTCAAAGTCTGCTGCACAGTGCTACACTGGGAAAGACATCCACTCTTAAAGAGAGAAGACATTTACTTTAACTTCAGCCTGCTGGAACAGGAGTGGGCACTGAGATGCATTCCCAAAGTGATTCTCAAAATACAGTCTGCATTTTTGCAGCATTTCTCCTCACAGATTACCCTTCATTTTCCTCCCCTGCATGCAACTTACTTGGGTCCTCTTCATTACCTGGGCACACAGTTTTCTGTCCCTCCCATCATCACAGCATCCATTCATTTCAAAGCATATTCCCCAGCAGTTGGAAATGTTATTTGCATTGTAGTACGTCCCCTCAGATGCCAGATTCAGGTTCTACATTTGTTGGGCTGATTGCCAACAGCTGTAAGAACTTGTAACACATCAATACTGCAGCATTGTCAGCTTCAGGATAGTGTTACACCGGGAAGCCTGACAACGCCATTCTGATATCCTTTGTAAATGATGCTCTCATTTTTATATGACTTTTATGAACAGCATTACAGCAACTCAAAACTTTCTTTTAATAGGCATTTATGGAAGTTCTGGCCTAGGATGTCCTCTGACAGCTCTATGCCAGTTAGATTTTTGAGCTAAGGGCAAGCAAAGTCAATTTACTCAGAAAACATCTCTCAAATAAAAAAGCCAAAAAACTTTTTTTTAAAAAAAGCTGGGAATTGAAGGATACTTTTTTCAAAGAATGTACAGAAAATTTTTCATCACCATGCTTGGATTTTCAAAGGCTTCTTTTGTACACTGAGTGTTTGTCAGTCTTTGTTTATGATTAGTTTTCATAAATTCTATTGTATTTCTTTATTTTCCTGTAAATTCCTGCAAGAAAATTTATCTTAGGATTGTATATGGCGACATATATGTGATAATAAATTTGCTTTGACTTTTGATTGACAAACGTCTTTAAAAGGCATACATCATATCAAAGAGCTCAACTGCTCATTTTTAGAAACCTATGAAAGGAATTCAAAGTATACTCACCAATGACGACAATCATCAGGTCTCTTCTTACAGTGCAAAGTATGACACTAGAGGCAAAAAATACTGCTCCCACTGTGGGAAAGAGTTGAAATTAAGGACACACATTCTTCCCTAAACTGAGGAAAAAGAAGATGTAATGGTCGGAATATTTTAAATAAATGTCTAAATTTTCACATACCCATAGACCACTTTTCAGCTCTGCACCTCTGGCTAAGTTGTAAACAAACTTAACCTTGTGCTCCCACTCTAGAAGTCCCCTTGAAAGCTGGAGGACCTTCCTACCAAACTTGTAGTAACCACCACAGAAGTCGTTCCAGTCTGAGAGCTATTTGTGACTTGCTGCCAAGCTGGACCAGATCATTTAGATTGCCGTACCCTAGTGATTTCAACCTGTATGAAGACAAGGAATTGGAAAGCTGATATAATGTCAAGCATAAACTGCCTAACTAGTTATTTCTAAATGAAACCAATTTAAAAGCATCTAGTGAGAGCAAAGAGGATAAGTGCAACCCAGCCATCTCAAAAGCCAATTAATTTATTAGAATGCAAACTATTTTGTATCTTCACAGCTTCTTATACACTGGTGATCAGATTAGGTACAACACTCCAACTGTGGTCTAACCATGCTGCAGTTTTGGATTGCAGTTAGTTTTGGTGTGCTTAAATGTCACTGTATTTACTTCTACTTGCATATTCACCTCAAAACAAAACTGTCATAAAATTGCTCAAAAGTGCAGAAGACCATTACTGAATTTACCACTCATAAGGAATTGCTAAAATTCACCACAGATGCCAATGCTTTGCTGTGTGAGTGTTTAATACAGTAGCACACTCCCACTGGCAGACAGAGCAACAGTAAATACATCTACAGAGAGAGATCCCAGACTTTCAGAAGTGACGATGAAGTGAATAAAACACAGGCAAATTGAACATTTTGTTTTGGGGTGGTGGGAGGAGACTAACCTGGACCTCCAAAAGAACACCCTCACAGGAGGCAGCTTGAATTGTCCCTTCCAGAAGAAAATGTTCTAACACAATAGAGCAACGTTGCAATAAATTTTATATATGATATGTCATATCAAACAAGGTATGTTAAGGATTGCAGACCACTAAAAACAGTTCTTTTTCAATGGCTATACTTTTGCCATGGGAGGGAAGACAGTCAAAAGACAGAAACACACTGCCCCAATTCAAAAAATCCCTTCCTTTGCCACTCTCTCAACCTTTACTACACTATTAATTACTGTTTCCAACCCTTGTATAGGAGGCTAAACATTGGATACTATCATTCCCCTTTGTCATTATGATGAAAACAGTGAGAACTTAAGAAAGTTACTGCTTGGCTGCGATGGGTCCCACCTGAAGGCAGCACCTCATCAGGTGAAGAAGATCCCTCAACTTATGCTGACAGGCCATTCCTCAAGCAGAGACCATACAAAATCCACCAGAAATTTCATTATAATAATTACATCCCTGTTCAGTAAATTGGCAGAATAGCTGTGTTATTATCTTATTTTCTTTTATTTAGAGAGACAGTGCAGAACAGACCCTTCCAGCCCACCGAGCTGCATTGCCCTAGTAACCACGCATGTTTCTGTGACAAGAAACCGCAGCATCCAGAGGAAATCACACCGCCATGTAGATAACATACAAACTCATGCAGATGGCACCGGATTTGAACTCCAAACCCCGACGCTTTGAGCTGTAATAGTGTTGCACTAACCACTACACTATCTGTGCTGGTACATCAACATGAAGATATTTTTAGGTCAATATACGTGGTGCTCTCTTCTTATTTGTCTTCACAGGGTGTGATGTGAGGCCCCCCCAGTTTTACCTTCCCCATCTCCTGTCCCCTTCACCAACATATCTCCCCTTCCAGAATAGCAGAACACAGACCAGGAAAAACAGGAACAGATATAGCAGACAATGTTCTGTAGTGAACCTGGTGAGCTTAAAGGAAGGAAATGGAGTCCAGTGGCTTTAAAGGTAGTGTAGGAATTGGGGCTTAATGGTGCAGGTGGGAAGAGGTCAGGGAGGATGATAATGATGATTAAGGTGATGATGGTGATGATGAAGATCACCAGGGACTACACATGTGCAAAGAAATCAATAGGTGAGAGGGACATGCTAATGGCACTCCTGCAAAAGTTCACTTATCTGGAATTACGGATTTTGAAAATCTGAGCCTGCAGATTATGTTGCTTATCATACAGGTTCAAGCAAAGCCTGCTAAATCTGAAAAATCTCTGGGAATAGAGTTCCAAGAATGGACACATCTAGATCTCCTGCCAGGTGCTCAAGTCTCTCTCAGTGGCTACCACATCATCCTTGAAACCTCCGATGGTGGAGTTCTGCATTACTGTCACTGCTAGGGCACCTAATGCAAAAGTAGCTCAAGAGTGAAATGCTGCATCGAGCATTCTTCATGGACTTTGGAAGGTGAATGAACTACTTGCAGTCAATTTCAGAGTTGCCAAGTCAGGTCTCCCAATGTCTGCAGAGTGTCCTTTAACTAATAATTAAACAACCCTAATGGACGATGCAAAAAGAAAAGTTCTTTTGTGAAGCCTTGACCTTCAATGTATGCCACACAGGCTGAAACTCACACTGCAGGGCAAATTACTTCATTACACGTGCAGCGATGAATTTCATGTGGAAATGATCATCAACAAGATTAACACTGGGTAAAATGATCTTGAAGTATATAATATAGAAAGGAAAAGCAGTGTTTTGTATAGGCTCAACATAACTTCCATACTTGTGTACCAAAATGCCTCTTTTTATGAGCACCTTGACATTATATGTATTGCTAACAATTCTCAGTTTGCCTTGCTACATTCAAGCATTTGTGCACATACTTGCACCCGGACCTTCTGTCACACTCCCCTGATCCCACATTCTTAGCAATTGGTACCCGGCAGTCTATCCCGAACAAGTCTATGCCATTCCCGGTGTGAGTACGTATATCTCTAAGAATCTTCACCAATAATTTCCCTGACACTGATAAAAGACTCGCTGGCCTAGAACTTCATGACTTGGTTCTATTGCCCTTCTTAGACAAAGGAATAACACTAGCAATTCTCCAGTCTTCTGGGTTCTCACTTTTGACAAAAAAGATACCTGACAAGCCCCTGGCAATCTTCTCTCTTGTCTCCCTCAATAACGTGGGATATATCCCATCAGATCCCGGGGACTCATTCAAGAATCCAAATACCTCATCAATATCATCCTGTCCTAGAATTTTAGCATACTCCATAATCTCACTATCTTCCATGTGCTTCGTTTTCATGCATCTCAATGCAAAGTACTTGATTAGTAGCTCACCCATTTTCTCCAGCTCCATGTATAAATACCTTCTTTGTCCTCAAGTGTACGACCCTTTCTCTATATACCCTCTTTAAAAGTTAGCATAAAATGCTCATCTGAGAAAAGACAATCAGGAACATTAACTCTGTTTCTTTCACACACACACCAGCTAATCTGCTGAGTATTTTCAGTTTAGTTTATTTTTATTTCAGATTCCCAGCATCTGCAATGGTTTGCTTTATGATTACAGTGTGAATGCTTTTCCTGAAAAGATATTGCATACAATCCGGCAATCTGTGTGCCACTAAATATATTTCACCCTCTGTAACTAGAAACAACCTGGGAATATTTCATTGTTGATTATTGTGCTCTCCCTGCTCTGACGGCTTAGCATTTAAGCCAAATCTCATTGGTTTAAGATTTCCTGTTATCACGACATCTACATTTGAAATATTTCACCTACTAAAAATATCAAGGGACATGAAATCACAGGTGAATGGTGGAATTTAAGGAAATCATGTGCATAAGTTCTAAAAATATCAGAAAATTCGAATTCAATGAGTCTAAAACTTGTCCATTTTTAAACACTTCTATTTTATACCCAGTCAAGATTCTCTCACCTAGACAGAAAGGATCAAGGGTAATAAATCATCTCACTGTCACATCCGGTTGCTTCTTGCTTCTACTTTCACTGACAGAGCTTGCAAAATTGCTTTTCATTTTGTAGACATTCATCTGCTACCACTGCTCTTAATTTGGCAATATCTTCATATATGCAGACTGTGAATATAATTTGCTCCCAAGATTCTAAATTTTATTTACAGATGCCCAGGAACCATATATTCAGAGAGTCCATGTGAAATCACCACTTTGAAAAAAGATCTTATTAAAATGTGTGTTTCAGTTACAGTAGTCAGAATCATCATGCATGAAAACAAGAACTTCTGACTATTGAGCCCTCAACATCCATGAAACAGCTTTTACACCAGGGTCTCCAAATCCTTATGTATGCCATGGATGCCTACCATTATCCAAGGGGTCTATAGACCCGAGTTTGGGACTACTGTTTTAAACAAATTCCATTTCATTCTCTATCATCTTCCCCAGATTCTACCACACAACTACACACCAAGGGAAATTTACAGTGGCCCATCAACCTACCAACAAGTACATCTTTGAGATGTGGGAGGAAACTGATGTGCTCAGAGAGACGGTGCAGATTCTCTCCTGATAGCACCTGAGGTCAGCTTTGAACTTGGGTCTCTGTTGTTGCAAGGCAGTGTCTCATTAGCCATATCACTGTAAAACAGATCAAAGTTGCTGGTGAACGCAGCAGGCCAGGCAGCATCTCCAGGAAGAGGTACAGTCGACGTTTCGGGCCGAGACCCTTCATCACGAGGGTCTCGGCCCGTAACGTCGACTGTACCTCTTCCTGGAGATGCTGCCTGGCCTGCTGCATTCACCAGCAATTTTGATGAGTGTTGCTTGAATTTCCAGCATCTGCAGATTTCCTCGTGTTTGAGCCATATTACTGTATTTGGATTGTCGATTATTGGCTGCGATGGTAGTTTGTGGCATGTTACATTTGTTTTATAAATAGCAAACAACCCACTTAAATTCATTTCCTTGGCCTAGATCCACTATGAGCAGTGCCACATGAAAAATCTGTTGAAACTTAAAATAAAAAGACTGAAAATTAGGTGCGAGGTAATTGCTCCAACAAGCACTTAGACATCAAACTGAATGCACTCCTTCTCTACTGTATCCACTGCACCTGAAACACAGCACAAGAGTATTTCCCAAATGTCTCAATATACAAAAACATAAATTACGACGAAAGGTAGGCTTTCAGATCCTTGAAGCAGCTCTGCTATAACTCTGCATTTCCAGCTACGGTAGTAACCTTTCACCTCCTTGTTTATCCAGAAGCTATCTACCTCTGCCTTAGTTTTGAAATACACTGGTTTCACTCCCCTTGGAAGAAGAGAGCTCCAATTACAATAGAGGTGTATAAGATGATGAGAGGCATTGATCGCGTGGATTGTTAGAGGCTTTTTCCCCAGGGGTGAAATGGCTAACACAAGAGGGCACAGTTTTAAGGTGCTTGTAGTAGGTTCAGAGGAGATGTCGGGGCAAGCTTTTTACGCAGAGAGTTGTGAGTGAGTGGAATGGGCTGCCGGCGACGGTGGTGGAGGCTGATATGATAGGGTCTTTTAAGAGACTCCTGGACAGGTACATGGAGCTTAGAAAAATAGAAGACTATGGGTACCCCTAAGTAATTTCTAAGTTAAGGACATGTTCGGCACAGCTTTGTAGGTTTTCTATGATTCTATGTTACTCAAAGAAATCGCTAATTTATTTGACATGTATGCAAACTGCTTTTAAACAGTGACTCCTAGGTCTGGAATCTTCTGAAAGAGAAAACATCAATCAAGACTTCTCAGGATCTTGTGTTTCAGATAAATTCCCTCTCACTGTTCTCCATTCAAGCAGATACATGTCTAGACCCTCTGTTCTATAGTCAGAAGACAACCTATCCATTTTAAGTAAACCTTCTCCAACAGTGAGAAGTTGGAAGGTGATAGATGGAAGAGGTTATCACCGTCCAGACTCTCCCATTCCTCCTTCCCTACTCTCTCATCCTCTCCCTCACCTGGTGTCACCTATCACTAGCCGGCTTGTACTTTTCCCCCTTCTCACCCACTTGCTTATTCTAGCTTCTCTGCCCTGCTCTCCCACAACACCCCCCACCCCCGATAAAGGGTCTTGGCTTGAAAATTGGTCATTTATTCCCCTTCATAGAAGCTGACTGACCTGCTGAACTCCTCCAGAACTTGTGCCTGTTGCTCAAATTTGGCACAACATTATGGGCCGAAGGGCCCGTACTGTGCTGTACTCTTCTACGTTCCATTTCCAACATCTGCAGAACCTCATGACCAAATTTTGTTTATACTTCTTGTTGGTTGCCATTTGGGATACATAGTTAACGTAATTTCTAGCACTCACTCCCAGTTAGCCTGTTTTTTCCAGTTATACCAGCATCATATGTTCAAGAAAGGAAATAAGTTCAACAATGTAATTTTCTTTTAAAACATACACATAATAATAAAGTTTTAAACCCTGTGTACACAGCTACTCTCGAGGGTTCTTCTTTACCAGCTGGTGTTAGGCTGCTTTTAACTCCCGAGTCACACAGTCGCCCAAGGAATTTCCCTTCAGAACGGACTGAATATTAGCAAACTTCTAATCTCTGCACATCTGTAAATAAAACAAAAGAAAAGACTAAGTTGTCTGTTCTCCGAATAACCAGATCACTGATAGTACATAAAACAGCTTTCTGAAGGGATAAGGATTCATATTATAAGAATGGTAAGTGAAGTTAATGCACATAGGGTAAATGGAGTATAAAAATCCTGAAGTAAATAACAAAAATAATTACAATAAATGCTAGAAGGGTAAAAAAAAATGCTGGAAACAGAAAACAGGCCCAGAGTATCTGTAAAGACAGGGGAAAAATGATATTTAATTAAAATCAAATAAATTGCAAACATTGGAAATAAGAAATAAAAACAGAAAATGTGGGAAGGATTCAGCAGGTCAGAAAGCATCTGTGAAAGAAATGGAGTTGACATCTTGGATTCAAGTCCTTTGTCAAAGTTGGGAAAGAGTTAAAACAGGTATTTTCCAGTTGCAGAGAAGATAGGAGATAGAAAAGTAAGAACCAAAGTGAGTATCGATGATAGGGTGATGCCAAATGGGTTAATGTGATAGATGGCACATAATCTGCATTTTCTTTTATCTGTGCTAGGTTTGCAGACAGTAGGACTGTGTCAAAAATTACAGATATACAATCATAAATGACCATTTCATTTATTTAGAGATACAGCATGGAACAGGTCCCTTCATCCCAACGAGCCACACCGCACTGCAACCCACCTATTTAACAGTAACCTAATCACAGAAAAATTTACAATGACCAATAAACTCACTAACCAGTACATCATTGAACCGTGGTAGGAAACCGGACACACAGGGGAAACCAACACGGTCACGGGGAAAGAACATACAAACACTTCACAGATGGTGCTGGAATTGAGCTCAGAACTCCAACACCTCGACCTGCAATAGCATCACGCTAATCGCTATGATATCATGGCGCCCACAGAAAGGAATAGTCAACATCATAATTATGTGCCATTTTGTATGACTTAGGCAATCGTGATCTCATGACGATTGCTCTTGGCAAATCTTCCTGCAGAAGTGATTTGTCATTGCATTTCTTCTGGGCAGTGTCTTTACAAGATGGGTGACACCAGCCATTATCAACACTCTTCAGAGATTGTCTGCCTGACATCAGTGGTTGCATAACCTGGACTTGTGATATCCACCACCTGTTCCCATAGCTTCACATGACCCTGATCAGGGGCTTAAGCAGGTGTGACATCTTGCCCAAGGGTGACCTGCAGGCTAGCGGAGGGAAGGAGCACCTTACGCCTCCCTTGGCGGAGACGCATCACCACCCAAAAGAAATAGTAAATTACCTAAAGTTGAAGAATTCATCATCACTGATGCAACATTTCTTAAGCTTGCGTTGAGCCTCACTGCCAGTGTAGGAACCCAGAGACAGATAGGTTAGAGTAGATCTGGGATGGAGAATCAATGCATCTGGCAACTGTAAGAGGAGGACCACTCCTGCAGACTAAATGTAGATGCACTGCAAAGCCATTGTTCAATCTGCATTCAGATCCTCCACTGCAGAGGAAGCCACATTGTGAATGCTGAGTACAATACACCAAGTGCCTGGAAAGACCATTTGAGTCCTACATGTTGGGAAAATGTTGCTGTTTCAGTTTGATGACAATTCATGAGAATTGTACACATAGGAAAATAAACAAAAAATTGACTAAGTGCAATGAACCACTTCACTTTTACTAATTAAAATAAATATATTCAAGAAGGGACCTGTCCAGCATTCAAGACTGATAATAGTTTGTATGCATTCATTCCATTTATTCAATTATGTAATATAAATTGTTGCTGTTAGGTATGAGCCAAATAACATTTGGTTCACAAGTTCCACTTTAAAAAGTATTCTTAATTCACCTCAAATATATTGAGGTCTGCTTTTGCCATCTCATCGGTCAGTGTTGTCTCCCTCATCCTGATCTAGGTCTTCCAGATTGGGGCACTTATACTGATCTGATCTTTGAGCCATTTGTGCATTCTGAGAAGTGGCTCAAAAGTCTTCCTTTGTCATTGCCAAGAACAGAAGGTTCTTGAAGGAACAAAAAAATCAAATTTGGAAATAAGTTAGGGTTAACTAAAAAGCAACTTCAAGTGAAACCCAGGGTGTCTGATCAATGCTTCCCCTAACTGATTGCTGTACACATATTGTACTTGAAATGTGCAGCTGATCTTATTTCATAGATCCACCAAAGCACAAAAAATATTCTTATTAAAATAAGTTATTAAGTGTGATCAAAATAGGTTAACAGGGACTAAATTTAGCAACCCTGTTCGGATGTTAAATTAAAATGATAACTGTAATTAACATTGCTAAACATTAGTTACTGATTATGAAAACTATCCTTGAATTATAGAAGTCAATCAATATACAATTTATCTCTCTCTCCTCTTTCATCCAATTTCATCCATTTATGGTTTAGCCACTTTATCACCAAATGATCACCGTTCCCCAAACATTGGCAAGGACTTTGTTAATCTGGGCAATGTCTGAGCCAGCATGACTCAGTTGTCACTCTCTTCCAGAGGTTTTTGTGGGCAAATGTAGTGTAAGCGCGAGGGGTTCAGCCCAAGACCCCTATTTGACCCCGTCCACCAAGACCCGAATCCCAGACCCCCTGCTCCATGGCAGAGTGGAGCCCGAGCACCTCCCAGAGTTAGCCTCTGCTCCTGGTGGGCTCTGCCCAACTTCCAGCAGCGTCCTGCTGATTCTTGCACCCAGCGTCTTCTCAGTAAATCTAAAAGCCAGCTGAATGGGAAGAACAAGATCAGGGCCATCAGCACATTTGTCCTACCAATCATTAGATACCCAGCCACAATAGTGTGCTGGCCAAGGACTGAACTGGAAGCAGCTGACATCAAGACTCAGACGCACACAAACAATAATTTATTAAGTTTCTGAAGTGGGTATATTTAAAAGTAGAGGCAGATAGGTTATTGATTAGAAATGGTTTGAAGGTTATGGGGAGAAGGCAGAAGAATGGGATTGAGAGGAAAAATAAGTAAGCCATGATCAATAAGCAGAGCAAACTCAATGCCACAAATAGCCTAGTTCTGGTCCTATGCCTCACTTTGGTAAAAATATATAAAGTGAAATTGAGTGAACTGGGTTATTCTGAACATGTGGGGTATGCACCTTTGCCCTATGGCCATGCAAATTTCCTCTGGTGCTCTGGTTTTCTCTCATGTTCCAAGGAGGTGCTGGTTAAAGGTTAACCAGCTACTACAAGTTGCCTTTACTCAATGAGACAGTAGGAGAATCAGGGCATGTTAGTTGATGTGTTTCAGAGGATAGGTTCAAGGAAAGTACAGGTAAGTGAGAGAATAGAATGGCTCTTAGAATCAGTACAAGTTCAGTCAGTTGAATGTCCTCCTTATTTTCTTACAATGTGAATGGAGATAAGGAATTAGAAATATAATCTTATTGTACGGCAAAGCAGGCATAAGAGGCCAAGTTACTTATTCCTGCTTCTACTTGTAATGTTCCCATTAAGGGATAACAGAAATAAGAGAACCATTCCAAATCATTGTCATTGAGACAGTAACTGACATAAGGAATAAGGTAAATGATCTCTAACTGTTAGAGATTGGTAGTTATAACATTGAGGGCATCACTGAGTCATGGCTGAAAGAGGATCATAGCTGAGAGTTAACATCCAAGGATACACTTTATATCAAAAGGACAGGCAAGTAGGCAGAGGGAGTGGGGTGGCTCTGTTGGTTAAAAAAAATAAATAGAAATCTGTAGAAAGAGATGTACAGCAGAAGATACAGAATTCTTGTGTGTAAAAAGACCTTCAGAACAGTAGCCAGGATGTAGGGTACAAATTAAAATGAACAATAGAAAAAGCATGTAAAAAGGGCAAAGTTACAATAATCATGGGGGATTTTAATATGCAGGTAGATTGGGAAAATGAGGTTGATATTGGATCCCAAGAGAGATTATTTGTAGAATGCCTACGAGATGGCCTTTTAGAGCAGCTTGTGGGTGAGTCCACAAGGAGAATGGCAATTCTGAATTGGGTGTTGTGTAATGAACCAGAATTGATTAGGGAGCTTAAGGTAAAGGTACTCTTAGGAGAGAATGATAATAATATGATAGAATTCACCCTGTAGTTTGACAGAGAAGCTAAAGTCAGATGTATCGGCATTACAGTGGAGTAAAGGGAATTACAGAGGCATGAGAGAAGAGCTAGCCATAGTTGATTGGAATGGAACACTAGAAGGAATGATAGCAGAACAGCAACGGCTGGGAGCAATTCAGAAGGCACAACACAGATACACCCCAAAGACGAGATAGTTTTCTAAAGGGACGATGACACAACCATAGCTGACAATGGAAGTGAAAGACAGCATGAAAGCAAAAGAGAGGGCATGTAATATAGCAAAAATTAGTGGGAAGTTAAAGGATTGGGAAGATTTTAAAAATTAGAGGACAACTAGGAAATCCATAAGGAGATAAAAGGTGAAATATAAAGGTACGCTAGCCAATAATATACAAGAGGATGCCAAAAGTTTTTTTTGAGAAATGTTAAGAGCAAAAGAGAGCCAAGAGTGGATACTGGGTCACAGGAAAATGACACAGGGATGGGAGACAAAAAAAAACACATTAGACAAACTTAAGTATCTTGCACCAGTCTTCACTGTGACAGACAGTAGCGGTATGTCAGAAATTCAAAACTGTAAGGGTACAGGAGTATAGTTGCTGTTATTAAGAAGAACAAGCTTGGGAAGCTGAAAGGTCTGAAGGTAGTTAAGTCACCTGGACTAGATTGACTACACTGCAGGGACCCGAAAGAGGTGGCTGAAGAGATTGTCAAGGCATTAGTAATGATCTTTCTAGAATAACTAGATTCTGGAATGGTTCTTGAGGTCTAGAAAATTGCAAATGTCATTCCACTCTAAGAATCAGAATCAGGTTTAATATCACTGACATAGGTTGTGAAATTTGTTAACTTTATGGCAGCAGTATAATGCAATACATGATAATACAGAAAAAACTGTTTTAGTATATAAATTTAACTATTTTATTTACTTATGTATAAATATAGGTTCAATACCCATTCAGAAATCAGATGGCACAGGGGAAGAAGCTATTCCTGCCTTGTTGAGTGTGTGCTTTCTGGCTTCTGTACTTCCTCATGGTAACAATGAGAAATGATGTCCTAGGTGGTGGGGTTTCTTAATGATGGACACCGCCTTTTTGAGGCGCAGCACCTTGAAGATGTCTAAGATACTATGCAGGCTAGTGCCCATGATGGAGCTGACTAATTTTTCAACGCCCTGTAGTTTGCTTCGATCCAGTGCAGTAGCAGCAACCCCCCCCCCCCCCACCCCATACCAGACAGTGATGCAGCAATTAGAATGCCTCCTACGGTACGTCTGTGGAAATTTACAAGTGTTTGAGGTGACATACTAAATCTCCTCAAACTCCTAATGAAATATAACTGCAGTGTTGTTTTCTATATAGTTGTATCGATAGGTTGGGACCAGGTTAGGTCCTTAAAGATATTGGCACTCGGGAATTTGAAATTGCTCACCCTCTCCACTTCTGATCCCTCTATGAGGACTGGTGTGTGTTCCCTTGTCTTACCCTTTCTGAAGTCCACAATCAGCTCTTTGGTTTTACTGACATTGTGTGCAAGGTTATTGCTGCGATACCATTCAACTAGCTGGTACATCTCACTTCTGTACGCCCTCTTGCCATCATCTGAGATTCTGCCAACAATGGTTGTATCATCAGCAAATTTATAGATGACATTTGAACTGTGCCTAGCCATACAGTCATGGGCATAGAGAGAGCAGAGCAGTGGGCTACACAGATGTCCCTGAGGTGCACTAGCGTTGACTGTCAGCGAGATGGAGGTGTTATTTCAGAATACAGAAGGACTTAGACAGATCAGGAGAATTAGTAAAGAAGTGGCAGGTGGAGTATAGTGTAGGGAAGTACCGCATATAGTTGTGCACTTGGTAGAAGGAATAAAAGCATATTCCTTCTAAACAAGGAGAAAAATCAAAAATTAAGAGGTACAAAGGGACTTGGGAGTCTGTGTGCAGGATTCCATAAATTAAAACTTGCAGGTAGAGTAGGCAGAAAGGAAGGAAAATGCAATGTTAGTATTTATCTTGAGAGGATGAGTACACAAAAGCATGGATGTAATGCTAAGACCTTAAAAGGCATTCAACAGACCCCACTTGCAGTACTGTGAGCAGTTTAGGGCCCTTTATCAGAGAAACAATGTGCTGGCATTGGAAAGGGCCCAGAGAAGGTTTACAAAGAATGATTGCTGAAGTTTATAAGAATGAGAGGGGATCTCATTGAAATCTATCAAAAATTGCAAGGTCTGGATAGAGTTGATGTTGAAAGGATATTTCCAGTAGTGGGTAGTCTGGGGCCAAACGGCACAGCCTCAGAATAGAGGGACATCCATTTAGAATATGCATGAGGAGGAATTTCTTTAGCCAGAGGGTAGTGAATCTGTGGAATTCTTTGCCACAGAGAGTCATGAGGGCCAAGTCATATGTTATATTTAAAGTGGAGGTTGATAGGTCCTTCATTAGTCAGGGCGTCAAGGGTTAGGAGAAGATGATAGTGTAATGGGATTGATAATGGAATGCTAAAGCCTAATTCTGCTCAAGTCATGTGGTCTCAAATTGATGAGTCAAGTTTGATTTTTGTGGTTGCTCAGGTAGGAGTTTTTTTTGTAACTATTGCCTATCCAAGGAAGATTCAAGATTATTTATCACATGTACATCAAAGCATACACAGTAAATCGCATAGTTTATGTTAACAACCAACACACCAATGGTGCACTGGAGACAGCTCACAATTCCCATATCTTGTTCATCCTGAAGGAATATTCATGCATTTAGTATCTGCATTTTTAAATATTAAGAAACATCTCATGGAGGATAGTCAGTAAAGAAAAATATTTCTAGGAGATATCAACTAGATTGTGCAGAATTATTAATCAATTATTAAATGGATCCTTAATGCAGGACTAGTTTACTGTACTTTTTTCAGAGTTTGTTTACATGATATCTGAATTATTAAATGCTGCTAAAATAAGACTAATGACAACTCCGAATGAAGGTGGACTCCAAATTCCCAGCAGCCAATTGTGACAAATGAGAAGAACACTTGAAAAGCTGATCCTCCTCTTCTTCATACATTGCCTTCAAAACTAAAAGAAATCGGATAAAAAGGACATCACAACAGTTCCCGCGAATAATCACAGAACGACTATAAACAACAAAACACTTTCTACTTAAAATCAACGACTACACCTTACTCTCAGGACACTTTCCCAGGAGCCTAATGTCTTTAGCAAGGCTGTGCAAGGAGTCTGATGTTAAACCCTGCCCACCCCCACAAGTGCTTCTACAGTTATGAAATAAGGATCTCATTACCCCACACATGAAGAACTGTCTATGAGAGATGGTGCAAGCTGAATGGGAGCCAGTGGCAGGCTGTGCCACTGAGATGCAAGGTTTAGAATGCTGGTAGGGTGAACACAGACCTTTCCTGGGGACTTAAAAATGACTGGTATAACAAATTGCCCAGCTCCCACAATCTCTCTCATCACCTTTTGGATGTAACACCATCTGGTAGGTTCAGGTCTCCTAATTTTTTGCACAGCTCCCCACACCCCAGAGGTTCCTCTCTGATAATAAGCTCAACAGCCAGAAGTTACAGCAGTGATTCAAGCCAGATTCCTGGTACAGCCATGCATAGTGCTCAAACTGTGCACGTCTTCAAAATGGCATGTGCTCATGAGCTTTTGGACCCTGGGACTGAAAATGCCATAATGAATCAGCACTTTGAGGAGCAGAGCTAAGTAGGGTAACTGGGCACTTAAAAGTACTTCATTGGCTGAAAGTATTTCCTGAAAACAATATGGAAAAAACTATATTAATGCAAGATCATTTTCTTTATTAAAGGACACTTTGAAAGAAGTAAAAAGCTTATCATCTTACTACTATCATTTTTATAATTGTGAGCACAATATAGCTGCAGCTTTCCAACAGCCTGCAGCTTAACCCTGTTTCGTAGATCACCCATAGACAATTAGGACAGCACATTCTATTCTGTAATTTATCTATAAGAAGCTGGTGACACAGAGTCAAACAAAAGATATAAATCTATTGAACAATTTCATTTTTCTTGAGAAAAACATGCATGCGTCAAGTGCTATCAACTACATCACGACAAGCTACCTGTACATTCTTTCGAACTCAAATGAGTTTTCAAAATTCAGGCAAGCAGAAGCCAGGGGCATCTCTGAAGTAGGAAAACAAAATGTATTGTGGTATATCCACCAAATGCTACGATGGATTCCTGCCAGTCAACTAAAATGGCCACAGCTGGTTGCATGATAAAACTTGGCTGCTTGCCTTCGTCTCTTAGTTGCATCACTAGTGACCTTGGAAAACTGCCACTGCACCTATCCCAAGGTACACTGCTCATTTTCCATTAACTGACCAGAACCACTACAAAATTAAAACTGTTTCTTTGACCTTACTTTTCAAATGAGAAATTGCATTCTTAAACACTTTATAATCACCCAATGAGAGTGACAGTGTCTCACTCACAACCACATTTTAGTATCTCCCATAGCCAATAGATACTGGAAGTGTAGCAGATCAAATTTATCTGGGATGTAATCTGCTGCAGTAATAATATTCAGATGCCACAAAAAACTCTGAACTGCATAAGGTACCGATAATGAATAGAGCAGCAGAAATTTAAACTGAATGAGGAACTTTTGTTTCATTTTGAATTTTAATATATTAATATGTTTCCATGGCACTGCGCAAAAGTAAACAAAGCAAAAATGATGATACTAAGCATGCAGTAGAGTTGGTTCAAAAGAATATTAAGATAAAGCTGAAAGGCATAGGGATAGGAATTACAGAACCTGATAATTGGGCAGCTTAAAGCATTGTTCCCAATGGCAAAGGTACAGGAATTCTGGGTCCACACAGAAGATACCCTCACCAGTGACATTTCATCTCTGTCAAGGAATGAACCAAGTTTCTCCCTCCCCACCCCCAGTCAATTTTGATTTGACTACTTTTAGATTTTCCATTCAATTCTGGAGCATTAATCTTATTCTTTTTCTTTGTCTACATATTTCGTTTGATATTCAGCCCTCTTTCTGAGAATTTATTTCCCCTTACTAGAAGGGTTACATTAAGTTCTGGTTAGATCCTATCTGAAACAGAACTTTCATTTCTGCGCTGCACCTCAGGAAGACAAAACTGACTTAGGCAGAGTACTGAATGTAATTTTACCATCATAATAATGGAATAGATTGCAAGAACAGATAGCATGATGGTAGTTTATATCCCTGGGCTATCAAAGGATAAAGTGTGATCTATTTGTCATGACAAAAGAAACATGAAAATTGGAGCTGAGGTTTTAAGGACAGTATTAGGAACCTTTTTTTCATCCAAGTGGCAGTGAAACCTTCCCTCCAATGCTCCTGAAGCTATGTCAGGACTGCTGAAATCCCCCAATCCCCCATCATTTTGTGATTGTTGCTTAAGATATCCAGCACCTGTATCTTTTGTGTTGGTGAACACAGCTTATCTACAGATCAGCCATGAACAGCAGAAAAATGAAAATATTAATTTTAACAATGGAGATGCAGAAGACAAAAATAGTTTTATTGCACAATCACTTCTCTTACTACAGCAAACAGCAACAATGATCTCTATCAAGATTGTTCAAAAGTCTATTTCTGTATTTTAAAAAATGATAACACATCAAGATAAACCAATTTATTGAAGCACTCAAGCCTATGCCAGCTACTAGGAGACAAATCCAGAATCCCTGTGCTTCTACTTCCTGCAAATTACTCTTTCTTGAGTATTTATTCATTACTCTTGATTGATTCTGTTTACAGCAATTCAGCAGGCAGAGTTTCAGATCACGATTAGCCTGTAAATAAAAACACTATTCCTCACATCCACCCTGTATCATTCATTCAATTTTTAAAATGTGTTTCTCTTTATTAACCCCATCTAAACCAGTCATGATTAAGTGCATCTCTTTCAACACCTCTCTCAACCTTCCTTAATTCAACACTGATTTTATTAGACCCAATTGTTGAAATCTTTCTTTCCTTGAATCATTCCAGTCAATCTTTTCTGGATGCTCAGATCTTTACATCCTTCTAAATTTAAGGATCCAAAAACTGGATACAACTCTCCAGATGTAATCTCTGCTCACCATGTAACTCTACTACTTTTTTGTTCTTTAAGTCTTTAGCTATGAATCCCAGGGTCTCATATGCTTTACTACCTTTCTCTTAACTTGCCCTGTCATTTTCAAAGACAAGTCCCTCTGATCTTGCACATCCTTTAGAACAATTACTTTTTGTTAATTGTTTGTTCAAAATGCATGCTTTCTTGCATAACTTATGTTTACTTCATGTTTTCTTGTTAATGTTGTGTCTCTGTCTGATTTTTGGCTTAAGATGACACTACTGGAGGACAGCAACAGCTTACTGACACTTCGAAGGCAAGAAATTTGACTAAAACATTATTAATAATATCTTTTCAGAGGTAAATTATGATAAACCATTTCTGCAAACAATGAAAAAGCCAGTAAAGGTGAAGTGAATTTGAGGGAAGAGAAAAGGGGTGCGTTGCAAAATTGATGCAGATGGAGCTCGAGTACGCAGGAGGAGTTGAGGCAAAGGAATTTCGATGCCCATCCAGCTAACCCAGGTGCAAGGTTGGATCACACTAAGCACTGAGTGGCTTGAAGAAGTTAAGAATGGTGTAGTCTTGGCCCAGAGCGCTTTGCTGCAACAGGGCCTGGATCCCAATGTAAGGTATGATCCGCTGTTTGGACAATTTAAACACTGGCTCAGATAGACTGGAAAGGCAGGGTGTCAGGACCAGAGGCATGCCAATTTTGCACTGAGGCTGTGAGACAGCGCTGGCCGCTGTGCTTCATGTCTGTGAGCTTCGTGGTGATCTGCCCCGCAATTATGATGAACTGAAATTGAGGCTTTGGGCCTACTCCAGGTATTCAGATCTAGGAATTTGGTTCCGATTGCTGTTGCTCACTTCCACTGTTCGTATGATTTGCGTTTTATTTTCTGTTTTTAAAATTGGGTTCTTTCGGGTTTCTTGATTTGTAGCTGCCTGTAAGCAGACAAATCTCAAGGTTGTATAATTTATACATGCTTTGATATTAAATGTATTTTGAATCTTGAATCTAATGCTATGTGCCTGTGATGCTGCTGCAAGTTTTTTCAATGCACCTGCATATCACAATAAACTCATCCTCTTGCTCTTTCTGCCAAAGTGCATCACTTCACACTTTCCTATATGAAATTTCATCTGCCATTTATCTACCCATTCAGCCAACCTTTGTCTTCTTGCAATCAACTCCATTTTCTGGCTTCTCACCTTCTCTCACAGCAGTACTATATTTAGAAATTCAGCTGTTTATCAGTATAACGTCAATAACCCACAATAATAATATCAAGATATTGAATTTAAATGTTGAGGAACTGTTAATCTCAGCAGTGAAGAAATTCCAAAAAAAGAAATTTAAACATTTGGAACTATGTATAAAAACGTATACAAATCAGCCAATTATGTTGGCGCATGGCCAAGTGGTTAAGGCCTTGGTCTAGTGATCTGAAGGTTGCCAGTTTGAGCCTCAGCTGAGGCAGTGTGTTGTATCCTTGAGCAAGGCACTTAACCACACAGTGCTCTGCGATGACACCAATGCCAAGCTGTATTGGCCCTAGTGCCCTTTCCTTGGACAACATCGATGGCATGGACAGAGGAGACTTGCAGCATGGGCAACTGCCAGTCTTCCATACAACCTTGCCTAGCCCTACACCCTGGAAACCTCCCAAGGCGCAAATCGATGGTCTCATGAGACTAATGGATGCCTATACAAAGAACATAGAACAGTGCAGAGGAACAAGCGCTTTGGTCTTTTTGGCAACAAATTTTACAACATACACTCAGTGGCCACTTTATTAGGTATACCAGTATACTCGCTTGTCAATGCAAATACCAAATCAGCCAATCATGTGGCAGAAACACAATGCATAAAAGCATGCAGATGTGTTCAAGTTGTTCAGACCAAACATCAGAATGGGGAGAAAATGTGATCCAAATGACTTCAACTGTGGAATGATTATCAGTGCCAGACAGAATATCTCAGAAGCTGCTAATTTCTGGGATTTTCACACACAACAGTCTGCAGGGTTACAGAGAAGGGTATGAAAAACAAGAAACACCTTGCTATTGAGAGTGGTCAGAGGAGAATGCCCAGACTGGTTAAAGTTGACAGTAACTCAAATACACGTTATGACAGTGATGTGCAGAAGAGCATTTCTGAATGTACAACACAGTGAACCTTGAAGTGGGTGGGTAACAGCAGCAGATGACCACGCCTGGCTCCACTCCTATACCTAATAAAGTGGCCACTGAGTGTATGTCAGTGATCATACACGATTTTGATTTGATTATCTGTGCTGACCATCAAGCCAACCTAATACCATCTGTCTGCATGTGCCCTTATCCCTCCATCTCCTGCCTGGTAACTTGCCTGACTAGATGCCTCTTAAAAGTTGCTATCATGCTACTTCCCTGGCAGCACCTCCCAGTTTGTGTCAAAAAACTTGCCTCGTAAATGTCCTTTAAACTTTCCCCCTCTACCTTAAAGCTAAGCCCTTTAGTATTTGATAAATCCAAAAAGAAACTTGAATTGTTATTGTAGTTTTATTAATAACTACAGTCACAATGCCAAAGCTGAATTTGTAAAGAAATTTGGGCATGGATAAACTACAGGAGCTTTGTCTGATTCATGACCCCAGCTCTATTAACACTAAGTGCTACAAACAATACGGAAATCTTGATCTCACTTTTGTCAGGAGCAACATTCTGATGTTAAGCTTCAAGATAGTTATACACAACTGTGACCCATTGAGGTCCAAGTCCAACCACCTGTGTCAAAATGGTATGTTTCTGGAGTCACTTCAATTTCAAGAAAGCAAACTGTCAGCATGACAACATGCCTTGATAAGACAGTGGTAGACATCAAACCCAAAAAAGAAAAATACAAGTTGCCAGAGATATTTCACTAAGCTGTCAAACAAACTTCATACAGGGGTTCACACCAGCTCTAAACACTGGACTAAACATCTGAGATTATTAAGTTCTCAATACCAGTCTTTGAAATGTTCCAATGGCATTTTGAATTTAGATTCAGTGTCAAAACTGAAAATGTTTTGCAGTATTCAAATCCTATTTTAGAAGTGTCATAGATAATTATTGATAACCATATAGTAAACTCATTGTTTCATATAAAAAGCAGTATTTTCTGGATGTTACTCCTGCTCAATAAAAAAAAGTGCAAGTGGAACAGCCATTGTGTGAGGCTGGCATTATTAGAGTGGTCTGGCTTTGGCTCAGCAGGCTTGGGAGAGAACAGGTTGAAGCTCCAAGTTTCTAGTAAGTTTTTTTTCTGTCAATACAGAGCAAGTGCACTGAGAATGGATCCGGAGGTAGAATCATGTTCTTAGTGTGAGGTATGGGATCTCTGGGAGACTTCCAAGTTTCCCTAACAACTGTGTCTGCACAAAGAGCACTGAACTGCAGAAAAATGAGGAGTTGATAGATAGGAGCTACAAGAAGGTAGTCACCCCTAAGCTGCAGGAAGCAAATTCCTGGATGACTGTCAGAAGAGAGAAAGGGAATAGACAGTGCAGAGTACCCCTGTGGCTGTTCCCCTCAATAATAAGTATATTGCTTTGGATACTGTTGGGGGAAAGAGAACAACCGACCAGGGAGATGCCACAGGACCCAAGTCTGTGGCTCAAGAGGGAAGGGGGAGAAGAGGAGTGCAGTAGAGATAGGGAATTCCATAAAGGAGCAGAAAGCAGATCCGGTGGACATGAAAGAGACATCCAGATGATATGTTTTCTCCCAGGTACCAGGGCCAAGAATGTTTTGGATCGAGTACACTGCATTCTAAGCATTAAGGATGAGGTTTCAGGGTGGAGGAACATGATAAAATAGGCCAAAGTCAACATGGTTTCCTTAAGGGGAAATCTTGCATGACAAATCTGTTGGAATTCTTTGAAGAAGTAACAAGCAGGATAGACAAAAGAGAATCAGTGGCTGTTGTGCACTTGGATTTTCAGAAGGCCTTTGACAAGGTGCCGCACATGAAGCTGCTTAACAAAGGCCCACAGTATTACGGGAAAGGTACTAGAATGGACAGAAGATCGTCTAAGTGGCAGGAGGTAAAGAGTGGGAATAAAGGGAGGCTTATCTGGTTGGCTGCCTGTGATTAGTGATGTACCGCAGGGGTCGGTGTTGGGACCACTTCATTTTGCATTAAATGCCAATGATTTGGATGAAGGAATCGATGACTTTGTGGGCAAGTTTGCAGGCGGTACGAAGATAGTTGGAAGGGCAGGTAGTATTGAGGATGCAGGATGCCTACAGAAGGAATTAGACATATTGGGACTGGGCAAAGTAGCAGATGGAATATAATGTAGGGAAGTGCACAGTCAAGCACTTTGGCAGAAGGAATAAAGGTGTCGCCTACAGAAGGAATTAGACATATTGGGACTGGGCAAAGTAGCAGATGGAATATAATGTAGGGAAGTGCACAGTCAAGCACTTTGGCAGAAGGAATAAAGGTGTCGACTATTTTGTAGATGGTGAGAAGAGGGAATTGGCAGTCCTCATGCAAGATTTCCTAAAGGTCAACTTGGGGTTGAGTTGGAAGACAAATACAATATTAGCATTCATTTCATGAGGACTAGAATACAATTTTTTTTCTTATTTTCCATCTGTTTTTCACCTTAAATGTCTCCCAGAGGGTTCCTGGAAGCGAGTGCGTACCCTGATGCTTAATGCGAAGAAACTTTGAGATGAGTGCAAGCCAATGTTCGACTCTATTTCACTGGTTAAAGCGCCCATTATTACTGGTTAAAGTGTCAAGGAAGATTGAGACATCAGGGTGAATGGGGATGGCAAGTGAGAGTTCAACGCCGACTGCCTTCCTTTTGATCACTACCATGGAGGGGTCTGTGAGCGGCTTATCGCTGTGCAGCTTGCTGTAGCAGGCGTGTAGGCCTCTCTGCCTCGTGTGGTGTCCCTCTCTTTCGATAAATGCCAGTGATATCGGAAGACGGTATTGTTGTTCTGCATTTATGAATTGGACTACTGTGTTATGGACCGCGGAATTTATCAGATTGATTGCTTTTATACTTTTTTTTTGTCGCCCATTCCTTTTCAGTTTTATTGTGCGAGGGCAAGTGTTTGAGGGTTGATGTTCTGTTGTGTCCTGTTAGTTCTTTTGTGTGGAGGAGGGGCTGTTTATTGGGAAGGTTAATATTCATGTTCCGTTTTGTGTGGGGGGAGGTAGGTCTTAGAGACTGATGATTGGGGTGCCATTCTTTTTTATGTGGGGGGGGCAGGTGGATTTGATGCTTCTCTCTGAATGACTTTCATGTTCTTGTTTCATGACTAACTGGAGAAGACAAATTTCAGAGTTGTATATGGATACATGCTTTGATAATAAATTAACCTTTTAACCTTTGAAAAGTGAGGATGCAATGCTGAGGCTTTACAATATATATTAATGACTTAGACGAGGGAATTAAAGGCAGCATCTCCAAGTTTGCGGATGACACGAAGCTGGGCGGCAGTGTTAGCTGTAAGGAGGATGCTAAGAGAATGCAGGGTGCCTTGGATAGGTTAGGTGAGTGGGCAAGTTCATGGCAGATGCAATTTATTGTGGATAAATGTGAAGTTATCCACTTTAGTGGCAAAAACAGGAAAACAGATGATCTGAATGGTGGCCGATCAGGAAAAGGGGAGGTGCAACAAGACCTGGGTGTCATTGTACACCAGTCATTAAAAGTGGGCATGCAGGTACAGCAGGCGGTGAAAAAGGCAAATGGTATGCTGGCATTCATAGCAAGAGGATTCGAGTACAGGAGCAGGGAGGTACTACTGCAGTTGTACAAAGCCTTGGTGAGACCACACCTGGAGTACTGTGTGCAGTTTTGGTCCCCTAATCTGAGGAAAGACATTCTTGCCATAGAGGGAGTACAAAGGAGGTTCACCAGATTGATTCCTGGGTTGGAAGGACTTTCAAATGATGAAAGACTGGATCGACTAGGCTTATATTCTCTGGAATTTAGAAGATTGAGGGGGGATCTTACTGAAATGTATAAAATTCTAAAGGGATTGGACAGGCTAGGTGCAGGAAGATTGATCCCGATGTTGGGGAAGTCCAGAACGAGGGGTCACAGTTTAAGGATAAAGGGGAAGCCTTTTAGGACCGAGATGAGGAAAAACTTCTTCACACAGAGAGTGGTGAATCTGTGAAATCCTCTGCCACAGGAAACAATTGAGACCAGTTCATTGGCTATATTTAAGAGGGAGTTAGATATGGCCCTTGTGACTAAAGGGATCAGGGGGTATGGAGAGAAGGCAGATACAGGGTTCTGAGTTGGATGATCAGCCATATGATCATACTGAATGGCGGTGCAGGTTCAAAGGGCCGAATGGCCTACCCCTGCACCTATTTTCTATGTTTCTATAAGGCATTGGTCAGATTGCACTTGCAGTAATGTGAGCAGTTTTGTATTGGGGCGCCTTATCCAAGGAAAGATGTAAACAACAGGAATTCTGCAAATGCTGGAAATTCAAGCAACACACATCAAAGTTGCTGGTGAATGCAGCAGGCCAGGCAGCCTCTCTAGGAAGAGGTACAGTCGACATTTCAGGCCGAGACCCTTCGTCAGGACTAACTGAAGGAAGAGTGAGTAAGGGATCCCTTAGTCCTGCCGAAGGGTCTCGGCCTGAAACGTTGACTGCACCTCTTCCTAGAGATGCTGCCTGGCCTGCTGCGTTCACCAGCAACTTTGATGTGTGTTCCAAGGAAAGATGTGCTGGCATTGGAGAGAGCCCAGGGGATGTTCACAAGAATGACCCCAGGAATGAAAGGGTTAACAAATGAAGACTGATGGCTCTGTCTGACAGGGTTGAGAGGCATGATGGAATGGCAGAGCAGACTTGATGGGCTGAACGGCCCAATTCCGCTCCCATATCTTAAGGTCTAATTAATGCTCACACTCTTAATTGGATAGGGTCTGTCGGGAAAAAAAAAGCACAAAGAACAAAAGCAGATGCAGGACACATGGCTCCAGGTGCATGCTCAGCCAGTCAATAACAATTGATCCTTTGCTTCATCCATTTCATTGCCTTAAATCCTGAAATTATAAATCTCAACCATGGACATCGGTTTAAAAAATGGCTTATAAATCTCGAGAAATCTCTCCTCACCTCAGTCCTCTCAGAACGCCAAAAAAAAATCTCAGAGTTAACGTCTCAGGACTGATGGAAGGTCATCAACTAGAAATGTTAACTAAGCTTTTCCTTGCTGATTGTTTTCAGCATTTCCATTCTTATCTCCAATTTCCAGCATGTGCAGTTTTTCCCATATTGCTGTATAACTGAGAACAATCTTTATGACTTACCTTCAAATAAGATCTTGCATTTAAGATTGTTAGCATTGAGCCACTTTTCAATCAGTTTCTCTCCAAGATTCTTCCACCTCAGTTGCCAGGCCAGCACCCAAAATGAAAAGAGCAGGAAAGTCAAGATACACCTGTCCGTCTGGCTCCATGAATGAGCACGTCATGAATAATGAATCACAGGTTTCAGAATTCAGTATAAGTATTGGGATTATCACAATTCTGCTGTGTTTGCAGTAAACTTATATCAACATTTGCATGTTTCATTTGAAAACAATCCACTGCCAAAGCCACAATGAAATCCATTAATTTCATTGTTATTTCTAGGAGGAAATTCATACTTTGAGAAAATGAGAACATGAAAAGGCATAGTTCTGCTCTGCTAGTAACGTAAATAATCTGCATCATCAGTAAAAGGAATCTGCAAGATTAAGTTTATACGTTACAGTTAGTGGGCCACAAAAAAGATTGAACTAATTCCTGTAACAACTTCCAACCGCCAAAGCAACACACACAAAATGCTGGAGAAACTTAGCCGTGCAGGGAGCATCTATAGAAAAAAGTACACAGTCGATGTTCTGGGCCGAGACTCTTCTTCAGGTCCTGATGAAGTGTCTCGGCCTGAAATATTGACTATTTACTTCCACAGAAGCTGCCTGACCTGCTGAGTTCCTCCAGCATTTTGTGTATGTTGGTTTGGATTTCCAGCAACTGCAGATTTTCTCATGTTCCAGCTACCAAGTTGCTTTATGATGCAGAGCAAAACCTGACTTGATTATGTCTCCACAAAACCCTACAGCATTGAGTTCAGGCTTTTGATTATATATATATATAAATAAAAATAAAGGTTAGCGCTCACTGTTCTATGCACTAAATGCATAAAGAGGAATGAATGGAGAATTATTTTGTCCTGTTGAATTTACCTTTTGGTCATGCATCTAAACCCAGCATCAACTAATAGGGTTAAGTGTTTTTTTTCCTGTCTTCGATATTTATAAATTAAAACTGTTTCGCACTTTTATTCAAGGTCATTGTGTACCTGTGATCAGAGCTCAAAACTATTCTTTGTATGTTGCAAATTAAGTCCGTCATGGAAATAGCAACTTGGCAAAAGGGTGTTTTAAGCAAAGGATAGAAAATAAAAAATTGCCAACTTAAAGCTCTGAAAACATTTTTTTTAAATGTTAATGCCTGTTAATTCATTATTGAGAGGGCATAGTTACAAATGTTCTGTTCATAGCTTGTATCTTTATACAGCTTTCCACTTTCAATCTGACATTAATGAACAAATGGGATCGTAAAATAAAACGAATTACCAATGCACTGAAAAAGGGGATCATTAATAATTTATAACACTGACAAAGAGTTTATCTCTTGCACCCGTTATCAGACAAGCCTGTTTGTTGTTCTAAACACACTGCATTTCATAACATATGGAAGCTAGAAAGTAAAACCTTTTTGGCACATCTGTGTATATTTTTAAAACAACGTCCTTCTTCGGTGATCTACTGCGCTCTTAACAGTTTTTTTAAAATACAGTAACACAGTCCGTCAATGGTGACGGCGGGCATGCATTTGACCCACCGTCCCTGTGCTGGTTCTTTACTAAAGCAGTTCGCCCCAATCCTAATACTGCTTTTAATGTCAAATTAAAATTCAACATTCAGTCGAAAAGAGTAAAAAAAATAAGCATTACTATTACCAGAGCTGGGTTTCAAGTCTTGCAAGACATCAGACCTCCTTCCATCTCAAAGCTTTATTTCGTTGCTATTTTACTTCTTCTGACAGTGGCTCTTCCCCCTGCATGTTTAAAAAGCTGAGAAATACCAGCCGATTCCCAGCTTTCCCAACAACGCTTCCTCTGCCATCGCGTTTCTAGGGACCTATAGCAACCGGAAGCTGGATGGGAGGGGTAGTCGCTCCTTGGCTGACGTCGGCGGTCGGCGCCGACAAGTGACGTAGACGGTGTTCGACAACCACGAGCAGGGAACGATGGTAAGGTTGTCGCCGAATCGGTGGGTTGAGGTCTCTGCGCTCTGGGTTGTTTCTGTGGGATTTTCGGGTGAATCTTCTTCAAAGGCGCTTAGGGACCTCTGGGACTGTGCCGGTCTTTCGGCCCACAACGCTAGCTCCGAGCACGATGCTGAATGAAACGAAATCTCTCTTCCCCCTGCCCACGATCCTCATTTCCCCCTTCATAAAGTCATATCCCTCCATCGAAAGAGTCATACAGTATGGAACAGGTCCTTCGGCCCAGCTGGTTTATTCCTCTCTTAAACTGCTCCCATTTGCCCCATTTCCTTTTTTTTTAAACCCAAGTACCTTTTAAATCTTGTTGATGTACTTGTCTCAAGCATTTACTCTGTCAACTCTGACCACTCGCTGGGTGGAAAACTTTGTCCCTCAGGATCCTATTAAATCCCTCCCCTCTCACCTTAGAGTTTAAGAAATTAACACATTTCGTTCTTGAGTCTCCAACGCCGAACAAAAGCCTGCATTCCCTGTCTGTTAAATACCTTGCCCGGTCTGCTAACGCTACCACCCTTCGTGGTCTGTTTCAGGCACTCACTACTGTGTAATACAAAACCCTGACTGTGTGGCTTCTTCGAACTCCTCCCCCCCCCCCACCTTAAACGCATGTCCTCACAACTTGATATTTGCACCCCTGGGGGAAAAAATCTGTCTTGCTGACCTTATCTATGCCTCTCATAATCTTGTAAACTTCTATCAGGTCTCGCCTCAGCCTCTGCTGCTGTAGTAAAAGCAACCCAAATTTGTCCAACCACTGGCATTGAGAGCAGCAATAAACGTCTTCCATCTCTGGAGGCTTTCAGGGCTTCCTTCATCAGAATCAGGTTTATTATCACCAGCATGTGACGTGAAATTTGTTAACTTAATTGCAGCAATTCAGTGCAATACAAAATATAGAAGAAAAAAGGTAAAATAATAATGATAAATAAATAAGTCTTATTCAGTATACTTTATACAGTATATGTATATTGAATAGATTAAAAATCATGCAAAAAACAAATACTATATATAATTTAAAAAAACTAGTGTCCAAGGGTTCAATGTCCATTCAGGAATCGGATGGCAGAGGGGAAGAAACTGTTCCTGAATTGCTGAGTGTGTGCCTTCAGGCTTCTGTACCTCCTACCTGATGGTAACAGTGAGAAAAGGGCATGCCCTGATTGCTGAAGGTTCTTACTAATGGATGTTGCCTTTCTGAGACACCACTCCCTAAAGATGTCCTGGGTACTTTGTAGGCTAGTACCCAAGATGGAGCTAACTAAATTTAGAACCCTCTGCAGCTTCTTTCAGTAGCCCCTCCATACCAGTGATGTAGCCTGTCAGAATGCTCTCCAGGGTACGTACATCTATTTAAGTTTTTGAGTGTATTTGTTGACATGCCAAATCTCTTCAAACTCCTAATGAAATATCACCACTGTCTTGCCTTCTTTATAGCTGCATCAATATGTTGGGACCAGGTTAGATCCTCAGAGATCAAGTCAGTAGCGTCGCGATTTTCACTACTGTCAGTCATGAAAGTCCTGGGTGGAGACTCAGGAATACCATCGCACACAGATGTAGAAGGATTCTTCATTGCTGTTTCTGTATTAGTTTTGTTTTACCAGTCAAGGTTGTTAGCCCTGGACCACTCTTAGTCTGTCTTCTACCCTTTAACCTGGTTGGCATGGGTTGACCTACCAACAGCCAAAGCACAGAGCTCTGACTCCAGCCAACATAGCTCTCCAGGTCATTGAGGCACACAAGCCTCCAAACCACAACCAGGTTGTGGTCTTCTTGGAAGAACCTCTTGTAGCACGTACCCTGTAGGAAGAATCCTGGTAAATGTTGTGCACCCGTTCTAAAGCCACCATGTCCTTTGTGTACCAAAGATGCACACATTATTCCATGTGTAGCCAAACCAAAATTTCATATAGCTGCAATTTACTTCCTGACTCTCATACTCAATACTCCCAACAGTGAAGGCAAGTGTACTTTTACCACCCTACCTGCTTGTATGGCTACCTTATGTGAGCTACGGTACTGTGCAAAAGACTTAGGCACATATATATAACTAGGGTGCCTAAGACTTATGCACAGTACCGTATTTGTCAACATGGAGAGGAGAGCAAATTTATAAATCTGGCAGGACCAAAGGATGTTAGGAGTGGTCAGAGCGGAGCTCTGTACGAAGGGTATGTGTCGGGTGTCAGAGAAGTGCTAGGGGTGGGGGTGGCACAAGTGCAGACACACCCAGCCCTGAGACACCAGGCAAGGCCGTCTGATTCCAAACAGTTGGTTTATTGATCATTGTAGAATGTCTCTCATGCTTCCCACTCCTTCCCCCTTTCCAAACCATGACTCCCCTCTCCCCGCCTCCTTTCCCCTCTCGGTCCACAACTGAGACCCATATCAGAATCAGGTTTATCATTGCTCACATATGTCATGAAATTTGATTTTTTTCTTTTCTTTCTTTTTCAATCTTTTTATTAATTTCAGCATCTTAAACATTATAGAAAATAGATACAGAGCAATTGGGATTATATGATTGATAAGAAATTTGATTTTTTTTGTGGCAGCAGCACGGTGGAATACATAAAATTACTACAGTACTGTGCAGAAGTCTTCTGCACCCATAAGTTCCTGTAGGAACCATGTATCTGTTCTCTATTTGCTTTGTATTCTGTTTTACCTGTTTATTATGGTAACTGGTCACATTAAGGGGGTGTGCTAAAAGTGAAGAGAATAAGTTACATACTCTTGCTTATTTTGTGGCAATTTATAGTTTGGGACAGGCAAAGTTCATACCTTTGCTGACCACTTAATATCACTTCAAGATTGTATATTTGCTAATTGCTAATGAAGGATTGAAAAAGGGAATTCGAGTCTTTGGAACAATCATATTGGAGATGAGGATGTGTCATGCAAGTAGAACAACCCCATGGTGGTCTTAGGCCAGCAGCAATTGTTTTGTTTTGATTTTGAATTAGTTTTGCTGCTAAGACTGGATGTACTGGACTCCAAACCCCCTCCGTTCATCTTTCCCCTGTTCCACTTTCCTAACTAATCTTCGGACCCTTTTCAGAGTGCATATTGCCTTCTCATCGAATTTTAAAATCAAATGTGGAGCTTGGGCTGAGTAGATTTTTCATGGAAGACCTGTTGGTGTTTGTGCCTGCTGTGAATTGGAGAAGATTCATGATGCCTTTGTAACCACTAGAGATTCTGCACATGCTGGAAATTTTGAGCAACAGACAAAATGCTGGGGGAACTCACCAGGTCAAGCAGGATCTGTAGAGGGGACTTAACAGTCAACATTTTGAGCCAACGCCCTTAATCAGGAGTGGAAAGGAAGGGGGCAGAGGCCAGAATAAGGTGGTAGGTGGGGGGGGGGGGCGGTGGTGAGGAGATGGAAATACAAGCTAGTGAGACCAGGAGAAGGGAGAATGATGTAAGAAGCTGGCAGGTGATAGGTGGAAGGGGTAAAGGACTGAAGAAGAAGGAGGATCCTAATGGGGGAGCACAGTGGACCACGGAAAAAGGAGGAGGAGGGGAGCAGAGGGAGGTGAGGGATAGGTAAGGAGAAGAGAAGGGATGAGGAAGAAACCTAAAATGGGGAATGAAAAAAAGATGTGAGGGAGAAATTACTGGAAATTAGAGAAATTAGATGTTTATGCCATCATGTTAGAGGCTATCCAGAGAGAATATGAAGTGTTACTCCTCCAAATTGCATTTGGCCTCTTCATGGCTGTAGAAGAGGCCATCTGCTTCTTTGTGCTCAGAAATCTCTCACCAAGTGCCACTGGTGAGCACTGGGTGATCTGTTTCAGCTGAGTTGATTTGAGGGCTTTGCTGATGAAAATATTAAGCCTTCAAATCAAACCTGGGTTTCTGGCACCTTGGCTTTACCAGCTGTGCCAATGCCCTGTCCCTGCTCTGGGAAGATATCACAGGATCTTTTATATTTATCAGATATTGCTTTGTTGTCTACCTCAAAGGTCTTCAGGTTAGTGATTTATTTTAAGAGATACAGCACAGAAATAGGCCCTTCAGCCCATAGAATCTACACTAAATATTGACCAGCTATTTATATTAACCTTTAATCCATCATTATTTCCACACCCTTTCCACCCTATTCCCAAGACTCACTGAGCTTTAATCACTCAGTCACATGCTAAAGGCAATTTACAGTAGCTAGTTAACCCACACTGCTACCGGGGAAGATGTTCAAACTCCAGGAGAACAGCACACAAGGTCAGCACTGAACCGGGGTCTCTGGCTGTGTGGCTGCACCACTGCCCTGTCTTTCTTCAAAACTGTAAGAAGCTAGAAATATGCTGCTCAGTAATTGATAAACTGCAGAAAAGGAGATGGGTGTGGTATCATTGTCAGCTGGTATATGCACATAGAAAAGAGAATGGTGATGCATTTGAAGATGAGTGAGTGGAGAGACTAGTCTCTAATGACCATGATTTCTGAAACCAAAACACTGTAGATGCTGGAAATCTGAAATAATAGAAAATACTATTTTGTAATAGCATAACGCTATTACACCTCTGGAGTTTGGAGTTCATTTCCGGCGTCCTCTGTGGGAAGTTTATCTGTCCTTCTCCAAAGTGCATGGGTTTCTTCCAGGTATGGGTCATGTATCACTGAGGTAATGTTTAAGTCTGCTAACTTATTTCAGTACTATATTTTGGTAGAATTCTACTTTATTTCGGGGCTGATTATTCTCACTTTTCTAGTATTGAACTTATTATCGCCTCCCCCACCTGTTTGATTCTTTTTTCTAGGGAAAAGCGAAGAAAACAAGAAAATATGCAACTATGAAGCGAATGATCAGTCTGCGTGATTCAAGAATGTAAGTTTTTAAATTAAGCTTGGGATGAAACTAAAAGATTAGATGAAGTTAATGGCCCCCATTTCAATGTTATTGTGCTGCATTACTCTTTGAGGACTTTCTGTTTGGGAAATGGTATCCTTCACAGATTTTCTGTGCTTTTTTTTTAAATCTTATTGATCTTTCCTCTATGTAGGTGATCAGTGGCTTATCAGACTATTATTGTTTGGTGTTATTTGCACGCAAGGAGTGATCTTTATTTCTTGAGACACTTCCATATGTTCTGAAACCTAGCAAGTTAATGTTCTTGGTAAAGTGTCGTAGGCTGTAGAGCCCATCTAATACGTGCCAAACTGTTACTTTGCCTTGTCCCATTGACCTGCACCTCGAACATTGCCCTCCATACCTGTCCTGTCCATGTACTTATCCAGACTTCTCTTCTGTTGAAATCGAACCCGCATCCACCACTTTCACTGGCAGCTCATTTCCACACACTCACCCACCCTCTGAGTGAAGAAGTTCCCCGACAGGCTCCCCCTTATATTTGTCACCTTTCACTCTTAACCTATGACCTCTGGTTCCAGTTTCGCCCATCTTCAGTAGAAAAAAGCCTGCTTACATTAACCCAATCTATACCCCTCTTAATTTTGTATACCTCTAGAAGACCTCTTCCTTTTTGTACTGCACCTGAGGGAATAATGTCCTAACCTCTTCAACCTAGTCTATAACCCAGGTTTTCGACCCGGATCTGGGCTGTACCCTCCAAATATCTGGACTTGCCTCTCGGTTTTTTTGCACTACCTTACTTTACATTTTTCTATTTTCTATTTATGATTTATAATTTAAATTTTTAATATTTACTATCATTTTGTAATCCAGGGAGCGGGAAGCGCAGAATCAAATATTACTGTGATGATTGTAAGTTCTAATATCAATTGTTTGGCGACAATAAAGTATAAAGTACATCCTTGTAAATATTTTCTGTACTCTTTTAATCTTATTGATGTCTTTCCCATTCAGAGGTGACCAGAACTGCACACATTACTCCAAATTTGATCTCAGCTTCAACATAACATCCTAATTCCTGATCTCAATACAGTGGATTCTGGTTAATGGGGCCATCAGTTAATTGGGGGAGCCACATATTTGGGACAACATTTAAAGAACAAAAAATAATCAAAAAAATAGCCAGGATTCCCTTAGTTTATTTGGGACACTACGCCACTTATTTTAGACAGGAGACAGTTGCCAAACAGTTTCCAACTAGCTTCAGTCACGTGCACTTGTGTGACCATTACACACTATGCTGCTCGTAGAGTGAACAGTTTTTAAATAAAAATCAGTTGCATGTGTTTGTGTTCAAAGAGTAATTCTTTTTGTCATTGATAGTTGGCGAGAAATTAACAGTAAGACAATTCAAAAATGTTTTAATCACTGCCGTTTCAAGCATTCAGGCTTTGAGCTGCCAGAGATGGCCAGGAGTGAAAATGAAACTGTTTCTCTACTTCAACAAGTTGAGAACTATGATGAATTTGAAGGGATTAGTAATCATCTTGAATATTATAATGACAATGAAGATTTGGAGGATGCAATCGTTGGAAGCATTGTATGCAGTCCGTTATCTACACTAGATGTCTTCACTGATTTTGTGCATTGACAGTTAATCAAAAGAACATGGCAGCATATACTGGATGAATTCCTGCATTGATAATGAATGGGACCAATGCACAGTTTTATAACAATGTAGTATTGGTAGCATTCTAACTTATTCTGTATTTCATTTAAGTACAGAATTTCAGAATCAGGTTTAATATTACTGTCATGTGTTCTGAACTTTGTTTTGTGGCAGCAGTACATTTAAGTAATAAATTATAAATTACAATAAGAAGTATATATAAGAAAGAATTATATTTTGTCTAAGTAGAGCAAAAAGAGAGGGGAACAATTGAGGTAGTATTCGCGGGTTCAATGTTCGTTCAGAATGTGACGGGGGAAGGGAAGAAGCTGTTTCTGATACGTTGAGAGTGTGCTTTCAGACTCCTGTACCACCTCCTTGCTGGTAGCAGTGAGAAGAGGGCATGTCCTAGGTGATGAGGGTCCTTAATGATGGATGCCATCTTTTTGAAGCGTGGCCTTTTAAAGGTGTCCTAGATGCGGGGGAGGCAAGTGCCCATGAAGGAGCTGGCTAAGTTTAATCATTTCTGCGGCGTTTTCTAGTCTAGTATGAGATGGTGATGCAACCAGTTAGAATGCTCTCCACGGTACAACTGTAAAATTTGCAAGTGTCTTTAGTGACATACCAAGTCTCCTCAAATTCCTAATGAAATATAGCAACTGTCAAGCCTTTGTAATTGCTTCGATATGTTGGGCCCAGGGTAGATCCTCAGAGATGTTGACACCCAGGAACTTGAAACTGCTCCCCCTTTCTGATCCCTCATTGAGGACTGCTGTGTGTTCCCTTTCCTGAAGACCACAATCTATTCCTTGGTCTTCTGAAGTCGAGGGCAAAGTTGCTGCTGTGACATCACTGAACCAGCTGATTGCCCCAGTACGTCTCCTCCTCACCATCTGAAATACTGCCAACAACAGTTGTCATCGGCAAATCATCAGATGCCACTTGAACTGCCTAGCCAGTTGTAGAGTGGGTGTAGACTGAGTAGAGCCATGGGCTAAGTATGCATCCTTGAGGGGCTTTGGTGTTGATTGTCAGCGATTAGGAGATGTTATTTCCAATCTGTAGTCTCCCGGTGAGGAAGTCAAGGATCCATTTGCAGAGGGAGGTACAAAGGCCCATGTTTTAGAGCTTGTTAATTAGAACTGAGGGTATGATTGTGTTGAATGTTGAGCTGTCATCAATAACCAACAGTCTTACATAGGTATGACTATCGTCCAGGTGATCCAAGGCCGAGTGCAGAGCTAGTGAGATTTTTGACCTATTGTGGTGATGGTCCATGTTCCTGCTTAGGCAGGGGTTGATTCTAGAATTTGTTACTCAGTTAAACTGTGGTTTGTCTTTTTTCATAACTTTTAAACCTATTTCCATGAAACTTTGGCTAATTGTAACAGCTGCTTAATTGGGGCAAAATCTACTTATCCCAATGTGTCCCCATTAACCAGAATCTGCTGTACCTTGATTATGAAGGCCAATGTGCCAGAAGCTCTCTTTATAACCCAATCCACCTGTGTCTCCCCTTTCAAGGAATTATTGATCTGTGTTAGCTTTCTTAACCTGTGTTAAGGCATTGATTTGCAAGTTACAGTTTTATCCTCAAAAAAAACAGATTTAAGTTCCCTCAGATCGTAAAACCCTTCAGGAGATGGTTGCTGCTATCTTTCACAATAATAAATTTTTTTTATTTCAGAAAAGAAAGTGAAAGAGCAAAACCTAAGAAGATGAAAAAAGAGGATCCCAGTGCCTTGAAAGTTAAGGAAGTGTACGTTTTACATTGGAATTTCAAGATTATAAGTTTTAAAGAAATATCTTGATTAATATTAGAGGGGGGTGCTTGTGAAATATTTTTCTGCTGTCTAAAATCTGTGATAGTACTGAGAGCACACAGTGATGCAGCAGATCGGTATTGTCAAGTATTGGTCTCTCCCTTCATCTGCACTTGGATCATCGGGGCTCTGCGCCAGTAAATTCTGTACATCTACACCTCTGTTGGAAACTCCGTAGCAAATGATATAGTGCACACCAAAAAGCAGCAAAGCCTGGATAGCATTAATGTGTCATCATTTAAAATCATGGCAAACAATGTCACATCCATTAGCAAACCAAACAAAAATAGAAAATTCTAGGAACACTCACCGGGTCAGACAGCATCTGTGGAAAGGGAAGTAGAGTCAACGTTACGGGTGAAAGAACCTTTGTCCAGTCTTCAAATGTGCAATCTTTTATTTTTCCCGCAGAGTTGGGAAGTCAGGAACGAGAAGGCATAGGTTTAAGGTGAGGGGGGAGAAATTCAATAGGAACTCAAGGGGCAACTTTTGTTTCCATGTAGAGATTGGTCAGTACATGGAATTGGCTGCCAGGGGAAGTGGTTGAGGCACTTACACTATCAATGTTTGAAAGATAGTTGGACAGGTACATGAATAGGAAAGGTTTGTGGGGATATGGGACCCGTATAGTTTAACATTTTTGTCAAGGTGGGCTAGTTGGGCCTGTCCAGTTCTGTATAACTCTTATGTCTGACATTTTACTGTTTGTGGGGGTGGGGGTGTTGGGGTCCCATTGGCGAGAAAATGGATCACTAACCCCAAAGCCTTTCAACCATCTGCATGGTCAAATCAATACTATAATGGAATACACTTGAATGTATTTATAAGTGCAGCTCCAGCAGTACTCCAGTAGCTGCCCTGAATGACGTCAGTCTGCCCAGTGGCATCATGTGCAGTGGTTGATGCTGTTATCTCACATCTCCAGGGACCCGAGTTTGATCCTGACCTTGGGTACCGTTCGTGTAGAGTTTGCAAGTTTCCCCTGTAACAATGTAGAGTTGAACTTGGTGTTCTGATTTCCTATTGTGTCCCAAAGATCACCAGATAGCTTAATTGATTACTGTCTGGGCAAGTGGTAAGAGAACCAAAAGAAGTTGATGAGCACGTGAGAGGGAAAAATAGTGGGAAATAAGGGTAATATTGCTTGGTTGGGAGCAGGGAATGACTAGAGTTACACGAATTGAACCTCACTGGTACAAAATCCATGAGCTAACTAGGCACAGGTGAAGGCCACCATCTGCATGTTCACTTCCAAGTTGTGCACCTTTATGACTCATGAACAGATCACATTCCCTCTACTCTAG
This sequence comes from Mobula birostris, assembly GCF_030028105.1. Classification (NCBI taxonomy): domain Eukaryota; kingdom Metazoa; phylum Chordata; class Chondrichthyes; order Myliobatiformes; family Myliobatidae; genus Mobula; species Mobula birostris. The sequence goes on from NC_092370.1 coordinate 237,353,871, forward strand.
GAACTTCCATTAGAATTGTAAGAATTATGTCAACCAGATTGCCTTCTGCATAGGCATCAGAAGTAATTTCTGCCTACTAATCAGTGTTGCATCCTGGAATCAGTTTCCCATTTAAGAGTAAGATCAGCTTTGTTTGTCATGTACATCGAAACATACAGTGAGATGCATCATTTGTGTCAAATCAAATCAGTGTGGATTGCGCTCGGGGCAGCCTGCAATTGTCGCCATGCTCTTACAAACCCTAACTATATGTCATCAGAAACTGGAGCACCCAGAGGAAACCCATGTGGTCCTTACAGACCACAGGGAGATTCAAACCCCGATCGCTACCATGCCGACCTTTTATTGACAAGTGAAATGCAGAAAACAAAAGATGGTAATTTCTGCACACTTGCCAACATATGTACAAATACATATGTGGGGTGCTCATATACCAGGGTGGCAAGGTATATGAGCAGTATCTGATTAAAAACAGTGCTGAGTATCATGACACTCATTTGGTGGGAATATTTATGCTGAGAAGCTGAAAACTTTTGTACTTAGTTTCCAAACACATTTTAAAACATCTCTGAAAGATAAAATACCAGTGTCTAATGAAATTGTACTGAATGTAAAATTTAGATGTAAAAATTAAATAACTTATCTTATATTTTCCCCAGGGTGAAGTATCCTTCCTGTCTGTTCTTCCAATATAACACACAGCTGGGTCCTCCGTATTACATCCTGGTTGATACCAATTTCATCAATTTCTCTATCAAAGCCAAACTGGACATTGTGCAGTCTATGATGGATTGTTTATATGCAAAGTGTAAGTTCCTGACAATTATCCAGTTTACTAATGTCTGTGAATGCATAGTTATATTCTAGAAATAAACAGTTCTTCATTTATTCAGAATCAGGTTTATTATCACTGGCATGTGTCGTGAACTTTGTTAACTTAGCAGCAGCAGTTCAAAGCGATACATAATATAGAAGAAAAAATAATAATTTACTGTATATGTATATTGAATAGATTAAAATTTGTGCAAAAAAAACAAATAATATATATTAAAAAAGTGAGGTAGTGTTCAGGGTTTCAATGTCCATTTAGGAATCGGATGGGGGAAGAAGCTGTTCCTGAATCGCTGAGTGTGTGCCTTCGGGCTTCTGTACCTCCTACCTGATGGTAGTAGTGAGAAAAGGGTATGCCCTGGTGCTGGGGGTCCTTAATAATGAATGCTGCCTTTCTGAGACACAGCTCCTTAAAGATGTCCTGGGTACTTTGTAGACTAGTGCCCAAGATGGAGCTGACTAAATTTACAACCCTCTGCAGCTTCTTTCGGTCCTGTGCAGTAGCCCGCCCCCCCTCCCCCCCCCCCACAATAGCAGACAGTGTTGTAGCCTGTCAGATTGCTCTCCACAGTACATCTATTGAAGTCTTCAAATGCCTAATAAAGCAAAGTCGCTGTCTTGCCTTTGTTATGACTGCATCGATATGTTGGGACCAAGTCAGGTCCTCTGAGATCTTAACAGCCAGGAACTTGAAATTGCTCGCTCTCTCCATTTCTGATCCCACTATGAGGATTGATACGTGTTCCTTCGTCTTACCCTTCCTGAAGTCCACAATCAGCTCTTTCGTCTTACTGACATGGAGTGCCAGGTTGTTGTTGTAACACCACTTCTCTAGTTGGCATATCTCACACCTGTATGCCCTCTTGTCACCACCTGAGATTCTACCAACAATGGTTGTATCATCAGGAAATTTACAGATGGTATTTGAGCTATACCTAGCCACACAGTTATGGGTATAGAAAGAGTAGAGCAGTGGGCTAAGCACACACCCCTGAGGTGCACCAGTGTTGATCGTCAGTGAGAAGGAGATATTATTACCAATCCACACAGATTGTGGTCTGCTGGTTATGAAGTCGAGGATCCAATTGCAGAGGGAGGTACAGGAGCCCAGGTTCTGTAACTTCTCAATCAGGATTGTGGGAATGATGGTATTAAATGCTGATCTATAGTCGTTGAACAGCATCCTGACATAGGTGTTTGTGTTGTCCAGGTGGTCTGAGGCCGTGTGAAGAGCCATTGAGGTTGCATCTGCTGTAGACCTATTGTGGTGATAGGTAAATTGCAATGGGTCCAGGTCCTTGCTGAGGCAAGAGTTCAGTCTAGTTCATAACCAACCTCTCAGCATTTCATCACTGTAGATGTGAGTGCTTCCGGGCAATAGTCATTAAGGCAGCTCATATTTTTCTTCCTAAGCGCTGGTATAATTGTTGCCTTTTCGAAGCAAGTGGGAACTTCTGCCCGCAGCAGTGAGAGGTTGAAAATGTCCTTGAATGCTCCTGCCTGTTGGTTGGCACAGGTATTCAGAGCCTTACTGGGTACTCCATCAGAACCTTGTGCCTTGCGAGGGTTCACCCTCTTTAAAGACAGCCTAACATTGGCCTCTGAGACAGAGATCACAGAGTCATCAGGTGCAGCAGGGATCTTCACAGCTCTAGTTATTTTCTCCCTTTCAAAGCGGGCATAGAAGGCGTTGAGTTCATCTGGTAGTAACGCATCGCTGCCATCATGCTATTGGGTTCCGCTTTGTAGGAAGTAACGTCTTGCAAATCCTGCCAGAGTCGTCGTACATCCGATGTCGCCTCTAACATCGTTCAAAATTGTCTCTTCGCCCTTGAAATGGCCCTCCGCAGATCATACCTGGTTTTCTGGTACAGACCTGGGTCGCCAGCGTTGGTTGAATGCCACAGACCTAGCCTTCAGCAGACAATGTACCTCCTGGTTCATCTTACCCTACACCTATACCTGGCCAGGTGCACTGTTCTATTGGTTCTGTTGTCCTCTCTCCATTAATAAGGCTTGCCCTGCTGGATATTTCCTCCAGCTCCATATTTCACAGCTTTTATTTTCCTTTGTCTAACTACCTTAATTTCACAGTTTTAGTGTTCCTTTTTTCGTGTCTAATCATGCTCTCCCTTGTGCGCTGTCATTCACCAATTGAAAATTCTAGCCTCAATTCATCAGAGATGATCTTCGAAATTTTAACATTGGCTTTTTTAGATCATCCTTCCCTGACAATATGATATTGAAACCTAGCAGCAAGGGGGGAGGGGGGTGTGTGGTGATGCTTGGGATGTTCTTTGAATTGCTATTTCAAGTCGTCACTTTTTATGGTCATTTCGACCATAACTGCTGGTACAGTACATAGTAAAAACAAGACAACGTTTTTCAGGACCATGGTCCTACATGACCAATACAAAAATTACACTGAACTATGTTAAAAAACAACACAAAACTACACTAGACTACAGACCTACCAAGGACTGCATAAAGTGCACAAAACAGTGCAGGCATTGCAATAAATAATAAGCAAGACAATATGAACAGTAGAGGGTAGTAGGTTGGTGTCAGTCCAGGCTCTGGGTATTGAGGAGTCTGATAACTTGAGGGAAGAAACTGTTACATAGTCTGGTCATGAGAGCCCGAATACTAAGGTGCCTTTTGCCAGATGGAGGAGGGAGAAGAGTTCGTATGAGGGGTGCGTGGGGTTCTTCATAATGCTGTTTGCTTTACGGATGCAGCGTGTGGTGTAAATGTCTCTAATGGCACAAAGAGAGACCCCGATGACCTTCTCAGCTGACCTCACTATCCGCTGCAGGGTCTTGTGATCCGAGATGGTGCAATTCCCGAACCAGGCATCGATGCAGCTGCTCAGGATACTCTCGATACAACCTCTGTAGAATGTGGTGAGGATGGGGGGTGGGAGACGAACTTTTCTCAGCCTTCACAGAAAGTAGAGATGCTGCTGGGCCCTCTTTGCTATGGAGCTGGTGTTGAGGGACCAGGTGAGATTCTCCACCAGGTGAACACCAAGAAATTTGTTGCTCTTAACGATCTCTACGGAGGAGTCGTCGATGTTCAGCGGAGAGTGGTCGTTCCGTGTCCTCCTGAAGTCAACAACCATCTCTTTAGTTTTGTTCACATTCAGAGACAGGTTGTTGGCTCTGCACCAGTCCGTTAGCAGCTGCACCTCCTCTCTGTATTCTGACTCATCGTTCTTGCTGATGAGATCCACCACGGTCGTGTCATCAACGAACTTGGTGATGTGGTTTGAGCTGTGTGTTGCAGCACAGTTGTGGTCAGCAGAGTGAACAGCAGTGGACTGAGGAAAGACTTGAATTTCTGATTGCAAGACTAGGAAATCGCAAGAACACACAAACAAGATCAAGTCACTTAATTCTTTTACTTTTGCTATTTCCTTCCCTTTTTCCCAGTCTGTTTATTCTCTTTAGTAACAAGGTTGAAATATACTGCTGTAGCACTTTATTTAAAGTATTGTTATGAGTACAATTTACTTCTGGGATCACTTGTTCTAATAGCCTTAATTCCCCAAAACATAACACTGTCTTATGCACTCCCATTATAGAAACAAGTATAGAAACTTCAATTCCTGTAAACAACTATGTCAAGTAATTCATCTTTGTTTTTGTCATCTAAACTTGTGCATTAGAAAGAATGCAACTTGATAGCATTTCAATTTAACAGAATGGACATCAACCAATGTGCGAAAGACAACAAACTGCAAATAGACAGTAGAAAAAAAGAAATAATAAAAATAAGTAAATAAGCAATCAATATCGAGAACATGAGATAAAGAGTCCTTGAAAGTGAGTTGATAGGTTGTGGGAACAGTTCAGTGATGGGGCAAGTGAAGTTGTGCAGTTATCCCCTCTGGTTCAAGAGTCTGATAGTTGAGGAATAATAACTGTTCCTGAACCTGGTGGTGACAGTCCTGAAGCTCTTGTCCCTCCTTCCTGATGGCAGCAGCGAGAAGAGAGCATGTCCCGGGTGGTGGAGGTCCCTGATGATAGATGCTGCTTTCCTTCGACAGTGCTCAGCAGTGGAGAGGGCTTTTTTTTTTTTTTTTTTTTTTTTTAACCTGTGATGTGTTGGGCCATATCCACTACTTTTTGTTGGATTTTTCGTTCAAGGGCAATAGTGTTTCAATACCAGGCAGAGGTGCAACCTGTCAATATATTCTCCACCGCATATGTATAGAAGTTTGTCAAAGTTTTGGATGTTATGCCAAATCTTCGCAAACTTCTAAGGATGTAGAGGCACTGCCGTGCTTTCTTCATAATTACACTCAGGTGCTGGGGCCAGGACAGGTCCTCCAAAATGATAACACAGAGGAATTTAAAGATGCTGACCCTCTCCCCCTCTGATCTCCAATGAGGAGTAGCTCGTGGACCTCTGGTTTCCTCTTCCTGAAGTCAGTTATCAATTCCTTAGTCTTGCCGACATTGAGTGAGAGATTACAGTGTTAATTTCCATTTGTAATGCAATACCGCAAGACGTTGTTATCTCCGGCTGCATGAAATGCGGCATAGGCAATATCAGCATGTGGGAGGATTAATTGCCAAATGACATTTGCATCGCCTGAGCTTTTCCTATATTATCCATGGCATGTGGAGATTAGTTACCTGCCCTTCGTTGCCCCTTAGAAGGTGGAAATAAACCTCCTCCTAGTAAGTACCTGATCATCTCTCCTTTAATGGCATTGTCATCATTGAGACCCTCAGCAATAACCTATTCATCACCTATTAGCAGAAATTTAAAAGATCAGTTATTATCAACATTATCAAGTTTGCATATTTGCTTCATAATTCAGGTGTCTGGATAATATTACAGCAACGTAACCACTCTGCCACCATTCCCATTGATGCGGTGGAAATTACAGGCAATTTTTATATTTAACTCAAAACTTTATCCCTCCATTCTCTCAATATTTTTGCCATGTTTGTTTCTTGCCCTTTCATTGTGTTTTTATCCACATATCATGGTTTGTGTGCATCATATTTCATTGCATTAAAGCTCTGCAAGCCTGCTGCATCTAGTTGTGAGTTGTGGTAGATAATTAAACGTTTAACAAATGTGGAATTTTCAAGAACATACCTATCCTTGTGGATAGTGAGGTATAGTAGGTGAATGTTAATGAAAAGACCAAAGCATTCACTGTTAATTTAAGCTGCAGGTGCCTGGTGGATGAGGGTTTCGGTTTCTTTGAGATTCCTGTGGTCATAGAAGCTGCTCGTCAGTAATTCAGTCCACTTACTCCATAAATGTCTGAGAGCACTGGATACAGTAGAAGCGATTATACCAAACAGTATTCCAACTAATACTGAAGGCCTGACCTCTGGAATTAGTTATGTCTCCAGTCAAGCAGTTCCAGTGCAATAAAGACTTTTGACACTTGCCTGACAACGCTCTTGGGCTAACATGATGACCAGCATACTTTAAAAAAAAAATGCTGGAAGAAATTCATTGGCATACAGTGGGCACAGGAAAAGATCAAACAGATAAGCAAAGATTAATCGAATAAAAGGAAAGCAAAAAATCTAAATTGTACTGAAAAAGGAAGGCATCTGTAAGAATCCAAGATCCAAAAGCTAAGAAACTTACATATTTGGATGCTGCAAACATAAATACAAAATAATGGAGACACAAGGATCAGCATGCAAGGGTAGAGAGGAGATGTAATCGTTTATTGTGAACAAAATTGTTTCATATCTGGGTTGGACATGAAGCGTGTGCACAAAATTAGAATATTACTTATTTTATGATGCATATTGTGGGGAAAGCTCTTCAGATGAATGGGAGTAAAGTGAAGGATGTAAGTTAAAATTTCTGAATATTTTTTTCCAGGTATTCCCTGTATTACTGACTGTGTGATGGCAGAAATTGAGAAACTGGGGCAGAAGTACAGAGTTGCACTCAGGTAAAACAACTTCTGAAGCAGGTTTATCCTGCTAGGCGAGTATCAGTTCAGTTCTCCCGTCTCAACGACATGCCTTCCCCTGCTACCACCAACTTCTGACTTGTTAAACTGCATTAGTGAATGATTCCAAGCAACTGAAAAATATCTCACATTTCAAGGATGTTCTTGCTATAAGCTTGTGTATAAGGAACTGACAGCATGCCTTCGTTGTTTGAAATTAAAATCAGACACTACGTCTGTGATGGTGGTCCTTGTAATCTGCCAAGCTTGTGCAGTTATTCCAGTGGACTGAATATTGGTGCTTCTGAACAGCGCAGATCTGTGCAGAGCAACTTTTTCCAGTTGGAACTTGAAGTGTAGAGCTGGCTTAATCCCCTTGTGAGAGCCACCACAGCAATGGTACCATTTGATATAATGGGATTCGGTGGCAGAGGAACAGAATAACTGCTGGCCATTTAAAATGTTCATAAACCTTAATTTTAAACACTAATAGACCACTAATCTTTTTAAAAATCTATATTACTGTTGGATCCTGATGTTTTTGCGACCCAAAGGGTCTTCGGAAGTCAAGAATGAGGCATAAAACTTGTTGCTTACAATTGTTTTATTAAATGTTATAAATGCAGTGAAGAAGAAAGGAGAAAAAGCATGACAAGAGAGAACAAGGGAAAAGAAGAGAGACTAGAAAGTAGTGAGGTCTACTCATACCAGAGTGACTGATAACAGAAAATTCCATTGATAATAGTTAACCAATAAAATAAGCCAGATTCAAGTAATATGGCACCTGCCACTGGAACCAAGAAGTTTCCAGAAAAATACGGAGGCGACTGTAACCACTGGAAAACTCACTGAACTGTATACAGTACTGTGCAGAAGTCTTAGGCATGTATATATAACTGGAGTGCCTAAAGACTTTTACACCGTACTGTATATTGGGTAAAATAGGAAAATGATTGGGAAACAGAATAAGAGTACTTAGCTTTGTATTAGCTCAGTAGTATTCAGTGTTATTTGGTAACTGGAAAGACATAAAGTACTGTGCAAAATTCTTAGGCACCCTAGCTATATATATATATGTGTGCCTAAGACTTTTGCACAGTACTATACATGTATATAGGTGATTATATAAAAACATAGACAAGCATAAGAAATTTAAACTACAAGAAAAAGAACAATTCTACACCCCAATCCAATATTACACTTTTTTTAGCTTAGTTCCTCACATTCTATCCCCTGTTTGAGCCTTTGTCTAGCATTTTAGAGAACAGTGTATAATTAGTCCACTGCAATTCTGCATGACGACTTCAAGGCAAAGCTTAGCAATCAGTTTGTTAGTATTTAGTGGAACTCCAGCAATGCTACCGAATAGCGAGGTAGCAAAAATATGTCCTTGAGCAGCTACACATTTTACTTAAGTGTTAGTTCTCAAAAAGTATATCAGGCAAGCTGGCTCAACCGCGGACATATAAAAATTCTCAGAACAAAGAAGTACAGATACAGTTATTTTTATGTCTCGGTTGCGAGGCACATTTCAGTCACTCAGAGTACATTAGTTACAGATAAATGATTGTAGACTTCGAATTCACATTTTAAAACAAATCATTAGCCCCTCAATGCCTGTTACAATGTAAGGCCTTGATATTTTCTCCCACAGTAGGTTAATTGGTCATTGTAAATTGTCTGGTGACAGGGCTAGTATTAAATGGGCCAGATGGCCTGCTCTGTGCTAAATTAAAATTATGTGAGTAGCATGCCCACAACACACTAACCCTAAGCAGACATCTTTGGAATTGGGAGGAAACCAGAGCCCCTGGGGGAAACCCATGAGGTCATGGGGGGGAACGTACAAACTCCTCATAAGCAGCAGCAGGAATTGAACCATGATCCTTACAGCTGTCACTGTAATAGCATTATGCTAACTGCTATGCTAGCGTGCTGTCCCCTTTTTATCAATCAGGTGAAAGTTGTATGATCCATAATGCTTCTGGAAGAAGAGTAATTCACCTTGGGCAATGCTCTTTCCATAACTATCCCGAATGGCAATAGATTAGGTTTGCATTCATTCTGGTACCATACCTGTCTGCAAAATAGCTATTATATACTCCCATATAAAAGTTGTGATAATTTATTACCTATCAGATGCTTTGTCTCATTTCTGAAGTATGTAGTTGGGTACTATATACCTACAAGCTCTGAGGGTCTTCATGCTTCCTCGTTTGCTTGGATTGAAACTATTAACTCACAAACCAGGAAATTAAACCTAGGAAGAGTAGCTACCTTGGTATCATTCCTTATTCCACAAGTTCCTTAATTTCCATCACTGCTAGATCACGCAATGCTGTTATGTCTGAGTTTTAAATGCATGCAAAATTCCAAAAGCATCTAAAGGACAGAATACCTATAGTTCATTTTTAGTCATTCTACAAGCGTTTGTACAAATATATGCTGTTATCTAAGGAAGTAAAAGCAGCTTTTTGGGAAGATAGGAATCTCAGGTTTTCCAAAAGGGGTGATCTGAAGCAAAAAGCAAAAAAAAAATTGTAGAATAAACATGTTATTGGTATAGTTATAACATTATGACACTCTGCTCTGTCTACATTCCTAGAATAGCAAAGGATCCACGATTTGAACGGTTACCCTGCACACACAAAGGAACGTATGCTGATGATTGTCTAGTGCAAAGAGTCACACAGGTATGAAGTAAACGTACTACAGTGAATATTTTATTTTGAACAGTTTTCTTTTGCTGAAACTAAGTTCAATAATCAGTAAAATTGTAGAACAGCTCTTTAAGAAGAGCAGTCAAAACTCTCCTATCCACCCCATCCTTTCCCCAGTCACTGAAGCTTTCTCCCCTTCACATACAGTATGTAATTAATTTCTGAAAGCTAATTACCATTGCTCTCTCTGACAGTGTAGTCCACTCATACAATAGAAATGCCGTTCCTTAAATCTGTGTGTCCTGGGTACTGATCTTTCTACTTTTAGAAACAGTTTCTGTTACTCTTATCCAATTAATGCTTTCTGAAAGTTGCTATCAAATTTCCTTTTGGCCTTTTCTACTCTAAGAAGGCCAACTCCTAGCTTGTCCAGTCTATCCATGTAATTATGTTTTGTCTTCCATGGTACGATAGTAGATCATCTTTGCAGCATTTCCAAGGTTTCACGTCCATCTGAGGAAAAAGTGACACTGCACAAAGTGCCAACCCATTTACACTAAAGCTATATCAATCCCGTTTTATTCATCCCTTATTCCCTTCACCTCCTCCAGATCCTGCCACTCACCTACATTCACAGTAGGTGACTTAAAATGGTCAGTGAACCTGTCAAGTTCTATATCTTTGGGCTGTGAGAGGAAACCCATACCATTACACAAAGAATATGCAAACTCACCACACAGACAGCAACAGAGGTCAGGATTGATCCTGGATCGAGACAACAGCCCAACGAGCTGAGCCACTGTTTAATGGTGACTATAACCATTACAGTCATCATTATGTGCCGTGTCCTATGACATTGGCAATTGTGGTCTCATGACCATGATTGTTCTTGGCAGTTTTTTTTACAGAAGTGGTTTGCCATTGCCACCTTCTGGGCAGTGTCTTTACAAGACAGGTAACCCTAGATATTATCAGTACTCTTCGGAGATTGCCTGGCATCAGTGGTGGCATAACCAGGACTTGGGATATGCACCATTTGCTCACACGACCATCCACCACCTGCTCCATAGCTTCATATTACCCTGATTGAGGGGCTAAGCAGGTGCTACACCTTGTCCAAGAGTGACTTGCAGGCTAGCGGATGGAAGGAGCACCTTACTGCTCATTTGGTACAGACGTATCTTCACCCTGTCACCTGACTGACCAATATAAGCATTTTTTTAATGCAGTTACGGATTAATCTAGTTCCTTGGATTTAAATGCCTCGTGAGCCATTGTGCAATTTCAGTTTATGCGCCGAGGCAGTATTCTAAGCTGTTGGAGATCAGTTTCACATGGTTTATGTTTTAAATGGCAACCTACTTTTCATTTGCAGCATAAATGTTACATTGTAGCAACTGTGGACAGAGATCTTAAGAGGAGAATCCGGAAAATTCCAGGTGTTCCTATTATGTACATCTCTAATCATAGGTAAGAACATTTTTTTAAAAAAGCTGAAAAGTAATCTTTGACTTTCTGGGTTAGATGGAAAACAATCATGTGAAATTAGTTTTCAGCTCACTTGTGTAGGAAATGGGTGGGTGGAGAACAGTTTGTTGAAAAAATAGGAAATTGGACATCAAAATCATGAGCCTGAGTTATAGAATTGGAGTATTGTGGTATTGATGGTGACCATTTGGCTATTGACCATCATAGAAGAATTATCGTAATCCTATTTGGTGCTGAATCGTTGAATGTCAGAACAATTTTTAGCTCCTGTTCTTTCAACCTCTACTGCTCCATTTCTTTGTTTAATATTCACTCACAGCTTGAGTTTAGCCAGTATTCACTGTCCTTGAAAAAAAGGAGTTCCAACTTTTTCTCTTGCAAGGTTTGGCTCACTGGTGATGCTCTCACCTTTCAGTTAGAAGGGAATTGGTTCAAACATTGCTTAATCAACTTGTACCACAATCTAGTCCTTAGTTCAGTATAGCACCTTTGGTAATATAACTCTTGTCTGTTGATAGCTTTGTTCTGAGGTTACTGTATCACCATAGTGGAAGGCTTTTGGATGAATTGTCTGATGGTAGGTCTTGTCTGTCAACTCAGGATAAACATGATCCCACCTCATCATTATTTAAGATTTCCCCTTTAATTTCACATCATTTGTTGGGCCCTATTGTGCCCAGAAATTGGCTTCCATATTTCCCAGCCTCAGGGCAATAATTCAGCTAAGGCAATAATGAAATTTCTGAAATTGTGAACTGCTATAACAAAGAAAATTATTTTTCATTTGCCTGTATCCTGGGTGGATTATATTAATAAATAATTTAATAACAATTGCTGTACAACTTGATTATTTTTCTTTCAGGTATAACATTGAACGAATGCCAGATGACTATGGCGCTCCAAGATTTTGAAAAGGCAGTGATATTCTGGTTGCACCAAAAAAAACCTGTTTGTTTTACATTTTTCATGAAGAATTTGTTTTCACATTAAACCAAATTGCTATCTTAAAACAGCTGCTTGTAATCTATAATAGGGCTAGTTAATGCATTTCTTTATCTGCCCTTCCAGTGTCCGCCCCTCCCTCTTGAATATTTACGAGGAATGACTCTTTCAATAACATTGCATTTTCTTAACTTTCAAGGAGTCGTAACAGTGAGTAACACGATATTAAAATAAGCAGTGGAAGAGTTAAATTAATATTATGTTGATATGTAGGTGTGAAAAATACACTAAGTAAGTTTTTGCAGTTTTGTAATATTGAAAAGTGAAACTGGTTATAAAGCAAGCAATACCAACATAATAATATTTGCTCCTTAATTTTAAGCCCATGACATATACACTTAAGCAGACAAATTCAAGATCCACCAAAGAACAGGAGTGGACTCTTTGGTCCTCTTTCCAATCCTCAATAATTTTGTTAACGATCCATGTACATATGAACATTAAAAAAAGTAGGGATGGGCCATCTTCCTCCTTGTGCCTGCTTTGCCATTCAAGAACGTCTTTCACCTCCATTGCTGCTTTGCTCTATCAATCCCATATCCTTAGACTCTTAATTATCTAAAAATCTATTTTTAGGCATGTTGTATAGAAATGGTAATAAAATAGACAATACCTTTGACCAGTAGGTGGGAAATTTTCATTCTGATCCTTACAACTTGGTGACTTGATAAAATGTTAGACAGTGTACTAACTTGGGTATATTGTGTTTGATACGTAATAAAATTACCACCACAATTTCATAAACATGAGAAACTCTGCAGATGCTGGAAATCCAAACCAACACACACAAAATTAAGGAGCAACTTGGCAGGTTAGTCAGCATCTATGTAAGTGAATGAACAGTTAATGTTTCGGGCTGAGCCCCTTCTTCATGACTGAGGAGGAAGGTGGAAGACACTACTATACTCTTCCTTCATACTTTGTAGTTTTGCCATCTGTAATAGCAAAGCTTATTCAAGCTAAGAAGACTTGTAAGTGGGGTTGCCAATGGGTAATGAATTATTGGGGGTTGAGGCCTTACAATTAGAGATGTTTTGATTTGTTTTCATACAGTGCTTCAAGAAGGTAATTGTAAAATGGAGTAAGTTGACAAGCTAATTAATGTTAAACGTGGAATGTATTAATCTTTTTGAGATAATTATATGCTTCATCTTTATTAAAGCTTACTATTGAGTAACTTTGACAATACAATGTTAAAATAAACACCTGTTTTATTGTAAATAAGATCATGTAACTCTTTTCCTCCAGCCCCTTTTCTCCTTTGATGTTCATTGAGCAGGGGTTCCCAACCTGAGGTCCACAGACTCTTTGGTTAATGGTTGGAGCCCATGGCATACAAATGGTTGGGAACCCCTGTCCTGGGGGCTAATTACTTAAACAGAAGGGACACGTTTGGAAAATGCTATTTTTTTTTTCTTGAATCTCTTACTTAATCTATGGAACCTGTAAGTAATTGGCCATCATGCATCCTACTGAATTCTCCTTTCTGTGGAACATATTTAGATATGGATTACCTACCTATTTATGACCTTGACAGTGTCAACCTTTCTCCTTTATGTCATTAATTTTAGCTGTTTGAGTATAGTTTATTGCTACACAGTTTATAGTTGTTGTAAGTCCACAGCTGTGTTGGCGCGTGGCCAAGTGGTTAAGGCGTCGGACTAGTGATCTGAAGGTCGCTAGTTTGAGCCTTGGCTGAGGCAAGGTGTTGTGTCCTTGAGCAAGGCACTTAACCACACATTGCTCTGCGATGACACCAGTGCCAAACTGTATCAGCCCTCGTGCCCTTCCCTTGGACAACATCGGTGTTATGGAGAGGGGAGACTTGCAGCATGGGCAACTGCCGATCTTCCATACAACCTTCCCCAGGCCTGTGCCCTGGAAACCTTCCAAGGTGCAAATCCATGGTCTCACGAGACTAATGGATGCCTATTATTAGGTCCACAGTAAAGCTGGTCACAAGAACTCCGATAAAGGAAGTAGCATTTGGTGGGAACAAACTAGACTTAACTATTAGCTATGCAAAATAAAAGTGTTTTCTCTGGTTTGCAATTGTTTAGCGTAGTTACTTAGTTTCTATATTGACATTTTCTATGAATATAGAAAAAATACAAAAATATTTTGCATATTATTAATGTTAGAGAATGTTTTATGTAAATCCCTCTCCTGAAGACTATGTACATGTACTATATATATTTTCACAATTGTATTTAATAGAAAATTAAATGTAATAATTTTCTGTCATACTTTTTTTGCTTTACATCTAAAGTGATTGTAATGGAATGTTTAATGTGTACTCATTCATAGTAATTCTTGATATCAATTTAATTGATATGTGTACAGCATTGTTGAATTTTGAGATTTTCAATACAGTGGACACTTTATTAAGCTACATCCTGTACCTAATAAAGTGGCCACTGAGTGTATGTTCATAGCTGTTGTGTAGCTGTAGCCCATCGACTTTAAGGTTCAACGTGTTGTGTGTTCAGTGATGTCCTGCACACCACTGTTGTAACAGGTGGTTATTTGAGTTACTGACACGTTCTTGTCAGATTGAACTGATCTGGCCATTCTCTGACCTTGCTCATTAACAAGGCCTACATTGCTGCCACTCACTGGATGCTTTTTGTTTTTTTGTGCCATTCTTGGTAAACTCTAGAAACTGATAGGTGGAGGGGCAGGTAGTTTTGAGGAAATGGAGGGGCCACGGAAGGTCTTAAACAGATTAGGAGAATTGTCAAAGAAGTGGCAGATGTAATACGGTGTTGGGAATTCTACGGTCATGCACTTTGGTAGAAGAAATGAAAGGGTTGACTATTTTCTAAATGGAGAGAAAATATAAAAATCTGTGGTGCGAAGGGATTTGAGAGTCCTTGTGTTGGATACCCTAAAGGTTAATTTGCAGGTTGAGTCTGTGGTGAGGAAGGCAAATGCAATGTTAGCATTCATTTCAAGAGGAATAGAATATACAAGCAAGGGTGTAATGTTGAGACTTTTTGAAGAACTGGTGAAGCCTCACTTGGAGTATTATGTGCAGTTTTGGGCCCCTTATCTTGAAAAGGATGTGCTGAAGCTGGAGAGGGTTCAAAGGAGGTTCACAAAAATGATTCCAGGATTAAACGGCTTGTCGTGAAAAGCGTTTGTTGGCTGTGGGCCTGTATTCACTGGAGTCCGAAAGAATGAGGGGTGACCTTATTGAAACCTATCGAATGGCGAATGGCCATGATGGAGTCGATATGGAGAGAATGGAGACCAGAGGACAGAGCCTCAGAATAGAGGGGCATCCTTTTTGAATGGAGATGAGAAGGAATTTCTTTAGTAGTGAATCTGGAATTCACTGCCAGAGGCAGCTGTGGCTGCCAAGTCTTTATGTATACTTAAAGCAGAAGTTGATAGATTCTTGATTGGTCGGGGCATGAAGGGATATGGAGGGAAGGTAGACTAGGGCTGAGAGGAAAAATGGATCAGCCGTGATGAAATGGTGGAACAGACTCAATTGGCCAAATGACCTAATTCTGCTTCTAGCGTATGGTCTTATGAACTTGTGTGTGAAAATCCCAGGAAATCAGTTTCTGAGATATTCAAACCACCCCAAACAATCGTTTCATGGTTAAGTCACTGAGATCACAATTCTTCTCCATTCTGGTGTTTGGGCTGAACAACAACTGAGCCCCTTGACCATGTCTACATGCTGTTTTGTATTGAGTTGCTGCCAGACGATTGGCTAATTGAGTATTTGTATTAACAAGCAACGTGGCCACTGAATGTGGTAACCCGTCTCAGTGATTATCATCCAGCAGTACTTACAAACACTGTGATAAAGTGCTCTGAGGGTTTGGTGATCAAACATACTAACTCCTGCCTGAGAAGTAACTTGGATCCACTCCAATTTGCCTACCTTCTCAACAGGTCAAGAGCAGATAACATTTCATTGGCTCTTCACGCAATCTTAGAACATCTGGATAGTGAAGATGCAAACATCAGGATGTTCTTCAGTGATACCAATCACCCCCTCAAAACTAAACAATAAGCTTCAAGTCCTAGGCCTCAGTACCTCCATGTGCAACTGTATCCTCGATTTCCTCACTTGCAGACCCCAGTGAGTTCAGATTGGCAACATTTCGTCCACAATCTCCCTCAGTACAGGTGCACCACAAAGATGTGTGCTTTATGATTATGACTGTGAGGCTTAGCACAGCTCCTATATCATATTAAAGTTTGCAGATGACACCACTGTTGCTGGCCAAAATCAAAGGTGGTGACGAATCAGCGTATATCGGGGAAATTGAAAATCTGGCTGAGTGATGCCATAATAACTTCTCACTCAATGTCAGCAAGACCAAAGAGTTAATTATGTACTTCTGGAAGAATAAACCAGAGGTCCATGAACTAGTTCTCTTCAGGGAATCAGAGGTGGAGAGATCAGCAACTTTAAATTGCTCGGTGTTATTATTGCTGAGGATCTGTCCTGGGTTCAGCACGTAAATGTCATTACGAGGAAAGTACAGCAGCACCTCTACTTTAAAGGTTCATTTATTATTAAAGCTTGTATCCATATACAGCTCTGAAATGAATCTTCTCTAGATAGCCACAAAACAAAGAAAAAGCATGAAAGCCATTCAAAGAGAAACATCAAACCCACATACATTAAAGAATGGCATCCCAATCATCAACCCCAAACACCCCTCACCCTGCACAAAACGGAACAGGAAAATCAACACCCAAAAAAGCAACCCCTCCCCACACACACAAAAAAACCAACAGAACATCGACCTACAAACACCCTCCTCTCACACAATAAAATGGAAAAGGAACGGGTAATTAGAAAAAAACATTTTAATCAGTGAAATAGTGTTGAACATTGGCTTGTGTCCTGTCTCGAAGTTTCTTTGCATTGAGGCCTGAGTACGTGATTGCTTCTCGGAGACAGCAGAGTGCTGGATCACTCAATTGATCTCTAAACTGTAAATTACAGGTTCTAACAGTCTTAGAAAAACAAGTAAAAGTACATTTTTGTGGGCTATCTGGAAGGTGTTGACTGAGGGAGCATTGTTTGTTGGCACCATCTTGAGATTCAGCATGTCATCTAAGACTTTGACGAACCTCTATAGATGTGTGGTGGAGAGTATACTGAGTGGTTGCCTCATGGCCTGATATAGAAACACCAAGGCCCTTGTATGGAAAATCTTACAAAAAGTAGTGGATACAGCCTGGTCCATGGGTAAAGCCCTCCCCGCTATTGAGCACAACCACGTGGACTGTTGTTGCAGGAAAACAGTATCTATAATCAGGGACCCCCACCACCTAGGACATGTTCCCTTCTCAC
This sequence comes from Mobula birostris, assembly GCF_030028105.1. Classification (NCBI taxonomy): domain Eukaryota; kingdom Metazoa; phylum Chordata; class Chondrichthyes; order Myliobatiformes; family Myliobatidae; genus Mobula; species Mobula birostris. The sequence continues at coordinate 237,371,113 of NC_092370.1, forward strand.
TGCTGCCATCAGGAAGAAGCTACAGGAGCCTCAGGACCCACACCACCAGGTTCAGGAACAGTTACTACCCCCTCCAACCATCAGCCTCTTGAACCAGTGTGGATAACTTCCCTTACCCCAACATTGAACTGTTCACACAACCTATAGACTCACTATCAAGGAATTTTCATCTCATGTTCTCAATATGTATTGTTTATTTATTGTTTTTATTTTTTCTTTCTTTTTGTATTTACACAGTTTGTTGGTTTTTTTTGGCACATTGGTTATTGTCCGTCTTGTTGGATGTAGTGTTTCACTGATATTAATGTGCTTCTTATATTTACTGTGATTGCCCACAAGAAAATGAATCTCACTGTTGTGCAGTACTGTCAAAAGCCTTAAGTATATATATATATATATAAAAAACACACACACACACACACACACACACACACACACACACACACACACATATACGCACACACTTTATATGTAGCTATGATGCCTAAGACTTTTGCACAGTACTTTAACCTCTCGCTTTGGCAGTCAGAGGTATCCATGCCCCTTCTGTTGTCAGTAGAAATAGTTCCGCTGGTCCTAGTAGCTAAGCCTCACGTGAAGGCCAAGAAGTACTGAAGTCCTGATTTGTCCATTCTACATTGACAAGTACAGTACTGGGCAAAACTCTTAGGCACCCTAGCTATTTATAACCATGATTCATCAACTTCAGCTTTCCTCCAAGAGGACTACAACATTAATGTAGCAGACATCCCACCCTGCAAAAACTCATTTCAGGGAGGTAGCACTATCAATTTGCGGGAGACTTCCAGGAGAGGTGGGATGTCTGCAATAGACTAGCTCCTTAGCAGCTGGCCAGCTAGATTAAATGATGTTAGCTATGCTAATGAACGAATGACACCTGTTAAACTCACCTCAACATGTCTTTTACAGTCTTAACCCACCATGGGCAATAGAAAAGTCACTGTTGCAAACAGCGCAGCGAGCAACACTGTTATTATTTTGACCCCTATTAGGCAGGGGTACACTTTAGTGTAGTCTGGGCTGACGTATGTTTCATATTTTTTTGGAACACTCTGCCACGGCGCACTCTCGCTCGTGGTCGCTCGCGCGCTCTCACTTGCTTTCACTCTCGCTCTCTCTCCCTTGCGCGCGCGCGCTCTCTCTCTCTCTTGCTTTCTCTCGCTCGCTCTCAAAAAAATTGATTTCTGTGATATTGTATATAATTTGCAGGCATCAGGGAGCCACTATTAATATGCGGGAGACTCCCGGAACTTCCGGGAGAGGTGGGATGTCTGTTGTAGGGTGTGCAGGCTTGAGTGCCTCAGTGATCTGAAGAGTTAGGCTGAATGGAGTCAGGACTTTATGCTTTGGCTCTTGGAAGGGTCACCTATGCCAAACAGGTCAAAAGGTAGAGGCCAGACTAAATGTGGTCTGCCGGACCTCTGGGTTCAGGGTTCAGCTCAGGTTTAACAACCCTGACTGGTCAAACAAAACAGCAATGAAGAATACTTCTAAATCTGTGTGCGACAGTATTCCTGAGACTCCAAGCGGGACTTGTATAGCTAACAAAAGTGAAAACTGAGAGGAAGCTACTGGTACATTGAAGAATGCCCAGAACACCACCGAGACCAAGATTGATTTCTGGAATGTACAAACCATGTACACAGGAGACCAAATTTGGCACCGTACCGTAGAGGCAGAAATGAGGACCCTGAACCACACCTGGGACATAATAGAGAAGACAGCCAAGGACAAGCAGAGATGAAGGGCTTTCATTGCTGCCTTAAACACTGGCAGGTAAATGGGCAGTAGGTAAAGTAACTTCAACTCTATGTCACTCTTCTCTAAAATATCAGATAATTACCAATGGAATAGTAATACTTTGTGACTATACTGATATTATAACTCTACAATTGATTGAGCCTTGTGAAATGTAAATCAAAAGATGGCTAATTGTATCACATCATTTAAAAATATGAATATCATAAAAGAACATGGAATTTGGATGGGGGTAGCAATCCACAGCAAGATTATCTTTGTTTTAGACTGTCTCGCTAAAGTTTATGATAATGTACATTAACTGGATTAACATTTTTTATTAAGGCTTGCTTTGTGAAGCCTCTGTTGCTTGGGTTTGACCATGAATGTTGCATCCTAGTTGTCTACATACTCAAGTCAGAGCAATACGATACTCTAAAGATTTGAGTTATATTTATTATTAGAGTATGTACTGTATACAGTATACAACTGAGATTTGTCCTCCCGTAGGCAGCCACGAAACAAAGAAACACCATGGAACCCGTTCAAAGAAAACATCAAACACCCAAAGTGCGAAAAAATAACAGATAGTGCAAACAGCAGAAAGCGAGCAAATGACACACAGAATATGAAACGTTGAACTGCAGAGTCCTAGAAACAGTCCAGGAGTGTTCAGTTGAGGTCAGTTCAGTTTAGAACAGTGTTGTTCGTTCACTGCAGTCTGCAGAGCCAGTCTGTGCCGAACCACCCCAGTCCACACCAAAGTGCTCTGAACAAGTCATGCAAAATAGCAAAAAAAGAAGAGATATGGAGAGCTGGCTGTCACCCATGCAGCAAGCTCCCCCTCTCTGTGCTGATGAATCCAAAGGAACAACAGGGACCAATACAGCTTGTCACCAGCGGCGTCACAGGGGTTGCCAGTCAGCATTGAACTCAAAGTAGGACTGCCTTAGGGACTCCAGCTCTGGATTTTTCCCCTGGGTTTACTCCCAAAGCCTTCCCTATGAGTGGGTATAGCTGCAAGGCAGCAGAGGTTTCATTTCAGACTTTTCCTTCTCCTAAATGAGCTCCCAACCGTGACTGATATGCATCATCTGTCCGAAGCGACTGGTTTCAAGGAGCCAGTAACCCACCTTTGTCCCTTCTCCAGCCAGTAGAAATGGATCTGCCAGGCTTAGTAGCTAAATCACACATTTAACAGCTGAACCAGGAGCTGGACTTGGTTGTCAGAGACTATTTCAGACAAACACCACTGGGAGAATTTAGTAGGTACTGGGAGCTTATCCCCACTACCACCCAGCTATAACATCCTTAAGGAACCGAAGGCTTGGATTAAATGGCTGACAAACACCATGCCCCATTTTAAAGAGTTCTGACATCAATCAGAAGTGGGAATCCCCTAGCCAAAGAATTTAGAAACTGCACCATGTCGGTGTTTGCATAGAAAAACATTTCAGGTCTAAGAACCTTTTTCAAAACTCATTTCAAATTTAAAATATCAATTATATTCATAATTGTACCATGTCTTGAAAAAAAGCCAGTTTTGAATTATATCTTAAAGGCCAAATTAACAGTAGCCAATATGTAATGAGAAATTAGTCTCAAGACGTTACTTTTCAAGTGTTAATTAACAGATACTATGAGAAGAGTGAGATGCTGCTGAGTTGCAAGAGGGAAAAGGTACTGTACCTCGCTAACTCTGATGAAGGATCTGAAACATTAACTGCTTCCTGTTTATCAGGGTCACCCTTGCAGCTTGAAGTGAGTTGGTCTACAGTGGTTTCAATTCACTTTTCTGAATCTATAAGAAACCACATTGTGAGTACTGGATGAGTTAATTGGCTGAAATGAAAGTGCTTCACCCAAAGGGATATGTTTTCTATAAAGTGAGAAAGGAAAATGATTTTTCTTTTGCAGTTCAGTGGAAAAGTGCCATTAGAAGTGACGTGTGTTGGGAGAATGGAACAGGGAATTTCAGGGAAAATGCTCTCTTTGGAATGTTGAAAGGAAGGGGAGGATGTATCTGATGGTGGTATCTTATCAAAGGAGCAAAAAAGGGAGTTGAATGTATGAGGCCAGAGGGCTGGAAGGTGAGGACAAAAGGAATCTTATCCTTGCACTGGATGAGAAACATGTACAAGCTGTTCCTAAAACTCTGAGCGTGTGTCTTCATGCTTCTGTACCTCCTCCATGATGGTAGCAATAAGAAGAGGACATGTTCTGGGTGATTGGAGCTCTTAATGATAGATAGCATCTTTTTGAGGCATTGATTTTGAAGATCTCTTTGATGCTGGGGAGGCTCGTGCCCATGGTGGACCTGGCTGAGTTTGCAATTTTCTGCAGGTTTTTCCAGTCCAGTGCAGTGTCCCCTCCATGCCAGACAGTCATGCAACCAGTTAGAATGCTGTCCATGATACATCTGTAGATATTTACTCGAGTTTTTAGTGACATACCAAATATACTCAAACATCTAATGTAATATAGCCCTTGTTGTGCCTTCTTTATAATTGCATCAATATGTTGGGCCCAGGATAGATCATCAGAGATGCTGAAACCCATGAACTTGAAACTGCTTGCCATTTTTGCACTGCTGATCCCTTGATGAAGACTAGTGTATGTTCCCTTGACTCCCCCTTCCTGAAGTCCACAATCAATTCTTGGATTTACTGACAATGAGTGCAAGGTTGTTGTTGTGATACCATTCAATCAGCGGATCTCCCTCACTCCTGTACACCTCCTCTCCACCAACAGAAATTCTGCCAACAGTAGTTGTGTAATTGGCAAATTTATAGATGGTGTTTGTGCTGTGCCTAACCCCACAGTCATGGGTATAGAGAGAGTAGAGAATTGGGCTAAGCATGCATCCTTGGGGTGCACTGCTGTTGATTGTCCATAAGACAGAGAAGCAAAATTGGGCCATTTGGCTCATTGAGTCCACTCTGCCATTTCATTATGGCTGATCTGTTTTCCTTTCAACCCCATTCTCCTGCCTTTTCCCCATAACCATTCATGCCCTGACTAATCAAGAACCTATCAACTTCCACCTTAAGTACATCCAATGACCTGGTTGTGGCAGCAAATTCTATAGATACAACACCCTCGGTCTAAAGAAATTCCTCTTCATCTCTGTTCTAAACGGACGTCTCATTATTCAGAGGTTGTGTCCTCTGGCCCCGGACTCCTGCACCATACCAAACATCCTCTCCACATCCACTCTATATAGGCCTTTCAACATTCGATAGGTTTCAATGAGACACCCCCCCCCCCGCCCCATTCTTCTAAATTTCAGTGAGTATAGGCCCAGAGCCATCAATCATTACCCCTCATATGATTAGCCTTTCAATCCCAGAATCATTCTTGTGAACCTCCTCTAAATCCTCTCCAGTGTCAGCACATCTTTTCTTAAATAAGGGGCCCAAAATTGCTCACAATGCTCCAAGTGAAACCTCAGTAGTACTTTATAACACCTCAGCATTACATCCTTGTTTCTATATTCTAGTCCTCTTGAAATGAGTGCTAACATTGCATTTGTATTTCCTCACCACCGATTCGACCTAGAAATTGACCTTTAGGGAATCCTGCACAAAGATTCCCAAGTCCCTTTGCACTTCAGATTTTTGAATTTTTTCCTCGTTAAGAAAGTAGTCTATGCTTTTATTTCTTCTACCAAAGTGCATGACCATAAATTTCCCAACACTATTCCATTTGCCACTTCTTTGCCCATTCTTCTAATCTGTCTAGGTCCTTCTGCAACTGCCTTGCTCCCTCAACAATGCCTGCCCTTCTGCCTGTCTTTGTTTCATCCATAAAGTTGGCCACAATGCCATCAATTCTTTCATCCAGATCATTGACATAAAATGTAAAAAGAAGTGATTCCAACACTGGTCTCTGCGGAACACCACTAGTGACCAGCATCCAATCAGAAAAGGCTCCTTTTATTCCTGCACGTTGCCTTATGCCAATCAGCCAATGCTCTATCCATGCTAGTATCTTTCCTGAAACACCATTGGCTTTTACCTTGTTGAGCAGCCTCATGTGTGACACCTTGTCAGACGCCTTCTGAAAATCCAAGTACACAACATCCACTGATTCTCCTGTTTGTGAGTTTGTTAAGGAATTCCAATACGTCAGACAAGATCTTCCCTTAAGGAAGCCATGCTGACTTTGGCTTATTTTATCATGTGCTTCCAAATACTCCAAATCCTTAACACTGAGACCTATAATTTCCTTTCTTCTGCCTTCCTCCTTTCTCAAAGATTGGAGCGACATTTGCAATTTTTCAGTCCTCTGCCACCATGCCAGAATCAATTGTTTCTTTAAAGATCATTACTAATGCCTACATAATCTCTTCAGCTTCCTCTTTCAGAACCCTGGAATATAGTCCATCTGCTCTAGATGACACCTGCCTTCAGACCTTTCAGTTTACCAAGCACCTTCTCCCTGGTTACAGCAGCTGTACTCACTTCTGCCCCCCAGTTCTCTCAAACTTCCAGCATACTGTTACTGTCTTCCACAGTGAACACTGATGCAAAATACTTATTCAGTTCATCCGCTATTTCCTTGTTCTCCATTACTACCTCTCTAGCATCATTTTCCAGCACTCCAATATCAACTCTCGCTTCTCTTTTAGTCTTTATATATCTGAAAAACAGTTTGGTATCTGGAAGATTAGTGTGCAAACTTAAAGCACATGGTATTGGGGGTATGGTATTGATGTGGATAGAGAATTGGTTAGCAAACAGGAAGCAAAGAGTGGGAATAAACGGGACCTTTTCAGAATGGCAGGCAGTGACTAGTGGGGTATCGCAAGGCTCAGTGCTGGGACCCCAGTTGTTTACAATATATATAAATGACTTAAATGAGGGAATTAAATGCAGCATCTCCAAGTTTGCGGATGACACGAAGCTGGGCGGCAGTGTTAGCTGTGAGGAGGATGCTAAGAGGATGGAGGGTGACTTGGATAGGTTGGGTGAGTGGGCAAATTCATGGCAGATGCAATTTAATGTGGATAAGTGTGAGGTTATCCACTTTGGTGGCAAAAGCAGGAAAATAGATTATTATCTGAATGGTGGCCGATTAGGAAAAGGGTCATTGTACACCAGTCATTGAAAGTGGGCATGCAGGTACAGCAAGCGGTGAAAAAGGTGAATGGTATGCTGGCATTCATAGCAAGAGGATTCGAGTACAGGAGCAGGGAGGTACTACTGCAGTTGTACAAGGCCTTGGTGAGACCACACCTGGAGTATTGTGTGCAGTTTTGGTCCCCTAATCTGAGGAAAGACATTCTTGCCATAGAGGGAGTACAAAGAAGGTTCACCAGATTGATTCCTGGGATGGCAGAACTTTCATATGATGAAAGACTGGATTGACTAGGCTTATACTCTTTGGAATTTAGAAGATTGAGGGGGGATCTTATTGAAACATATAAAATTCTAAAGGGATTGGACAGGCTAGATGTAGGAAGATTGTTCTCGATGTAGGGGAAGTCCAGAACAAGAGGTCACAGTTTGAGGATAAAGGGGAAGCCTTTTAGGACTGAGATGAGGAAAAACTTCTTCACACAGAGAGTGGTGAATCTGTGGAATTCTCTGCCACAGGAAACAGTTGAGGCCAGTTCATTGGCTATATTTAAGAGGGAGTTAGATATGGCCATGTGGCTAAAGGGATCAGGGGGTATGGAGAGAAGGCAGGTACAGGGTTCTGAATTGGATGATCAGCCATGATCATACTGAATGGCGGTGTAGGCTCGAAGGGCCGAATGGCCTACTCCTGCACCTATTTTCTATGTTTCTCCGTATCCTCTTTGATATTGTTGGTGAGCTCACATTCATATCTTGTCTTTTCCCCACTTACAGCTTTTTTAGTTGTCTTCTGTTGGTTTTTAAAAGTTTTCCAATCCTCTAACCTCCCACTATTTTTTGCTCTATTATATGCCCTTTCTTTGCTTTTATGTTGGCGTTGACATCCCTTGTTAGTCACAGTTGAGTCATCCTGCCTTTAGAATACTCCTTCTTTGCGACCTACCTATCCTGATTTGCTTCCAATTTGCTCCCATTAAGATTGTTAGTGAGGAGGAGGTGCTATTTCCGATCCGCACTGACAGTGTTCTCCCAGTGAGGAAGTCAAGGATCCAGTTGCAAATGGAGGCACAGAGGCCCAGGTTTTGGAGCTTGTTAATTATTATTGAAGTATGATGTTGTTGAATGCTAAGATGTAATCAATAAACAGAAGATTTACATCAGTATTACTATTGTCTATATGGTCCAAGGCTAAGTGGAAAGCCAGTGAGATTGCATCTGCTATGGACCTATTCTGGCAATAGGCAAACCGCAGTGGGTCCGGGACAGGAACAATCGTTACCCCTCAACCATCAGGTTCTTTAACCAGGAGGGATAACTCCACTCACCCCCTTCATTGAACTGTTCCCACAACCTATGGACTCACTTTCAAAGGCTCTTTGTCTCATGTTCTCAATGTTTATTGTTTATTTATTTATTATAATTGTTTTCTTTCATTTTGTATTTGCATATTTTGTTATTGTTTGCAAATTGGTTGTATTGTCCTTTGAACTATGCTTTGCCAGGACTTGATTTTGGCCATGACCAACTTCTCAAAGTACTTCCTCGCAGTGGATTTGTCTTAATTAAGGAAAAAAAAGACTTGTGAGCAGACTATCATTAAAATAGATACAATTGAGTTAGGGAAGATAGGAGAGTGAAATTGAATTCTTGTGCAAAGCATTCTGGAAGGAAGTGCCATCAAAATAGTTGTGGGAGTTTATATAACCATATAAACATATAACAATTACAGCACGGAAACAGGCCATCTCGGCCCTTCTAGTCCGTGCCGAACTCTTACTCTCACCTAGTCCCACCGACCTGCACTCAGCCCATAACCCTCCATTCCTTTCCTGTCCATATAGCTATCCAATTTAACTTTAAATGACAACATCGAACCTGCCTCAACCACTTCTGCTGGAAGCTCGTTCCACACAGCTACCACTCTCTGAGTAAAGAAGTTCCCCCTCATAATGGTGCATAGTTCCCTGAAGGTGGAATCTCATGTGGATAGGATGGTGAAGAAAGCTTTTGGTATGCTGGCCTTTATAAATCAGAGCATTGAGTATAGGAGTTGGGATGTAATGGTGAAATTGTACAAGGCATATTACCCTCATGTTACCCTTAAACCTTTGCCCTTCAACTCTCAACTCATGTCCTCTTGTTTGAATCTCCCCCACTCTCAATGGAAAAAGCCTATCCACGTCAACTCTATCTATCCGCCTCATAATTTTAAATAGCTCTATCAAGTCCCCCCTCAACCTTCTACGTTCCAAAGAATAAAGACCCAACTTGTTCAACCGTTCTCTGTAACTTAGGTGTTGAAATCCAGGTAACATTCCAGTAAATCCTCTCTGTACTCTTTCTATTTTATTGACATCTTTCCTATAATTCGGTGACCAAAACTGCACACAATACTCCAAATTTGGCTTCACCAATGCCTTGTACAATTTCACCATTACATCCCAACTCCTATACTCAATGCTCTGATTTATAAAGGCCAGCATACCAAAAGCTTTCTTCACCATCCTATCCACATGAGATTCCACCTTCAGGGAACTATGCACCATTATTCCTAGATTCCTCTGTTCTACTGCATTCCTCAATGCCCTACTATTTACCCTGTATGTCCCATTTTGATTAGTCCTACCAAAATGTAGCACTTCACATTTATCATCATTAAACTCCATCTGCCATCTTTCAGCCCACTCTTCTAACTGGCCTAAATCTCTCTGCAAGCTTTGAAGACCTACTTCATTATCCACAACTCAACCTATCTTAGTATCATCTGCATACTTACTCACCCAATTTACCACCCCATCATCCAGATCATTTATGTATATGACAAACAACGTTGGACCCAGTACAGATCCCTGAGGCACACCACTAGTCACTGGCCTCCAATCTGACAAACAGTTATCCACCACTACTCTCTGGTGTCTCCCATCCAGCCACTGCTGAATAAATTTTACTACTTCGATATTAATACCTAATGATTGAACCTTCCTAACTAACCTTCCATGTGGAACCTTGTCAAAGGCCTTACTGAAGTCCATATAGACAACATCCACCACTTTACCCTCATCAACTTTCCTATTAAACCCTTCAAAAAATTCAATAAGATTTGTCAAACATGACCTTCCACGCACAAATCCATGTTGACTGTTCCTAATCAGACCCTGTCTATCCAGATAATTATATATACCATCTCTAAGAATACTTTCCATCAATTTACCCACCACTGACGTCAAACTCACAGGCCGATAACTGCTAGGTTTACTCTTGAACCCTTTTTAAGCAATGGAACAACATGAGCAATACGCCAATCCTCCGGCACCATCCCAGTTTCTAATGACATTTGAAATATTTCTGTCAGAGCCCCTGCTATTTCCACACTAACTTCCCTCAAGGTCCTACGTAATATCCATCTCTTTTAGCTCCACACATAGCTGTCCACTCTGATTCTCTAAGGGACCAATTTTATCCCTCACTATCCTTTTGCTATTAATATAACAGTAGAAACCCTTTGGATTTATTTTCACCTTACTTGCCAAAGCAAACTCATATCTTCTTTTAACTTTTCTAATTTCTTTCTTAAGATTATTTTTACATTCTTTATATTCCTCGAGCACCTCATTTACTCTATGCTGCCTATATTTATTGTAGATATCTCTCTTTTTCCGAACCATGTTTCCAATATCCCTTGAAAACCATGGCTCTCTCAAACTCTTAACCTTTCCTTTCAACCTAACAGGAACATAAAGATTCTGTACACTCAAAATGTCACCTTTAAATGACCTCCATTTCTCTATTACATCCTTCCCATAAAACAAATTGTCCCAATCCACTCGTTCTAAATCCTTTCACATCTCCTTAACGTTAGCCTTTCTCCAATCAAAAATCTCAACCCTGGGTCCCGACCTATCCTTCTCCATAATTACATTGAAACTAATGGCATTGTGATCACTGGACCCGAAGTGCTCCCCAACACAAACCTCCCTCACCTGACCTATCTCATTCCCTAACAGGAGATCCAACACTGCCCCTTCTCTAGTTGGTACCACTATGTATTGCTGCAAAAAACTATCCTGCACACATTTTACAAACTCCAAACCATCCAGCCCTTTTACAGTATGGGCTTCCCAGTCTATGTGTGGAAAATTAAAATTTCCCACAATCACAACCTTGTGTTTACTACAAATATCTGCTACTTCGTTACAGATTTGCTCCTCCAATTCTTGTTCCCCATTTGGTGGTCTATAATACACCCCTATAAGTGTTACTACACCTTTCCCATTCCTCAATTCCACCCAAATGTCCTCCCTAGACGAGCCCTCTAATCTGTCCTGCCAGAGCACCTCTGTAATATTTTCTCTGACAAGCAATGCAACATCTCCCCCTCTTGTCCCTCCGATTCTATCACACCTGAAGCAATTAAATCCAGGAATATTTATACTTTACTCCTGACCCGGATCTGGACCGTACCCTCCAAATATCTGGACCTGCCTCTTGGTTTTTTTTTTTGCACTACCTTACTTTCCATTTTTCTATTTTCTATCTATGATTTATAATTTAAATTTTTAATATTCACTAATTTTAACTGTTTTTAATATTTAATATTTGTAATCCAGGGAGTGGGAAGCACAGAATCAAATAGCGCTGTGAGGATTGTACGTTCTAGTACCAATTGTTTGGCGACAATAAAGTATAAGGTATAACTCCCTAAACTCACCTTTCAGGACCTCCTCACTCTTCCTACCCACGTCATTGGTCCCTACATGGACTACAACATCCAGCTGCTCACCCTCCCTCTTGAGAATACCGAGAACTCGATCCGAGATAGCGCAGACCTTAGCACCAGGGAGGCAACAGACCATCCGTGATTCTCGATCTCTTCCACAGAACCTCTTATCTGCCCCCTAACTATCGAATCCCCCATCACTACTGCTCTTCTCTTTTCCCTCCTTCCCTTCTGAGTTGAGGGTCCCATCTCAGTGCCAGAGACGCAACCACTGCAACTTGTCCCTGGTAGGTCGTCCCCACCAACGGTATCCAAAACGATGTACTTATTATTGGTGGGAACGGCCACAGGGATGCTCTGCTCATTCTGTCTATTCCCTTTCCTTCTCCTGACAATCACCCAGCTACCTGTCTCCTGACTCTTAGGGGTGACTATCTCCCCGTAACTCCTATCTATTTCTGCCTCTGCCTCCCGAATGATCTGAACTTCATCCAGCTCCAGCTCCAGTTCCAGTTCCCTAACTCGGTTTGTCAGGAGCTGCAGCTGGATGCACCTTTCACAGGTGTAGTCATCAGGGACGATTGTGCTCGCCCTGACTTCCCACATCCTGCAAACGGAGCACTCAACTGCCCTAACTGCTGCCTCCGTTACCTACTCTTAAGGTAATTAGATTTATTAAAGGAACTTACCAATCTTACCTCACTTGGAGTGAAGCTCTTCCTCAGCCTCTGCTCGCCAAAGTCTTCCTACTCTGTCTCCCACCGCTACGTCGCCCATTCCGTTAATCTGCTCTCTTTTAAACACTCCCGCTGCCTCACGGTCCGACTTACACACGCTTGTGCAGTTGTGCCCCGTTCAACTGCAGGAAAAAAATGTTTGTTGGCTTGTAATGCAAGCTGGAATGGCAGGTGTGTCACATTGGTGTGTTTGCAGTGGAGGGAAAATCTCCAACATCCTGAGGCATCTGTATCCCACTGAAAGTGAAAATCTATGTGATACACCTGGGGATTGACTTTAGTTTTCACTTTAATTGGTAGACATTCCAAATTAGCATTGAACGTAGATTGATTTACACATCTGTGCATAACATGCTAGTTAGTAAATGACCTCCTTGATGATGTTTGCTGTCCTGTTGTGAGAGGTGGCACTGCATGGCATTATGCAACCATGCTTGTTTATCCTGAAATAACTAATTTGGTTTTTCCTTGTGGAGTCCTACTAGGACTGAACTATTTTCCCACAGCTGGCTTGTGGGTTTCAGAAGCTTTTAGTGTCTCTATTCAATGAGCCCCACAAGATTCTTTAATGATTCTATGGTCAGGATGTGAAATAGTTGTCATGGTGGAATGTTAGTTGCACAACATCCTAGGAACATGGAAGTGGTGTCCTATAACACCATTGTTGAAATATTATGAACATGTGAGAGCTGGAAGAAAAACTCTTTAATGTTGGAGACCCTTAAATAAACATATTCATTTCCATTGTAAAGAAGGTGAGAATATTGTTAATAAAAAAGGATCTAGTGCTTTCCTGGTGCTAATGATGAATAAACTCTTCTCATGCTTCCAGTCAGGTACAGGTACAGATTTTAACGAACGTTTCAATGACAAACTCTGCCATCTTCATCAGGGATGATGCCAAGACATGTCTACTCCAGTGATATTTATACCCCTGCCATCTCTCCCTCCTGACTGGTTAGTTCTCAAACAACCAGGTTTCCGCTGTCTCACCTTATTTGCAATTGAATTCCAGTTCTTACTAAGTGTGAGACCTTCATCTTTGTTCGAATTCTTTTCCTTTAGTTTTATTTCAATGGCTTCCTTCACCAAGCGGTCCCAAAAGCCAATGGCATGGTACAGTAGTTTTGTATCAATCCTATGGCCATTGAGAATGCAATGTTTCATTACTGCCGATTTCTCCGGGTAACATAAAGGGATACACCTCCTATGCTCCTTGGTGCTTAAGGAACCTCAAATCTCAGTTTATGTGCTCAAATATGACCTTGGACACAGGACAGCTGGCTTTTATAGGATTTCCTGTGAATGCACAGCAGCGTATATCAGCATGGTGGAAGAGGAGCATGGGAGGTGTATCCATTTGGGTTACCGGAGGAATCGGCTGTGATAGTTGGTGAAAAATAAGCAATAAGACAATTACGAACTATTTTGCTCACTGCAGATTCAAGCATACAGGCCTGGAGATGGCAGAAGCAGCCAGGAGTGAGTGAATATGTTACAATTTCGCTACTTCGATAACCCCCAACTCTATCCTCAAAGAACTCCAGTAAATTTGACAGCAGGACCTACGTTTGCTGAATCCATGCTGCATCTGCCTGATGTATCCATTTCCTTTGAGATGCCTCGCTATTTCTTCTTTAATGATAACTTAAAGGATTTTTCCAACTGCAGATGATTGATGCTGCTTTCTTGTGGTAGTGCTCCTTGTAAACATGCACAAAGGAGGAGAGGACTTTGCCCATGACGGACAGAGCTGTATACACATTTGTAGACTTTTCCATTCCTGGGCATGGGTGTTTCAATACCAGGCTGTGGTGCAACTAGTCAGGATGCTCTTTACTGTGCATCTATATAAGTTTATCGAAGATTTAGATGACATACCAACTCTACACAAACTTATAAAAAAGATGCTGCTGTGACTTCCTTGTGATGCCACTTACATGCTACTCCCAGGACAGATCCTTTGAAATGGTAACACCAAGAAATTTAAAGTTACTACCCCTCTGCAGCTCCGATCCCCTAATGAGGACTGGCTCATGGACCTCTGGCTTCTTCCTCCTGTAGTGAATAATCATCTCTTTGGTTTTGCTGACATTGAGAGGTTATTGTAATGGCACATCAGGGAGGAGGCAACATATCATCCACGCCAGAACCACCAGACTGAAAATCAGTTACTTTCCCCAAGTATAAAGCCTCCACCCACTAACCTATTCCAGCACAACCCCCACCACCATTACATTATCATTTCCTCTGCTTAGCATCACTTTATGGATGTACAATCAATTTATGTGTATAAGCTATCTTATGTATTTATATTTATTGTCTAGTTTATTATTATTATATTTGTGTTCCTAACCTTAATGTGTTTTTTGTGATCTGGAGTAATAATTTTTCAATCTCCTTTATGCCTGTGCACTGGAAAAGACTTTTAACAATCTTGAATCTTTAACCAGATTTTCAATCTGTCTCTTTTGTGCTGATTTGGCCAACGATGGTGTCATCAGCAAACTTAAATATGGTGTTGGAGTTGTTCTTAGCCACACAATCACAGGTATAAAGCACATAAAGCAGGATAGGTCCCACCCATCACAGACATTTTCTCTTCTCCCTCTTCCATTCTGGTAGAAGATACAAAGGCTTGAAAACACATACCACCAGGCTCAAGAACAGCTTATCTTCTGCTTTTATAACATTTCCGGAAGAGGATGGCACCAGCAAACAATGCGACCAAGGGCGACATCCATCAGACGGTTCACAAAACGACTTCTTTCACTTTGCTTTCTTTCAAATATGCTTCTGCTACTGTTGGAGCCTGTGATCTACATTTTGGTGGTGGTTTTTCATGCTGATTGAACGATCTGGCACTTTGCTGTCTCCAAGAGAATTCGGAGGTTTTAAGTGGAGTTTGTGACCTAGAAGCCATGAAACCCATCATTAGCTCCATTGGTCATCGATCCTGCTGAAGTGTTTTTGGCCCGAAACATCGACTGTACTCTTTTCCACGTACGCCGCCTGGCCTGCTGAGTTCATCCAGCACTTTGCGTGTGTTGCCTGTAAAAGCTACTATTTCCTTCTCATAGATACTGCTTAACCCATTAGCGTAAGGATATCAAAAGTTAGAGGGAAAAGGCAGGGAAAGGGATTGGGATGGATAATAATAAATCAGCCGTGATGGAATGATAGAACAGACTCGGTGGGCCAAATGGCCTAATTCTGCTTCTATGTCTTATATTGTTTGTTGCTTTTTTGGATGAAGAGTTATACCTGATGTTTCCACATTTTAATTTGCAAGGGAGATTGGGATGGAGACAATAAAGGTTTGCCTGTGGTGCAGAATCCTCCCTAGTGCCTTTCATGACACAGCAGTGAATCACTTTAATGAAAGCTGATCCTGAAGGCTTGGAAATATGAATGGGGGCTGGGGAGACGGCAAAACAAAAGCTGGAACTGTCGGATCCAGAACAGTTGCTGTAAATTTGAAATAAATGAATGTTCCTCTGTGCTTGTTCATCTATAGATTGTTTTGATTTACATTCACCAGGATAAAACCTAATCTGGAATGAAAAATAAGTCTCCATTGCAGGTTTCTTTTTATTTCCATGATAAATCTTATTCATAATAAAATACACAAAAACTATATTTTATTCATAATAAAATATACAAAGTGTTTTACTTTCTTAGCATCCTTTGGTTCAGCACGTAAGTGCCATTACAAAGAAGGCACGGCAACACCTCTACTTTCTTCAAAGATGTGGCATGTCATCTAAAGCTTTGGCATACTTAGCTGGATGCATACTGACAGGTTGCATCATGGCCAGCTATGGAAACACCAATGCTCTTGAACGGAAAAGCTACAAAAAGAAGTGGATACAGCGCAGTTTCTCATAGAAAAGCCCTCCCCGCCAATGAGCACATATATAACAAGGGGTGGCACAGGAAAGCAACCTCCATCATCAAAGACCTCCACCATTGAGTCTATGGTCTCTTCTCACTGCTGCCATGAGGAAGAAGGACTAGGAGCCTCAGGACCCACACCATCAAGGTCAGGAACAGTTATTGCCCTTCAACGATCAGGCTCCTGAACCACAGTGGATAACTCCACTCACTCCAACACTGAACTGATTTCACAACCTATGGACTCACTTTCAAGGACTCTGCAGCTCATGTTTTCAATATCTCTTACTTGCTTATTTTTTTTTGAATTTACACAATTTGTTGTCTTTTACATAGTGGCTGTTTGTCTGTCTTTGTTGTGTGCAGTTTTTCATTGATGCTATTGTGTTTCTTTGTATTTACAGAATGCCTACAACAAAACGAACCTTAGGATAGGTAGTATATGATAACGTATATATACTTTGATAATAAATTTATTTTGAACTGTGGTTCATGTGATCAATAGTGTTAGCACTTTGTTTGCTTAGCAACATTGCCACTAATTGGCTCCCTGGGTGAAAACCTTGGAGGTAGGTCAGTACAGACCTACAATACTGCCGACTTTTTATACCTCCTCTAAGATCAATCTAACCCTTCTTTCCTACGTACCCTCCATTTTTTTTCCTCCACATGCCTATCTGAGAGTCTCCTACTTGTTCCTAATGTATCTATCTCAACTACCATCCTGTCAGATGTTCCATGCACTTACTATTCACTATAAAAAAACTCCCTCTAATATTCCACCCATACTTTCTCTCAATCATCTTAAAACAATCTCCTCTCCTATTAGTTGTTGCCAGCCTGGTGGGGGTGGGGTAAGGAGTTTGAGGAGTACATGCATACTGCCTATCTATGCCTAATAGATAGACTATGTCCTGAGCTGCATATATTTCAATGCAAGATTGCAAAACGCAAATGCAAGAAGTATTGTAGGAAAGGCAGATGAGCCCAAGGCATGGAATTAGGATATTGTACACATTATTGTGAGACTTGGTTACAGAAGGGGTAGGACTGGGGTTCTGTTGTTTTAGACGTGACAGGGTGGGAGAAGGAGGGGTGGCATTACTTGTCAGGGACAGTGATGCTCCATCAGGATAGACCATAGGAGGGAACGTCGACTCAGACCATGAGAGGCCTGCGTCGGGCATTTTCATGCCTTACAAGGCGCAGATTGGAAGTCTGTGTGGGGCGCCACTCCTCGCACAGACACTAGAGCAATGCATGGTTAACTGCCTTGCTCAAGGACACAAACACGCTGCCACAGCTGAGGCTCGAACTAGCGACCCTCAGATCACTAGACAAACGCCTTAACCGCTTGGCCACGTGACCAACACAATAGGATAGACCATAGGAGTTGTCTATAGTGAGGTGTTATGGGTGGAACTGGGAAATATGAGAGATGTGATCACATTAATGGAGCTATATTACAGACTACCCAAGAGTCCGAAGGATTTAGAGGAACAAATTTGTAGAGAGACCACAGACTTGCAAGAAACATAAGGCTGTTATACTGTAGTTGGTGATTTTAACTTTCCACATATTGTCTGGGACTCCCATACTATAAAAGGACCAAATAGGATCGAGTTTGTCAGATGTGTTCAAGAAGTTTTCCATAATCAGAACATTGAAATCCTAAGGTGAGAGTGTACGATATTTGATCTGTTACTAGGGAATCAGACAGGGCAGGAGACAGAAGTTTGTGGAGGGGAACACTTTGCATCTAGTGAGCATGATGCCATTAGTTTCAAAGTAAATATGCAAAAAGATAGCTCTGGTCTGTGGGTTGAGATTCTAAACCGGAGAAAGGCCAATTTTGATGCTATCAGAAAGAATCTGGCAAGTGTGGATTGGGACATGCTGCTTTCTGGCAAAAGTGTACTTGAACAGTGGGAGGCCTTCAAAAGCGAAATTTTGAGAGCACACAACTTGTATGTGCCTGTAGGAATAAAAGGTAAATATAACAAGTGTAGTGAATCTTGGGTTTCATGAGATATTGAAGGCCTGATTGAGAAAAAAGGAGGCACATCACAGGTGTAAGCAGGTAAGGACAAATGAGGTGCTATTGGAGACAAGAGAATGGTTAAGAAAAAAATCAGGAGGGTTAAAAGAAGACATGAGGTTGCATGCGCAGACAAGGTGAAGGAAAATCCAAAGGGATTCTACAGATATACTGAGCAAAAGGATTGCAAAGGACAAAATTGGTCCTCTGGCAGATCAGAATGGTAATCCATGTGTGGAGCCAAAAGAGAATGAGGAGACCTTACATGTATTTTTTCGTCCATATTTACTCAGAAGACGGACATAGAACTAAAGCAAAGCACCATCAACTCCATGGAACCTCTTTAGCTTTCAGAGGAGGAGGTGTTAGCTGTGCTGAGGCAAATTAAGGTGGATAAATCCCGAGGGCCTGACAAGGTATTCCCACAGACCCTGCAGCAGGCAAGTGCAGAAGGTGCAAGGGCCCTAGCAGAGATACTTAAATCATCCTTAGTGACAGGTGAGGTACCAGAGGACTGGAGGATAGATAATGTTGTTCTGCTGTTTAAGAAAGGCTTTAAAAATAAACCAGGAAATTATAGACTGGATATATAAGTATTTGAATAGACATGGACTGATTCAGGATAATCAGCATGGCTTTGTGTACACTTGGTCATGTCTAACCAATCTTATAGAGGCTTTTGAAGAAGTTACCTGGAAAATGGATGAAGGCAAGGCAGTTGTTTACATGGACTTCAGCAAGGGACTTGACAAGGTCCCGCATAGGAGGTTGGTCAAGAAGGTTCAGTTGCTCAGCATTCAAGCTGAGGTAGTAAATTGGATTAGACATTGGCTTTGTCTAGACATTGGTAGTAGATACAACACACATACACACACACAATACTGGAGGAACTCAGCAGGCCAGGCAGCATCTATGGAAAGGAGTACAGCCAATGTTTCAGGCCGAGACCCTTCGGCAGTCATGCTGCGGTATCAGGAAAAGGTACAACAGCATAAAAGCCAGGACCAACAGGCTCCAGGACAGCTTCTTCCACCAGGCCATTAGACCGATTAACTCACACTGATTTAAGTGTATTCTATGTTACATTGACCGTTCTATTTATTATAAATTACTATGATTGCACATTTAGACAGAGACGTAAAGGGTTTTACTCCTCATGTATGTGAAGGATGGAAGAAATAAAATCAATTCAATTCAGTACTCTTTTCCATAGATGCTGCCTGGCTTGCTGAGTTCCTCCAGCATTTTCTGTGTGTTGCCTGGATTTCCAGCATCTGCAGATTTTCTCGTTTGTGATTGGTAGTAGATGGTTGCCTCTTTGACTGTAGGCCTGCAGGGAAATGTGCTGGGTCTGTTGTTGTTTGTCATCTATATCAATGACCTGGATGATAATGTGGTTAACCAGATCAGCAAATTTGCAGATGACACCAAGATTAGGGGCGTAGTGGACATCAAGGAAGGCTATCATGGTTTGCAGCAGGATCTGGACCAACTACAAAAATGGGCTGAAAAAGGTCAGATGGAATTTAACACAGACAAATGTGAGCTGTTACACTTCATTAAGACCAGGTCTTACACAGTGAATGGTCAGGTACTAAGGAGTGCAGTAGAACAAAGGGATCTGGGAACGCAGGTCTATAACTCAATTGAAAGAGGTCTCACAGGTAGATAGGGCTGTAACGAAAGCTTCTGGGACATTGGCCTTCATAAATCAAAGTACTGAGTGTAGGAGATGGGATGTTATGCCGAAGTTGTACAAGACATTAGTGAGGCCTAATTTGGAGTAATGTCATAGCAGTTTTGGCCATCTACCTACAGGAAAAGTGTAAATAAATTTGAAAGAGTGCAGAGAAAATTTAAGAGGATGATGCTGGGTCCGGAGGACCTGAGGTATAAGGAAAAATTGCATAGATTAGGACTTTATTCCTTGGAACATGGACAATTAAGGGGATTTGATAGAGGTATACAAAATTATGAGGGGGTATAGATAGGGTGAATGCCAGCCGGCTCCCCCCACCCCGCCCCAAGGTTGGGTGGGAAGACAACCAGGGGTCATGGGCAAAGGATGAAAGGTTAAAGGTGAACACGAGGGGAATCTTCATCACTCAGAGCGTCTTGAGACTGGTGGAATGAGCTGCCAGCACAGGTGGTGCATCCGAGCTCAATTTCAACATTGAAGAGAAGTCTGGATAGGTACATGGGTAGTAGGGGTATGGTCCCCGTGCAGGTCAGTGGGAGTAAGCAGGTTAAAAGGTTTGACATGGTTTCAATGGGCCAAAAGGCCTGCTTCTATGTTGTACTTTTCTAGGACTCTATGCCTCCTATGCACCTCTATCAAGTCTCCTCTCATCCTCCCTAACTGAGGACAATAGCCCTATCTTCATTAGACACGATCTCTATTCCAGACAGCACCCTCTCCAAAGCTTCCATATCCTTCTTATAATGAGGTGACGAGAACTGAACTCAATACTCCAAAGTATGGTCTAACCAGAGTGGCAACTTTGAGGGACCAATGGGCATCGACCCCGCGATTTCTCTGTCTCTCTCCCCCCCCCCCACATTGCAAAGAGTTCTGACTTTAACCTTGTAATCTGCCATCAAATTCGACCTTCCAGAGTAAATCACTTCACATTTTTCCGGATTGAACGCCATGTGCTACTTCTCAGTTTGGCTCTGCCAACAGCACCAACTTCACTGTCCACGAAACCTGCGCCATGCGGGATTACAAGGCGCGTTGCGACGTCAGGTCCGACGTTGGACGCTCAACGACGAGCGTGTTACGAATGCGCGTACAGTACGTGACGCGATGACGCCCGACCGTCTGCTTTTTTCATTTTGTTTGTGATGGCGCTCGTCAGGGAAGAATGAAGGAGAGTCTGAAATATTGACTGCCTGTCGTCGGATATTTCGACTTCAGTTCGACAGCGCAATCTGTCAGAGTTGTGATAACATCCGGCACATTTTACACCCATCGAGTTACTTTCGTTGGTTGAACGTGTTTGGCTAAAGGTTTACACTCGATGTATCCGTCATGGGGTCGGTATGGTGGGGGAGGGGCGCACCTTCCATACTATGGCGGAGCTGCTCAGCCGCCGCTCCTTCCTGCGCCGCGTGTGCCGGCCCCGGGGCTCGTTGTTGGTCCCACCACCGTACCCCCGCCGGTCTCTAGTACCGGTTTAACGTCTAACTTCCAGACACTAAGGGAGCAGCATCTCCAGCAGATGCAGCAGTTGCAGCAAATGCACCAGCAGCAGTTGCAGTCAGTCCTGCAGTATCCTGCCCATCAGCACCAACCACCACCGTCAATACCACCGCCACCTTTACCACCTCATCTGCAACAACCTCCACCGAACATTTGGGACACCAGCAATGCCCCGAGCCAACTCACCCAGAGTAGCCAATCCACTCAACAACATCCAGATTACTCCGTCGTGGCTTTACAGGTGAGATAAAAAGAAAGAATAAACACAACTCTTACATCTGTTTTTTTTTAAAAAAGATGTACGTTGAATGTCAAAACAAAAACAAGTCATGCTGATGCTAAAATAATGTAAGAACATTTATGAAAAGTCATATAATAAATGCTCTGATCTTAAATTTTGTTCGGGATTGCATGAACAGAACCACGTTTTCCCGTTTGAACTATTAAAAATGTCACTATATAGTAGCACTAAACAGTGGTCAGTTAGTGAAGGAGATTGTATGTTGCCAATTTCTTTCTAGTCAGCCAGTTTGCAAGTTTTGCATTAGATCATGGCTACCTACTGATGAGATTGGAATGCCTTCCCTCAGGCCTCTTACCTTTTCTCCCCATCTGCCTGTCACCTCCCCTGGTGCTCCACTCCTACTTATTTAATTAGAGAAACAGCGCTGGATAGGCCCATCCTTCAAGCCGCACCACCCCACAACCCTGATTTAACCCTAACCTATTCACAGGATAATTTACAGTGACCATTTAACCTACCCAGTATCTCTTTGGACTATGGGAGGAAACAGAGGACCCAGAGAAAACCATCTGGCTTCACCTATCACCTTCTACCTTGTTACACCTTCTCCTCCCCTCATTTTTTTTTATTCTGGCATCTTCCCTTTACCTCTCCAGTCCTGCTGAAAGGTCTCGGCCCGAAATGTCAATTGTTCATTTATTTCCATAGATGCTGTCTGACCTGCTGAGTTCCTCCAACATTTTGTGTGTGTTGCTTTGGATTTCCAGCATCTACAGAATCTCTTGTGTTTAAAGTTAAACTAGTGTACAAATTATACTTACTAGTGTTTCAGTTCCAGTGAATTTCCTGATAGTGATATGTTGCAGTTTTATTTATTAAGCCCTTTTATTT
This sequence comes from Mobula birostris, assembly GCF_030028105.1. NCBI lineage: Eukaryota > Metazoa > Chordata > Chondrichthyes > Myliobatiformes > Myliobatidae > Mobula > Mobula birostris. The sequence goes on from NC_092370.1 coordinate 237,393,675, forward strand.
GAAGGGTATAGGAGTAATGTGATCATTTCGTAGCAGATCAGTTTTGTTACTGCACAGTGGTATGTTGAGATTGGAAACTCCTCTGCAAACTGTATCTAGGCTACTTTTCATTTGTTTAATACAGATACATTAAGCTTTTCTTTAGCCAGCAGGCTTTGATTTGGGAAGAAGTGAAATGTTACACTACTTCAAAGAAAAAAATGATAATACAGGATTTTTTCCTGCATGCCAAATACCATTTACAGTACTGTGCAAAAGTCTTAACCACCCAAGATTCTTCATATGGTTTCAGATGGTATATTCTCCACAGAGTCCTGATCTAAACATAATTGAGACCCTGTGATTACCTGGGGAGACAAAAGCAAGCGGGACTGCCTAAGGTTGCAGAAGAACTGTGACAAGTTCTCCAAGAAGCTTGGATAACCTACCAGCTAAGTTTCTTAAAACTGCTCAACAGTGTGCCTAAGAAAATTGATGCAGTTTTAAAGGCAAAGGGTGGTCACTCGAAATATTGATTTGAATTAGTTTTTTTTTACTGTTTACTGCTCTTTATAGTAATTCTTTTGATATTTAGAAATGTTTCATTTCTTTATTTTTGAAAGCATCTTCCCTTTACAGATTTTTTTAAACTTGTGCTTAAGACTTCTGCACAATGTTGCATTTTAAATAAGTACTATTCCAACAAAATAAGAAATTGGGTAGAGTTATATTATATCTTGGCAGTATTATATCTACTATATGGTGAGCTTTTGCTGGGCAAGAAAAATTGAGATAGGCCCTTTAAGTGGTTCAAAGATTGCATGAAAGCTAACATTACGCATGCTGGGTTTGTACCAGAATGGCAAGAACAGAGTGGCCAATGAGCTGAGGTTAGAACTGCTCACAACATCCTGGAGGAGAGATACCAAGCAGTATTAATCACTACCCGACAAAGATGGAAAGCAATAGCAGTAGTTCCACTTCCAGAGCCGCCAGTTTTGCACGTCCTTGTGGACGTCTGATGCTCACAATTTGGACTCAGCAGCCACCTACACAACAGAACTGCAGAAATCTAACTGTATCAGATAGAACAACCAGTCATTATTTTTATATTGTTTTTCCCAAAGAAACACTGGATTTTTTTGCTATAGCTGTACACAAAGGCAGAAGGGTACACTTTAAGAGTAAGTTACTTGGTCCCTCCAATTTGCTTTGCCATTTAATAAGATCATGACTGAGTAGTTTGTGGCTTTCATTTGGCATTACTACTGGAGAAGGTGCTGGGGAAACTGAATGGCCTAAAGATGGATAAATCATCTAGACCAGATAGACTACGTCCCAGAGTTTTTGAAGGAGGTAGCGAATAGATTTGAGAAGCATTAATGGTGATCTTTCAGGAATTAGAGTTAGGGTGGGCCCCAGAGGACTGGAAAATTGCAAGAAGGGAGGGAGGCAAAAGACAGGAAGCTATAGGCTGGCTGATAAGATTCTAGAGTCCATTATTAAAGAAACAATTTCTGAGTAATTGGAAATACATGATAAAATAGCACATTCAGCAAGAGAAAATCTGCAGATGCTGGAAATCAAAATAATACACACAAAATGTTGGAGGAACTCAGCAGGCCAGGCAGCATCGACATTTCGGGCTGAGACCTTTCTTCAGGATTGGAAAAAGAAATGAGAAATCAGAGTAAGAAGGTGGGGGAGGGGAGCAAGTAGTACAAGGTGGTAGATGATAGGTGAAACTAGGAGAGGGGGAGGGCTGAAGTAAAGAGCTGGGAAGTTCACACTCTCATCTTATCACCTTACCTGCCCATCACCTCTCACTGGTGCTCCTCCCCCTCCCTTTTCTTCCATGGCCTTCTGTCCTCTCCAGCTCATTATCTCTTTCACCAATCGACTTCCCAGTTCTTTACTACTATCCCCTTTCCTGGTTTCACCTATCAGCTACTACCTTGTACTTCCTATTCCCCTGTACTTCTTGCTCCCCTCCGTCCCCACCTTCTTACCCTGACTTCTCATCTGTTTCCAGTCTGGAGGAAGGGTCTTGGCCTGAAACATCGACTGTTTACACTTTTCCATAGATGTTGCCTGGCCTCCTGAGTTCCTCGAGCAATTTGTGTGTTTAACAAATTCAGCAAGGTTTTGTTAAGGAGAGATGTACCCTGACAAATCTGTTAGAATTCTTTGAGGAGACAACAAAGCACATTAAACAAGTGAAAGTCAGTGGGTGTTATTTATTTGGATTTTCAGAAGGCATTTGACAAAATGTTGCACAAGAGGCTGATTGAGACTTTATAAAGCACTGGTGAGGCCTCACTTGGAGTATTGGAAGAAGGTTTGGGCCCCTTATCTTCGAAAGTATCTTTTGAAACCGGAGAGGGTTCAAAGGAGGTTCACAAAAATGATTCCAGGGTTAAATGGCTTGTCATATTGAGAGCATTTGATGGCCCTGGGCCTGTATTCACTGGAATTCAGAAGAATGAGGGGTGACTTAATTGAAAACTATCAAATGGTGAAAGGCCTTGATAGAGTGGATGTGGAGATGATGTTTCCTATAGTGTCTAAGACCAGAGGACACAGCCTCAGAATAGAGGGACATCCCTTTAGAATGGAGATGAGGAGGAATTTCTTTAGCCAGAAAGTGGTGAATCTGTGGAATTTGTATTTATGTCTGTTTAAGGCAAAGGTTGATAGATTCTTGATTAATCAGGGCATGAAGGGATACAGGGTGGGGGGGGGAGGAAATCGGGGCTGAAAGGAAAAAATGGATCAGCCATGATGAAATGACAGAGCAGATTTGATGGGCCAAGTGGCCTAATCCTGCTCCTATATATTATGGTCTTATGGTCTAAGCAAGTTAAGAGCCCATAGTGTAGAGGTGAAGCACTAATGTGAATACGAGATTGACTGTCAGAAGTCAGTGGAGAGAAAGGGGGTGTTTACTGGGTGGCTGCAGGTGACCAGTAGAGTTCTGCAGGAGGTGATGTTGGGATCTCAGTTTTTCATTATATACATTAATCTGGATGAAGGAACTGATGATATTTGGTGAAGTTTGAAGATATTAGCAAGATAGATGCATAACAGTTGGTGTTGTAGAGATAGGGTGTTTACATAAGGACTTCGACAGATTGGGAGAGTGGGCAAAGAAGTGGCATGGGGAAGTGTAGGGTTGCAGGCTCTGGAGTGAGTCCAAGGAGGTTTATAAGAATGATCTCAGGATCCCAGGAATGAAAGGCTAGAAGTTCTTCTTTAAACACTCTTTAAGCTTGTTAGTGCCCCTGACCAAAGAATTCTTGATCACTTTTGCTTGGCTAGACTTTGCTGTACGACAGTCATGATGCCACTGATCCGGCTGCTGCTGTCAGTTTTTCCTCAGGGACTACCTTCTCCAACAGTATATTTGTTTGAGAAGGTAACAGCTACTGAGAGCTTTTACGTTACCTGCCTACCCCTCCTAGCAGTTATCCATTTATGCGGCTCAAATTTTGATGTGACCAGCTGTCACATCATGATGCGTGCCATCTTGAGAGGAGCTACAGCTGTACACATTTCCTGTAGATATAGTCATTAGGGACATTTTAATATTCATTGATCTTGCACATCTGAGAACCAGAGCATACCACTCCATTGACTGGCATTACTGCTCCTTTAATAACTAGTGGTCTAAAGAAAAGGGGGGAAATCTTACCTTCCCTTAACTCAGGAATGACTTTCTGAAAATGCTTGCTGTAGTAGAGCCTGCCTCCCTTTTATTCTCTGCTAGGCCTCATGGCACAAATTTTTTTTTCAGTTTCTCACCTGAAGCCCACAGGTTAAATGGTCACTGCTCCTCCTCCTTGATGCTAGGCCTCACAGTATGAAAATAAGCAATTCCTCACCTGAAGCACACTTTTTAGCAGTAATAGTTCCTCCTCCTTTGCTGCCAGTCTACACAGTTCAAAAGTAAAAACCAGATGAAGGGTCTTGGCCCAAAACGTCATCTGTACTCTTCCATAGATGCTGCCTGGCCTGCTGAGTTCCTCCAGCATCTTGTGTGTGTTGCTTAGATTTCTGTCATTTGCAGATTTTCTCTTGTTTGTAAAAACCAAATGAGATAGGGTCAAAATAATCGTATGTATGAGTCTGGGCATGGAATAGATATTGGTCACTTACTTGAGGAAAGGGAGGGAGAGCAAACAGCAGATACTACATTCAGTTTAGCCTAAAATCAGTAGTGAGGGAACGCTAGAATCTTTTGTAAAGGATGTGAGCACGCTGCGCGTCATGCTGGTGTAGTGGTTGGTGTAATGCTATTACAGTGGTAGCAACCTGGGTTCAAATCCATCATTGTAAGAATTTTTCCCTGTGACCTTGTGGATTTCCTCACACATTACAAAGACTTGTAAGTTAGTGGTTTAGTTGGTCACATGGGTGTAATTGAGCAGTATGGGCTCGGTGGGCTGGAAGGGCCCGTTACTGTGGTGGCATGCATCATTGGACTCACTGTGGCGCATGCAGCAATATTATAGTTCAGAGTTTCCGGAAGGTACTCACACTATAGTTTGAGCCAGACAAATGGATGACCACCATGAGGAGCAGGCAGGTGGTGGAAAATAGATATATAAAAAGAATATTCTTAAAATATTAACTAGATTTTAAATATAGATAATATTAAAATATAGATAAAGTCAGTGTGGACTTAAGAAAAGGAAAATGTATTTGACAAATTTACCAGAGTTGATTTGGCAATGTAGCTGATAGAATATATAAGACAAAAACAACAGATCTTTTTAATTTGGAGATACAACACAGTAACAGGCCCTTCCAGCCTCAGAAGCCCATGAGACCAATTAATCTATACCTCTTTGGAATGTGGGAGGAAACCCCAACACGGTCACGGAGACAACATACAAACTCTTTACAGGTAGCAGTGTAATTGAACCCTGGTTGCTGGTGCTTTAATAATATTCCACTACCATGCCATCGATTAATGCATTTAGATTCGGTCATGCTCTTTTCTCACTGCTGCCATCAAATAGAAGGTACAGCTGCCTCAGGACTTGCACACTAGGTTCGAGAACAGTTAATACCCCTTAACCATCAGGCCCTTGAACAAAAGGGGATAACTACACTCATTTAAGGATTCTTTTGTCTTGTTATTTCATGCTTATTGTTTATAACTGTTTATATCCACATTTGCAGTTTGTTGTCCATTGATTATGTTTACTATTGTATAGATTTGACATGTATGTACTCTGATAATAAATTTAACTTTGAACTTTGTCCTGCAAAATTAAACCACGTACAACTAGCAGTAGTGTACTAACATAGATTGAAAATTGGTGGACAGATAGGAAGGAGGAGTTTTTTTGGTATTTTAGGTAATTACTAATAATAATTTACTATACAGCTTGGCCTCCTGACATTCATAATCTCTATCCATGATTAGATGAGATAACCTAATGTGATATTTCTTTCTGGGTGGGAATACGAGGTGTGAGAAGGATCTCACAGTGATCCAGACAAGTTGAATGAGAGGTTACGTATCAGAATCAGGTTTATTATCACTGAAATTTGTCGTTTCATGGCAGCAGTACAGTGCAATACATAGGAAGTGCTATAAATACAAAAAGAATATATAAAAAATAATTAGTGTAAAAAGGGGAGTAGTGTTCATGGGCTGTTCAGAAATCTGATGGGGGGGGGGAAATAGAAGTTATTTCTAAAATGTTGAGTGTGTGTCTTTAGGCTCCTGTACCATCTCCCTGGTGGTAGTAATGAAAAGAGGAATGTCCTGGATGACAAGGGTCCTTAATGATGAATGCCGCCTTTTTTGCACTGCCTCTTGTGGAGGCCCTCAATGCTGGGGAGGCTAGTTTACAACCTAGTGCAGCTTTTCCAGTCTTGTGCATCGGTATCTCTGTACAAGACAGTGAAGCAACCATTCAGAATACAGCAGAATCCTTCAGATGTCCTGGAAGAGTAAGCAGATCAACAGTAAAAAACAAATGAAGGGTCTCGGCCTGAAACATTAACTGTACTCTTCCATAGATGCTGTCTCATCTCAGGCCAGTATCCTCAGCACAGATTCTAATTATTATGAGAAAGTCTGCAGATACTGCAAATCCAAAGTAACACACACACAAAATGCTGGAGGAACTCAGTAGGCCAGGCAGCATCTATGGAAAAGCTAAAACAGCTGTCAATTCAGGGCGAGACCCTTCTTCAGGACTGGAAAGGAAGGGGAGAAGTCCAATTATATTCATTCAACTACCTTGGGCAGGCAACGTAGTTCACATGTCTGACACCAGGCTCTCAAAACAGACACTTTTCCCAGCTTTTCATGAGAAGAAATTTCCAAGCAAACAGGAAGATACTCAAGGATCTGCTCAAAGCCTCCTTGAATGCATTGTCTCTGCAGCCTGCTTGAAATCTCCAATACATGACTTAGAGTGGAGAAGGAGCATTGGGATACTTTTGAGGACTTTGCACATACACCTGGAGCATGCATAAACCCTGGGAGAAGCACATCACCTCATAAGCAACCCACTTGTCTGCTATTTGGCACTTTCCCCCAGGTGGAAGAGTGGTTTTCCTACAGCAGCCTTCTCCACCGCAGCACTTGTACATTTTGGAGTGGAAGAAAGTCAAGCAAATCATTGTTGATGCTGAGGACCTGCCAAAGAAGAAGCAATCATGGCTCAGTTTTGTAGGGATAAGTAGAAGGATGAAGTATTATAAGTGGCTAGAAATTATAACAAGCTGATGTACAACATGACCTAGCTGTTCTTCCATCGTATTCTTTTTCATGCCGACAATACTGTAAAGTAAGAAAAAATTGGTGTAAAACTATAAAAACATTCACCAAAGAGAGAGAGACAAAATGCCATTTCTGCAGTCCACACCAAAGCGTGAGATTCAGCAGTATTTGAATTGCTTGCAAGTTTCAAGGTTAGAGACTTTTGTCTCTCAGAAGAATTTAAGCAAGCTTATGTGAATTTTTATTTTTTCAGTTTTTTTATTTATGCGCCAGCCCAATGAGCCGTGCTGTCTTGCCCATCTAGTTAACATTTTCAGTTTAAGATGGTGGCACGTTCAGGCGTAGCAACCATTCAGTCTCTTGGTGTAATAGTTCATCCTTTGGGACATACTGCTGGCTATTACATATACTGTGCACAGAATTCCATCTCGTTAGTAAACTGTTGGACTGCTGAGAAGCTCCGCAGCTTGAGCTTACTGCACACACTATTGCCTGTGACAGTCATCCATGGAAGGTGCCATCGAAAGCAGTGCACTAGAAAGCAAAAGGGGGGGAAGCTTACTCAGATCTGTGAGAGACTCAGATTGAAGCCCTTCAGCCCAGCTCTCCTGTCATTCTTTCTGGCAAACATTCATTCATTTGAAAATGAACTTGACTACCGGTGCCTGAGACTAAACCAGTAAGAGATGAAGAACTGCACATTGATTCTCATCGAAACTCAGGACATCAGTCCAGATGTGGCGATCCAGCTGGAGGATTTCAGCACATTTCGGGTCAACAGGAATCCAACAATCTCAGACAAACTCTGTGGTGGTGGCATCTGTATTTACATAAATAAGAACTGGTGTATGGACACTTTAACAATGGCATCCCACTGTTCACTGATGATTGAGTTCATTTTTGTGAAGTGCAGACCATTTTATATACCTAGGGAGTTCACTATAATTGTGTTGATAGTTGTTTCTATTCTCAACCCCTGCTAATGTTGGTGAGGCACTGCATGAGCTCTACAGTGCCATCAGTGATTTTCAAACCAAACACCCTGATGGTATCTTTATTGTCGCTGTTGATTTTAACCATGCAAACCTAAAAACAGTCCTGCTGAAATTCCACCAGACCTGGTTTATATTAATATACCAGGTGCATATAAAGCAGTTCCCATTGGGCTCTCAGATCACTTACCTGTTATGGTAATTCCAACATGCAAACCATCTGCTAAACAGGCCAAACCAGTTCTGAAGGTGGTGAAAACCTGGCCTAAGGGAGCCTGTCTTGACCCAAAATGTTGACTGTACTCTTTTCCAAAGAAGCTGCCTTGCCTGCTGAGTTTCTCCAGTATTTTGTGTGGGTTGCTGAAGGAACAATTTCAGCATTGCAGGACTGCTTACATAATACAAACTGGGGAATGTTAAGGGGGCTGCTACCTATGGCAACCACGTTAACATTGAGGAATACGTGGATTCTGTGACCAAGTACATAGAGAGGTGTACTGAGGATGTTATCATGAAACCGTCCAGGTGGGGGCAAAGCTGAAGCCATGGCTTACTGAAGAGATCTGTGCATTGCTGAGGGATCCTGATATTGCCTTTAGATCAGGGGATGTGATAGCTCTCACGGATGCAAGAACTGTGTTTTCCCGCTCCATCAGGAAGGCAAAAATGAAACATTATCACAGAATATCCAACCACTTCTGCGATACCAGAGACATGAAGCACATGTGGCAAGGAATTCAGAGGATTGCAGACTACAAATCTACTGTGTGCGTCATTGACCAGATTGCCTCACTTCCCGACAAGCTGAATGTCTTTTACACCCGGTTTAATGCACAGAACAAAGTGCTGGCGAGGAAAGCATCCCTCCCCCAAGGGAGCAGACTCTCCTGGCTAAGCTGAGGTGAGAAAGATCCTGGACGTAGTAGGGTACCGCAAGGCTCAGTGCTGGGACCCCAGTTGTTTACAATATATATTAATGACTTGGATGGGGGAATTAAATGCAGCATCTCCAAGTTTGCAGATGACACGAAGCTGGGCGGCAGTGTTAGCTGTGAGGAGGATGCTAAGAGGATGCAGGGTGATTTGGATAGGTTGGGTGAGTGGGCAAATTCATGACAGATGCAATTTAATGTGGATAAATGTGAAGTTATCCACTTTGGTGGCAAAAATAGGAGAACAGATTATTATCTGAATGGTGGCTGATTAGGAAAAGGGGAAGTGCAACGAGACCTGGCTGTCATTGTACACCAGTCATTGAAAGTGGGCATGCAGGTACAGCAGGCAGTGAAAAAGGCCAATGGTATGCTGGCATTTATAGCAAGAGGATTCGAGTACAGGAGCAGGGAGGTACTACTGCAGTTGTACAAGGCCTTGGTGAGACCACACCTGGAGTATTGTGTGCTGTTTTGGTCCCCTAATCTGAGGAAAGACATCCTCGCCATAGAGGGAGTACAAAGAAGGTTCACCAGATTGATTCCTGGGATGGCAGGACTTTCATATGATGAAAGACTGGATGAACTAGGGTTATACTCTCTGGAATTTAGAACATTGAGGGGGGATCTGATTGAAATGTATGAAATCCTAAAGGGATTGGACAGGCTAGATGCAGGAAGATTGTTCTCGATGTTGGGGAAGTCCAGAATGAGGGGTCACGGTTTGAGGATAAAGGCGAAGCCTTTTAGGACTGAGATTAGGAAAAACTTCTTCACACAGAGAGTGGTGAATCTGTGGAATTCCCTGCCACAGGAAACAGTTGAGGCCAGTTCATTGGCTATATTTAAGGAGGAGTTAGATATGGCTCTTGTGGCTAGGGGGATCAGAGGGTATGGAGGGAAGGCTGGTGCAGGGTTCTGAGTTGGATGATCAGCCATGATCATAATAAATGGCGGTGCAGGCTCGAAGGGCCGAATGGCCTACTCCTGCACCTATTTTCTATGTTTTCTATGTTAACCCACGAAAAGCTGTGGAGCCCGATAACATGTTCTGAAACATTGGGCAGCCCAGCTAACTGAGGTGCTGACAGATATATTCAACATCTCTCTGGAACAGTGTATTGTCCCCTCGGTTTTCAAGGCGGGAACCGTAATTCCAGTGCTAAAGAAAGTGACAGTAACCTGTCTAAATGACTCGTCCGATGGCATTAACATCAACCATTATGAAATGCTTTGAGCAGCTGGTCATGGAGCACATTAAAGCCTTTCTCTTGGCTACATTGGACCCTTTCCAGTTCGCTTATCACTCAAATCTATCTACTGGTAGCCTCTGCCCTCCACTCTGTCCTTTCCCACCTGGAAAATAGGGTCTTGTATGCCAGGCTGCTGTTTATAGACCAGTTTGATGTTTTAACTCCATCATACCCCTGAAACTGGTGGGGAAACTGTCCTCACTGGGTCTCCACAGTCAGTCTGTGTGCGCAGCAATGTCTGTATTCTCATCACACTGAGCACTGGTGCTTCCCAAAGTTGTGTGCTTAGCCTGCTACTGTTCACACTGCTGATTCATAACTGTCACAGGGTACAGCTCAAAATGTGTCATCAAGTTTGTGGATGACAATAGTGGTTGGCCTCATCAACAACAATGGCAAGTTAGAGTACAGAGAGGAAGTGGAGCAGCTTGTGGACTGGTGTGAGGAAAAACTGCCGAAGTCTGAAAATGGAGAAAACCAAGGAAATTATTGTGGACTTTAGGAAGATAAAGATGAATCACCACTCGGCGCATACATGGCTCCTCCATAGAGAGAGTTAAGTGCAGCAAATTCCTGGGAGTTCACATCATGGATGACCTCACCTGGTCTCTTCGTATTGCCTCCCTGAATAAGAAGGCACAGCACTGCATCCAGTTCTTAAGGAGATCGAGGCAAGCGAGGATCACCTCTCCCCCCACCACCACTGAATTTTTACAGGACCACCACTGACAGCATCCTGAGAAACTGCATCTCCTCTGGTATGGGAGCAGCTGAGCATCAGACTGGAAGTGTCTACAAAGGACTGAGAACGACTGAGAGGAACATACGGGTCTCCCTACCACCCGTCGGGGACATTTATCAGGAGCTCTGTGTACACAGGGCTCTGAGAATTATCGAGGATCCCATCCATCCAGCATCCTTTTTGACTTTCTACCATCAGGCAAGAGACTCCAATGCATAAAGACAAGAATGGTCAGGATGGGAAACAGTTTCATTATGGTTCTGAACTCACTGCAGCATCGCAGTCAAAGTATCACTGGTTAATTTGTTCTGGACCTTACAATATTTAATTTATGTACTTTATTTTGTTTATTTATGCATAGTTCATTTGTAGATTTTATTCTTCCTAAGTTACTGTGTGTTATGTTTACTACTGTACTACACTCTGGTCCAGAGAAACATCTTGTTTGTCGATATATATAGTTAAATGACAATAGACTTGATTGGGCAAGCCGAATCACAGGACAATTTACAAAGACCAATTTACCTTATAACTGGTACACCTTTGGACTCTGGGAAGAAACCAGAGCACCCAGAGAAAACCTACGCGTGGGGAGAATATAACAACCTCCTTATAGACAGCGTCAAAATTGGACTCTGAACTCTGGAACATCCTGAGCTGTAATAGCTTTGTGGTAACCACTATGCTACCACGGCGCCCTAATTCTTAATTAAAACCCCAGAATTACCTGGTCATCATCATATTGCTGTTCACTGGATCTTTGCTGTTTCGAGTAAATCTTTCTGTTTCTGTGGCTGTCATTGCTACAATGACACTTGCACTTTCAGAGTACTTCATGTCTTGAAATCATGAAAAGAGCAGTGTAATTGTCCCTTTAAAGCAATGGTACATCTAAACTTGTCTCAGTATAAAGGAAATTGCACTCTTGAGTGCTCTAGATATTAAATTAGAATTACATTTCAATTGCTGTTAATTGGAAAACTAATCTTGCAGGCTTCGGAAATTTTAAACAAAATGCCAGAGATAATTGGTCAGGCAGCATAGGGCAATTAAAACAAAAACTGTGTGCCATTTTAACAGTTTCTTACCCCAGGCAGTTAATCTGATCAATCATTTTAGTTAGCCTCTCTACCATCCCTCCCCCCCCCCCCCCCATTTTATATTGCTGTTTACATCGTAAACAAATGCTGGTATTTATGTATTTATACATATTTATTCCATATCCATACTTAAGCCTCAAACTTATTTTTAATAATTCTTGATAATTGAATGTTTTTGTTGCATAGTGTGCCAAGACACACAAGAAGATCCTAATATATGTAAATGTATATGGCAAATAAAGTTGATTCTTGACCTTTAGAGAGTGAACAGAGTGTTTCAAATTGATGAACCTTTCATCCTTCTCCTATTAAAAAAAGTGCTTTTGAAGCTGTGGATCAAAGAATGGCAGGAGGTGAATGATCAGATGTTGCATTTTTCATGCTTGCATAAAAAATGTTAGGGTTGGTGATGTTGAAAAAGTGAACTGGAAAGGATCTAGAGAGAATAGATACTTTTGCGAGTGGAGTTAGAGGGAACTCTAAAATATCCATATGATTTTTGGATGAATTAATAATTTTGGAAGCTTTTCTATGCACAGAAGAAATCTATATAGTCATGATGCTATTCCAGACTGATCTGTATTTAGTAATTTGTTCCTTGAATTGTAATCGTTAAGCTGTATGTACCTATAATAATCAATCATTTGTAATAATCTGGTTCAAGAGTGTTATGTACTTCTTATATGTCTATGCAAAGTAATTTCTCTCAAAAAAAAAAATCTTGTTCTTTACATGTTTCTGTAACATTTGCTTGGTGTAATTGTTAGGGATTTATTACAGACCATAGAACAGTACAGTGCAATGCAGGTCCTTTGGCCCACGATGTGCCCATCTTTTAACCTACACTAAAGTTAATCTAATGTTTACCTCCTACATAGCTCTCCATTTTTTTAAATCAGTGTGCTTATTTAAGAGTTTCTTGAATGTGATTTTTATATGAAGAATTAGCTTTTTCTTAAAATCCAAACTGCTGTAACAATGTGTGCATTTAGGAATTTCCAGCTGCTGATTCTTCACATCAACAATAAATTTAGAAGTTTGGTTGATCATTGAGCTTGGCAAAATGTTTGCATACGTTTTGGCTCCAATCAAGAAGCCATCATCAGTGCACGTTTGAGAGTGTTGTCTCTTCAGAATGCCGGTTTATATAGTCCTCTGAATGGATATTGATTAGACGTCATGATCGAACCAGCCAACTAAATCAGGATGTCTAATTAATATCCATTCAGACCCCGGAGGAGTATATAAGCCAACATTCTGAGGAGACAACACCCTTAATTGCACACTGACGATGTCTTCTCGATCGGAGCTGAAGTGTTTGAAAACATTTAGCCAAGCTCGGCAATCAACAAACTTCCGAATAGCCAACACAAGCTACCAATATTCCACAATATTTCAAACCAATAAGTTTATTTAGCTTGCAATAAATCCATACTTCTGTGTATTCTGTGCGAGATGTAAATGTGGTTTGTGGAGGCTTCAGTCTGGGTTAGATGGAGTCTTTTTTTTCTGGTTCACGTAACAAAAGGATGGTTATTTTGTTACACAGCTAAAACGAGTATTCTAGGACAGGTTATTTTGTCATATTTCAGGGTTCAATGAAATTCTTTGCTCACAGAATAAGCAGTATAGGTAGTAATAAATACAACAGCTAGTACAAAGCAGTAGTATGGTGCAAAGATTTTAGTGGAGAAAGAAATGCAAAAGTGACAACAGAATAACGGAGAGAAGTGGAATTTAGAGTACGAGAAAGTGAATGTAGAAGATTGAGAGGAGATTTGATAAAGGTATACAAAATTATGAAAGGTATAGATAGGGTAAATGCAAGTATGCTTTTTCCACTGAGGTTGTATGGGACTACAACCAGAGGTCATGGGTAAAAGGTGAAAGGTTAAAAGTTTAAGAAGAACATGAAAGGAAACTTCTTCACTTAGCGCAGTGGTCCCCAACCACCGGGCTGCAAAGCATGTGCTACCGGGCTGAGAGGAAACGATATGAGTCAGCTGCACCTTTCCTCATTCCCTGTCACGCACTATTGAACTTGAACCTCCCCTGGATGTATCAGAATGGGAAGTGAATTAAAATGGGTGGCCAATGGGAAATCTCGCTTGTTCTGGTGGACGGAGCGTTGATGTTCGGTGAAGCGGTCTCCCAATTTTCGCTGGGTCTCACCAATATACAGGAGGCCATACCGGGAGCACCGAACACAGTATATGATGCCAACGGACTCACAGGTGAAGTGTTACCTCACTTGGAAGGACTGTTTGGGATCCTAAATGGTAGTGAGGGAGGAGTTGTAGGGGCAGGTGTAGCACTTGTTCCACTTGCAAGGATAAGTGCAAGGAGGGAGATCAGTTGGGAGGGGGCGAATGGACAAGGGAATCGTGTAGGGAACAATCCCTGCGGAAAGCAGGAAGTGTGGGGGGTGGAGGGAAGATGGGTTTAGTGGTGGGATCCAGTTGGAGGAGGCGGAAGTTTGGGAGAATTATGTGCTGGATGCGGAGGCTGGTGGGGTGGTGGATGAAAACAAGAGGACTCCTATCCCAGGTAGGGTGTCGGGAGGATGGGGTAAGAGCAGATAGGTGTGAAATAGAAGAGATGCAGTTGAGAGCAGTGTTGATGGTGGAGGAAGGAAAGCCGCTTTCTTTGAAAAAGGAGGACATCTCCTTTGTTCTGCAATGAAAAGCCTCATTATGAGAGCAGATGCAGTGGAGACGGAGGAATTGAGAGATGGGGGTGGTGTCTTTATAAGAAGCAGGGTGGGACGAGGTATAGTCCAGGTGGCAGTGAAAGTCCGTTGGTTTATAATACACATTGATGGATAAGCTGTCTCCGGAGATAGAGGCAGTGAGATTGGGGAAGGGAGTTCTTGATACATCTAAGCATGATGGTTTTGCTGTGGTTGCTATTGGTGCTTTTTCTTACTTTCTGGGTGTAGGAAGTTGTGGAACTTTCTATTTTGCTGTTTAAGATTTCAAGGTGTTATTCTCAAGGGCAGGTTTGTTGTTGGTGACTGTTAAGAAATTCAGTGTGTGAAAACATGGGATCCTGTATGTAGTGGATTTATCTTGGCCTTCTAATATTTTTAAAGCTACCTGGAGCTAAACATTGCAACCATTCATGTGGCAGTTGTTCAGCTAAGTTAAGTATTATTTCAAATCAAATGAAGCTGTGTGTTAAGATTGGCAATCCCACACTGTGCATGCCAGTTATTAAACTAAATTTTGTACTCTTTTGTTTGTAAGTGCTGTGATTTGATCATATGTGACATCTGGTATTCAAAGTTTCAAAGTGCATTTATTAAAGAATGTTTAAATTAGACAACTTCAAAATTTGTTTGCTTACAGGTAGTTGCAAAGTAAGGAACCCAAAAGAACCCAATTTAAAAAAAGACCAATGCCCCTCTGCCCACAGAGAAAGGGAAATAAACACAAATCATATAAATAATAGCAGCAACAACAACAGCACTCTGAACAAAGTTGAGTCCTTAGAACCAGATCCTCGGAGTAGGCCCAAAGCTTTGGGATTCAGTTCATATCAGCAGGGCAAATTGCCGCAAAGTTCGATAATGGATATTGTAGGGTTATCCACAGCATTGAACATTGCTCATACAGAAAGTTGAGACTGTGAACTTGGCAATATGTGAAGGCTCTGTTTGTAGTAATAAATTTCAAGGGAGATGGTGTTGGTTCAGTATCTGTATCCAAGCTGCCAGTATGTCTATCCTGGCTGCTAAAACTGGATTGTCAGCCTAAGTGAAGAATTGTGTTTAGTGTCTAAGCATGTCACTTAAAGATAGAGCTGGTGTAAGGATCAGTTAGTCTTTTTTTTCCTCTGCTTCATGTAATCATAGGTTATTGTAGAAGTGTTTGTTTTAGTTTGGGTAATTTTTTCTCCAAAATGAACACAGCACTGTTAAATGCTAATTGATTAATCGCAGTATATCTTCATGAATGGTTTATCTGTTTTAGAATTATCCTTGAACATCTGATTTTCTGTTTTATAAAGGTCAGTCTTATTTTGATGGCTACTTGAAATACATTTTCCATGTCAGTAGGTGATGTAACTTCCTCAGATCCAGCCTTTAGGAAAACTTGCCATTTCTGAGTTACAAGAATTTTATTTGTTTATGGGATCTGGCAAGCCAGGTCTAATTACCCCAGAAAAGCTATTGAAGTTTGCTGGCCTGAGTTACTGTAGTCATTTTGGTGAGGGTATTTCTACAGTGTTGCTATATGGGAGTTCCAGAATTAAGACCTTGGCTAATGCTTCATTGATCACTATTGTTCCATGTTGTGGATGATGCCTATTGTTCTGGAGTTGCTCCACAGCAAACTAACCCAGCTGACTATACCCTACAATGTCTGTCAGTGGATTATGAGGTTTCTGTCAGGAAGAAAATAATACATAAGGCTGGTCTCCTACTTGTCCGGTCTAATGCTTACAGGCACACACTGTCCCCAGGGCTATGTTCTTTTACCGCTCCTCTTGTCCCTTTATCCAAATGACTGTACCTCCACTGGCAAATCCACTAAAATCCTAAAATTCACAGATGACAGTACTGTAGCTGGTCTCATCTCTAATAATGATGTGACCTGCTATTAAATAGAGGTAGACTGTCTTGCAGCATGGTGTGCTCATAACAATTTGGGGCTTAGTGCTATAAGAGAATGGAAATGAGGATTGAGTTACGCCGACAACCCCCAACCTACCCCCTCCCGGAAATTCATGGTCTGGCTGCGTCTGTGGATCAGTCATTCAAGTTACTGGGGACGACCACTACCAATACTTAGAAGTGGAACAAACACATTACTCACATCACTAGGAAAACCCAACAGAGATTGGTCTTCCTGTGCTGGCTTACGAAATTTAACTTCTCAGGATGTATCCTGATGAGTTTTTACTCAGCCATCATTTAGACTGTTGTGACCACCTCTATCACTGTTTGGCTTTCCGCCATTACCTCCCTCTGCAAGCCGAGGTTGCAGTGAGTGATCCACTCGGCAGGGAAGATCATTGGCTGTCAGCTCCTGACATTAAAACACCTGTTCATCTCCAGAGTGAAGAAAAGAACTGAAGAAATTACTGCTGACTCTACCCACACCATCAGTCACTTATTTACCAGATACCATCAGGGAGACACTAGAAGTCTGTCAGCACCAACTCAAAGCTTCTCAACAAAACTCACTCAGGTGTAATACTGTAAATGCTTAACTGTCCCTGCACAACATCTGTTAAATGGTCTTTCCTGCTCTCCTTGTTCTGTTGATAATTATTGAGTCTGTTCATATGTTCACATCTGTTTGATTATTGACATTTGCATATGTGATTGTTTTTCTAATTGTTGATTGCTCATGGCTGTTTGCACTGTTGTCTTGAAAATTGTTGGTTGCTGATGTGTTGTCTGTTGTGGTATTATCCTGTGATTTATGCTTGGCATCAAACCACAATCAATTCTGGTTGTTTCATGTACTGGCAATAAAGTGATTCTGATTCTGAAATCTTTCCACGTCAGGGGGTTTGTAATTTGGAAGACAACTGCAAGTATCGGTGATATTATATGCCTGCTAGCAGAGTGTTATATGTGTGATATCTTACAGTAAACTTGAATACAGTATCTTGCAGCAACCTCAGTGAGTATTACAGTGCATTGCATCAGTGGTGCACTGGTGGTAGTGAAAGTGAATTGTGATGGATAGGGTACTGGTAATTTCGGAAGGTTTTATTCTACAATGTGTCAAGTTTTCTGTGGATTCAGTGACATAATGGATCATTTCTAACATGTATTGCAGTTAGACCGTAAGACAAAGCAGCAGAAGTCGGCCATTCGGCCCATCGAGTCTGCTCCGCCATTTTATCATGAGCTGATCCATTCTCCCATTTAGTCCCACTCCCCCACCTTCTCACCATAACCCTTGATGCCCTGGCTACTCAGATACCTAACAATCTCTGCCTTAAATACACCCAGTGACTTGGCCTCCACTGCTGCCTGTGGCAACAAATTCCATAGATTCACCACCCTCTGGCTAAAAAAATTTCTTCGCGTCTCTGTTCTGAATGGGTGCCCTTCAATCCTTAAGTCATGCCCTCTCGTACTAGACTCCCCCACCATGGGAAACAATTTTGCCACATCCACTCTGTCCATGCCTTTCAACATACGAAATGTTTCTATGAGGTCCCCCCTCATTCTTCCAAACTCCAAGGAATACAGTCCAAGAGTGGACAAACGTTCCTCATATGTTAACCCTCTCATTCCCTTAATCATTCTAGTGACTCTTCTCTGAACCCTCTGCAACGTCACCACATCCTTTCTTAAATAAGGAAACCAAAACTGCCCACAGTACTCCAAGTGAGGTCTTACCAGTGCCTTATAGAGCCTGAACATCACATCCCTGCTCCTATACTCTATTCCTCTAGAAATGCATGCCAGCATTGCATTCGCCGCCTTCACCACCGACTCAACCTGGAGGTTAACTTTAAGGGTATCCTGCACGAAGATTCCCAAGTCCCGTTGCATCTCAGAACTTTGAATTCTCTCCCCATTTAAATAATAGTCTGCCCGTTTATTTCTTCTGCCAAAGTGCATAACCATACACTTTGCAACATTGTATTTCATTTGCCACTTCTTTGCCCATTCTCCCAATCTATCCAAGTCTCTCTGCTGACTCTCTGTTTCCTCAGCACTACCGGCCCCTCCACCTATCTTTATATCATCAGCAAATTTAACGACAAAGCCATCTATTCCAAAATCCAAATCGTTGATGTACAACATAAAAAGAAGCGGCCTCAACACAGGCCCCTGTGGAACACCACTGGTAACTGGCAGCCAACCAGAATAGGATCGCTTTATTCCCACTGTCTGTTTCCTGCCAATCATCCGACGCTCTATCCACGTATGTGACTTCTCCATAATTCCATGGGCTCTTATCTTGTTAAGTAGCCTCATGTGTGGCACCTTGTCAAATGCCTTCTGAAAATCCAAATAAACAACATCCACTTTTGTACCTCCCTTGTCTAGCCTACTTGTAATTTCCTCAAAAAATTGTAATAGGTCAGGCAGGATTTTCCTTTAAGGAAATCATGCTTAGTTCTGCCTATCTTGTCATATGCCTCCAGGTACTCCGTAACCTCATCCTTGACAATCAACTCCCAACAACTTCCCAACCACCAATGTCAAGCTAACAGGTCTATAATTTCCTTTTTGCTTCCTTGCCCCCTTCTTAAATTGATGGAATGTCTGTGGAATTCAAAGTTCAAAGTAAATTTATTACCTAAGTACATATATGTCCCCATATACAATGCTCAGATTCGTTTTCTAGTGGCATGTATCGTAAATCTAAAAAACACAATAGAATTAATGAAGTACCTCACTCAGCAGGATAGACATAGAGCCAATGTGCAAAGTACGACAAACAGCAAATATAAAAAACAAATAAAATGGGCAATAAATATCGAGAACATGACATGAAGAGCCCTTGAAAGAGAGTCCATAGGTTATGGGAACAGTTCAGTGATGAAGTGCATGAAGTTCAGTGAAGTGGTTCAAGAGCCTGATGGTTGAGGGGCAGTAACTCTTTATGAACCTGGTGGTGTGGGTCTTAAGACTCTTGCACCACCTTCTTGATGCAGGAGCAAGAAGAGAGCATGGCTTGGATGGTGAGGGTCTGCCTTCCTGCAACACTGCTTCTTGTAGATGTGCTCAATGGTGGAGAAGGTTTTACCCATGATGGACTGGGCCATGTCCACTACTTTTTGTAGGATTTTCCATTCAAGGACATGGGTGTTTCTATATCAGACCATGATGCAACCAGTCAATATAATGTCCGCCACACATCTATAGAAGTTTGTCAGAGTATTTGATGACATGCTGAATCTTTGCAAACTTCTAAGAAAATAGAGGTGCTACCATGCTTTCTCTGTGATGTTACTTAGATGTTGGACCCAGGACAGATACCCTGAAATGATAACAGAGGAGTTTAAAGTTGCTGACCCTCTAATTGCCTGATGAGGACTTGCTCATGGACCTCTGGTTTCTTCCTCCTGGTCAATAATCACCTCTTTAGTCCTGCTGATGAAATATCCTGGTTTCCTCAGCTGCGTAAGTCAAGGGAAGACAATCTCCAGCCTCGCCAAACGTGTGAGATTGAGGCACGAGCCCACCCCAGACCCCCTGTTTGTGTGGATGCTGTGTTATTCGTTACCCTGTTACAAATAAGTGCTACAAAATAACAGACAATACACTGCATACAATTAAAAGATTTAGCTTTATAAGTCTTAATTTGACTAACGGGTTAGTAAAGAAAAGAACAAAAAAAAGAAAAGGGCCAATTTTAATGAAACAGTGTAATGTGTACAAGTTGGCACTCTCAGTTTCCCTAGGCCACCGATCCTTAATCAGTCTCACACTGGGCTTCATCAAATCATGGACCTGCTCCAGGTCGAACCCTATGACCTCTTCCCTCTGGCGTCTTCTCTCTTCATCTCTCTTGAAACCAAAAAAAACCCAAGCCCCACCTTAGTGTCCCTCACCAGAGAAACCTCCCCTTCTGTTCAGCTATCCTAATTGGATGGCAGGCATTTTTCCTCGGCCCTTATCCTCAACAATAACCCAAGGTTATTGGGTTTTCAGCCAATAGCATAGGCTGAAAACAAGCAGCTTGCACGGAACAGCACAAAATGAAATACCCACAACACACTATTAAAATGAGCGGTGATTGTTGTGTCACCACACAGCCAGATTGTCAATCTCCCTCCTATATGCTGATTTGTCACCACCTTTGATTTGGCCAATGACAGTGGCGTCACCAATTATGGCATTAGAGCTGTGCTTACCCTCGCAGTCATAAGTATGAATTGAGTAGAGCAGGGGTCTAAGCACACAGTCTTGTGGTGCAAATGTGTTGATGAAATTGTGGAGGAGATGTGTTTGCCAATCTGAACTGACTGGGATCTACAAGTGAGGAAATTGAGGAATGGATTTGGGGCAGGATATATATCTTTGACCTTTTGGACCATTGCGGGTCTAGTTAATTTTTTCATTGATTAGATACTTAGCAAAGAGAATTTTGCTGAATGATTTTGGAGTCGTGGTTAAACCCTCTCGTTGACAAGGTTTGTGTAGCAGAAATAGTATTTGTCATTTATTGTACCTTAGTTAAGTGACATCCAAGTCTTTTTGCATGCAAGCTTATTTACTAGTTGGTTTAACATTATGCTGTCATCAAAGAACTTGTTAATTCTTGACATTATCTTTAACGAAGCGATTAGTTGAGCCACCATTTCTGCCTATATCCTTCAAATGCAGTGACTGACTTTAATAAATAACTATTTTCTTTAGCATTGTCTTTGACACATACATGCTGGACTCCCTGTCTTTGAGCATGGCAGTGTTCTTAGTTTATCCTCCCATTTGTGACTCATTGCAGGAATTCAGAGCTTTGATGTGATTGCTTGGCCCTGTATATTGCATACTACTTTTGCTGCTTAGTAAGTCTGTAGTCCTATGTGAGGGCTTCATCAGGGTGGAACCTCAGTTTTAGATGCACCTGATGCTGCTCCATACATGCACTTTGGATTCTTCTTTGATCTGGGTTTGATCACTTGGTTTGATTATTATGGTTTGGTGAGAGGTATGTGAGAGTGTGAAGTTTATGAGAGTGTCATAAAATACATTGTTGTTACTACTGATATCGTCAGTGAACCATGGCGATGTGCTACAGGCTAATTACAAAACTTTTAAATATACCTCTTCTGAATTACACAATGCAATCTGCAGCCTGTAATTTCCCTTTAAGCAATGTATTTTTGAACCACCTTAATGAACTAAAGATTTCACAATCTGAAGGACTCGGCGGACTTAACTCGTAAGCATATAGGTATGGCGCCTTTAAGCAGATGAAGGTACATTGATATAGAAGGAAGAGAGGGAGAAGGTGAGGCCTTCAAGCCAGGCTGAAACACCAAGAAATGAAAGCTCTTCTACCTAGTATCTTATTAGTGAACGGTCGCTGTAGAAAAAGGTTGAGGGCCTGAGGGCAAGATTACTCTATCAGAGGGAAACGAGGAATTGGTTTGTTCTTTGTTTTATGGCTATATGGCTCACTCTGAATATACCAGATTCGGCAATCAGACCTGAGGGCTTCTTGCTATGGACCAAACTGCCAACTGAGAGAAGGCAAAAGATGGTGTAATGTGCTTCGTGATAAACTCTTTGTGGTGCTCAGATGCAGTGGTCTTGTTGCACTCTTGTTCCCTTGACTTGGAACATCTAACAATTAAGTGCTGACTTCCCAAGAGAGTTCCCCTTTAATGGTTTTAATTGCAGTTTACATACTGCCAAAAGCTGATGTTAACCAGGTACTTGAGATATTGAATGCTGCATCGCCAAACACGAATCTGCCCACCCAATACATTTGAAATAGTTGGGGACTTCAATTAGGCTTGTTTGAAGAAATTTCTGCCCAGTTATCATAGCTATAAACCTGCAGCATCAAGGGTCCCAACACACTAAGCCACTTCTATACTATGTTAAGGAATGCTTACCGTTCCATGCCTAAACTGCATTTTGGGAAATCTGATCACTTAGTTGTCCATCTACCTACGTGCAGCCTGAGGCTAAAGAGTAAGGCTCCAGAGATAAGGACCACAAAGAGGTGGTCACAATAGGCAGAGGAGCACTATGGAATTTTCTTGAGTTGGTGGACTGGGCCATGTTCAAAGACTCATCAAGGAACACAGTTGTCACGGAATTTTTTAAAATAGTTGTGGACTAGTCTGTCCCTACAAAACCATTCAAAGACTCCCAACCAAAAGCACTGGGTGAACTATGAGATTTTGCTCTCGGGTCTGGCAACCAAGTAAGACACAGTGGCATGCAAAAATTTGGGCACCCCGCTCAAAATTTTTGTCACTGTGAATAGCTAAGCGAGTAAAAGATGAACTGATTTCTAAACGGCATAAAGTTAAAGATGACATATTTCTTTAATATTTTAATCAAGAAAACTTCTTTATTTCCATCTTTTACAGTTTCAAAATAACAATAAAGGAAAAGGGCCTGAAGCAAAAGTTTGGGCACCCTGCGTGGCAGTACCTAGTAACACCACTTTTGGCAAGTATCACAGCTTGTAAACAATTTTTGTAGCCAGTTAAGAGTCTTTCAATTCTTGTTTGGGGGATTTTCACCCATTCTTCCTTGCAAAAGGCTGTGAGATTCTTGGGCTGTTTTGCATGCACTATTTTGAGGTCTATCCACAGATTCTCGACGATGCTTAGGTCAGGGGCCTGTGAGGGCGATGGCAAAACCTTCAGCGTGTGCCTCTTGAGGTAGTCCATTGTGAATTTTGCGGTGTGTTTAGGTTCATTATCCTGTTGTAGAAGCCATCCTCTTTTCATCTTCGGCTTTTTTTACAGACGGTGTGATGTTTGCTCGCAGGACTTTCTGGTATTTAATTGAATTCATTCTTTCTTCTACCAGTAAATGTTCCCCGTGCCACTGGCTGCAAAACAAGCCCAAAGCGAGATCGATCCACCCCCGTGCTTAACAGTTGGAGAGGTGTTCTTTTCATGAAATTCTGCACCCTTTTCTCTCCAAATATACCTTTGCTCATTGCGGCCAAAAAGTCCTATTTTAACTTCATCAGTCCACAGGACTTGTTTCCAAAATGCATCAGGCTTGTTTCGATGTTCCTTTGAACCTTTTGGCTGCAATGAGCAAAGGTATGTTTGGAGAAAAAAGGGTGCAGAATTTCATAAAACGAACCCCTCTCCAACTGTTAAGCACAGGGGTGGATCGATCATGCTTTGGGCTTGTGTTGCAGCCAGTGGCACGGGGAACATTTACTGGTAGAGGGAAGAATGAATTCAATTAAATATCAGCGAATTCTGGAAGCAAACATCAGACCGTCTGTAAAAAAGCCAAAGATAAAAAGAGGATGGCTTCTACAACAGGATAATGAACTTAAACACACCTCAAAATCCACAATGGACTACCTCTAGAGGCGCAAGCTGAAGGTTTTGCCATCGCCCTCACAGTTCCCTGACCTAAACATCATCGAAAATCTGTGGATAGACGTCAGCAGTGCATGCAAGATGGCCCAAGAATCTCACAGAACTAGAAGCCTTTTGCAAGGAAGAATGGGTGAAAATCCTCCAAACAAGAATTGTAAGACTCTTAGCTGACTACAAAAAGTGTTTACAAGCTGTGATACTTGCCAAAGGGGGTGTTACTAAGTACTGCGATGCAGGGTGGCCAAACTTTTGCTTCGGGCCCTTTTCCTTTTTTGTTATTTTGAAACTGTAAAAGATGGAAACAAAAAAGTTTTCTTGCTTAACATATTAAAGGAATGTGTCATCTTTAACTTTATGCCTTTTGGAAATCAGTTCATCTTTTACTCGCTTAGCTATTCACAGTAACAGAAATTTTGACCAGGGTGCCCAAACTTTTGCATGTCACTGTATAAGAGGTCCAGCTACGATCTCTAGAAATCATTTAGCGTGCGGTGGCAATTCTAGATCAAACTTGAGTCATTGGGAGATGCTTGACAGCTGTAGCAGGGCTTGAATGCTAATACCTCTTCTAAAAAAAAGCTAAGCAATGTCGATGACATACTGGCTTTGCTCCCAGAGAGCGCACTGCCTTTTGTCCGCTTTGACCATCCAAACATGGAGGGACCTTCACCAACTCCCACAGTCCCCAGTGACCCTGTGATTTCAGTCTCTGAGGCTAACATGAGAACATCCTTCAGGAGGGTAAATCTACAGAAATCATCTGGCCCAGATGATTAGGCTTCATCTGGAAGCATACAGGTTTCAATTATACTCGTGTCTAAGAAGAACATGATAACCTGTGTCAATGACTAGCATCCAGTATCACTTATATCAACTATCATAAAGTGCTTTGAGAATTTGGTGATGAAACATATCAACTCTTGCCTGAGAAGTGACATGGGCCCACTCCAATTTGTCTACGGGCTCAACAGGTCCACATCAGATGCTATTTCGTTGGTTATTCACTCAATACTGGAACATCTAAACAGCAAAAATGTATACATTGGGATGCTCTTTTTCGACTTCAACTGGACATTAAATACTATCATCCCCTCAAAACTAATCAATAATAGGTGATTATTCATGGATAGGTACATGGAGCTTAGAAAAATAGAGGGCTATAGGTAAACCTAGTAATTTCTAAGGTAGGGACATGTTCGGCACAACTTTGTGGGCCGAAGGGCCTGTATTGTGCTGTAGGTTTTCTATGTTTCTATAAGCTTCAAGACCTTGGCCTCAGTATCTCCATGTGCAGCTGGATCCTTGATTTCCTCATTTGTAGGCCCCAATTATTTCGAACTCAAAGGCTGTGAAGGTGGATGAAGGCTGCAACAAATCCATCAGCTCCAATCGTCATGGTTTCCATGCCATTGGAATTAGTTGGTTGATTTGTGAAGTATCGTGTGCTTCTTGGAGTGCAACATCAAGGACACATTAAACAAATACATGCAGAGGCGTCTTCACTCTGTGGGTCACTTCTTCAGAATGAAGACCATCACCCTCGACCTTGAGGGATAGCCATGACGACGACGAGGCCCCAGTCAGTTTGGATTGGCAATATCAGCACAGGTGCACCACAAGGCTGTGTGCTTACCATTCTGCTTGCTTTATACTTATGACTGTGAGACTAAGCTGAGCTCCAATGCCATATTTAAGTTTGTTGACAGCACTACTGTTGGTGGCCGAATCAGAGGTGGTGACAAACCAGCATATAGGAGGGAGACAGAAAATCTGACTGAGTGGTGCCACAACAGCAACATCTCACTCAATGTCAGCAAGACCAAGGAGATGATTATTGACTTAGGAGGAGGAAACCAGAGATCCATGAGCCAGTCCTCATCGAGGGATCAGCAACTTTAAATTCCTCGGTATTATCTTTTTAGTGGATCTGTTTTGGCTTAGCACGGAAGTTTGCGAAGATTTGGCATGACACCTAAAATCTTGACAAACTTCTGTAGATTGAGGTGGAAAGTTTATTAACTGTTGTATCATGGCATGGTATGAAAATACCATTGCCCTTGTATGGAAAATGTACAAAAAGTTATGGATGTGGCCCAGTCCATCACAGGCTAAGTCCTCCCCGCCATTGAGGTAATCTACTTAGAAAACTATCGCAGGAAAGCAGCATCCATCATCAACGACCCCCTCCACCCAGGCCATGCTATCTTCTCGCTGCTGCCTTTAGGAAGAAAGTACTGGAGTGTCAGGACCTGCACCACCAGGTTCAGGAACAGTTGTTTCCCCTCAGCCATCAGGCTCTTGAACCAGAAGGGATAACTTCACTCTCCCCTTTACTGAATAGTTCCCTTAACCTATGGGCTCATTTTCAAGGACTGTTCATCTCATGTTCTTGATATTTATTGTTGGTCCATCCTGTTGGATGTGGTCTTTGACTGATTCTATTGTTTCTTGGATTCACTGTGTATGCCCACAAGAAAACAAATCTCAGGGTTGTATATGGTGACATATATGTACTTTGAAAATAATTTTACTTTGAACTTTGATAGCCATTGATCTTGTGAACACCATTGCTTGAACATGGTTTGCATGATTACTCTGAGAAACTCCTCCCTGCCTCAAGTAACTATATGATTTATTCATTTGGCCATCTTATATAGTGGTTAGACTACTGAGAAATTTTTGGTGATGGACAGTGTAGACCCTACCCAGAGTACTTAGACCCTTGGACTTTTGATTTACTGCTTTCAAAAGTCCTTCAGCATGAGGAAAACAGAATGGTCACTTGTAGCATGATACCTACATTTAAATTGAAGCCAGGAGATGTTGTGATATTTGAAATAAATGATTGAGATGATTTTTCTTGATGTATAGCACTGCATCCTTCTCTGGTCAGCCTGGTATGACTGTAGGACAGGGTGTTCAGGTGCTTGCCTGGAGCCTGAATCACGTATCTTGTAGAAACCTGAGCACAAAAATCCTCAGTGTACCCATGGTGGTGCCATACTTTTGGAAGTGGTCAATTTTGGAGGAGAACACACTTCAGCTAAATGGACTATTAGAACTATTTTAAGAAAATCATAAGGGTTATCCATCTCTGCCATGGATGGTCCCAAGCCCAGCTGTGAAAGAAGGAGGGTTGACATGGGGATAGCAACCCCATCCATTTAAAAATCCAAGCTACAGAAAGACACCAACAGAAGCTCTGAAGACCTCATCTCTGGGATTAGAAGGATCTTCCCTAGAAGAAATAAGACAGGCTACCCCACGGAACTTGAAAGAGTGGTCCAGGACAGAAGACCATTATAAGCGGCTGTCAGCGGCCTATGCCCCAGTAGGGATGATGGGCTTAAGAAAAAGAGGTGGGATTATCTCTGGATGTGTGGCACACCATTGGGTTTTGGTGAAGCTCTCATGCCTTCATGAAGGTATGGACTTTAAAAATCAGAAGGCAGGCAGCAGTAGCCTTTCAGTGTAAAGGTTTTTTATGTGTGCCAGAAGTGGAAAACTTTTCGAAAAAGTGCAAAATATTTACAGTGCAAAAGTGGCAAAGCAACAAAAATGACCAACAAGAAAATGCAGAGATATACCATCAGACCTTTTGGGCTACAGCTCCAACACATCAGCCTGAAGTAATATGCCTCACCTTACCACACCTTCTCTTGCTCTTCACTTACACCTAAATGAGTCATTAAGTAATGATCTCCTTACCCTAGGAGAAAAGAGATAGCCCGTTCTTTGGAATGCAGGGGTGTATGTGTGGTGGGGGGGGGGGGGGTTGTTACCATGAGCAACAAGAAAAGAAGGAGTTCATATTCTTCTTCAAAATATACAATCATTGGCTGCTTTATTAGGTACAGAAGGTGTATGTTAAAGACTTGAGCATATCTCCGGATTGTAGGGTATACGCATTTAGTGCTCTGTATATTCTGTTTAAATTGTGCTTTGACGCCTTCGAAGAAATTTAAAGGATTTAAAATTTAAAACTAACACATTTAAGTGTACCTGAGAGAAAATTTGTTTCTAATATCTAAATTTTCTGTATTAACATGTCTTTTCATCTATTTCAGTCAACTTCAAGCACTGTGACAGCATCTGGTGACAAAAAGGTGAATGATTACTCCAAAGCAATAAATGGCTCTTATCAAGTAAGTATAATGAGATTAGCTTTGTTTTTCACATGTACATCGAAATATGCAGTGAAACGTGTCGTACACATCAAATGAGTCCACAAATGTCGCTACATTCTGATGCCAATGTACCATGCCCACAACTCCCTAACCCTAATCTTGCATCTTTGGACTGTGATAAGAAACTGAAGCACTTTTGGAAACCCACTCGGGCATGGGAAGGACATAGAAACTCCTGACAGACGGTGGTAGGAATTGAACTCTGAACTTACAGCAGGCGCTGTAATAGTGTTACGCTAACCACTGTGCTACTGTGCCTCGTACAAAATATGTATTAATTTGGATGAAGTGTTGACCTATTATCACATGGAATTTGATACCTGAGCAATTCTTGCATTTGGACCTTCCAGTCTGCTTAAGAGTCACAGAGTCCTGCAGCACAGAAACAGGTAGTTAGGCCAACTGTGATAGTGCCAACCATCAAATACCAATGTACAGTAGCCCATATTTCCCATTAACAATTCACCAGCCTCCTTCCACCCATTCAGCATAATAGGGGCAATTTAAGATGATGTATAATAATACCAACCAGCATGACTGGGCATGTGAGATGAAACAAGTGCCCCTGGAGGAAGCCCACGTAATCACAGGCAGAATGTGTTAAGTCAATGTGAGCAGCTCCAGAGATATAGATTGAGTTTTAATCTATGATGCTGTGAGACAGTAACACTAACATACTTGTGAATACTCTTCCATAGTTAAGTCCATAGATGATAATATAGGCTTTAAATGTGAAAATAATTTTAACCAAAGAGATCCTAGTAGCAACATTTAAAGACTGTCAACATAATTCACTCTTTTACCTTTGAGTTGTAAAGTTTTGGGTTTAAGTCCTGATTCAAGTACTTGCCTAAATGCCTAAATATCAATGAAGTATTTACCTCCGCCGTCCCTTCAGGCAGTGCAGCCCAGACTCTAACCAACATTCTGTGTGAACGAATACTCCCTCAGATCCTGTCTCATCTTAAACTTGCTCTCTTCTTAGATAGCCCCATCATGGGACAATGTTCCACTCTATGCCCCTCAAAATTTTATATATGTTTCTCAGGTCACTTCGACCATCTTTGCTTCATTAGAAAAATAAACTAAGCCTGTTCAGTCCCTTATAAGTGAGAAGCTGCACTCCAGGCAATAGCCTGAGGAATCTTCCCTGCACCCTCTCCAGGGCAATCATATCCTTCCTATATTGCGATGATTAGAAGTAGTGACTGACCTCCTGGCACTTCATTACCTTTCCATTGGAAGAATCTCAGAGTGTGATCTGTACTTCTCTGATGATTGCAACTCCCAAGAATCCTCAAAAAAGTTTGCTTGATCGGCACTCCACCTCCCCAGATAAGTATTACTGCCAGCACATACTATCTATGAAATACACCACTTATTTGCAAAGCTATTTAGATAACAGCTTCAAGTTTGCAAGAGGGAAAAGTTAGCAGGTGTATGGGAGAGCCGTGATCTGTTGATTCTTTTCCAAATTGCTTATAATCTTGACTTAGCTAGGTATCACTGGTCTTGCTTTGTCACCTCCTGTCTAAAATATTGCTGAAGACCTCTGAATCCAAACTCGACATGTTCTTCCAGTGCAGCTATAGCGTCAGCTTGGAACATAGAATATTAGACAGTTCAGTATAGGAACAGGCCCTTCAACCATGATGTCAGACAATCCTGTGATTGACTGGTGACTTTATTTGATTGGGAAATGCAAGTTTGTTCTTTTACTGTTTGATATACTGTATTATGAAATAAAATGAATCATAATCTAGAAGAGTGGTAGTGTTTGAAGACTGTAGTTAACTGAACTTGTCAAACAGAAAAGATAAGGTTAGCAACTTTATTGAAACATACTGCAACATTAGGAATTGTTTCCATAAGTAAGTGGAGAGGTTGAGTATTTCAAGGAGGATTTGAGAACTGTCTTGAATTGTTTCTTCTGTTCATCTTTGGTGTCTCTTTCAAGAGTTGAGTGTTGTCTGATGTCACACCATCAGAGTTTTCTGAGTATAATTGTAATGCAAAATGTTCATAATGTTGCTACAGTGAGGTATTGATTAGAATTGTGCAGGTTAGTTCAAGAACTGAATGGTTGAAAGGAAGCTGTGTTTGAATTTGGTGGTGTGGGACTTGAAGTTTTGATAGTAGCGAATGCAAGAAGATGGCATGATCTGGATGGTGGAGACCATTGTTGATAGATGCTGCCGATTTGAGGTGGCGCCTCAGATAGATACTCTCAATGGTGGGCAGGATAGTATGGATAAAAACTTGTTTGGAAGCAAGAGGAAACTGAGCTGGACAACGGCTCAATAATAGCCCATTTATAGACTTGATGTACTTCAAACAAAATAGCAAGACATGAAAGAGCATTATGCTGGGTCATACCATTGAGCTCAGCAAGGATAAACATGAATTAAAAATGGATAGGAATCAAGCCCAATATTAATGCAGAAAATCAGAGAGGGGCGGAGTTGGATGGTTAATAGACTAGCAAAGGATCAGCAAATTTGTGGATGACACCAAAATTAGGGGTATAGTGGGAAGTAAGGAGAAAGAAACCAGAATAAAGTGGTGGGAGGGGGAAGGGGAAGGATTACAAGCTCGAAGGTGATGAGTAAAGCCAGGTGAGTGGAGGAGAACGATGAAATAAGAGTCTAGAAGATGGTTGGTAAAGGGCTGGAGAAGAGCAATTTTGATAGGACAGGAGAGTGGGCCACAGAAGGAAGGAAAGAAGCAAGACTAGTGCGTAGATGTGATAGGCAGGTGAGGAAAAGATTTAAGAGTGGTGGCCAGAGTGGGAAATTGAAAGAGAGAAGGGGGAGGGAGGAAAATTACCAGAAGTTGGACAAATAGATGTTTATGCCATCAGGTTGGAGGCTATCCAGACAGAATATGAGATGTTGCTCCTCCATCCTGAGGGTGGCCTCATCATGGCAGCAGACGAGGCCATGGACCAACATGCTGGAATGGGGATTAGAATTAAAATGGTTGGCAACCAGGAAATCCTGCTTTCTGCTTTTTAGCACAATGACCTCCATAAATCAAGAATTGAGCTTTAGAGTTGGGTTGTTATAAAAACAGAAAGTAGGTGCAGGAGTAGGCCATTTGGCCCTTCGAGCCTGCACAGCCATTCAGTATGATCATGGCTGATCATCCAACTCAGAACCCTGTACCTGCCTTCTCTCCATACCCCCAATCCCTTTAGTCACAAGGGCCATATCTAACTCCCTCTTAAATATAGCCAGGGAACTGGCCTCAACTATTTCCTGTGGCAGAGAATTCCACAGATTCACCACTCTCTGTATGAAGAAGTTTTTCCTCATCTCAGTCCTAAAAGGCTTCCCCTTTATCCTTAAACTGTAACCCCTCGTTCTGGACTTCCACAACATCGGGAACAACCTTCCTGCATCTAGCCTGTCCAATCCCTTTAGGATTTTATACGTTTCAATAAGATCCCCCCTCAATCTTCTAAATTCCAGCGAGTATAAGCCTAGTCGATCCAGTCTTTCATCATATGAAAGTCCTGCCATCCCAGGAATCAATCTCGTGAACCTTCTTTGTACTCCCTCCATGGCAAGAATGTCTTTCCTCAGATTAGGGGACCAAAACTGCACACAATACTCCAGGTGTGGTCTCGCCAAGGTCTTGTACAACTGCAGTAGTACCTCCCTGCTCCTGTACTCGAATCCTCTTGCTATGAATGCCAGCATAGCATTCGCCTTTTTCACTGCCTGCTGTACCTGCATGCCCACTTTCAATAACTGGTGTACAATGACACCCAGGTCTCGTTGCACCTCCCCTTTTCCGAATCGGCCATCATTCAGATTATCTGTTTTCCTGTTCTTGCCACCAAAGTGAATAACCTCACATTTATCCACATTAAATTGCATCTGCCATGAATTTGCCCACTCACCTAACTTATCCAATTCACCCTGCATCCTCATAACATCCTCCTCACAGCTAACACCTCCGCCCAGCTTCGTGTCATCCGCAAACTTGGAGATGCTGCATTTAATTCCCTCATCTAAGTCATTAATATATATTGTAAACAACTGGGGTCCCAGCACTGAGCCTTGCGTTACCCCACTAATCACTGCCTGCCATTCTGAAAAGGTCCTGTTTATTCCCACTCTTTGCTTCCTGTCTGCCAATCAATTCTCTATCCACATCAATACCATACCCCCAATACCGTGTGCTTTAAGTTTGCACACTAATCTCCTGTGTGGGACCTTGTCAAAAGCCTTTTGAAAATCCAAATATACCACTGGTTCTCCCCTATCCACTCTACTAGTTACATCCTCAAAAAATTCTATGAGATTCATCAGACATGATTTTCCTTTCACAAATCCATGCTGACTTTGTCCGATGATTTCACCGCTTTCCAAATGTGCTGTGATCACATCCTTGATAACTGGCTCCAGCATTTTCCCCACCACCGATGTCAGGCTAACCGGTCTATAATTCCCCGGTTTCTCTCTCCCTCCTTTTTTAAAAACTGGGGTTACATTAGCCACCCTCCAATCCTCAGGAACCAGTCCAGAATCTAAAGAGTTTTGAAAAATTATCACCAATGCATCCACTATTTCTTGGGCTACATCCTTAAGCACTCTGGGATGCAGACCATCTGGCCCTGGGGATTTATCTGCCTTTAATCCCTTCAATTTACCTAACACCACTTCCCTGCTAACATGTATTTCCCTCAGTTCTTCCATCTCACTAGACCCTCTGTCCCCTACTATTTCCGGAAGATTATTTATGTCCTCCTTAGTGAAGACAAAACCAAAGTAGTTATTCATTTAGTCTGCCATGTCCTTGTTCCCTTGTCCTTGTCCTTGTTCTGGCTGTAAGGGACCTACATTTGTCTTAACCAATCACATATCTATTCACATATCTATAAAAGCTTTTACGGTCAGTTTTTATGTTCCCTGCCAGCTTTCTCTCATAATCTTTTTTCCCTTTCCTAATTAAGCCCTTTGTCCTCCTCTGCTGGACTCTGAATTTCTCCCACTCCTCAGGTGTGCTGCTTTTTCTGGCTAATTTGTATGTTTCTTCTTTGGAATTGATACTATCCCTAATTTCCCTTGTCAGCCATAGGTGCACTACCTTCCCTGGTTTATTCTTTTGCCAAACTGGGATGAACAATTGTTGTAGTTCATCCATGCGATCTTTAAATGCTTGCCATTGCATATCCACTGTCAACCCTTTAAGTATCATTTGCCAGTCTATCTTAGCTAATTCACATCTCATACCTTCAAAGTTACCCTTCTTTAAGTTCAGAACCTTTGTTTCTGAATTAACTATGTCACTCTCCATCTTAATGAAGAATTCCACCATATTATGGTCACTCTTACCCAAGGGCCTCGCACGACAAGATTGCTAACTAACCCTTCCTCCTTGCTCAATACCCAGTCTAGAATGGCCTGCTCTCTAGTTGGTTCCTCGACATGTTGGTTCAGAAAACCATCCCGCATACATTCCAAGAAATCCTCTTCCTCTGCACCCTTACCAATTTGGTTCACCCAATTTATATGTAGATTGAAGTCACCCATTATAACCGCTGTTCCTTTATTGCACGCATTTCTAATTTCCTGTTTAATGCCATCCCCAACCTCACTACTACTGTTAGGTAGACTGTACACAACTCCCACCAGCATTTTCTGCCCCTTAGTGTTATGTAGCTCTACCCATATCGATTCCACATCCTCCCGGCTAATATCCTTCCTTTCTTTTGCGTTAATCTCCTCTCTAACCAGCAGTGCTACCGCACCTCCTTTTCTTTCATGTCTATCCCTCCTGAATATTGAATATCCCTGAATGTTGAGCTCCCATCCTTGGTCACCCTGGAGCCATGTCTCTGTGATCCCAACTATATCATATTCATTAATAACTATCTGCACATTCAGTTCATCCATCTTATTATGAATGTTCCTTGCATTGACACACAAAGCCTTCAGGCTTGCTTTTACAACACTCTTAGCCCTTATACAATTACGTTGAAAAGTGTTGAACTATAGTCACCTACATACAGGAAAAATAGCAATAAGATTGAAAGAGTGCAGAGAAAATTTACAAGGATGTTGCTGGGACTGGAGGATATGAGTTATAGGAAAAGGCTGAATAGATTAGGACTTAAACTACCATTATCCTTCATTAAGGATCCACACCACTCTCTCTTCTCACTCCTGCCATTAGGAAGAAGGTATAGGAGCCTCAGGACCCATATCTGCAGATCAGGAATAGTTATTACCCCTCAACCATCAGGATCTTGAACCAGAAGGGGTAACTTCACTCACTTAATCACTGAAATGTTCCCACAACCTATGGACTCACTTCTAAAGAATCTCATGGTCTTGATATTTATAGTTTATGTATTATTATTACTTCTTGTATTTGCACAGTCTACTGTCTTGATTGTCCATTCTGTTGGGGGCAATCTTGCATTAATTCTATTGTATTTTGTATTTACTATGAATGACTGCTAGAAAATGAATCTGAATTGTTTATGGTGACGTGTACCTTAATAATAAAATTACATTAAACTTTGGAACATAGGAGAACAAGGGATATTTTATAGAGGTGTACAAAATTATGAGGGGTATAGATAGGGTAAATGGATGCAAGCTTTTCCCATTGAGGTTGGCTGAGACTAGAACTGGGAGTCTTATTTAAAGGTGATAGATTTAAGGGAAGTCTGAGGGAATAACTTTTCACTTAGAGGGTGTTGAGAGTGGAATGAGCTGCCTGTGGAAGTGGTGGAAAAGTTTATGCATGTGAGGAGCATGGATGGTTTTAGTCAAGGTACAGGTGTGGACTAGATGGGCTCAAGGGCTGTTTCTGTGCTGCAGTGCTCTATGACTCTAGAGTTGAGAAATGGGCAATTAATACAAAGTACATTGTATAAATTTAGATTAGCAAGCTGTAGCAAGTGGGAATCAGAGCTACAGCCTCAATCAACTATGTACAGATGTATTTTGATTTAAATGATAGGACTAATTGTATTATAGCCTTTTCAATTATAACATAAATAGAATTAGCAACTCAAGTTATGACAGCATTGCAAAACCAACGAAATGATATAAATAGAGCAGGTGGTTGGACATAAGTTTGGCAGATGGAGTATAATGTGGGAAATTAATATGCATTATCGGCACTCTGTTAGCAGCAACAGCAACAATATTGGTATCATGGAGGCAAACAGTATGGAGGTCAGCAGGAACAGAGTCAGAGTGCAGAAATGAACCAGATCAGTGATTCTGCACAGCAAAAACCTGGAGAGGCCAAGGGCTGTTATACTACACAGCCACCATTGCCACCGGCTCCACCTTATGAGGCATCCAAAACACAACCACCGCCTCCACCTCCTAAAGAGGAGATGCCTCCACCTCCCCCACCTGAAGAAGCAAAGGTAAATGAGTCCTTTTTGTGTCTTACATGTAAATTTATGTACTTTCCTTTTTGACATGTAGAAAGAGAATTTTAACAGCTATACATTTACCATGACATAGAAACTTGCAGAACACTTTGGAAGCTATGAATGAAAATCAGTAGATACCATTTTCCTGTTGATAAACTGAAGGAAATTAGTAGTATATCTTTCGGGTTACTTTGCACAAACTTTGCAATGGATATACAGTATTTTAATAGCAAGGATTGTTTTGAAGTTCAGTGAGAATTTAAATCATTCCTTACAATGTGAATGTTAAAAACTGAGTGGATGCATAATAAGATAAATCATCCAGTTCTGAAATGGTTTGCATTGAAAGAAGGAAAATTGTATGAGAAAAATTAACTGCCTGTGATGAACAGACATTCTCAATTCAGAAGCCGTGAATGAACCAGAAGATGTGCAATCTGCTGAGGACTAGATCTGCAGCATTCCAAGAAGGCGCTGTGTACCACAAACGTGCTGTGTACTCCGAATTGGCATTGTAATTTTCTGCTCATCTTTCCTCCTTTCTGCATTCGTCTCACATCAGGTATAGATTGATTGACTTTTTTGAACATCAGAAAGACGGCATTCAATCATAACGTGCAGCCTTTCTATCACTGGGACCCCCTGCTTGCACAAACCACAAGAGGTTCATTCACCACACCGGCATTGCTGAGGAAGCGTCGCCAGTGGCGAGGAAGAAGAGCCGGCGTCTTGGTTAAGTTGAGACAGTGCGCAAATCAGCTGCCACTCCCTAGCATACTTCTGGCCAACGTACAGTCCCTGGTCAACAAGCTGTGTGAGCTGGGAGCCAAAATATCCTACCAACAGGAAACAAAGCGCTGTAACACCTTATGGTTTACCGAAACCTGGTTGTTGGAGGAAATACCAGATCAAACTATTGAACCCATTGGGTTCTCGGTGTTCCGAGTGGACAAGACTAAAGACCTCTCAGGGAAAAGTAAAGGTGGGGGAGTATGTTTCATGGTGAACAGTGGTTGGTGTGCCCTAGGTAGCGTGCACACCCTCAAATCCTTTTGCTCCTTATGTCGACCTTTCTGGCTCCCTAGAGAATTCACGTCTGTTGTTATTACATCTGTGTACATCCCACCATAGGCTGAATCCAAACTGGTTCTCAAACTGTTTGGAAAGTCTGACCATTCCTCCATCTTGCATCTGCCCGCCTGCACACAGAGATTGAAGCAAGAAGTGGCCATGGTGAAAACTATTCACTGTTGGTCCAACCAATCAGACTCACGTTACAGGGCTGCTTTGACAACGTCACCTAGGAGGTATTTTGAGCTGAGAAGATTTCCGAATACATGGAGCGTCATTCGGAAGTGCATTGAAGACATTGTTCCCCAAAAGTCAGTCCGGGTCTATCCAAACCAGAAGCCTTGGATAAATGGTTCAGTGTGTGTTCCCCTCAGTGCAAGGGATAAAGCCTTTGCATCTGGAGACCAACAGGAGCTCAAGAGATGCCACTATGATTTACGTAAAGCCATCAAGGTGACAAAACGGCAATGCAGACAAAATCCAGTCACAACTCTGCAACAGTGACACGCAGTGTATAGCAAGGACTGCATACCATCATGGACTTCAAAAAGAAACACAGCAGTACAGTCCACGTTGCCGCCTCACTCTTGGATGAGCTAAATTTTTTTTAATGCTCAATTCGAGGTTCATAGGACTGAAACCCTAAGGAGAGCCGCTGACGAGACCTGCACCTTGGTCATCTCCGGGGCTGAGGTACATAGAACGTTCCAATGTGTCAACAGCCACAAGGCAGCAGGGCCAGACAGCATCCCAGGGCGCGTCCTTAAAGTATGTGCTGAACAGCTGGCTGGTGTGTTTATGGACATTTTTAATTTCTCCCTCTCGCAGTGTTTAGTGTCCTTCTGTTTCAAATCGTCCATCATTTTCCCAGTACCTAGGAAAACCAAGATAGCAT
The DNA here is from genome assembly GCF_030028105.1 of Mobula birostris. Lineage (NCBI taxonomy): Eukaryota > Metazoa > Chordata > Chondrichthyes > Myliobatiformes > Myliobatidae > Mobula > Mobula birostris. The sequence goes on from NC_092370.1 coordinate 237,430,979, forward strand.
ACCTGAACGATTGGTGCCCTGCCGCGCTCACTTCAATTATAAGCAAATGCTTTGAGAGGCTGGTTAAAGACTACATCTGCAGCATGCTACCACCCACACTGGCCCCCCTACAATTTGCCTACTGTAGACTAGTCTACCAATATCGCCATAGCCACAGCACTACACACCATCCTCACTCACCTGGAGAAGAGGGATGCATACGTTGGAACACTGTTCCTGGACTGCAGTTCATCATTCAACACCATAATTCCCTCCAGACTTGACCGGAAGCTCAGAGACCTTGGCCTGCACCCCACCTTGTGCTGTTGGATCCTAGACTTCCCATTGGATCGTTGAAGGTGGTAAGGATGGGCTCTCTCACCTCTGCCTGTCTGTCCCTCAACAGAGGTGCCCTCCAGGATTGTGTTCTGATTCCCCTTCTCTACTCCCTTTACACCCACAACTCTGCTGCAACACACAGCTCCAATCTGCTGATCAAATTCGCAGATGACTCTACTTTGATTGGCCTTATTTCTAGCAGTAATAAGATAGCCTACAGAGGAGAGGTTGACACCCTGACACAGTGGTGCCAGGACAACAACCTCTCCCTCAATGTCCAAAATTCAAGAGAGCTGATTGTGGATTACAGAAGAAACGGAGACATGCTTGGCCTGATCAGCATAAATGGGTCTGCAGTTGAGAGGGTGAGTAGTTTCAAGTTCCTCAGTATACACCTCACCGGTGATCTCACCTGGGCTGTACACAACAGTTTTGTGGCCAAAAAAAAGCACAACAGCGTCTTTTCCACCTCGGGTGACTGAAAAGGTTCAGCATGAGCCCCCAAATCCTTAAGACTTTCTACAGGGGCACCATTGGGAGCATACTAACTGGTTATATCACCACCTGGTCCAGGAACTGCACCGACCTCGATCGCAGGGCACTGCAGAAAGTGGGACGGACAGCCCAGCGCATGTGTGGATGTGAACTTCCCTCCATTGAGGACATTTATAGCAGCAGGTGCAGAAAGAAGGGGTGAAAGATCACTGGGGATACCAGTCACCCCAACCATAAACTCTTTCAGCTGCTTCGTCTGGCAAACAGTACTGCAGCATTAAAGTCGGGACCAACAGGCTATGGGACAGCTTCTTTCTACAAGCCATTAGACTTTTAAATTCACATGTCTGTACATTGCAATGGAGTGGTTGCTCCCTCATATTGTGGGATAGATGTAAAATATAAATAAATTCTATACTATTCAGGACGAATGATCCAGAACTTTACAAGAAGTCCAGGTACAACTTACAGATGTCAGAAGAGTGAGTGAGGTTAGAGACACAGTTGGATGCAAGTTCAGCTGTAGCAGAGCAGTATTTGCATGCCATTACTTCCTATAAGGTGAAAGCTAACATCGTAACTGGCTGTGATGCTTCACTCTCCAAGGAGCTCAATGCCTGTTATGCATGCTTTGAAAGGGAGACTGAAACTATCTGTGTGAATCGCTGCATCATCTGATGACTCTATGATATTTGTCCTGGAGGTCAATGTTGAACTTCCTTTAAGAACCCTTGCAAGGCACTAGGCCCTGAATAGTGTAGCTGGCACGGCAGTGAAAACCTATGCCAACCAACTGGCTGAAGTGTTCAAGGATTTCTCCAACCCCTCACTGCTACTTTCAGAAGTTCTACCTGCTTCCAAAGGTGAGCTACCTCAACGACTATTGCCCAGAAGCACTCGCATCTACTGTGATGAAGTGATATGAGAGGTTGATCAAGGCTAGAATTAACTCTTGCCTGGGTGAGGAACTGAACCCGCTGTGATTTTCCTACTGCCACAGTAGGTCTACGGCAGATACAATTTCGCTAAATCTACAGTCAGCCTTGGACCGTCAGGATAATAGCAATGCTTACATCATGCTGCTGTTTCTTGACTACAACTCAGCATTCGACACCATCATCCCCTCAGTACTAATGGACAAGCTTCAGAACCTGGTCCTCTGTGCATCTCTCTACAACTGGATCTTCATTGGAAGACCATACATCTCCTCGGTGACCGTCAGTAACTTTTTAAAATAAATATATTGCACTACTGCTGCAAAACAACAAATTTCACAACATAAGTCAGTGAGAATAAACCTGATTCTGAAATCTATGGACTTTTCATTCAATTCTTATAGAAGGGTACAACGTCTGATTTGTCTATAGTTTGTACCCAGCAGTAAATAGAGAAATATTAATCATCTTATTTCATAGAACAACTAATAAACACATCATAGAAGAATAAATTATTGTTTTCTCTTTTAAACGTACTGTTTTCCTATTAATTTACGGGATCAGGGTGTGTCCATCAGGGTCAATATTTTTTCCTCATCTTTACTCTTGAAAAGGTGGTGGTGCATCTTGTGTTGAACTGCTGTCATCTTGGTAATGTTACTGCCTCAATGTTATTTGGGAAATTCAAGGATTTCGAGTCTGAAGAAGTCATAAATTGATGTAATTTCCGCTGAAGTGATTCTTAGTTTTGTCTCTCTTGACTGCAGATTATGACTTGTAAGGATATCTTTCACCTTCTCCCATGCAGATTCATACTCCATAAAGTGGCGACAGTCAGTTGACATTTGTCCTGATCAAGTTGTCTCCTGCGGCATGTTTAGCCGGCTATGCTATTTATGGGTCACTAGGACAATTCCAATGTTGTGTTATCTTCATTGAGAATACTGGTTTTGTATATGTTCCTCGAACAACCTAAAATCAGTCCACCATATAAAAAGACAAACTAGCATTTAACTGAGTAACAAATATTTATTTAAATGAAATACAGACAAATTAGAGCATTTGCAATATTACTACAGTACTACAAAACTATAGTTCCAAATAGTTATTGGTGCGGACATCAGGATTTTTATTAAATAATTTCAGTGATTGGTAAATATATAAGAACCTCTAAGACACGGCAGTAAACAAGTCCAAATATGCAATTTCCAAAGACTTAATTCATAACTTTGCAATGATGTGTGAATTGTTCCTAGCCTACTATCCAACCTCCAGAAAATCCAGAGGAAGCAGAGAGATTGAAAATGCTACAGGCAGCGGCCGCTCAGTGGCAGCAACAACGTATCGAGTATCAGCAACAAAGCATGATGCAACAACATAATCAACTTCAACAACTGCTGCAACAATACCAGCAGATAATGCAGCAGATCCAACACGTGCAGGTTAGTGACACCCTCTTTGGGAATATCATGGAAAATTCTTCTGTGTCATTTTAACTTTTGTTCAAGCAAGCATGATGCTTTGGTGATTTAGTGTAAGGGAAATTGGTTGGTTCTGGAAATGTTCTGTGTGTAGTAGGTTTAAATCGTAACTTCACAAATTGATATTAATGGCTCTAAATGCAAGAAATATGGTTAGAAAGGTATAATTGAAGTTATCTTCATTAGTTAAGAATGTCCCAATTTTTTTTTTTGATTTTCATTGCATTTAACATATTCCTTTTAGGTTCTTTAACCTATGATTTTCCAGTTTTTCATCTTTCGTTGGTTGAAAGGGCATCTTGGAACTCTTTGCACACATATCTGGCAATGCATTTATTTGCTAGTGATGAGGAGACATGAACCTTCGTTTTATATTGTGGCACATTTAATTCTTCAGTGAAGTTTACGTGTGCATCACAAATAAATAGTACAATGCATTGAAAAGTTGACCTGAGACTCAGGGAAGTGAAATTTGACTTAAACTATAAAATATGATCCCTTTTCTAAACAGTTTTTTACCATTATATTTGAATTATGAACTAACTAGACTTTCAGTATATTTATTTCACTGTAGTTGCTATGGGAATGTTTGTTTAGAATGTTTTTTTTGAGGTAGCTGATTGATCCCAATTACATGCACAAAAGTATGAAGTGCTGCATTTTGGTAATAAGAATGTCGATCAGACAATATCAGCTAAATAATATAATTTTAAACAGAAATACTTGAATGCAAATCGTTGAAAATGGGAGAATAAATTTGAGAAGGTTTTTTTTTAACAATATCATACAGCATTAATTATTAAAGCAAGAACTTTATCCTAGACCTTTATAAATCATTATTCAGACCTCATCTAGAATATTGTTTGCAGTACTCTGAACCATACAGGATTCCAACATCTGAGTGTCAGATGAAATTTATGGGAATCATACCAGTGATATAGCCTTTCAAAATAAATTGTTCTTTGAATCAAGAAGACTAAGTTGTGGGTTAATAGAACTATCAGAGTCATGAACAACGCACACAAAAATACCAGAGGAACTCAGCAAGTCAGGCAGCATTTGTGGAAGGGAATAAACAGTCAACATTTTGAGATCCTTCATTAAGTGAAGGGTCTTAGTCCAAAATGTCAGCTGTTTATTCTTTCCACAGATGTACCTGGTTTGCCCAGTTCCACCAGCATTTTGCAGGTTTTCAGGTATTTAAATAATTTTGTGCAATTAGTGTTTTTTTTGCTTTTCTTGCAAGTTATCTCAGTTCTTTGGATTTCTTGCAAAGTAAGATTGCTCTTGTACTCATCAGTTGTCATAATCTGGACTGCCTTTGAAAAGGTAACATTATTTCTACGTGGACAAGTAAGATCACCCACCTTGAATGAATGTGAAAGTAATGCAGAGAATTTTTAAACTTTTCATAAAACAGGATGTGCTATAATAAGATCCTTTTTCTTTAGTCTCTACCTCTAGAAATGCAGCTGAGACATTTGGAGATGCAGCAGCAGCAGTTCATCCCTCTATATCAAGAATGGCAGCGACAGTTTCAGATTTGGAAGGCTCAGCTACAAGCCTATCCTAACAAGGATCAACTCCAACAGTACGAAATACAGTGGAACCAATGGCAAGAACAAATGGTATCAACGAATCATCACTTTCAAGAAAGAATGGATGCTCTCAGAAATGTTCAACAACAGTACATGAACAATCAATCCCAGAATTACTTAGGAAATGCATCAAGAGGATTGCCCTCTCAAACTCTACCAATGCCTCCAGTGCCACCCATGGGAATGCCCCCTACGCCACCACTAACTGGTTCTTCTACACAGGGTGCAACAAGTTCACCTGTAGTCTCAGTTTCCTCGGAAGAAAAGAGTCCGCCAATTTCCCAAAGTTCTTCATCTGTGTCTCAGGCCCCTCCATTGGTTTCTCAGGCCCCTCCATTGGTGTCTCCAGCCCCTCCCTCCATGTCTCAAGCCCCCCCACCAGTGACTCAGGTGCCTCCACCAGCAACTCGGATGCCTCTGCCAATGGTTGGAGTCCCTCCACTGATGTCAGGTGCACCACCTCCAATGACTATGCCACCCCCGTTAATGACTCTGCCACCTCCACCAATGACTCTGCCACCTCCACCAGTGTCTCTAGCTCCTCCACCAATGACTCTAGCCCCACCACCGATTTCTCAAGCCCCGCCACCAGTGTCTCAGGTCCCTCCATCAATAACTCAGACCTTTCCACCAGTATCACAGCCTCCTCCACCAATGACTTGGGCTCCCCCATCAATGACTCAGACCTCTTCAGCAGTTTCACAGGGTCCTACCCCATTATCTCAAAGTTCACCTGGTGTCACAGAACCGAAGAAACCTTTGATTCCAACACCACATGATGAAGTGAAGGTGTCTCCTTCAGTTTCAACATCACAATATAATCGATTTGGGCAATATGGGACAAAGCCATCAGACCAATCACAAAGTGGGCTGCGATTTGAAGATCTCGGAGCTCCAAGGTAATTAAAAATAGTAACTTTATGCACATTTTCTTGAAACCTGGAAGAAATAATTGTACATTTAAATTTGTGTTGGGTACGCAAGTGTCTCTACCTTTAGTTCCCCTTCTATCCCCCTTATTTCCTCATATTTCATGTGCACTCAGTTTCGTCTGAAAATACTACTCCAAGCAATTACTGGTTGAGTTTGCTTCTGTTTTGTTGACAAAAGGGGAATCAGTGCCACTTATAGAACAAGTTTATGTTTCATCAGATTTGAGAGCAATTTATGTATAGCTTCTTCTTAAGCCCATCACCTCTACTGGGGCATAGGCTGCTGACAGCAGTTCGCCAGAGTTTTCTGTTCTGGGCTGATTGTGGCTTCTACTTTGGCTACACAACTTCATCTTTCTTCCAGATAAAGATCCTTCCTCTCCCAGGAATGAGGCCTTTGAAGTCTCTGTAGCTCTGGGTCTTTATATCTGGGGCTTGCTAGCACCATGCCCAACTCTCCCATCACGGCCGGGCTTGGGACCATCCATGGTGGAGTCAAGTTTATGTACAACAGGTTGCTCCAATGCATGCTTTTAGTTTCAACTATGATTAACATTTTATTTTCAGAATGTAACATAGACTGGCCTTAATTATTGTGATTGAATTCGGTCATGTTTGATGCAAGTGTGAAATAAAGCAATCAAAGATGTGTTCTTAGGTCTTGACATAGGCACTTGCAGTTTTGGAGAGAGAGACAAACCTCTAACTTTTCAAATCAATCATCCTTCCTTCCTTAAATTCTAACTGGTTTCAGGAGAACTAGTAAGCTAACTTATTAGTTCTATTTTTATAAAACTAAAAGATTTATTTTTGCGGTGTAACTGTGGAAAATAAAAGGCTACTGGTAGTTTTTTATAAAAGCCGTTTTTGTACATTTATGCAACAATGTACTAACACTGTAGACTGAAAATTTGCTACTAAAGCAATCTGAGAAGATTTCTACACTGAATCAATTCAGGCAGTGAAACAGTTTCCTTCTCAGTGGTGTATAAGAATATGAAAATCAAGATGAACCTTTATAAAAACTGGTTTAATCACATGGCAGTATTAACTTCAGTTCCAGGAAATGAACCCCAAGAAAGATGTGAAGTTTTCAAAGGGAGATAGAAGACTTTAGTAAAATATTAAAGGGGAACCTTCACTGTAAGGGATACACTACTTAAAAAAGAGTCATTGATAATCTGGGTACAAAGCTGAATAATAAGCAACAGAGGACCATGGTAAACTGTTGTTTTACAGAATGGCAGAATGAAAAAAATTAATAGTGGCATGCTGCAGGAATCCCTGTTAAAGCCACTGATTTTTAAAATCTGTTTTAATGACTTACACTTGTGCATGCAAGTCTCCATCTCTAAAAGTAAAATGCCAATGATCCAGCATTCAGCTGTTCAGAAATCCCAATAATCAGTATTAATTAGACTTGTTCATTATCACGGAATGTTGGCCGGAGTCCAGAGCACAAGTGGGGTGACCAGTGCCAGGAGTCTAGAGTGCGGTCAGGATCAGGGTCCAGACTGTGGACTGAATGTGCGGGTGGAGCTGGGTCCGGAATAAGAGTGGTCAGGAGCATGGATAGACTTGCAGTCAAGCTGGAGCCTAGAATGCATGTATATTTCATGTACCCTTTGGCTCACTGGGAAGTTTATTACAGGATTGTATAACATGTAAAGAAAGTGAAGTAAAAACATGTTTGTCCACGAATAGGAGCAAGATCCAATAATTTGGAAAGTCTGTTAGTCTGGAGTCAGGTTATCAGCTTTTTTTCTGTATTGTAAGTTGTGAAGGCAGTAATGATAAATGGCAGCAGGTTATAAACAAACTGATGCAATAAGTAGGTGCACGGCAGGTGAACTTTAATTCAGAGAGCTATCAGATGGTTAACTTTGGCAGGAAGAGTAACAAAATTATATCGGGAATATACAGTTCTGAAAAGGTACAGGGGTTGAAGAATGTAGAAGCTAGAACTTTTTGGAGACAAGAAAGCTGAGGGGAAATTTGATAGAAGCATAATGAGGGCAATTGTGAGGTCCTGTAACTCAGGAAGAGGAGTCTAAACGCAGGCTATATTTTACGTGGATTAAGCTTTCAAAGGTACCAAAATACAAAGGTATATAATTATTCTTGTGTATGAATCACAAAATATTAGCAAGATGGTTTGGAAAGCAAGCAATATGTTGGCTTTTATGCAAGATGACTGGAATGTAGAAATAGAGAATTATTCTTACAGGATATGGTGAGACCAAACTGGGAGTATAATGCTCCTTTTATTCAAGAAAGGATTTGAGAAGGTTTAATTCACCAGGTGACATCTTGGGTTCAGAGTCTTGTTCTGTCTCAAGCAACTATAGCTCTATATTCTTTGTTGTTTCAAAGAATGAGGAATAATCTTATTGAAACATATAAGATCCGAATGGGGCATTCCCAGCTTGAGATGTTTCTGTTAGTGGGAAATGGCTACTAGATGGTGGTCTTTTAAAATTGAAATGTAGAAGAACCTCTCACAGGGGATGGTGAATCTCTGGAATTCTTTATTCTGGAGAGTTCTGGAATTGAGACCACTCAATGTATTTAAAAAGAAGGTGGGTAAACATTTGAAAGATTCGGGAATTCAGCACAATGGAGAACTGGCATGGAGGAGGAGTTACAGCCCATTGAATAGCAAGGAGGTGACTTGAGACAGAGTGAGCTACTCCAGCTCCTATTTTTTTATGTTCTTCTACTAAATGATCAGAGTCAAAAATAAAGATAAAGAGAATTAACAGCGACATAAGAAAATCTTATGTAGTGTGTGATTGTAGTCTGGAATGCGCAACCTGCAGATATGACAAAGGTAGGTTCCATCATGGTTTGTGAGAGGTACATGAAGGAAAAAAATTGCAAGGATGCAGACATATGGTTGGTGGAGCTGGAAGGTTGCTACAGTTGTGATGCTCTGAATGGCTTCCTCATATTTCTCAAATAAGTTGTTTTCCTTGGAGCAGAGAAGATTATGAGCAGATCTAATGCAAGTATTTAAGCCTATAAACGGTATAGGTAGAAAGAGAAACTATCATCTATGGCAGATGAGTCAAGAGCCAGAAAGCGTAGCATGGAGGCGATTGACAAAAAGAACCAAAAATGACTTGATGAAAATCTTTGATATACAGTGAATGATTAGAGTCTGCAGAGCACTATTATGGATAGTAATGAAGGCCAATTAAACTATAGCATTCAAAGGAGATTTGGATATGTATCTGCAAAAAAATTCATATGTTTATATTTAAAACATGTTTTTGATGACTTACAATTAATTTAATATGTAATTCAAGACATATTTGTGGAAGCAATTTGATGTACTCGTTTTCACGAAAAGATAGACTGATTTTATAGAATGTTTCAAGTTATTATTAAAAGGACCTATTGGCCTTGCGATCAAATGTTGATTTTTGTTCTGTAGGTTTGATGGGCCTCATGGAAGAGGAAAGCGCAAGTTTGATGAACCAGGAATGAGAGACCTTTCTCGATCACGCTTTGATTCAAGAGGTCCCCCATTTCAAGGTCATTGCTTTGAAGGGCAGACTGTGGGCCAGCATGGCGAGGGTGCTGGACAGCACATTGAGAAAGAGGCTGCAGCTCATCATATTGAAAGTGAAGTTAGAGGTTCAAGTGTTGAAGATTCAACTCGGCAGCCACAAGATGAGGAAAAAGCTCCAGGACATCAACCTGAAGATAAAGCATTGAGTCAGGTTGCAGAAAATGAATTTCAAACACAGGATCCAAGTAATCGTCTTGAAAAACAAGGTTTGCTTAAGCATCCTGAGGAGCAGGGTTCTGGAAATCAACTTGAGAAGATAGATAACACCAAGGAGCAGGTTCCTGACAAAATGCTAGATAATTTCCTTCAGAAAAAGGGAAGTTCCCTCGAGGCACAGGGCCCTATTAATTGCCAAGAAAAGCACGGTCCTGGTAATGAACTTAAGAAGCAAGGTAATAGCTTTGAGGGTCAGAGTCCCAATCGTTGCTTTGAAATGCAGGGTGCCAGTAACGGCATTGAAAACCAAAGTACTGGTATTCTCTTTGAGACCGAGGGTCCTAGCAAGAGCGTTGAGGCCCAGGATGCCAGCAAACAACTTGAAGGGCAAATTGCAAGTAATAGTATCAAGAGTGAGAGTTCCGGCAGTCATCTAGAGGGTTCAGGTCCTGGCAGTTGTCCTGAGAGTTCAGTTCCAAGCAGTAGCTCTGAGGGTCAAGGTCCTGGCCAGCGTTTTAAGGGGCATGGTCCCAGGGGTCGCTTTAGAGGCCATGGATCTGGCAATCGTGTTGATGGCCATGGTCCTTACGGTCGCTATGAGGGCCAGGGTCAGGGCAGCAGTTTCGACGGTCAGGGTCCCGGTGGCCATTTTAAGGGCCCAGGTGTGAGCAACCGCTTTGATAGCCAAGGTCCGGGTGGCCACTTTGAAGGCACGGGTCAAGGTGGATGCTTTGAGGGTCCAAACAGCCGCTTTGATGGCCAAGGACCAAGAAACTATTTTGACAGCCAGGGACCGAGGGGCCATTTTGAAGGTCCAGGTGGCCGATTTGAGGGACCGGGCAGCCATTTTGAAGGCCAGGGTCAAAGAGGCAATTTTGAGAGCCAGGATCCAGGAAGTCACTTTGAGGGTCCGGGAGGCCGTTTCGATGGTCCGGGAGGCCGGTTCGACGGCCCGGGTCCTGGAGGCCGCTTCGATGGTTCGGGCCCGGGAGGCCGCTTTGATGGTCCGGGTCCTGGGGGCTGCTTCGACGGTCCGGGTCTGGGAGGCCGCTTCGACGGTCCTGGTTCAGGGGGCCGCTTCGACGGTCCAGGTTCAGGGGGCCGCTTCGACGGTCCGGGTCCAGGGGGCCGCTTCGACGGTCCGGGTCCAGGGGGCCGCTTCGACGGTCCGGGTCCAGGGGGCCGCTTCGACGGTCCGGGTCCAGGGGGCCGCTTCGACGGTCCGGGTCCAGGGGGCCGCTTCGACGGTCCGGGTCCAAGGAACCGCTTTGAGGGGGCAGGTCCATGGGGCCGCTTCGAGGGCCCGGGTCCAGGAGGCCATTTTGAAGGCCCAGGTCCAGCAGGCCGCTTTGAGGGCCCAGGTTCCAGAGACCACTACGAAAGCCACGGTCCAGGAGGTCATTGTGAAAGTCATAGTGCGGGAGGCCCCTTTGAGGGTCTGGGTGATGGCAGTTGCTTTGAAGGCCAAGGTCAGGAAGGCCACTTTGAGGGCCAGCTTCAGGGAGGTCGTTTTGACCGCCAGGGACGAGGTGGCCACTTTGAGGGTCAGGGGCGTGGCGGCCGTTTTGACCGCCAGGGGCGAGGTGGCCACTTTGAGGGCCAGGGGCGAGGCGGCCACTTTGAGGGCCAGGGGCGAGGCGGCCACTTTGAGGGCCAGGGGCGTGGTGGGCACTTTGAGGGCCAGGGTCGAGGCGGGCACTTTGAGGGCCAGGGTCGAGGCGGGCACTTTGAGGGCCAGGGTCGAGGTGGCCGCTTTGACGGCCAGGGTCGAGGCGGCCGCTTTGACGGCCAGGGTCGAGGTGGGCACTTTGAGGGCCAGAGTCGAGGCGGGCACTTCGATGGCCAGGGGCGAGGCGGGCGCTTCGAGGGCCAGGGGCGAGGCGGGCGCTTCGAGGGCCAGGGGCGAGGCGGGCGCTTCGAGGGCCAGGGGCGAGGTGGGCACTTCGAGGGTCAGGGGCGAGGTGGGCACTTCGAGGGTCAGGGACGTGGTGGTCGTTTCAAGAATCAGGGGCGAGGTGGTCATTTTGAGGGACAGGGACCAGTCAGCAGATTTGAGGAGCAGGCAACTGTCAATCAATTTGAGGACCAGGGCCCTGGTGGTCGCTTTGGGGGCCAAGGTCGAGGTAAATATTTTGAGGACCAGAGTCCTGATAACTGCTTTGAGAGTCAAGGACGAGGCCCAGGTAATCGCTTTGAGTATGAAGGTGCAGGAATTAATCGATTTGATGGTCCTGAGGATAGTCGCTTTGATGGCCCAAGGGGTGGATGCTTTGATGGTTCAGGTGGCAGTTTTTTTGAGGGCCCTGGTGTTGGGAATTTTGAGAACCTAGGTGGCAGTCGCTTTGAGAAACAAGGCCCAGGGCATCGTTTTGAAGGCCAGGGTTCCGGGCCACATATTGAGGGACCAGGCGTAGTACACCGATTTGATAGACAGGTTCCAGGACAGAGACTTGAGGGTTCTAGACAACGAGTTGAGGGTTCAGCTGGGAGATTTCAAGGCCCTGGTCCTCGGTTTGATGGACCAAAGGGACCGAGATTCAGTGGTCCTCGTGGACCTTCTCCTAGTGGATCCTCTGTGCCTAGCTCGAGATGTAAAGGTCCTCAAGTTGCAACTGGGCAAATTGGACAAGATTTAAAGTCATCTTCAGAGCAAGTTCAGGAACAAGTAAAAGCTGTTGGAGACAAGAACTTAGAGACTACAGAAGATAAGGATGTGAAACAAAACATAGATACTGTACCACAGGCTTTAGTGAAGCCAGTAGATGAAAAAATTCCAGCCCATGCAACTTTATCTGCCACAGACCCTAAAGATTCAGATACTTCAGTTAGCAAAGATTTGTTGAAAAAAAGTGCTGACGTATCTAAATCACATGAAATTCAAAAAAAAATGGACGATTCTGAAGCAGCAACTCCTTCAGTAACTGTTCCTCAGGTCCAAAGCGATCCAGCTAAAATGCTGTCTTCAAATGCTTCAGGTACTGCAAAGGCAACATCTGAAAAGCACGAGCCAAAAACATTAGAATCAGGTAAAAGGTTTGAATCTGCACCAATGCGTCGGAATAATGACCAAGAAAAAGGCCCAGAGCACAAGCCACAGATTGGCAAGGATTTTATCCCTATGCGTAAGGGCGATGGTCCCAGTAACATTGATGGTCCGGAGATGAGACCATATCAGAGGACAGAAATGCAAGCCTCTTGGCATCATGAAGAAAGGAGACAGATGGATGATCGTTTCTCTGGCCCTAGAGGAGCTCCAGATTATGATAGAGAGAGAACTTTATCCTGGGAAAGGAATAATTGGACAGATACAGGTCCAGACTTCTGGGATGAGCGCGATACATTTAGGAGAGATGAACGGTCACTTCTTCGTCGGCCCCCTCTGACTCAGGAAGTTTTAAATAGAAGGGAAAACCGTGGTCCTCCAAATGAATCTTTTGACAGAGGTTTTGACCAAGAGTTTGACAGGAGTGGAAGGTCTCATGAACATGGTTTTAACAGAGACAATGAACGGAACAGAGACTACTTCCACAGACCAGAGGATTGGGATCATCACGGTCATGGACGAGAATTCTCTCCTCTACATCTGCGAGCAGACAGGTGGAGGGAAGAACAGTGGAGGAAGGAGCCTGAAAGAGGTTATCGTCAGGACCAGGAAAGGGAGTTGTGGGGTCGGGACTATCCAGAAAGACAAGACTGGAGGAGAGATGAACGAAATTATACTCCAGACAGGTTTGGCTGGCAGAGAGAACGGATTGATGACAGGAGATATCCAGAAAACGACAACAGGAGGTTACCCTTTGACAATTTGCCACCCCAGACAGGTCCTGGTCATGTGTCCACTTTACCTGAAAAACCACCACTGTCTTTCTCTGATAAATCTATGGTGGATCAATCACCAGATGGCCAAAATATTGTAGCATTGTCTGAACGAGAGCATGAAATCATCTTGAAGGCTGCACAGGAATTGAAGTTATTACGGTAAGTGACTTTATACAGTAGATGTGTGATAAAAATATAGTTGTATAATGTGCAAAATATAACCATAACAGAAGTTATTGAGAAAACCCAGAATTTTGCTTTCAGTTACCAAATAGTTCAGCAGATTTATTTTCTCCCAGATCCTCTGAGGTTTACTACTTAGTGATATATGAGAACATCAAAAGTTTTGTTTCTCTCACAATATTGTCACCCTTTTCAAGAAAAGGTGCAGGTAATCTTCCCCTCAAGCTTCAAGCAACAATTTGGGCAATTAGACATTGATCCCAAAGGAAGTTACAGTGTCAGAGCATCATTACAAGTGCACAGATATGCCTCAAACATTCTAACACTTCCCCGGCTGTAGGTTGACTCATTATAGAGCCTAATGGCCAGGGATAAGATTGACCTTATATTGCACTCTTTGGAGCAGTGCAGTTGTCTTAGTCTGTTATTCAAACTGCTCCTCTGTTCAGCCAAGGTAGCATGCAGAGGGTGAGAGGGTGGTCCAGAATCGCCAGTGTTTTCTGTAGGGTCCTTTGTTCTACCATAGCCTCCAGTTTGTCCAGTCTGACTCCTATAACAGATCTAGCCTTTTTAATCAGGTTATTGAGCCTGTTGGCATCACCGGTGTTGATGCCATTGTCCCAGCACACCGCCGCATGGAAGATTATACTGGTGACAACAGGCTGGTAGAATATATGAAGGAGGGGCCTGCATACTCTAAAGGACCTTAGACTCCTCAGGAAGTGGAGGAAACTATGGCCCTTCTTGTACATAGCCTCTGTATTGGTGCTCCACTCAACTCTGTCATCCAAGTGCACCCCTGGCACTTGTAGGCCCTCACCATTAATAGTAACAAGGAGCAGTGCAGGCTTAGTTTCCTGAAGTCCATCACCATCTTCCTTGTCTTACTGATGTGGAGCTGCAGATGATTCAGCTTGCACTATTTGACAAAGTCCTCCACTAGGGCCCTGTATTGATTCTCCCATCCTCCCTTAAAACACCCAACTATTGCTGAGTCATCAGAGAATTTCTGCAGATGACATGACTCGGTGCTGTTTCAAAAGTCCGAGGTATACAGCCAGTACTGGGGCCACAGGCCTGCTTATATCCACACCTGACACACAGCTCTGAGGCTGCACAAATTGTGGTCTGCCAGTCAGGTAGTCCATTACCCAGGATATAATGGAAGTGCCAACCTGCATTGAAGGGAGCGTTTCCCCCAGCAATGAAGGCTGTATGGTATTGTAGGCACTTGAGAAATCAAAAAAATATGATCGTCACAGTGCTGCCCTGCTTATCCAAATGGGAGAAGGCTCTGTTCAGCATGTAGATGACAGCATCTTCGACTCCACTGTGCTCCTAGTAAGCAAACTGCAGGGGATCGAGGGCTAATCTGACCAGGGTTCAAGAGGTGAGACAGGACCAGCCTCTTGGGACTTCATAATGTGTGAAGTCAGGGCTGCTGGGAGGTAGCCTTTCAAGACTTTCTAATGACCCTTCTTGGCTACTGGGACCACACATGATGTTTTCCACACAGTCAGGACCCTTAGTCTACCTTTCTTCGTTCATTGTTTTTGGTTTATTTTCTGTTTTTTTTAACACTCCCAATTCCTCAGTTTAAAGTCCCATTTATCCTTTCCACCAAGAACTCCCCTTTCTCTCTTACTTCAGGTAAACAGGTTCCAGCGGTGTTGCTTCTTTGTGTATCTCTGCCCTTGTTGCATGAAATAGAATCTTTCACACCACTCCTTTAGCCTCCCTATTGAAGTTTTCTTATGGTCCAGTACCATTTCAGGTTCTAGCTCTTGTGGAGATGTTTAATAATTAATATAATGGAATTTGCTGCTATCCAAAGCAGGGTTAGTGACCTGTGCTTTTCTGTTGTTCTCTCTTTTTCTCCAATATTTAAGACTTCGTGATACAAGAGACTGCAGATACTAGAATGCTTCTGATTTTTTTTTTCAAAACATCAGCAATACTTTTTGCAGTCCAGACGCATAACTCTTATAAATTAATCCACATTGTTTATGTTTTATATTTTTGTTCTTTAAAAGGGTAGAACATTGACTTTCATCAGGCACTAAAACTCTGAATCAGGGGTTTCAACCAGGGGTCCACAGACCCCTTGCTTAATGGTATTGGTCCATGTCGTAAATAAGGTTGTGATCTCCTGCTCTGATTAAATGTTAAAATCTCAAGCTTGAGTGAACCACTACAAGTCTTGCAGTCATTACTCTCTGCACCAAATTCCTCTGACTAAATTTTCAATTTTACACACTGTGGCTTTTCACTCTCTTTAAAAACCCACCGTGTGGCCAATAAATGGCAAAAGTTTACAATAAGAACATATATACACTACGAGGTAATATACATGAAAATGTAATTTGTTTTAATGCTTCTGATGAAGGAATACTCTGTATATGATGCCTCCAGATAAGTTAGCAGTGGTTCCATTTGGGGAAAATAAATTAGAATTGAACTTGGGATTGGAATTGCTTTAGTATTGCCACATGTACTGAAATACAGTGAAAAGTTTCTCTTGCATACTGTTCATCCAGAAGAAATCATTATACTGTGCATTGCGGAAGAGCAAGGTAAGACATTAACAGAATGCAGAATAAATCGTAAATGCTGCAGAGAAATTGCAGTATAGGTAAACAATAAGGTGCAAGATCATAACGAGGCAGATTGTAAAGTCAAGAGTCCATCTTAATATACCAGGGAACCATTTTATAGTCCTTATAACAGCAGGCAGCAGTACAGTGCAATACATAATAATTTAAAACCATAAATTACAATAAGAAATAAATTTTGAAAATAAATAAGTAGTGTAAAAATAATGAGGTAGTGTACCTGGGTTAATTGTCCATTCAGCAATCTGATGGCAGACATGAAGAAGCTGTTGCTAAGATGTTGAGTGTGTCTTCAGGCTCCTGTATCCCCTGCTTCATGGAGGTAATATGAAGAAGGCATGTCCTGGGTGATGGGGATCCTTAATGATGGATGCTGTCTTTTTGAGGCTTTTTGACGAATGAAGAGAACACTAGCTTACCGTGCAACATCATTTGTTCTTTGTTTCTATCTTGATTATACCTCTTCCCTCTGTCTCCTGTAAAAATGCCATTCCATCCCCTTTCTCAGTTCCTTCATCTCCAGCGCATTTATTTTGAGAATGAGACATTCCTTTCCAGACATCAGCGATGTCCTCCAGCGGTTATCCTGCCTCCACCTTCATCTCCTCCATTGCCCGGACATCCACCCTCACTTCATCTTCTGCCCCCTAATAGGGATAGAGTAACTCTTGTCTTCACCTACCACCCCATGAGTCTCCTCATCCAGCACATCAATATCCACAACTTTTGCCATTTTTAACAGAATGATACCATCAAATGCAACTTTGCCTACCCCTACTCTCCGCTTTCCACAGGGATTGTTCTCTCTGTGATTCCATTGTCAATTTGTCCTTACCCACTAATCTCTCTCCCGGCATTTATCCTTGCAAGCAGAAGAAATGCTACACCTACCAATTAATCTCCTCCCTCAACTCTGTTTAAGGCCCAAACAATCCTTCCAGCTGAGGCAACACGTCACCTGTGAATCTTTTGAGGTTGTTTACTATATCCGGTGCTCTCAATGTGGTCTCCACATTGGTGGGCAGACTGCTTTGTCAAGCACCTTCACTCCATCTGCAAAAAAACAGGATTTCCTGATGGCCAGTCTTTTCTCCTCACTTGTCTTATCACTTCCACCAATGCCTCTCTTCCTTTCTTCCATGGTCCAATTTCTTCTTCTATCAGAATCTTTCTTCTCCAGCCCTTTACATTTTCTATCACCAGCCTCTTACTTCAACCCCGCCTCCTTCCCAAACCACCTGGCTTCACCCTTCCCCTCTCCCCACCTTATTCTGGTCCTGGTGAAGAGTCTCATTCTGAAATGTTGACTGTTTATTCATTTCCATAGCCTGACCTGCTGAATTCATCTAGCATTTTATGGGTGTTGCTCTGGATTTCCAGCATCTGCAGAAAATCTCTTGTGTTTATCATTTGTTTCTGATGGCACCCAGATGATTGCATCATTCACCATTTAAAAATTGTTTGGCCATGTTTCCCAGTTCAATCTGGTTCTTTAATGGGACTAACACTGAGACTTTTTTTTTGTGATCAAAACTCCAAGTAAAGACTTTCACTATTGCAAAACTACAAATTGCACAGTATATAAGTAAGCAATAATTAATCTGATTCTGAAACTCCCTAAATTCAGTTTAGGAAATGTGATTTCTAGGATGATCTGAAATGTGGAAGCTTGATTTGCAGAAGCCTGTCAACACAGCATGATTGTGCTTTATGTTGATGAACTATGGATGAAGAAGATTGGTGTGACCATGGTGAAGTTATTGTTGGCCAGTTGTGTTCAGCCACAGTATTAAGCAATGATGCAGCTGTAATTTGGATGTTCCAGAGAGTTATTTGATATTCTGACCAGCTTCCTGATATATACAGGGTAACACCTTTCCTTTCAGGGGTGTTTTGATTTACTTTTAGATACTAATGGGACAAAAAGCAGGGGAAAACATTGCCTTTGCATATCACTTTAATAACAGATACTTAGAAACCTTTCATTGGTGACATGAACTTTAAAAGCAAGCTATTTACCCAAAAAGGAACTCATTAGAGTTTTTAGCACATTTGATACTTATCTGTAAGAGAAGTAGAACATTTACATTTATTGCCCCACCCTCAGCCATACTGGGTTCTCTGGCATATTTTTCGACTGCCCTCAAGAAAGGTGTTGGAAGAACACACACCAATCATCATTGAGGGGTCAGCAGTGGAAAGAGCATCACCATCTCAAAGGATCTTTCCTGGGCTTAACATGTTGATACAATCATGACTGTGGCACACAGGGGCTCTACTTAATTAGGAGTTTGAGGAGGTTTGGTACATCACCAAAGACTAGTAAATTTCCACTTAAGTAACCTGGAAAGCCTTCTGGCTGGTTGCATCACTCTCTGGTACAGAGTGCCAAGTGACAGCTCCATCATGGGTGCAAACCTTCCCATCGTAGAGGACATGTTCCAAAGTTGGTGCCTTTAAGAAGGAGATATCCATCATTAAGAACCCTCATTATCCAGAATATGCTATCTTCTCAATGCTACCATCAGGGATGAAGTAAAGGAGCCTGAATACACATAGTCTACCTTCTAGGAACAGTTTCTTCACCTCTGCTGTCAGATTTCTGAATGGTTCATGAACACTTCCTCTTTTGCACTATTTATTTATTTAGTTTATATTTAATTTATAGTAACTTGTTATGCCTATATTGTACTGCTGCCACAAAACAACAAATTTCGTGACATGTCAGTGACAATAAACCTGATTCTGAAGTCTGTATTGCTTTTCTTGTGCTTGAAGCAAGACAGATATTTCACCCATGAAATAAAATTTCTAGTCTAAGTCACTAGGTTATATTTGTTATACCTGTAGCTTTCTGTTATGAATGCAACTGTCTCCTTCACCAGAATTAAACCCAGTGATTGAACTTTTTTTCTTGTACTTCAGTGAGTTACAGGAGATTGGCAAAACTGATTCTACTGGAATGCCTCCAGTAATTCAAGATTACCAAAACTCTAAAACTGGTAAAGACTTTTACAAGGTAAGAGGATATCCAGCTAACACTGAGAAAAAAATGAATGATAGAGCATTTGAGTTGTCTATGGCAATTACATGAAAAAGTGCAGCAGCATTTGAAAGATAGTTGCCTTTTTTTTTTGCTTTGTTATCCTTAAGGGGACAAGAGAGACCAGGTCTGCTTGAAGGATTACTGAAGAGATTGTGGAGGCATTTATAGTAATTAAAGAATCATTACAGTCAGGAATGGTTCCATCTCAGTCCAAGGAGGAAAAAGACAAGAAATTATAGGCCAGTTAGCCTAATTTAAGTGGTTGGTAAAATTTTAGAGTCCATTATTGAGGATGAAATCCTAGGTTATCTGGAAGCATATGATAGAATAGGCCAAAGTCAGCATTGTTTCCTTAAGGGGAGATCTTGCCTGACAAATACGTTGGAATTCTTAGAGCAAGTAGCAAGCAGGATAGCCAAAGCAGAGTTGGTGGATGTTGTTAATTTGGATTTTCTGAAGGCCTTTGACAAAGTGCCGCACATGAGCCACGGTATTACAGAAGAAATATTGGCATGGATAGAACATTATCTGACTAGCAGAAGGCAAAGTATGGAACAACAGGCTTTTTCAGGTTAGCTGCCAAAGACTAATGGTGTTCCACAAGGGTCGGTGTTGGATTCGATATCATTCATGTTATATGTTAATAATCCTGATGACCGAATTGATGGTTTTGTGACAAAGTTTGTGACTGGTACAAAGATAGTTGGAGGGGCAGGGGATCCGCAGAAGGGCTTAGACAGATTTGGAGGATGGAAAACATTGCAGGGAAGTGTATGGTCATGCACTTAGGTAGACGGGACAAAGGCACTGATTATTTTTGAAAAGAGGAGTGATCTCAGAAATCAGAAGTGGAAAGAAGCTTTTGTGTCCTAGTGCAGAATTCCCTAAAGGTTAATTTGCAGGTTGAGTTAGTGAGGAAGACAAATGCAATACAGGTCCACAATCCCTTATCCGAAATTCTGAAATCCGAAAACAGAAGTTTTTTTCGTGGAGCGTGTCGTTTGGCACGCCAACAGCTGATGTCATTCAGGTGTGACGTGGCAGCACTAGCAGAGGCCGCCAGATGTCGGTTGTGGCTCAGCGCTCGTTCTGGTTATACGTGCACTTGCTGTTCGCTGATATTTTGTGTTCACTGTTGACTTGGTGTTTAATTTCACTGTGAAAATGTCAAAAAGAGCTGCAGATACCCCTATGGGTAACAATGAGATTATGGCAGTTTACTCAGTTAAAGAGAGATTGCTTAGACAAAAACCTACGTTAATCAGACAGATGACACTTGAAGAAGTCTTTAAAAACGTCGTCTGTCGTAGAGCTGCTTCATAAGTTGAGAATCCTGTTCCTGGCCCATCAGGTACCTGTAGAGTACTTAGCTTAGTTTGAACCTGTATATGCCCTAGAGTATTGACATTCTATATTTATTCCAATAAGTCAAAAAGAGCGTGGATCGGGAAAACCCGGAAGTTCTCTCTCCAGCACCCGTTGTTTGAGCACGTAGACTTTTTTCTTGTCATTATTCCCTAAATAATACAGTATAACAACTATTTACATAGCATTTACATTGTATTAGGTATTATAAGTAATCTAGAGATGATTTAAAGTATACGGGAGGATGTGCCTAGGTCCAGAGCTCCCCTGGGTCCTAAAGTCCACCCGCACTGAGACAGATTAATTATTAATATAATTATCAATTTTCTGAAATCCGAAAAATTCTGAATTCCGAAATGCAGCTGGACCCAAGGATTTCAGATAAGGGATTGTGGACCTGTATTATTGTTAATTTCAGGAGTGCTAGAATGTCAAAGCAAGGTTGTAATGCTAAGGCTTTATAACACATTGGTCAGATCACACATGGAGTACTGTAAGCAGTTTTGGAGCCCATATCTAGGGACAGATCTGCCGCTGTTGGAGAGGGTCTAGAGGAAGGTTTGAAGAACAATCCGAAGGATGAGAAGGTTATCTTTTAAGGAGCCTTTGATGGTTCTGGGCCTGTACTCACTGGAATTTAGAAGACTGAGGGAGAATCTCATTGAAACCTTTCAAATATTGAAAGGCCTGGATAGAGTGGACGTGCAGAGGATATTTCCAGAAGTGGGAGAATGTAGGACCAGAGGCATAGCATTAGAATACAAGGATGTTTTTTTAAAACAGAGCAGAAGATGAATTTCTAAATCCAGAGGGTGGTGTATCTGTGGAATTTGTCGTCACAGGTGGTTGTGGAGGCCAAGTCATTGGTTATATTTAAAGGGGAGATTGATAAGTGCTTGATTAGTAAGAGTGTGAAAGATTAAGGGAAGAAGGCAAGAGAAGAGGGTTGAGTCAGAATGCTAAATCATCAATGTTAGAATGGTGAAGCAGACTTGATGGATTAAATGGCCTAATTCTGCTCTGATGTTATGATCAATATAGTCCTCTATGTGTGGAGCCATAGGAGATGGGTGAGATACTAAATGAATATTTCTCATATTTATCCCGTGGATAAAGTCATAGAAGCAAGGGAAACTAAGAGTGATGACCTAAAATAAAAATCTACTTTACAAAAGTGGAGGTGCTGGCAGTCTTACAGTGTATAAAGGTAAATAAATCCCCAGGGCCTGAGTAAATGTATCATAGGATATTGTGGGAAGGCAGGTGAGAAATTGTGGGGACTCGGCAGATATACTTGTGTCATCTTTAGCCACAGATAAGGTACTGGAAGATTTGGAGGGCGGCTTATGTGACTTCATTTAAGAAGGATTATAAAGACTAGCCTCACAACATAGATCTCTCCAATTCTAGTGATTTCTTCTCTCCCCCTTTTCTTTTTTCCATTCCTCTTTCTTGCTCCCTTCTTATCCCTTCTCTTCTCCTCACCAGCCTAGCATCTCCATCTCATACCCCTTTTCCCTTTTCTCCCATAGTCCATTCTGCTCCCCTATCAGATTCTTTCTCTTTACCTTTTCCACCTGTCACCTCCAAGCTACTCACTTCATCCCCCTCCCCACCCACCTACCTCCCCTCTCACCTGGCTTCACTTATCACTTTCAAGCTTGTACTCCATCCCCTTCCCCCCACTTTCTCCTTCTGCCTGACCTTCATAGTTCCTCCAGCATTTTGTGTGTGCTACTTTGTAACTTATTGTGGGTTTGACTAACAATTACAGCATTTTTTTTTACTGTTATATTATTCTGCGATAGTTTATTTGGTAGCCTCACATGGTACATGCATATGGTTTTTAATATCTTGAGATTTGTAGTGCCTGTGTTCTATGCAAACATCTTATTCATGTCATTGCTTTTTCCTAAATGTCATTGTAGGATATGACAAAAACCGAAAACTCATTACTTGGACCTGGACCATCTGCTGCTCCTATCCAATCAGAGCGTTGGGATACAGATACATTCCATGGCTTATGGGATTCTGTGTCTCAACCCAAAAATCCTGATTCTAATTATGGTTACAGTGAGCCTTCATCTATCTCGACTGCTCCTCTAAGCAAGGCACCACCAATTCAGAAAACAGTTGATTATGGACATGGACGTGGTAAGTGTGAAATTGACAATTGCTTGCATTTATCTGATATGTTCAAAGTAGTAAAATATCCTTTGACTCTTCACTAAAACATAGTAACCAAAGTGGCATTGTCGTGGGGAAAGTTTAGAGTGTAGAGCCTAAAGCTTGGTTTATTTAGGACAGCGAAGTGTGCATATTTCTTTTCTGCACATAAGGTTTCTGTCATATACCATTCCTGGCTTGGTTGACAGTTTGGACACTTGAAGTGCTTCCAAGTTCAAAGTTTTTCTTTAACAGTTACGTTTTTTTCACCGCTATTGTTGTTACACTCGCAACGGCACCCTTTTTCAGCAGCAAAATTCTATTTTCAGGCTACTTTGTGTGAGTCGCTAAAATGAGAATCTGCAAGATCCCTTGATAAATGTAAACATTGAAAAGCATTACTTTCGAGTGGGTTATTCACAAAAAAAAACTTCATTTTATATTCTCTTTCAGATTCAGGACCACCAGGAAGGATTGAACAGATCCCTTATGGCGAACGAGTTTCACTCGGCCCTGAGCCAGTACGGGAAAGGATGTATGACAAAGGTAGGCTGACAATTGTGAAATACTTTTCCTGATCATTGAAAACACCAAAATCTTTTATTGTATATGAAGTCTCATACAATTTTGCTAGTACGTTTATACATGCGACCAAATGTGTCAAATAGCCTGCAGATATTACATTCAAGTGTTTCTCTTTCTACTTAGATGTACTAGGCCCTCGAGATCGTTTCGGAGACAGAGATTCATTTTTAGAACGAAGGGGAGATCCTTATTTGGATCGTAGAGATTTTGATAGAGAGCATGATCCATACAGGGATAGATCGATGGGCGATTTTGAAAGGGAAGGATTTGATCGTGAAAGATTTGGGCGTGAAGAAAGGTAAGCATGATACCCATTTCAGTAAGTTATTAATCAAGATGAAGAATACTGTACACTGAATAAATATTTCTGTGCCACATCTAGTGAATACTTATGAAGATAGCCAAATCACAATATTCATTTCTTTTTGTAACTGAGCCCAAAATAATGATACAATATTCTAATAGATGCAAAGGTATGGTAGATTGAGATAGTTATGATGTGGCAGATTCAGTGGTGTATTTCCCTGAGCTGGAGTGTTTAGAACTGGGTGGGTGGGGGGGGGGTGCGGTTCTCAGACTTAAAATAAGGAGATGGCCATTCCAGGAGAAAATGAGAAGATGCTTTTCACTTGCAGCATGTAGATCTTTGAAATTCTCTACCCAAGAGCTGTGGAGGCTCAGTCACTGAGCGTAGTTGGATATCAAGGGAATAAGAGGATTTGGAATTAACAAGGAAAAGTGGCACTGATGAGAACTTGTCAGGCGCTGATGCTTTTCATTTACAATGTAGGTAAACAAAATTCTTTTTCCAGTAATTATTTTTGTATGCTTCATTTACAGAATGCCTCATGGTCCACCTGGTAGATCAAGTGGATATCACAACTATCAGGACAATAAAGACCCTTTCAACCGAGGGGGATTTGAAAGGCCACAGTTTGATCGCTTAACTGATCGACCACCATTTGATCATACACCGACTGGTTTTGGAGGTAACTATTGTAGAACTATTAGTAATATGTTCATGATTTACATTCATGAATTGGTAATTTGCAATATTAACTGTATGACAGCTCACCTGAAATACAATTAAATAAGTGTGTTACACCAGATCTGCATCAAACTGTTGCATTAAATGTTCATTTTTGGCTATTCGTGTGATTTCAGATGTATTGGCAGTTTAAGGTCCTTGTGCTACTAAATTGAGCTCAATAGTACAATTAGAAATTCATATTTTGATGATAGATTCAGTTATGTTGGAACCATCTCTAGGTAGGAATAAAATCTCAGAATGAATCCATTATATTGCACTCTTTAAGTCAGCCATTGGGGAATGCAATCCCTCCATAATTTCTCGCCTGTGCTCTTTTCTATCATTATCTAAATTTACATGAGTGCCACTTTTCCATTTTGGCTATCATTGCAATTGAATGTATTGTTTGTTAGGTGGTGTTTTAGTGATGGTAATTTGGGATTGTATATATTCCTGATGTGGCTGTACTACTTTTGAGAAGTTTTGAGCCTTTTGAATTATTTGATCTGTCATATAACATTATTTTCTTGATATCGTATTCTGATTGATGAGCTGAGGGTCATTTTATATCTTTTTTATCTTTACTCTTAAACTAATTTGTCACTATGGGATAAGTCAAATCTCATCAATTTCCAAATATTTCAGGTGAAAGAAGAGGATATTCTGATGAGAGGATACCTGCCTCAGCCCCTCATCCAGCACATCCTCCTCCACGTGTTGAAAAAAAACCAGAAAGCAAAAATGTTGACGATATTCTAAAAATGCCTGGCAGACAAAGTCGCCCTGATAGGGTGAGTTAAGTTGATCTGTTTCATGTGTTTTGTAGTCATAGCACCTTATATGGAAGTTGAGTTAACCAGTTCTATGTAATGTTTGAGTATAATTTTGAAGCTATGTGATAGAAATGCAATGAAATAAATTTCAGTCAAACCCTTCCTCTGGAGTCAGTGAAGTTAGTTTTCAAAGACCTGCAGAGTCTTAAGTCCATAACCAAAGCACCAGTAGAACATTATAGATTTCTTAGCATCTTGCCATGTACTAATCTCTAAACTAACATTACACATGGCAATTACTTGTATTACAGATCTGAAGATCATGAGACCTTTATGCACAAATTGGTTTGAATCCTATTATTATCTCAACAAATTTATAATTTACATATTTTGTTTAGGTCATATACAATTATATATATTTTCCAGCGAACCTGGCATATTTAAGCATGGGAATGGAGTCGCAGTGAGTTTAAAAGCAGTGCAGGAGATGGAGCCCAAATGAGATTAAAGGGAACATGGGAAATGGTGCGAGGCGGCAAAACATCTGGATTTCTCAAAAATTATGCAGCTGGTTATTGAAGCTTTGCTCTACCAAAAAATAAATCATGCTCAGTTACTGACAGAAACTGCACAGCCCTCTGAGGTAGAGAATTCTAGAGATACCCCACCATCAATGTGAAGAAATTTCTCACTTCGGTCAGAAATTACCCACCTCTAATTTTAGACCATGGCTCCGATTTCTTGGCTCTTCAGTATGGGAAAACATCTTTACTCTATCTATCCTATACAGCCCTCCTAAGAATTTGGTGAGTTTTATCTGGTTACCTCCTAACCATCTAAACTCCAGTGATTAATGGCATAGCTGACTTAACCTGTCGTCATATTGCAACCTGCCATTCCAGGAGCTAACTTTTGCTGCACTCTGTCTTAGTATGTCTATCCTTTTTTAGGTAAGAAGACCAGAATTATACACCATTATTCCATGTGTGGTCTCATCATTCCCCTTATAACTATAGTAAGGCCTGCACTTGAATCACTTCGCAGTTAAATACCGTTATTTTCCCAAAGGCCTGGAGCGCGTTCATGTCTGTACAATAACTTTGAACATTGCTTTCATTATTTTTCCTGATTTATTACAGATTGTAGTTATTATGCGAGGACTCCCTGGCAGTGGGAAGACACATGTTGCAAAACTCATTCGTGTAAGTACCTCTTTTGATAGAAAAATATTAAAATTTTATCCTCTTTGGAAGCATTGTATAGGAGATCCCTTAATACTTGTGAGACTACATAATTTGTATTACACAGAGCAAAAGGGGTCATGTCAGAATGTGCGATTTACCTTCGCACTTCTAATTAGGAAAGGATATATTGGGAAATATACTGTATTTTTCCCTTGCTATCAGCAGCTTGTGTCTGGACATGCGTATGTATCCTTATTGATCAAGCTTAAAAACTGATGTACTGTAAATTGTTCAGGGTGCACAAGGTATAAACTCCTGGCTTAAGTTTTCTGGAGAGTATCCAGCTTCTACAAATTATCATTGGGAAATTGACGAGCGGAGATGTCAAGGAAATGAGCACAGTTGTGAGAATAGTAGGGTAGTGCTAGGGGGAGAGTTTCAGTTTTCCTGTATTGACAAGGCCACACAGAGTTCAAAGAGCCTGGATGGGATTGAACTTACACTATGCATTCATTATAGTTTACTCTCACAATATATATGTAGAAGAACCTACTTGGCAAGGAGCTCCTGAGGGAACAAGGAGGGCCAAGCAACTGAGCTGGCACTGGGGAACTCTGGATCCAGTGACCATAATTCTGTTAGTTTTAAAATAGTTATGGGAAACAATAGAATAGCTCCACAGGTTCAAGTCCTGAACTGGATCAGGATCTAGCTGGAGTCAATTGGGCAACTATATTTAAAGGCAAAAGAACAGTTGGCAAGTTGGAACCTTTTAAAAGGGTTATGTAAA
Source organism: Mobula birostris (assembly GCF_030028105.1). Taxonomy (NCBI): domain Eukaryota; kingdom Metazoa; phylum Chordata; class Chondrichthyes; order Myliobatiformes; family Myliobatidae; genus Mobula; species Mobula birostris. The sequence goes on from NC_092370.1 coordinate 237,458,021, forward strand.
AACTCTGGCCAGCACATTCCTGTTAGGGTGAAGGTAGACACATCAAATTCAAGAAACCCTGGCTGGCAGGAGATATTGAGGCTCTGGTCATGAAAAAAGTGTACATCACTTTTAGGCAGCTGAGTGCAAATGAATCCCTCCCTTAAAAGAGAAATCATATGGGCAAAAAGCCTCTGAAATTGATTTAGCAGGCAAGCTTAAAGATAATTCTTCAGTTATATTAACAGTAGAAGAGTGACTATGGAGAGACTAGGTCCTCTTAAAGGCCATCAAGGGCCTCTGCGTGGAACCACAGGTAATGCCAGATTTTTAATGCCTATTTCTTTTCAAAGTTTGCTAAAACAAAATAACATGGGTGCTAAAGAAGTGAGAGTAATAAGTAATGCACACGAAATGCTGGAGGAACTCAGCAGGTAGTGAGGTCTTAGAACGGGCATATAACGAGGAAGGGGCTATTTGTATTCTTGAAATGAATTAAGGTGGGCAAAACCCAAGAGCTTGACCAAGTACATCCCCAGACCTCATGGGAAGCCCGGGAAGAAATAGCAGAGGCACTTGTAGGGATATTTGCATTGTTGTTGGCCACTAAAAAAAAGTTCCAGAAGACTGGTGGGTAGCTAATGTTATTCCATTGTTCAAGGGTAGTAAGGATAATCCAGAGAGCTACAGGCTGGTGAGGCTGACTTCATTTGTAAGGAAGTTACTGGAAGGAATTCTGAGGGACAAGATCCACTATCACTTGGATAGTCTAGGCCTGATCAGGAATGGCATAGTTTTGTGTGTGGGAGATCATATCTGACAAATCTTTTGGCGTTTTCTATAGAGATAACTAAGGGGATAGATGAAAGTTCGGCAGTGAATGTTGTCTACATGGACATTTGTAAGGCCTTTGACAAGATCCCACCTGGGAGACTGATCTAGAAGATTAGGTCACTGGGTTCAGGGGAGCTGTCAAGGTGGATTCAGAATTGGCTTGATGATAGGGAGTAAAGGGTGATAGTTGAATTTGATTCTCGGACTCAAGGCCTGTGATGAGCGGGATGTCCCAGGGATCAGTGTTGGGACCTCTGTTATTCATTATAAAATTAAACAATTTGGATATGTCCGTACAAGGAAAGATTAGCAAATTTGCCGATGATATTAAATTAGGGGAATTTGCTGATTACAAGCAGGTTACAGTGAATTGCAAAGAGATCTTAATCAGTTAAGGAGATGGGATGAGGAATGGCAAATGGATTTCAACTTGAATAAGTGTGAGGTAATGCTTTTTGGATATTTCAAGCCAGGGTAGGACTTACAGATTGAATGGCAGGGCACTGGTGAGTGTTGTGGAATGGAGTTCAAAGTAGATTTAAAGTTCAAAGTAAATTTATTATCAAAGTACATATATGTCACCATATACAACCCTGAGTAATTTTCTTATGGGCATAATCAATAAATCCATGACAGAATAATAACCATAATAGAATCAATGGAAGACTGCGGGCATTCAGCCAGTATTCTCCCATATATGTGAGTATGTTCCTCTGTCCCACTACACTCATTGCTGAAAGCAGCCATGCAAGTAGACAGGGTGGTGAAGAATGCATTCAGCATGTGAGTCTTTTCAGTCAGGACATCAAGTTTAGGAGTAGGGACATTAGGGACTACCTATGGGAAGCCTGTGGCACTGAGTCTCCAGTTTCCCCGGGATCAATTAAGTATGACTATGACTAGCTCAGAAGGGTAGGTAACTGAAGAGGATGGAAGCAGTAATAGGGGACTCTATAGTCAGGGGGACAGGTAGGTGATTCTGTGGATGTGAAAATGTTTCTGAACACATCTACAATTTCCTGAAAAGGGAGGGTGAGTAGCCAGAAGTTATGGTAAATATTGGTACTAATGACATGGTAGAAAAAGGGAGGACGTCCTGATAAAAGAAGACAGAGTTATGAAGGAAGCTGAGAAGCAAGACCTCATGGGCAGTAATCTCAGGATTTCTGCCTGTGCCACGCAACAGTGAGGATGGGAATGGAATGAAATGGCAGATAAATGTGTGGCTGAAGAATTGGAACAGGGAACAGGGAATCAGATTTCTGGATATTTGGGACCTCTTCTAGGGCAGGTGTGAGCTGTACGAATGGGACAGGTTGCACTTGAATCCGAGGAGGACCACTATTCTTGCAAGCAGGTTTACTAGAACTGCTGGGAGTGGTTTAAACTAATACGGCAGGGGGATAGGAACCAGTATGATAGAGCTGAGGATGAGCCAGCAGGTTTACAAGTAGATGATGAATGTAAGGAAGGTCAAGCCAATGATTGGGTACAAATGTCGACAGAACAAAGAGTTAAATTGTACCACAGAAGCAAAATTCAAAAGGGGGAAGAATGCAAGACTGAAAGTGTTGTATATAAATTATATGTATATAAGCATTCAGAATAAGGTGGATGAACTCGTGGCGCAATTAGAGATTGGTTGGTATGATGTGGGTATCACTGAGTCGTGGCAGAAAGGCCATAGTTGGGAGCTTAACATCAAAGGATATTCTTAGTATCAAAAGGACAGGCAGGAAGGCATAAGTGGTAGTGTGGCTCTGTTAGTAAGGGATGGAATTACATCTTTAGAAAGAAGTGACATAGGGTCAGAGAAGGTTGCATTTTTGTGGATGGAGTTAAAGAAATTGCAAGGGTTAAAAAACCATTATGGGAATCATATATAGGCCTCCACATAGTAGCCAAGATGTGGGGTTGAGATTGCAAAGGGAGCTGGAAAAGGCATGTAATAAGGGTAATGACACAGTTGTAATGGGGGACCAGTATGCAAGGGGATTGGGAAAATCAGATTGGTGTCGGATCACAGGAGAGGGAATTTGTTGAATGCCTATGAGATGTGCTTGAGGCTACTCAGGGGAAGGCTACTTTAGATTGGGTGTTCTGTAATAACCCATATCATATTAGAAAGCTTAATGTAAAGAAACCCTGAGGACGCAGTGATCATAATATGAGTGAATTCATGCTGTATTTTAGAAACATAAGTCACATGTATCAGAATCGCAATGGAGTAAAGGGAATTACAGAGGCATGAGCGAGTACTTTGCCCGGGTGGACTGGGGGAGGATACTGGTGGGAATGACGGCAGAGCAGAGGTGGCTAAAGTTCCTGCGAATAGTTCACAGGGCGCAGGATAGATATGTCCCACAGAAGAATTTGTTCTCAAATGACGGGTAGACAACTGTGGCTGACAGGGGAAGTTAAGGGCTACATAAAAGCCAAAGAAAGGGCATATCAGGTAGCAAAAGTCAGGGGGAATTGGATGATTGGGAAGCTTTCAAAATCTAACAAAAGGCAACTAAAAAAGCTAAAAGAAGGGAAAAGATGAAGTACGAGAGCAAACTAGCCAACAATATAAAATAGGATACCAAATTTTTTTTCAGTTATATAAAGAGGTGAGAGCTGGAAAATGATGCTGGTGAGGTAGTAATGGGGGACAAAGAAATGGCAGATGAACTTCACTTTCAATCTTTTTTTTATGGATTTAAAAGAATAGGGATAAATACAAACCAGAGGAGAGGTTATCTCAAATACATATTTCAATAATAGTACAAAGAAAGGAATATACACTGTCAAAATCATGTATAGTATTAAGCTACTATAAAGAAAGAAAAGAACCATTTCTCCTCTTAATAGTTCATAGAAAAAAGACTGAAGATTTCTGTTATTGAGAAAAAAAAACCCACTAAACTAACCTAAAACAAACAAAAAGGGACTGGGCAGTCCATTTTGAGGATACAGTTTAAAAAAAAGGAAAAGTCCTTCTGGTCAAATCTAAAACTACGCGGAGAAGAAAAAAATTAACTGAAAAAGTAAAAGAATTGGATCATATGAAAATATTGAATAAAAAGTTGCCAAGTTTGCTCAAATTTAAAAGATGTGTCAAACGTCCGACTCCTTATTTTCCCAAACTTAAACAAGACATAATGGAGGAGAGCCAAAAAAAAAACAGTAGGTGGATTGGGATCTTCTCAGTACAATAATGGGGATTTTGCACCTGTCTTCATGGGGAAGACACTAGCTGTATGCCAGAGGTCCGTGAGTATCAGAGAGCAGGAGTGAGTGCCATTGTTAGGCAAACTCAAAGGTCTTAAGGTGGATAAGGCACCTGGACCAGATGGACTACAGCCCGGAGTCCTGAGAGCAGTTGTTGAAGAGATAACGGATGCATTGGTCATGATCTTTCAATAATCACTTGATTCTTGTATGGCCCCAGAGGGCTGGAAGATTGGAAATATCTCTCCACTCTTTAAGAAGGGAGGAAGGCAAAAGAAAAGAAACTATAGGCCAGTTAGCCTAACCTCAGTGGGTGGGAAAGTGTTATTAAGGATGAAGTTTCAGGGTACTTGGAGACTAATGATAAAATAAGTCAAAGTCAGCATGGTTTCTGTAAAGGGAAATCTTACCTGACAAATCTGTGGGAGTTTTTCGAGGAAATACCAAGCAGGGTAGACAAAGGTCTGCATTCCAGTGTACTTAAGGAGGTGGCTCTAGAAATCGTGGCAAGTAAAGGCATCCGTTAGCCTTGCAAGACCATGGATCTGCACCTGGAAAGTCTTCACTCTCCAGGGCGCAGGCCTGGGCAAGGTTGTATGGAAGACCAGCAGTTGCCCATGCTGCAAGTCTCCCCTCTCCACAACACTGATGTTGTCCAAGGGAAGGAAGGCATTAGGACCCATACAGCTTGGCACCAGTGTCGTCGCAGAGCAATGTGTGATTAAGTGCCTTGCTCAAGGACACAACACGTTCCTTCGGCTGGGGCTCGAGCTCACGACCTTCAGGTCACTAGTCTAATGCCTTAACCACTTGGCCACATGCCCACAAATCATGGACGCATTGGTAATCATTTTCCAATGTTCTATAGATTCAGGATCAGTTCCTTTGGATTGGAGGGTAGCTAATGTTATCACACTTTTTAAGTAAGGAGGGAGAGAGAAATGGGAATTATAGACCAGTTAGCCTGACATCAGTGATGGGGAAGATGCTGGAGTCAATTATAAAAGATGAAATAGCGGCACATTTGGATAGCAGTAACAGGATCGATCTGAGTCAGCATGGATTTACAAAGGGGAAATCATGCTTGACTAATCTTTTGGAATTTTTTGAGGATGTTACTATGAAAATGGACAAGGGAGAGCCAGTGGATGTAGTGTACCTGGACTTTCAGAAAGCCTTTGATAAGGTCCTACCTAGGAGATTAGTGGGCAAAATTGGAGCACATGGTATTGGGGGTAGGGTACTGACATGGATAGAAAATTGGTTGGCAGACAGGAAACAAAGAGTAGGGATTAACAGGTCCCTTTCAGAATGGCAGGCAGTGACTAGTGGGGGACCGCAGCTATTTACAAAATACATTAATGATTTAGATGAAGGGATTAAAAGTAACATTAGCAAATTTGCAGATGACACAAAGCTGGGTGGCAGTGTGACATGTGAGGAGGATGGTATGAGAATGCAGGATGACTTGAACAGGTTGGGTGAGTGGGCAGGTGCATGGCAGATGCAGTTTAATGTGGATAAATGTGAGGTTATTCACTTTGGTGGCAAGAACAAGAAGGCAGATTACTATCTGAATGGTGTCAAGTTAGGAAAAGGGGAAGTACAACGAGATCTTGGTGTCCTTGTTCATCAGTCTCTGAAAGTAAGCATGTAGATACAGCAGGCAGTGAAGAAAGCTAATGGCATGTTGGCCTTCATAACAAAGGGAGTTGAGTAAAGGAGCAAAGAGGTCCTTCTGCAGTTGTACAGGGCCCTGGTGAGACCACACCTGGAGCATTGTGTGTAGTTTTGGTCTCCAAATTTGAGGAAGGACATTCTTGCTGTTGAGGGAGTGCAGCATAGGTTCACGAGATTAATTCCCAGGAAGGCGGGACTGTCATATGTTGAAAGATTGGAGCGACTGGGCTTGTGTACACTGGAATTTAGAAGGATGAGAGGGGATCTGATTGAAACATATAAGATTATTAAGGGATTGGACACGCTAGAGGCAGGAAACATGTTCCCAATGTTGGGGGAGTCCAGAACCAGAGGCTACAGTTTAAGAATAAGGGGTAGGCCATTTAGAACAGAGTTGATGAAAAACTTTTTCACCCAGAGAGTTGTGGGTCTGTGGAGTGCTCTGCCTCAGAAGGCAGTGGAGGCCAATTCTCTGGATGCTTTCAAGAAAGAGTTAGATAGAGCTCTTAAAGATAGTGGAGTCAAGGGATATGGGGAGAAGGCAGGAAAAGGGTGCTGATTGTGGTTGATCAGCCATGCTCACAGTGAATGGTGGTGCTGACTCAAAGGGCCAAACGGCCTACTCCTGCACCTATTGTCTATTGACTATAAGATATAGGAGCAGAATTAGGCCTATTGAGTCTGCTGCACCATTCCATCGTGGTTGATTCAAATTTTCCTCTCAGCCCCAATCCCCTGCCTTCTCGCCATATCCCTTCGTGCCCTGATCAATCAAGAATCTATCAGCCTCTGCCTTAAATATTCATAAAGATTCGGCCTCCAAGCTGCCAATGGCAAGAATTCCACAGACTCACCACTCTCTGGCTAAAGAAATTCCTCCTCTTCTAAAAGGATGCTCCTCTATTCTGAGGCTGACACTTCCACCAAGGGAAATATCATCTCCACATCTACCATATCAAGGCTTTTCAACATTCAATAGGTTTCAATGAGGTCACTCCTCATTCTTCTGAATTCTTGTGAATATGTGCCCACAGCCAACAAACACACATCATAATGTCAAGCCATTCAATCCTGGAATCATCTTCGTGAACTTTCTTTGAATCTCCTCCAGTTTGTGCACATCCTTTCTTAAGATAAGAGGTCCAAGTGAGGGCTCACTAGTGCTTTATAAAGTCTCAACATTACATCCTTGCTTTTATATTCTAGTCCTCTCGAAATGAATGCTAACATTGCATTTTCCTTTTTGATCACAGACTCAGTTTTCACCTCTGTTTTTTGTACTTTCTCTCCATTTAGAAAATAGTCAACCCTTTCATTTCTTCTACCCAAGTTTATGACCATACACTTCCTGACACGATTCCATCTGCCATTTCTTTGCCTATTCCCCTACTCTAAGTCCTTTGGTAACCTCTCTACTTCTTCAAAACTATCTGCCCCTCCACCTATCTTCATATCATCTGAAAACTACAACAAAGCCATCAATTCAGTCATCCAAATCATTGACATATAATGTAAAAAGAATTGGTCCAAACACAAACCCCCGTTGAACACCACTAGTCACTGGCAGCCAATCAGAACAGTTCCCTTTATTCCCATTTTTTGCTTCCCGACAGTTAGCCACTGCTTTATCCATGCTAGAGTCTTTCCTGTAATACCATGGGCTTGAAGCTTGTTAGGCAGCCTCGTGTGTGGCACCATTGCTTGGAATGAAGTTCCAGAGGCATTAGTCGAGACAGGTACAATTGCAACATTTAAGAGGCAGTGGGGTAGGTATGTGGACGGGAATGATTTGGAGGGTAATGGGCCAAATGTGAGCAACTGGAACGAACAGGGAGAGCACTGTGGGGTAGGCATGGACCTTTTGTGCTGTATTACTCTGACACTTAACTGTAAAATTCATTGCCTTAGCAATGGGGATATTAAACAGGCAGGATATTTGCCTTGAAAATCAAAACAACTGCTGATGCTGGCTATCTGAAAGGTATTTCCAAGACACGATGTCTACTGACTTACGAGTATCTTGGCAGAAGTTACGCACACATTATTTAATCAGGTATTTCTTAAAAATCTTTGCACCTTGCTGTGCATAATTGGATCTTAAAAATAATTTGTCATATGTAGTGTTTGTCAGCAGAGATTGAATGTACTAATTCATGTATCGCTTTGTACTCGTGACAATAAATTTAAGTGATTAAATAGTTGTTTTATTGAGTGGTGCGGGCACTTCATTATGCAAAGTTAAGGATTAATTTGCTCTTAAGCATAATCATATTAAACTAAACAATTAGATCTTCTTTGCACAGACTCTGCATTAGCTTATCATCTTAAGTATTTAGTTTGCATTTCTTTCATTTTTAGGATAAGGAGGTAGACAATGGAGGAGCTGCACCACGAGTTCTCAGCTTGGATGATTACTTCATGACCGAAGTGGAGAAAGTGGTGAAGGATCCAGACAGTGGCAAACGAATTAAAAAGAAGGTACATGCTTCAAAATAAAAGCAAATGAACTCCACATTGTACATATAATAATGTTCCCTGGTCATTCAAGCTTGAAGATCATATAGTTGTAGATGTCGGAGATGTATTTCAAGATCAAAATTAAGCTTGTAGAAACATAGAAAATCTACAGCACAATGCAGGCGCTAGGACCCACAATGCTATGCCGAACATGTACTTACTTTAGAAATTACCTAGGGTTACCCATAGCCCTTTTTCTAAGCTCCATGTACCTATCTAGGTGTCTCTTAAATGACCCTATTGTATCCACCTCCACCACAGTCACTGGCAGCCCATTCCACGCACTCACCACTCTCTGCGTAAAAACCTTACCCCTGACATCCCCTCTGCATCTACTTCCAAGCATCTTAAAACTGTGCCCTCTCGTGTTAGCCATTTCAGCCCTGGGGAAAAACCTCTGACTACCTACACGATCAATGCTTCTCGTCATCTTATACACTTCTATCAGGTCACTTCTCATCCTCTGTTGCTCCAAGGAGAAAAAGGTGATGTTCACTCAATCTATTCTGATAAGGCATGCTCCCCAATCCAGGCAACATCCTTGTAAATCTCCTCTGCACCCTTTCTATAGTTTCCGCATTCTTCCTGTACTGAGGTGACCAGAACTGAGCACAGTGCTCCAAGTGGGGTCTGACCAGGGTTCTATACAGCTGTAACATTATCTCTCGGCTCCTGGACTCAATCCCATGGTTGATGAAGGCCATTACACCATATGCCGCCTTAGCCACAGAGTCAACCTGTGCAGCAGCTTTGAGTGTCCTATGGACACAGACCCCAAGATCCCTCTGATCCTCCACACTGCCGAGAGTCTTACCATTAATACTATATTCTGCCATCATATTTGGCCTACCAAAATGAACCACCTCACACTTATCTGGGTTGAATTCCATCTGCCACTTGTCAGTCCATTTTTGCATCCTATCAATGTCCCACTCTTACCTCTGACAGCCCTCCAGACTATCCACAACACCCTCAACCTTTGTGTCAATAGCAGATTTACTAATCCATCCCTCCACTTCCTCATTCAGGTCGTTTATAAAATTCATGAAGAGAAGAGGTCCCAAAACAGATCCCTGAGGCATACCATTGGTCACCAACCTCCATGCAGAATATGACCCGTCTACAACCACTGTTTACCCTCCGTGGACAAGCCAATTCTAGATCCACAAAGCCTCCTTACTTTCTCAATAAGCCTTGCATGGGGTATCTTATCAAATGCCTTGCTGATATCCATATGCATTACATCTTCTGCTCTAACCTTCATCATTGTGTTCAGTCACATCCTCAAAAAATTCCTGGGCTGTCTCTACTCCCTTTCTTGAATAAGGTAACAACATATGCAACCCTCCAATCCTCCAGAACCTCTCCTGTCCCCCATTGATGATGCAAAGATCATTGCCAGAGGCTTAGCAATCTCCTCCCTTCCCTCCCACTGTAGCCTGGGGTATATCTCGTTCGGTCCTGGTGACTTATCCAACTATATACTTTCCAAAAGCTCCTGCACATCCTCTTTCTTCGTGCCTGTGTACTCAAGCTTTTCAGTCCGCTGTAAGTCATCCCTACAATTGCCAAGGTCCTTTATCATAGTGAATACTGAAGCAAAGTATCCATTAAGTACCTCTGTTATCTCCTCCAGTTCCACACACACTTTTCCACTGTCACACTTGATTGGTCCTATTCTCTCACATCTTATCCTCTTGATCTTCGCATACTTGTAGAATGCCTTGGGGTTTTCCTTAATCCTGCTCGCCAAAGGCCTTCTCATGGCCCCTTCTGGCTCTCCTGATTACATTTTTAAGCTCCTTCCTGCTAGCCTTATAATTTTCTAGATCTCTATGATCACCTTGTCTTTTGAACCTTTTACTTTTCTTTTCTTCTTGACTAGATTTTCAACAGCCTTTGTACACCATGGTTCCTGTACCCTACCACCTTTTCCCTGTCTCATTGGAACGTACCTATGCAGAACACCACACAAGTATCCCCTGAACATTTGCCACATTTCTGCCGTACATTTCCCTGAGAACATCTGTTCCCAATTTATGCTTCCAAGTTCCTGCCTGATAGCTTCATATTTCCCCTTACTCCAATAAAATGCTTTCCTAACTTGTCTGTTCCTATCCCTCTCCAAAGCTATGGTAAAAGAGATAGAATTATGATCACAGGAGATAGAATTATTGTCAAATGCATGCACATGTGCAGTGAAATTGCAGCAGCATCACATGCACATAGCATTTTATAAGCAGCATTCACAAGAAAAACATACATAAGTATCTAATGGAGATATCTATGCATGTATGCCTATGTAATGCATACTGCGCCTTGAGAAAGTATTCATTCCCCAAATTTGTTGACATAAATGAGTATAACAACCAGGAATTTTGATAAATTTAACTAAGAATTTTTACTTGTGAAGCACATGCTCGTATATTCACAATAGGGCCCAAAATACGGAAAATTGTAAACCATGAGAAGTTAAATATTCAAAAACTGAAATGTCAGCAATTCAAAAAGTATTCATCGGCCTTTGCTCAGTCCTTAGTTGAACCACCTCTCTCAGCTATTAAAGTCTTTTTAGATAAGTCTCTATTAGCTTTGTACAACACAATGGAGCAAAATTTCGCCATTCAAAGTAAATCTGTTATCAAAGTACATGTGTCACCATATGCAATCCTGAGATTCATTTTCTTGCGGATATACTCAGTTAATCCACAAGAGGATAATAGCCATATCAGAATCAATGGAAGATTGCACCAACTTGGACATTCAACCAGTGTGCAAAAGACAACAATCTGTGCAAATACAAAAAAGAAAAATGATGGTAGTAAATTACTGAGCAATAAGTATTGAGAACATGAGAAGAAGAGTCCTTGAAAGTGAGTCCATGGGTTGTGAGAACATTTCAATGATGGGGCACATGAAGTTTGAGTGAATTTATCCCCTTTGGTTCAAGAGCCTGATGGTTGAGGGGTAATAGCTATTCTTGAACCTAGTGATGTGACTCCTGAGGCTCCTATACCACCTTCATGATGGCAGCAGCAAGATGAGAGCATATCTGAGGTAATACGTGTCCCTGATGGTGGTTCAATGATTCCATTTAATGTCAGAGAATGTATATAATATACAGACTAGAATTGATACTCTCCACAGACATCCTTGAAACAGAAGAAAAATCCCAAAGTATGAGTGACAAAAGACATGAGAACCCCAAAGCCCCTGCCCCCTTTCCACACACAAACAGCAGCAAGTTGCAGCAACCCTCCTCCTACTTATTCCAGCATAAAGCATTAGCATTCCCACCACCCACCACACAAGCAACAGCAAAGCACCTAAAGCGAGACAATGATTTACAGTACGTCTAAAAGAAACTGTTGACTCCAACAATTTTGACATCCCACAGGCACTCTTTCTCACTAACAAGGGAGACAACAGTGACTATTTTGATATTACAGTCATTCTGAAGTGTTTTTTATTTTGAGTTCCCCAACTCGAGAATCGGCAGCAAACTCTCTCTCACCATTGAAAGAGAGTGCGATTTATCAGTGTAGAGCACTCAGACAGCCACTCTCACTGTCATCGATGTTCTGGCTCCTGCTACGCTTCAGTTCACAACACCAGTGAGAATTTGTGTTCACCAGGCCACGCAAGGCCCTGAAGGTGCCCGAGTCCAGGCCAAACCTGAACATATTGAAAAACGGCTGATCGGCAAGCTCCGAGAATGAGAACATGCCACCATGCAGAACTGCAGTTTGAGTGCCGCTGTAGATCATAGATCCCGACAGGATCCTAGCCACCCTGAAAAGGAATGTAGAGACATTAGAATAAGAAGAATTTAAATGTTTCGCAGTGAGAAGTCATCCTCTAGTGCCATCTTTAACTTTAACCACAGGCCCCTCCTTCACCACTCATCATCTCCTTTTCCCTCTCTCATCTTATCTCCTTGCCTGCCTATCGCCTCCCTCTGATGTTCCTCCCTCCTTTTCTTTCTCCCAGGGCCTTCTGTCCTTTTCTATCAGACTTGCCCCTTCTCTAGCCCTGTATCTCCTTCATCAATCAACTTCCCAGCTCTTTACTGCATCCCTCCCCCTTCAGGCTTCACCTGTCACCTTGTGTTTCTCTCTCCCCTCCCCCACCTTTTAAATCACCTCCTCAGCATTTTTTCTCCGGTCCAGCCAAAGAGTCTCTGCCTGAAACATTGATTGTATTCTTTTTCCATAGATGTTACCCGGCCTGCTGCATTTTCCAGCATTTTATGTTTGTTCATCATGACTGATCCATTTCCCTGTCAGCCCCAATCTCCTGCCTTCTCTCTGTATCCCTTCATGCCGTGACTAATCAAGGATCTATCAACCTCTGCCTTAAATGTATTCAATGACTTGACCTCCACAGAGCTACGTCTTCTGGTCCTACACTCCCCAACTGTAGGAAGCATCCTATGCAAATCCACTTTATCAGGGCCTTTCAACATTTGATAGGTTTTAATGAGATCCCTTCTCATTCTTCTGAATTCCAGTGAGCACAGGCCCAGAGCCATCAAACGCTCCTCATATGATAAGCTTTCAATCCCAGAATTATTTTTGTGAGCCTCCTTTGAACCATCTCCAATGTCAGCACATTCTTTCTTAGATAAGGGGCCCAAAATTGCTCACAGTATTCTAAGTGAAGCCTCATCAGTGCCTTATAAAGGCTTGACATTACATCCTTGCTTTTCGTCCTCTCAAAATGAATACTAACACCTCACTACCTACTCGACCTGCAAATTAACCTTTCAGGAATCCCGCATGAAGACTCCCAAGTCATTTTGAATTTTCTCTCCATTTGAAACAGGTTTCCAAACTTCTTTATGCCATGGACCCCGACCATTAACATAGAAAATAGTTTATGTTTTTATTTCTTCTACCAAAATGCATGACCGTACTCTTCCTGACACTGTATTCCATCTGCCAATTCTTTGCCCATTTTCCTAATCTTAAATCGAAGAAAGGATGTGCTGGCATTAGAGAGGGTTTAAAGGAGGTTCATGAAAGTGATTCTAGGATTGAAAGGCTTGTCATATGAAGAGCATTTGATGGCTCTGGGCCTGTACTCAGTGGAATTCAGAAGACTGAGGAGTGATCTCTTTGATACCTATCAAATGTTAAAACGTTTCTATAGAGTGGATGTGGAGAGGATGTTTCCTATGGTGGGGGAGTCTTAAGACCAGAGGACACAGCCTCAGAATAGAAGGATGTCCTTTAAAGTGGAGATGCAGAATTTGATGGCTGGAGGGAAAATGGATCAGCTATAATAAAATGGCAGAGCAGACTAGATAGGCCTAATTCTGCTCCTAGATCTTCTGATCTTAAGTCCTTCTGCAACCCCTCTGCTTCCTTAGCATAAAACCACAATACAGATGAGTAGTAGTAAGCCATTCAGCCCATTGAGTCAATGGCACCAATTCATCATGGCTGATCCATTTCCCTCTCAACTCCATTCTCCTGCCTTCTCCCCATAACCTTTCACATCCTGACTAATCAGAAACCTATCAACCTCCGAATTAACTGCATCAAGTGACCTGGCAGCCACAGATGCCTGTGGCATCGAATTCCACAGATTCGTCACCCTCTGGCTAAAGAAATTTTGCAAGGAGGATTGGGCAAATCTGGATCCACCACATCGTGCAAATTGAGACATCAAAAAAAAACCACATGAGATTCACAAATAAAAATTTTCATTGAAATTGATTAAAATCTCTGGTTGTAATACTAATTTATGTGAACAAATGTTTGGGTTTTCAAGGCACTCTAGCTCTCCTCCACGTACCATTTTTTGAAGAAATTACCTTTTTTTTGGGGAGAAATCACAGAGGTTTGTTTCTTCTGATCTTTAAACATTTATCTACCCACTGACCATCTTTATTTTAACTCACTGTCACAACATTGGAAATACAGTGGTGCTAGAAAGTTTGTAAGACCCATAGAATTTTGTCTATTTCTGCGTAAATATGACCTAAAATGTGATCAGATCTTCAAGCAAGTTCTAGAACTAGATAAAGAGAACCCAGTTAAACAAATAACATGAAAAAAATTATACTTTTTTCATTTATTTATTGAGAAAAATGATCCAATACTATGTGCATTTGTTGGAAAAAGTGTGTGAACCTTTGCTTTCAGTAACTGGTGTGACCCACTTGTGCAGCAATAACTTCAACCAAACGTTGCCAGTAACTGCTGATCACTCCTGCACATCAGCTTGGGGGAGTTTTAGACCATTCCTCCTTACAAAACTGCTTCAGCTCTGGGATGTTGGTGGGCTTCCTTGCATGAACTGCTTGCTTCAGGTCCATCCACAACATTTCTGTAGGATTAAGGTCAGCACTTTCCACTCTATGAGAATGGAGGAAGGCAAAAGAAAGGAAATTTTAGGCCAGTTAGCCTAGCCTTGATGGTTCGGAAAGTGTTGAAGTCCATCATTAAGGATGAGGTGTCAGGGTACTTGGAGACTAATGATAAAATAAAACAAAGTCAGCATGTTTTCTGTAAAGGGAAATCTTGCTTGACAAATCTGTTAGAGTTCTCTGAGGAAGTAACAAGCAGGGTGGACAAGGGGGAGGCAGTGGATGTCATTTACTTGGATTTTCAGAAGGCATTTGAAAAGGTGCCACACATGTGGCTGCTTAACAAGATAAAATCCCATGGCATTACAGGAAAGATACTAGCATGGATAGAGGAATGACTGACAGGCAGGAGGCTGCAAGTGGGAATAAAAGGGGCTTTTTCTGGTTGGCTGCCAGTGACTAGTAGTGTTCCTCAGCCGTCAGTGTTGGGACTGCTATGTTTCACATTGTTAATGATTTAGATAATGAAATTGATGGCTTTGTGGCAAAGTTTGTTGATGATACGAAGGTAGGTGGAGGGCTAGGTAGTGCTGAGAAAGCAACGTGATTGCAGAAGGACTTAGACAGATTGGAAGAATGGGCGAAAAGTGGCAAATGGAATACAGTGTTGAGAAATGTATGATTATGCATTTTGGTAGAGGAAACAGAAGTGCAGACTATTATCTAAATTCAAACATCAGAGGTGCAGAGGGACTAGTGAGACCTTGTGCAAGACTCCCAGAAGGTCATTTTAAATGTTGAGTCTGTGGTAAAGGCAGCAAATGCAATGTTGGCATTAATTTCAAGGGGAATAGAATATACAGTGGCATGCAAAAGTTGGGCACCCCTGGTCAAAATTTCTGTTACTGTGAATAGCTAAGCAAGTAAAAGATGAACTGATTTCCAAAAGGCATAAAGTTAAAGATGACACATTTCTTTAATATTTTAAGCAAGAAAACTTTTTTATTTCCATCTTTTACAGTTTCAAAATAACAAGAAAGGAAAAGGGCCTGAAGCAAAAGTTTGGGCACCCTGCATGGTAGTACTTAGTAACACCCCATTTGGCAAGTATTACAGCTTAAACACTTTTTGTAGCCAGCTAAGGATCTTTCAATTCTTGTTTGGGGGATTTTCGCCCATTCTTCCTAGCAAAAGGCTTCTAGTTCTGTGAGATTCTTGGGCGGTCTTGCATGCTCTGCTCTTTTGAGGTCTATCCACAAATTCTCGATGATGTTTAGGTCGGGGGACTGTGAGGGTTATGGCAAAACCTTCAGCTTGCGCCTCTTGAGGTAGTCCATTGTGAATTTTGAGGTGTGTTTAGGATCATTATCCTGTTGTAGAAGCCATCCATTTTTCATCTTCAGCTCTTTTACAGACGGTGTGATGTTTGCTTCCAGAATTTGCTGGTATTTAATTGAATTCATTCTTCCCTCTACCGGTAAATGTTCCCCATGCCACTGGCTGCAACACAAGCCCAAAGCATGATCGATCCACTCCCATGCTTAACAGTTGGAGAGGTGTTCTTTTCATGAAATTCTGCACCTTTTTTTCTCCAAACATACCTTTGCTCATTGCGGCCAAAAGGTTCTATTTTAACTTCATCAGTCCACAGGACTGGTTTCCAAAATACATCCAGCTTGTTTCGATGCTCCTTTGAACCATTTGAATAGAACTTTTTGGAACACCTCTCCAACTGTTAAGCACGGGGGTGGATTGATCATGCTTGTGTTGCAGCCAGTGGCACGGGGAACATATCACTGGTAGAGGGAAGAATGAATTCAATTAAATACTGGCAAATTCTGGAAGCAAACATCACACCGTCTGTAAAAAAGCTGAAGATGAAAAGAGGATGGCTTCTACAACAGGATAATGAGCCTAAACACACCTCAAAATCTACAATGGACTACCTCAAGAGGCACAAGCTGAAGGTTTTGCCATAACCCTCACAGTCCCCTGACCTAAACATCATCAAAAATCTGTGGATAGACCTCAAAAGAGCTGTGCATGCAAGATGGCCCAAGAATCTCACAGAACTAGAAGCCTTTTGCAAGGAAGAATGGATGAAAATCCCCCAAACAAGAATTGAAAGACTCTTAGCTGGCTACAGAAAGCGTTTACAAGCTGTGATACTTGTCAAATGGGGTGTTACTAAGTACTGACCATGCAGGGTGCCCAAACTTTTGCTTCGGGCCCTTTTCCTTTTTTGTTATTTTGAAACTGTAAAAGATGGAAATAAAGAAGTTTTCTTGCTTAAAATATTAAATGTGTCATTTTTAACCTTAAGCCTTTTGGAAATCTGGTCATTTTTTACTCACTTAGCTATTCACAGTAAGAGAAATTTTGACCAGGGGTGCCCAAACTTTTACATGGCACTGTACAAACAAGGAGGCAATTTAGAGCCTTTATAAGACACTAGTCAGGCTGCACTTGGAGTATTGTCAACAGTTTGGGCCCCATATCTCAGAAAGGATGTGTTACTATTGGAGAGAGTCCAGAGGAGGTTCACAAGGATGATTCTGGGAATGAAGGGGTTTGCATATTAGGAGCATTTGCAGCTTTTGGCCTGTATCCACTGGAATTTAGAAGAATGCATGGGGATCTCATTGAAGCCTACCGAATGTTGAAAGGGAATGTGGAGAGGACGTTTCCTATGGTGGGGGTATCCAAAACTAGAGGGCACAGTCTCAAAATTGAGGGACAACCCTTTGGAACAGAGGTAAAGAGGAATGTTTTTAGCCAGAGAGTAGTGAATCTGTGGAAGGTTCTGCCACAGACAGCTGTGGAGGCAAAGACCTTTGGATATATATAAAGTGAAAATTAATACTTTTCTGATTAGTCAGGGCATCAAAGGTTATGGCCAGAAGCCAGGTGTATGAGATTAAGTGGGATCTGGGATCAGCTGTGATGGAATGGCAGAGAGGATTTGAAGGGCTGAATGGCCTAATTCTGCTCCTGTGTCTTATGGTCTCTTAAAAAGATGAAATTCACTAATTTTTGGTAGATTAACTTGTGTCTTTAAGGTCGTTGTCTTGCTACATGATCCACTTTCTCTTCAGCTTCAGTTCACAGACAGATACCCTGACATTTTCCTGTAGAATTTTCTGGGTACAATTCAGAATTCATGGCTCCATTAATGATGGCAAGCTGTGCTGAGGTCCCAAGGCAGCAAAGCAGGCACAAACCATGACACTGCCACCACCATGTCTCACAGATAGGATGAGGTTCCTATGCTGGAATGCTGTGTTTGCTTTTTACCAAACAGACCACTTCTCATTTAAGCCATAAAGTTATATTTTGGACTCACCTGTCCACAGAACATTCTTTTAATACCCATCTGGCTTTTCCACATGGTGATTAACAAACGTCAGACAGGCAGCAATGTTCTTCTTAGAGAGTAGTGACTTTCTCCTTGCAATCCTGCCATGTACACTATTGTTCAGTGTTTGCCTGATGGTAGACTCATGAACACTGACGTTAGCCAATGCAAGAGAGGTCTGTAGCTCCTTAGATGTTAGCCCATGGTTCTTTGTGACCTCCTGGAATATTACATAATCTTGCTCTTGGAGTGATTTTTGTCGGTGACCATGCCTGGGGAGAGTAACAACAGTGTTCAGTTTCCTCCATTTGTTACACCATCTGCCTGACTATGGAGTGGTGGAGCCCAAACTCTTTAGAAACTGTCTTTTCCAGCATGGTGAGCATCAACAACTTTTCTTTCTGAGGTCCTCAGAAATCTTTGATCGAGGCATGGCACACCTCCAAAAACCTCTGTGGTGAAGATCAGACTTTGATAGTGAAGACCCAGATTTATGTTCTTCAAATAGGCCAGGGCCTTCCAAACTCACATCTGATTGTCATCCCATTGATTGAAACACCCGACTCTAATTTCCCCTTTAAATGAACAGATAATCCTGAGTTTCACATACTTTTCCCGATAAATACATGTAATATTGGATCATTTTTCTCTTAAATAAATGAACCAGTATAATGTTTTCTGTATTATTCATTTAAGTGGGTTCTCTTTATCTAGTTTTAGGACTTGCGTGAAGATCTGATCATATTTTAGGTTATATTTATGCAGAAATAGAGAAAATTCTCAGAGGTTCACAGACTTTCTAGCACCACTGTAAATACTACATTATGTTGTTTTTGTATGCTCAGTTTGGGTTACACTAGGATCATTCAGCTTCAGAGTTCATCACAGCCTTGATCCATATGTTGACCAAAAAGCCTTTTGGTACCTCAGACACAATGCTGCTGGGTTAATGACCACCTCCAACAAGAGTCTAACCACATGCATGTGTCATACATTGATGTCAGTATCCTTTGGGTCATAATGGGAAACTCAGATCAACCACATACATTCACCTCCTGGCACCCTTGGCCTTTCCACTGTTTACAAAGTCAAATCAGCAGTATAATGAAACACTCTCCAGTCACCTGGATGAGTGTCGTACCAGCAACTGCAACTCAAAATCATCCATGACAAAGTATCCTGATTGATTGGCACCCCATTATCCCATCTGGGCATTCTATTAGAGAGCTTGGTCACTGCCAGGAGGTCCAATTAAAAAGGCATTCAGGATTCCCTGTGCTGTTCCCTTCTCTGAAAGTTGTACTACTCTTTATACTTTTAGTAGAGTCTGGGGAGTGGTGGGTATGCATCTCTATCGAGATGGACAAGTGGGGCTGAAGGACCTGTTTACTTGCTGTACAACTCTATGCACAATGACAGATTCACTGCAGTTACTGAAGAAGGCTATGGCTTCCAAAGTTGTGAGAAGGCTTTTCAAATTTAGATGTAATTCTGCACAATTTCTGGTAAAAGTTTCAAAGCTTTGAGACCAAAACATAATTGATCACAGAGGGATCTAATTGATCTCAATTGGTGAACTTACAAATTAATCATTTTGCAGAACTGGAGTGACCCTGAGCTTCAGTTGCCTGTCAGTTACTTCTTCATCGTGCACTCACTCTGACCTACCTCTCTAGTCTACATTTTACATTAAGCGCCAAAGCAAGCTTAAGAAATAGCACCTCATTTTTCACCTGACCATCATGCGATCTTCAGTACTTGTTATCAAATTTATCCCAAGTTTATGTATGTAACTCAATCTATCTCAATATCTGACTGTCATCTATTTGTGATTTTGGCTAGCATTTTCTACTGGTACAGAACACCTTTCATTTTGAAGATTTTAACCTAGACAAGCATGATCTCACTGTCACTTTTATTATTTGGTCTCATTCTATCAGATCTTTCCATTATACTATATGTCTCTCCTCCATTTTCTCTTCAGCTGAAGCTAATTTGTTTTCTCTTCCTTTTCTCACAAAATACTTGGATTGAAGTATTAATTTTGGTCCTAGTTCTTCCACAGTTGTTGTCTGGCCTGCTTAGTATTATATATTTACAGTATTTTGATATTTATTTGAACTTCTTTGGTTCTTGATTTCATTAAACGAGCGTGTTTCTTAGTTCAGGATAAGTTTCAGAGGCACCTTTGATGGTGTAGTTGTTAACCATTTACCTGACAAATCCATTTAGACTGAACAGTTGCCAGTGCCCTAGGAATATTTGTATTTGAGACAAGTTTCAATCATTATATATGGAGTGTAGGAACTTGGTGAGGAATAGAAGTTTGATTTCACTGGATGTGACAAAGGGTTAGGAAGTTCATATTTGCAGAGTAGTTCTGCAAGTGCAGTGAGTTATCAAAATGACTATTATCTGAAACAGAACAGCTGACTAGTTTCCTTTGCATGATAATTTGACCATTCTCTTTTCTTTCCACTTTTCTTATGCTGTCTGCCCATTAGGTCTTAGAGTACGAATACGAGCCAGAAATGGAAGACACGTACAGAAGCAGCATGTTTAAAACATTCCGTAAAACGCTGGATGATGGCTTTTTCCCCTTCATCATTGTGGATGCCATTAATAACAGAGTTAAGCATTTTGAACAGTTATGGAGTGCAGCCAAAACTAAAGGCTTTGAGGTGAGACAACTTTGTACATAAGGTACTTCAGAGAGTTGCTTTGGGAAACCAAAGGAAGGTTAATAAATCCCTGGTTAAAGTCTTAAAGGAATACAGATTGGTGCAAATTTTAAGAAGGAAATTGTGAATATTGAACACAAATAGCTGAATTAATAGCTAGGAAAGATTGAATAGGTTAGGACTGTATTCCTTAGAACTTAGAAGATTGAAAGGAGATTTGATAGAGATATACCAAATTATGACAGGTATAAATAGGGTAAATGCAAGCAGGCTTTTTCTACTGAGGCTGGATAGGACTACAACCAGAGTCATGGGTTAAGGGTGAAAGGTGAAAAATTTAAGGGGAATATGAGGGAAAACTTACTCGCTCAGAGGGTTGTGAGTGTGTGGAATGAGCTGCCAGCTTAAGTAGTGCATGAGAGCTCAATTTCAATGCTTACGAAAAGTTTGGATCAGTGTATGGATGATAGGGGTATGGAAGGCAATGGTCCTGGTGCAGGTCGATGGGAGTAGGCAGTTTAAATGGTTTCAGAATGGACTAGGTGGGCCAAAGGTCCTGTTTCTGTGCTGTACTTCTCTATGACTCTGAGGTTCTCTATGAATGTACAACTACTAAGTAGTAATTATTCTCACAAGTGGCATTAACATTTTATGTAGTTAGTAAATCCTCAGAATTGCTGATTTAGATTATGCTATATAGAAGATTTCTAAAGGAGGAAAAAATTGCCATTTGAGGGAGCATTTTTCCAAGAAAGAATCTGCATTTTCTATTCTTGTTTTTTTAAGTTGCTGTAATTTGAATTTGAATGAATTAATATGATTTCTCTCTCTCGCTCTAGGTTTATATTGCAGAAGTGAGTGCCGATAATCAAACCTGTGCGAAAAGGAACATTCATGGACGCAAATTGAAGGAAATCAATAAGGTGAATAATCTGTATTTCTATTTTTAAGGCCCTGAGTGTGATCTATATTCATGGTTTTGACAGTGGCAAGCAAGTATATGATTAAGATTGAAGTAAATGAGATTTGATCAATTTTTTTTTAGATTACTCATCTCTGCATTGACCTTGAATTGAGCTGAAATACTGAATCTATTAACAGCTCACCTTAAATATACCTATACAAAGTTGAAAATTTCATTTCCCAATTCTTTTCATTTCAGGGAGTTACTGATAAGCTTAACAAAAAGGCAACTCTGTTCCATAAAGACCTAGCTGGATGAGATTCAAATTTACTCTGGACATTATTCCTAAAAGTTGTTTCCCGGTGGTGAAGAAGACTTTTTATTACCAATTGTCTCATCAACTTGGATACTAAATAAGTAGTCAATTGCTGTGGCTATTGATTGGCATGTATTCTGTATTGTTTTACAGATGGCTGATCATTGGGATTCAACTCCACGACATATGTTACGTTTAGACATTAGATCACTGCTCCAAGATGCTGCAATTGAAGAAGTAAGAATCCTAAAATACATAGACTCTATTATTTTTGTTACTTGCAAGATTACTGTGGTTTTTATCTGAACCATGTGTCAGTTGTAATTGGAGATAAAGACAAGGGTGAGAAGGAACGAATGAGAGATTGATCAAAAAAAATTCAGAAGGATCCTTTTAAATATACGCTGGTTATTGTTATTTTATTCTATCCTTTGGGTTGCCTTTTTTTTCCCCTTTACAGTTGCCAGTTTTTGTATCTGGATGAATGCGAGTGGTTTGAATTTGTTTATTATTGCCGTGTACTGAGATGCACTGAAAAGCTTTTTTTGTATGCTATTCAGCATTGCACTGTGCATTAAGGTAGAACAAGCTACAATGCTATCAATGCAGAATAAAGTGCAACGTCTACAGGGAAAGTGCAGTACAGTTAAACAAGTTGCAAGATCATAACTAACTAGATTGAGAGGTCAACAACCCAATTTATTGTACAAAGAACAATTTAGTAGTCTTATAATAGCTGGATAGAAACTGTCCGAACCTAATGGTACTTGGTAAGGATTGAGTGGGTTATGACAAATTTCTTTAGCCTCCGGTGGAAGTAGAGGTGTTTGTGAGCTTTCTTAGCTGCGACATCTCTGTGGTCGGACCATTACAGGCTATTGGTGGTGATATTAACTCCTAGGAACTTGAAGCTCTCGAACTCAACACTGTTTGCTGTGGACAGGAGCATTTGCACTATCTTGTCTTGCCCCCCCCCCGCCTCTTGAAGTCAATGACTAATTCTTTAGTTTTGCTGACATTGAGGGAAAGGTTGTTGTTTTGACACCATGTCATTAAGCTCTCTATCTCCTTCCTGTACTCTGACTTATCATTATTTGAGATATGATGATATC
Organism: Mobula birostris; assembly: GCF_030028105.1. NCBI lineage: Eukaryota > Metazoa > Chordata > Chondrichthyes > Myliobatiformes > Myliobatidae > Mobula > Mobula birostris. The sequence continues at coordinate 237,480,925 of NC_092370.1, forward strand.
ATTTGCAGACTTATAGATGGAGTTAGAGCACAATCTGACCACACGGTCATGAGTGTATAGGGAGTAGAGTAGGGGCTGAAGATGCAACCTTGTGGACCACCAGTGTTTAGAATAATCGTGGCGGTAATGTTGCTGCCTGTCCTTACTGATTGGAGTCTATTGGTCAGAAAGTTAAGGGTCCAGTTGCAAAGGGAGGGGTTGACTCACAACATCCAGAGTTTGATCATGAGTTTACTTTGTAAACATTGAAGGTTGTTTCTTCTCAATTACTATCAATTTTGTATAGGTTCAAGGTTTAATGGCCTTTACAATAAATTAGCCAAACCTTTCAGTTTCAGAAATGGGTTTCCTTGGCATTTTTGTTGTTGAAAACTAAATGTTGTTACAATCTCCTATTGAGAAATAGTGAATATTTTCTTGAATGTCTTGGTGATGCAAGTAGATTGATTTCTGACACATTCATGATCTTGATATGTGCATTCTCATATTGAAATCAAGGTGTTTGTGGAAATAAGGGGAAGTTGATTGACAAACCACTTAAGAATCAAGTTTGCACTTACTAGTATTCTAAGGTTATTAATTGCTTGGAAATTATTTGCATGAACCTACTACTGTTTCTGGAAATAACTCTTAGAGCAAAGAACTATGAAGGAAAAGCAGTAATAAAAATTCAAAATACGTTTGTTGGTCTAATCTTCTACTCTTTAGGTTGAAATGGAGGATTTCGATCCTAGTGCTGAGCAACAGGCACAGCAGTCAGAAGAACAGCAACGAGATGAATCTAAAAAGGAAGCTGCTGATGAAGAGGAGTATGAAACGGTAGGAGATGTCATCACAAAACAGAATATTTTACCCTCTCATGGAAACTTCTTAAATGTGTCCTTTATACTGGTATGCTTGTCAGTAAGAAATTCAATGTGTTTCCCTGTTAAAAGCAGGAGACAGTTGATGGAGTGGAAATTGTTAGGGTATCTTTATCACTTGAGGTTTGTTAGTTGTGAAACCTTCGATTGTTGGTTTTGTCTTGAAGTTCATGTTGTAGATTTGGTTACCAGAGTAATGTAATTATTTTAAATTATGTAATGTTCAACTTGGAGTAAAGTTACTCTTAAATAATAAAATCTATTAAAGTTAATAATATCATAGAAATAAACAAATGGATTAATTAGTAACAGCTATATTTCCACATTTGATTTTTTTTTAAGGGATTTGGGATTGGTATAGTTCAAATTGTTTCTTCTTTAAGTGACTTCTCTGTTCATGGTGTATTCCTGAATTTATACAGGTTGAAATTGTCAACAACAAATCACAAGTCTTCCACTTGACTTTATAGCAACTGTCGGCAGAGCATGTCTCCAAAAGATAGCTGTTATAATGTTAACTAATATTGGTTGTGTGTAGTTTATAGAAACACTGTTGTTGACCATCGCTTTGAAAATGTAAAGAGCACAATTCATTGTCATTGAAAAGGCTTGTTTTTATTTAATACTTGTCAGGACCTCAGCATATCCTGAAGTGTTTTGTACCCAATAAAATACTTTGGATTGCTAGATAGGGAAAGTTGCAGCATGTACACATATGACAAGGTCCCATAAAGAGTAAAAAGATAGATCTGTATTGTGTTTGCTTTTCATTTGCTGGGTAAGTGTTAGCCAATTCACCATTACTTCTCTTAAGTAATTTCAGATGAAGCAGTAGGGATCCCAGTTTCATGTGCACTGAATGAAAACAGTGCATCTCTGGGAAGTACACCATTCCGATCATTTCAGACTCGATCTTGCACTCATACGTGTATTGTGGCAGCTTTCTAAAGTTAGGCACAAGTGTTAGGCATATGTTTCAGAAAACTAATCTGTGATCTTTTTTGCTTTTAGACATAGTACTCTGTGCTTAATAGCTGAAGCAGAAGGTCTGCCTATGTTCAAGGTTAGACTAGATTGGCAAATGAAGGAGAAGTTGTTAAAAGAGGATTAGTAATGCAGGAGGTAAATATGACTCAGACTAGTTGATTGCATGGAGAACAAGTAGCAAAGTGATGGAGGTAACATACACTGTCAGTTTTAGTATTGTGATACTTGTAGATACAAAATAAAGTATTTAATCATGTCAGATTATTTTTGCATCTGCAGGCAGATTTTACTTAATGGACAATGTGAGCTATCTCTGTGTTTCTTACTGACATGAATACCTAACTAGAACTTGCTCTGAATGATAGGAAGTAATATGGATATGTTTTTTTTTCTTCTGTAAAAATAAGTCATCAAATATCTTGAAAGATTTGCAGTGGATATTCACATTTAAGATAAAGTATTTGGATCTGAAAAAAAAACTAAAGTTTAAACAATGTTTTCAAAATTAATGAGCAGAGATGTAATCGCTTTGTGATGTATGTTTACTTTGAAGGTGTTATTTTCATTTAGTTCTGGATAACTGAAGATAGTAAGTAGAGATGTTGAAATAACTAAAATTTAAAGCCTTGAAACTGTCACTTAAAAGAGCAGTCCTTCAATTCAGGATCAGAAATGTTACAATGCAGATTCAAGATGGATTTGTTTCATTTGCTTGTAGAATATGACAGCATGGATAATGTTTAATCAACTTAAATTTCCATTTACCATCTCTTCTTTGACATGAGAAAGTGATTCTTTTTGGTTCTAGAGTAATTCCAAAATTATTTAGCCACTTAAGAACCTTATTCACTGATTCTTTATTACTTTTTGAGCATTTCAAGCAGCCCTGAAAGTCTGGAATATTGCTGTACATTAGTGAATTACTTTTAACGGTGTTTGTTATATTTTCTATTTACTGAATCATACAAATAGAATTTGAAATATTTAAAGCTAGAGGAGTAGTTTACGTGCAGGGAAAGTAAACTGCAGCTCTATCAGTAAGCACCTGCTTATAATCTTAAACATGGAATTTTAGATCTGTCCTTTTTATAAGAAAAGACATACTTTTTTTAAATGAAACACCATTACTTTCTTTGTGTCATGCTATCTTAATCCAGTTTTTTCTCCAAACATTTCTGTGTTTCTATGTTTGATTTGCTTTCCTGCTGAAGCAAGAGTCATTATCTTCGAAACAATATTTCATTAAAGATTGCACTCTAACCAGATTAGCTTCTCTGTATGTGTGTGTGTATGATTTAGGGTTTCCTGACAAAAAGCAAATGGGAAATGGACACATCAGAAGAGAATCTAGGTAGGTATGATTTCTCTTTATTTTTGTTTATAGACTGAAAGGTCATGGTTTAAGAAATATGCAAAATGTTGATGTATCAGTAGATTCTGGTCTGTGCAGTGCCATGACATGTTTGGTTTAATTTATTGGATGTAGCTTAAATGCATACTAATATGTTACTATAAACAATGTAATCACTTTGTTGCCATCCTGTGCTATAAAAATACTTCAGCCACTGAAAAATAGATGGTATGCATAGCTAAACTTGAAAATACATCAAATTGCACTGAAATATGTAAACTTGTCATTAGTACTGGATACTTCAAGTGGGATATACGCTTCAGTGTACTGAATGCAGATATTACTATTTGTGTATTTATGCCTTTTCTGATTTAAGAATTTAAAAAAAGGTTTCAACTAAACAAATAGTTTATGGATTTTAGGCAATCAGGAAAAAAAGATACTCTTATATAATAGGACCTCAATTAAAACTATCTGATTATATTTTCACTCTTTAAAGCAGTGTTTATTATAACTGTAGTAATGACCTGTTGTAGCACCTTTTACTCTGGTCTGTGCTACAATCTTGACAGTGAGCAAGGTTTCTTTATTTCTCAAGGGATTTGGAATTTTAGTAATGATTGAGCAACCTACCATAATCCTTGTAATTGTTATTCGAATATATCCAACTTTTCTAAAATGAACACTCCTGTTTAGCTGATGTTCAGAATTATGTACTTGTATTACTTTGGTATCTTAGAAATAGGGTTGTAACATAATCTCATATTGAATGTTTGTATAGTTCATTTAGCAACTTACTGTTGAACAGTATTTTGCTAACCAGTCAAATTGATGTATTGCATTTTAATTAAGATTATAATGTATGACTAAATAGATTTTATGAAAAATAGACCAATTATCTACTTAATCTCTTTGTGATGCAAATTTTTGTTAACTTTTAATTTTTAAAAGTTCAAAATAAATTTATTATCAAAATACATATGTCACCATATACAACCCTGAGATGCATTTTCTTGTGGGATACACAGTAAATCCAAGAATCACAATAGAATCCATGAGAGACTACACCCAGTAGAACGGTCAAACAACCAAAGTGACAAAGATAACAAACTGCAAATACAAAAAAAGGGGAAAAGTAAATAAATAAATAAATACTCAATAAATATTGAGTACATAAGATGAAGTCCTTGAAAGTGAGTCCATAAGTTATGGGAACATTTCAATGATGGGGCAAGTGAATCTGAGTGAAGTTATCCCCTCTGGTTCAAGAGCCTGATGGTTGAGAGGTAATAACTGTTCCTGAACCTGGTGGTGTGAGTCCTGAGGCTCCTGTACCTTGTTCCTGATGGCAGCAGCAAGAAGAAAGCATGGCCTGGATAGTGGGGGTCCTTGATAATGGTTGCTGCTTTCTTGTGACAGCGTTCCATGTTGATGTGCTCAAGGGTGGGAAGGGCTTTACTAGTGATGGACTGGGCTGTATCCATTACGTTTTTTTCAAGGGTATTGGTGTTTCCATATCAGGCCATGATGCAACCAGTCAATATACTCTGCACCACACATCTATAGAAGTTTGTCAGTTTTAGATGTCATGCCAAATATTCACAGATTTCAAAAGGATATGGAGGTAGCACTGTTCTTTCTTCATTATGACACTTAACATGCTGGATCCAGGACAGATTTTCTGAAATGATAACACCGAGGAATTTAAAGTTGCTGACACTCTCTACCTCTGACTCCACCCCTACCTGATGAGGACTGGCTCATGGACCTCCAGTTTATTCACATCCAGATGTCAGTAATCAACTCCATGGTCTTGCTGACGTTGATTGAGAAGATGTTGTGGTGGCACCACTCAGTCAGATTTTCGATCTTCCTCCTCTATGCTGAATCGTCACCACCTTTGATTCTGCCAATGACAGTGGTGTTGTCATCAAAATTAATGTTGCCTTGGAGCTGTCCTTAGCCTCACAGTTATAAGTGTAAGCTAGCAGAGCAGAGGACTAAGCCCACACCGTTACGCAAATGTGCTAATAAAGATTGTGAGGGAGATGTTTTTTGCCACTCTGAACTGACAAATGAGGAAATTGAGGATCCAATTGCACAAGGAGATACTGATGCCAAAGTTTTGAAGCTTTTTGATTAGCTTTTTACAATTTGTCTTACAAATGAAGACATTTTTATTTACAGTGTGTTCGAATTTGAGGCCTCCAGCAGTCAGAGCTGACAATGGAAATTGCGTCCTAGCTGCCTAGATACGCATGCCTGGGCAGTACGATATGGAAAGCAAGCTGTTGCCCATGTAGCCACGCATTTGATGAACCTAAAGGAACAGCAGAGCCCAATACAGTTTGGTACCAACGTCATCTCAGGAGTTGCCAGTTAGCATTGAACATTGAACTCAATGTAGGACTGCCTTAGAGACTCCAACTCCAGATTTTTCTCTTGAGGTTTACTCTGAAAACCTTCCCCATGAGTAGGTATAGCTGCAAAGCAGCAGAGGTTTGAGATCAGAGTTTTCCTTCTCCTAGATGAGTTGCCAACCACGGCTGATGAGCCCCATCTGCACAAAGCGACTGTTTTTAAGGCGCTAGTAACCTGCCTATGCCCTTTCTCCTGTCAGTAGGAACATTTCTGCTGGGCTTAGCAGCTAAGCCACACATGAAGGCTGGGAGCTAGACTTGGTTTCCGAGGCTTTTTGAGGTGCACACTATTGGGAGCATTTAACAGATAATGGGAGCTTGTCCCCATTACCACCCCCAGCTATAACCTTAAGGAACCAAGGTGTACTCCAGACTTAATCAACCTCAACATTCAATCTTTCAAAAATAAGCTGATCACCTTTAAAGCTTTGGTTGCATTCTCATATAAATAACTTATTATGACAATTTGTCTCAGAATTCTGCATAATTCTTTATAACCTTGCAATATCTGCTGTTCCCACCTGTGCACTTGTCAGTAATCAAAGTATTCTGCCCTTTCTATTATCCTAAGCATCAACTCAAGGATGTTCAACCTTGGAGCCAAATATCATTGAATCTGTGGCAATCAACTTGATTAAGCCATGTGTCTATGTCCTCTTTGTGTTTGTTTGATAGTGGATTTCTGAAGTCAGTGGGTAATTCCTAAATCAAAATGCGAGATTTAATATCTGTTATCATAAAATTAATTGGAATATTGATTAAAACTTTATAGATGGTCCTGGAAATTCTGTTGTAAATATCCAGTGCACAGACAAATGCTTAGCAAACAATAGCAGACCAGCAATGGTGGGTGGGGTTTGCGATGATTGTGACAGTGGCTTATGGTTGTCTAGTCAGCGTTAAGCATTGGCAGAAGCAAAGTTTGCATCCTAAAACTGTTGCTTTGTAAAAACCTGTATGAAAAATCTATGACTCTTCATGTTTTTATAATGTTTGTCCATTGTCTCAAGATAATAATCATTGCCAATATATATGGATTAAACAGTTTTCATATTTATTTTTGAAAATGCTTTCCATATATTTTTTCTATTGTTTGGTTTGGTCATGTTGCACTTCTGTAGGTGTCACTTAATGCAAGATATGATGCGTAGAATTTGATCCTGTGACAGATGTACTGTACGTAATGACAGTACTTAGTCTATATTAAAAATTGTCACAAATGTTTTGCCAAAATTGCAATGATACAATTTATTTCCTCCCACTCTCCAAAACTACCATTTTAGAACCAGTGACCGCTCAGTTTAATATTAAACAATGAAATGTAAAACAAAAATGAGGTTTGCGTCAATGAAAGAAAATTCCATTAAACACAGAGACACGTATAAACCTATTATAATACCTGAACAATGTGAGTCACCTGAGGAATGCAAATATTTATAGGCATTTCTGAAAATAATTTCAATATATTTCTCATAAATAGAGCAAGAGATATCACACATAATGTTTCTTAATTATTGATTCACTTGACTATTGTGCATATGAACACATAATTGCAATAGTATGTGTCCATGCTTTTAAAATTAAAATTCAGATGGAAAGGAACAGCTGTCTTGTAGGTTTGAGTATACAGAAACATACTGTGAAGTTTTCTTTATTATATCTTGTCATCAAAAGGAATCTGAATTTTTCTGGGCGGGGGGAAGCAATGACTTTCCTTCTGATGCTACTCTGGGAGATGCGACATAGTTGCTTCTGCCTAACTATTTTTGGAACAAGGTCTCAAAATTGGTCCTTTTGTGTATTGGAAAAGCTGTTGTGGCCTTTATTCTTTATCTGACTCAAGGTTTGAAGAAGAACACCTTCATTATTTTGTTGTCTTGAATGCTATTTCTTGACATTTTTACTGTGTCAGTTCATACATGCACATCATTATTGTTTGTTTACTTTAAAAATCACCATATTAGGCCAAAGCAATTGAGCAACTGAATGCTTATTGTTTAAGATTTTGTGCTGAGTCTGTTGTCAAATTTCTAGGGAGTTTGTGATCAAAAGAAAGTTTCACGATAAAAGATTAGGTTTCTATGAATATAAAGCCAGAATTGGAATATGAGCATTTTGCTTTGTATTGAATGTTAACAGTTTTTATATGTGTTAAATCTGGTGATTGTCAGTGCTTTTCCAATAGGTTTAGAAGCAGATTTGGCCAAAAAATATTTCATCAATGAAAATTAGTTCTTCAACTTGATCGGTTTATGTTACCAATCACACATTTTTGGAAGTTCCAGACTTTATCATCTGCCTCTGAAATGTAGATTTTGGAAGCCAGTCATCATGATGTTATGGCAGTCCGATATTTAACTGCTGATAATTAACTTCATCTTGGGTCAAAATAGTATTGACCATATGATGAAGCAGTTTATGGCCTTATCAAGATTCAGCTTTTGGCAGATGCATGACAAGTAGCATTTCCATCGCGCACATGCCAGCCAGTGATCATTTTGAATAATATAGAGTCCACCTTCTCTCCCTATCATCACTGAAAGCCCCCAACCAGCAACATTCTGGATTGCATTCTTGACTGGAAACGTAATTTAACCAACAGCATAAATAAGATGTCTGCAAGAACGGGTTGGACACTGGATATTCCATGATGCTTGACACATGATTCCTCAACCTCTTTCCACCAACTAGAGATCTTAAGCCAGGATACTCTCCACTTGGATAGGAGGTTACTTCTGAAGAGAAATGACCATCTTCAACCTGCATTAAAAGAGTACTTTTGAAAATTGTGACCTTCACCACTTCAAAGGGATGGAGCAGCAACATGAATGTTCCTCTGAGAGAGACAGACCATCATAACTTAGATGTGTATTAAATGTTTGTATATCTAAATACATACATTTGAATTTGACAATGTCAGAAAAAATATGAAATGCATTTGGTAGGCTTCCAGTCAAATCTTAGGAATTCTTTAGGGGTAGGCAAACACAAAATATTCCATATGGTAAATTAGGTAAAAGAGAATAGACATATCTTTATCTCACATTTGAATGTATCTCTTTTATCTGACATAATTACATGTTATGCTTAACATCAGAATAATTACACCCAAGAGCTTTAAACATGGCAATTTTTATGACAGTTCCTGCTCTCCCACGTTTTGCTTTGAAGCAGGCTTATTGGTGCAGATTTACTGTGTCCTGATTCTGAGCACTTTTCCTTGTAAACCCTCAGAGAACGAAGTCATTAGCCAAAGTTTTACTCTATAATCTTGTACAAATGCCTTTCTTTCCAGGATTCAATGCGTTCCATTTTTTTCCAAAGAATCACATTTTACTTTGGAGCACCACCATACAAACTTATTTGATTTGAATTATTTATTTTGTATTCGTTGTGTAGTCTTTGCTTGCAAATACTAATAAAAATACTATGCAATATACTGTTGAATATAAATATTATTAATATTAAATATTGTAAGTGTGCAGTTGGAGTACTAGGTACAGTTTTGGTCACCCTGTTGTAGGAAAGCTGTGATTAAACTGGAAGGAGTGCAGAAAAGATTTAAAAGGATATTGCCAGGACTAGAGAGCATGTCTTGTGAAGGTAGGTTGAGCAAGCTAGGACTTTACTCTGATGCGAAGGAGGATGAGAGGCAACTTGATAGAGACATACATGGTGATAAGAGGCATAGATCAAGTAGATAGTCAGAGACTGTTTCCCAGGGCTGAAATGGCTAATACCAGGAAACATAATTTTAAGGACACTGGAGGAAAGTATAAGGGGATGTCAGAGGTAAGTTTTTCCACAGGGTGTGCTGCGTGTGTGAACACTCTGCTAAAGAGACAGATACATTTGGAATATTTAAGAAACTCTTTGATAGGCTTATAGATGATAGAAAAATGGAGGTCCATGTGGGAGGGAAAAGAGGGTAAGATTAATCTTATAGTAGGTTCAAAGGTTGGCACAATATTATGGACCAAAGAGCCTGTATTGTACTGTGTTCAAGACAACCTGAGTTGTAGGGAGAGGTGGGCTAGCTCCTTATTCATTAGAGTGTATTCATGGGGTGACTCTTATAGAAGTGTTTAAAATTGTGAGAGGCAGCAATAAGATGAATGGTAGTGTTTATGCCAGGATAGGGGAGTCCAAAACTAGGGGACAAACACTTAGGGTTCCTGAGAGGCCGCTTTTTCATACAATGGGTGTTGAGTTTATGGAATGAGCTCCCAGAAGAAGTAGTTGAGGCAGGTACAGCATCACTGAGGTAGCTGTTGAAAAGCTACATAGAGGGGCATGGCCATTTACTGAAATTGGAGCTGCCTAGGTGAGCAGCATAGACTGGAAATGCACAGAGGACTGTGTGTCTCGCAAGACGATCTGGGTGTTCCTTAACCGGAAACCTTGGATGAATTATGAAGTCAAGTCCCTTTTGAAGGCTAGAGCTGTGGCTTTTAGGTCCGGGGATACCAGTCGCTACACAGAATCCAGGCGTGAACTCTGGAAAGCCATTAAGGACGTCAGGAGGCAATGTCGAGCCAAGTTGGAAGCCCAGGCTAACCAGAGGGATGCCGGTAGACTATGGCAGGGTCTAAATGAGATCACTGGGCGCAAAGGAAAGGCTGGGAATTTCAGTAACTGTGACGCTTCTCTTCCTGACGAACTTAACGTATTCTATGCAAGATCCGAACAGAAGAGGAGAGTACCACTCCCTCCGGATGAACCGGACCTGGTGGCATAGAGATTCATCATCACCAAGGAGGACGTTAGGAGGGCCTTCCTGAAGATAAATCCAAGGTAGGCGATGGGCCCAGATGGTGTCCCGGGACGGGTTGTCCAGGCCTGTGCAAGCGAGCTAGCTGGAGTGTTTGCTGACGAACAATAATCCCAGTGCTGAAGAAGAGCAAGGTGGCATGCCTGAATGACTATCGACCTGTGGCTCTGACATCAATTGCTGTGAAGTGCTTCGAGCGATTGGTTATGGCCCACATCAGCCACAGCCTACCAGTCAACCTCGACACTTTGCAGTTCGCCTACAGGAGCAACAGGTCAACGGCAGATGCCATCTCTCTGGCCCTACATTACTCCTTAGAACATCTGGAGAATAAAGACGCATATGTAAGGCTCCTTTTCATTGACTACAGCTCTGCCTTTAATACCATCATTCCAAATAAACTGATTCCTAAGCTCTGGAACCTGGGCCTTAGCACTCAGATCTGCAGCTGGATCTTCAACTTCCTCACAGACAGGACCCAGGCTGTAAAAATAGGGGGCAAGCTCTCCTTTACAATCACTCTGAGCACTGGTGCCCCACAAGGCTGTGTACTCAGCCCCCTGCTGTACTCCCTGTACACCCATGATTGTGTAGCCAAGTTTCCATCAAACTCAATATTTAAGTTTGCTGGTGACACCACAATTGTAGTTCGTATCTTGGGTAATGATGAGTTTGAGTACAGAGAGGAAATTAAGAACCTGGTGGCATGGTGCGAAGACAATAACCTATCCCTCAATGTCAGCAAGACGAAGGAATTGGTTTTTGACTTTAGAAGGAGTAGCGGACTGCATGACCCCATTTATATCAGTGGTGCGCAAGTGGAACAGGTCAAAAGCTTTTAAGTTCCTCGGGGTCAGTATCACAAATGACTTGACTTGGTCCAACCAAACAGAGTCCACTGCCAAGAAGGCCCACCAGCACCTTTACTTCCTGAGAAAGCTAAAGAAGTTTGGCCTGTCCCCTAAAACCGTCACTAATTTTTATAGATGCACCGTAGAAAGCATTCTTCTAGGGTGCATCACAACCTGGTATGGAAGTTGTCCTGTCCAAGACTGGAAGAAGCTGCAGAAGATCGTGAACACAGCCCAGCACATCACACAAACCAATCTTCCGTCCTTGGACTCACTTTACACTACATGCTGTCGGAGCAGTGCTGCCAGGATAATCAAGGACACGATCCACCCAGCCAACACATTTTTTGTCCCTCTTCCCTCCGGGAGAAGGCTCAGGAGATTGAAGACTCGTATGTCCAGATTTGGGAACAGCTTCTTTCTAACTGTGATAAGATTGCTGAGTGGATCCTGGCCCGGATCTGGGCCATACCTTCCAAATATCCAGACCTGCCTCTCGGTTTTTTTGCACTACCTTACTTTCCCTTTTCTATTTTCTATTTATGATTTATAATTTAAATTTTTAATATTTACTATCGATTTGTACTCAAGGGAGCACGAAGCGCAGAATCAAATATTGCTGTGATGATTGTACGCTCTAGTATCAATTGTTTGGCGACAATAAAGTAAAGACTCATTGGGCCAAGAACCTGTATTATGCTCTATTGCTCTATGACTATGACTTTTTTTTTGCTGTCTGGTAATGTGAATTTGTTATATACATGTACAGTATGTGGGATTCTTTTCCCAATAATTTCCAATTTACTTATAAATTGTGGATAAAATAGAGTTGTCAACCTGCAAGTATGCTGACTCTCACCTTTTGAATACTTCCATTAATTTAATAAATATATTTTTAATTTACTTGCATTTCTGCACAAAGCAACTACAATGAAATATTTGGTCTTAATCGCATTGAATAATCTTTGGGTATTTTATAAATGTCAACTGAATATGATTTTTCAATAATGATCATTTAGAGTCTCTATGAATGTAGAGAGCACATTTTCCAATGTTTTTCGATATTAATCTGACATCCTGTATTGAATCTGAGTAAAATTGCAGAGTGATACAAATTCAGCTAATTGTTTACATGATGGTACACTTGGTCTTTCCATTGCCTATATTAAGAAAAGAGAAGTTGGATTTTTAATAGGTTATTAAACTGAAACAGTAATGCTATATCTCAGATGCTACTAACTTGTTGAAAATTTGTAGTGTATTGTTGGTTATTGGATTTCCATACCATGGAGTTCTGTCAATGGTTACACTTAATGTCATTTGTTTAATCAGATTGTTAATATGACAGATGTAATTACAGCAGCCAGATTTACAAAATATTATCTAAATTTAGCATACGAATTGCTTTTAATGGAATGGCACAACTTTCAGATCCAGAGTAACTGGGCACTGTTGTGGTAGGTGCGCCAGTTATTTCACTTTTGCATTTCTGTTTGAATGCAAACATTCTATGCAAGGGACCATGGACTTTAATGATGATTCCAAGGAAAAGGAATGGACAAGTTGAAGATATTGTCCAATCTCATATCTCATATCTCTATGTTTCACTTTAGGATACTCAAAATACTTTAGTTGGTGACATTGGACATCTTTGCATCTTGACATTCTTAGAAATGTGGATTGCTAGAGTAATGAAAGAAGATGAAAGAGTATCATCATTACAGCTAATTTAACATCCACTATCCACCATGAGATTCATGCCCTGAACTAAGAACAAATAATAAAATAACTACCTAAAGAAATTTATAATCTTACAGGATTGTTGACAAATCTTAATTGGAGAGTGACATAATAAATTAAACTGCAGAGTTTCTCTAAAAGATACTGAATCTTGTGAACAGTAAGGGTCTTGGGAATAAAATTCAAAGCACTACAGATGCTACTAATATGAAGCAAAGGTTGAAAATGCTGGAAAACCGAGCCAGTGAAGCAGCATCTGTACAAAGATGAAGAGAGAATTTAGGGAGTTGGGGAGAAAGCCAAAAAGTAGGACCTCCAGGGTAGAAATCTTTGGATTGCTACCTGTGCTACGTGCCAGTGAGGGGAAACGTAGGATGATTTGGCGGATGAATGCATGGCTGAAAAACTGGTGCAGGGAACAGCATTTCAGATTTCTCAATCATTGGGATCTCTTCTAAGGAAGGTATGACCTCTACAAAAGGAATGGGTTAGACTTGAACCAGAGTGGACAAGTTTACTAGAACTGTTGTGGAGGGCTTAAACTAATTTGGCAGGGGACTGGAAACTAGGGTGATAGGGCTGATGATATGACTATTATTTTACAGGCAGAGAAAGTGTGTAGTGAGACCATCAGAAAGGACAGGTAGATGACAGGGCAGAATTGCAATCAGTGGGATGAATTGCAGTGTAACGGGGACAAAATTGAAAAGGACTATGGATACAGAACTAACCATGTTATCTTTGAATCATGTAGCATATGGAATAAAGTAGATTATCTTGTTGCGCAGTGAGAGATTGGCAGGCATCACTGAGTCGTGGCTGAAAGAACTTTATAGATGGGAGCATAACACCCAAGGGTACACATTGTATTGAAAGGACAGCCATGTAGGCAGAGGGGGTGGCATAGGATTGGAGGATGTAGAATCCATGTGGTTAGAATTAAGAAACTACAAGTGTTAGAAGACCCTAATAGAAGTTGTATGCAGGCCTCCAAATAGTAGCCAGGATGTGGGCTACAAAGTACAATGGGAGATAGAAAAAACATGTTCAAAGGGCGATGTTACAATAATTATGGGGGATTTCATATGCAGGTATATTGAGAAAATTAGGTTGGTGCTGGATCCCAAAAGAGAGAATTTGTAGAATGTCTACAGGATGGCTTTGTAGAGCAGATTAGGGTTAAGTCCACTAGGGGATCAGCTGTTCTGGATTGGGTGTTGCGTAATGAACTGGATTTGATTAAGGAACCCTTAGGAGGCAGTAATCATAACAGAATTTGCCCTGCAGTTTGAAAGGGAGAAGTTAAATCAAATTTATCAGTAAACATAGAGTAAAAGGAATTACAGAGGTATGAGACAGACCTGGCTAAAGTTGATTGGAAGGGGATACTGACAGGGATAATGGCAAAGCAGCCAGTGGCTGAAGTTTCTGGGAGCAGTTCAGAAGGTGCAGGATAGATACATCCCAAAGAAGAAGTAGTATACTAAAGGCAGAACGACACAACTGTGGGTAAAAAGGGATGTCAAAGCCAGCATTAAAGCAAAAGAGAAGGCATGTAACAGAGCAAAAATTGGGAAGTTGGAGAATTGGGGAACATTTTAAAACCAACAGAAGGCAAGTGAAATAACCTTGGGGGGATGGGGGAAGAAGATGAATTATGAAGGTAAACTAGCCAACAACATCAAAGAGAATACCAAACATTTTTTCAGATATATAAAGGGTAAAAGGCAAGAATAAGTATTGGACTGCTAGAAAATGACACTGTGGAGTTAGTAGTGGGAGACAAGGAAATGGTGGACAAAGTGAACAAGTATTTTGCATCAGTCTTCACTGTGGAAGACAAGGCCAGTATGCCAGAAGTTCTAGAGGGTCGGGGGACAGAAGTGAGTGTAATTGCAAATACTAGGGAGATGGTGATTGGGAAACTGAAAGGTCTGAAGGTGGATAAGTCACCTTCACCATGTAGACTAGACCCCAGGGTTCTGAATGAGGTAGCTTAAGAGATTGTGGGGTTATTAGTAATGATCCCATCAAGAATCACTAGGTACCGGAGTGGTTCAGGAGGAATGGAAAATTGCAAATGTCACTCCACTCTTCAAGAAGGAGAGAGGCACATGAAAGGAAATTATAGCCTGACCTCAGTGGTTGGGAAGATGTTGGAATCAATTGTAAAGGATGTGATTTTAGAGTCAATTGTTAAGGATGTGATTTTGGAGTGCTTGGAAGCCCATGATAAAATAGGTCAAATTCAGCATGGTTGCCTTAATGGAAAATCTTGCCTGACAAATCTGTTTGAATTATTCATGCAGCTTCGTGTATGGCACCTTATCAAATGCCTTCTGAAAATCCAAGTAAATGACAAGCAGGATAAACAAAGGCGAATTGATGGATCAAAGATGTTCAGAAGATCTTTGACAAGTATCGTACATGAGGCTGCTTAACAAGATCAGATCCTGTGCTATTACAGAAAAGATACCAGCATAGCTCAAGGATTGGCTGATTGGCAGGAGACAAAGAGTGGGAATAAAGGAGCTTTTTGTAATTGGATGTTGGTGACAAGCGGCATTCCACAGGGATGGTTGTTGGGACCGCTTCTTTTTATGTTGTATATCAATTATTTGGATGATGAAATTGATGGCTTTGTGGCCAAATTTATGGACGATACAAAGATAGGTGAAGGGGCAGCTAGTGTTAAGGAAGCAAGAATGCTGTAGAAAGACTTTGACAGATTAAGAGAATGTTAAAAGAAGTGGCAAATGGAATACTGTGTCAGGAAGTGTAGGAGCAGAATTAGACCATTACGCCCATCGAGTCTGCTCCACCATTCCGTCATGGCTTCTCCCCCACCCCCAATTTTGAAGCTTTGCCCTGTAGTTCTGGATACCAGAGGAAACATCCTCTCCACTTCATCCACCCAATCTAGTCCTTTCAATATTCAGTAGGTTTTAATGAGATCCCCAGGCTTTCTTCTAAATTCCAGTGAGTACGGGCCCAAAGCTGCCGAACACTCCTCACCTGTTAACCCCTTCATTCCCGGAATCATCCTCGTCAGCCTCCTCTGGACTCTCTCCAGTGACAACACATCCCTTCTCTGATGTGGGGCCCAAAACTGTTGACAATACCCCTAATGCGGCCTGATAAGTGTCTTACAAAGGCTCAGCATTATCTCTGCTTTTATATTCTTTTCTCCTTGAAATAAATGCCAACATTGCATTTGCCTTCTTTACCACAGCCTCAACTTGTAAATTAACCTTCTGGGAGTCTTGCAAGAGGTCTCCAAAGTCCCTCTGCAGTATTGTTCCTTTTACCAAAATTCATTATCATACATTTCCCAACATTGTATTCCATCTGCCACTTTTTTGCCCATTCTTCCAATTTGTCTAAGTGCTTCTGCAGTCCTCAGCACTACATACCCTTCCCCCATCTTCTGCAACCTTTGCTACAAAGCCATCAATTGCGTTATCCAAATCATTGACAGACGATGCCAAAAGTAGCATTCTCGATACTGACCCCTGAGGAACACCACTAGTCACAGGCAGCCAACCAGAAAAGGCCCTTTTTATTCCCACTCGCCCCCTCCTGCCTGTGAGCCATTCCACTATCCATGCCAGTATCTTTCCTGTAATGCCAAAGGATTTTATCTTGTTAGCAGCTTCATGTATGGCACCTTATCAAATGCCTTCTGAAAATCCAAGTAAATGACATCCACTGCCTCTCCTTTGTCCACCTTGCATATTACTTCCTCGAAGAACTCTTAACAGAGTTGTTAGGCGAGATTTCCCTTTATAGAAACCATGCTGACTTTGGCTTATTTTGTCATTAATCTCCAAATACCCTGAAATCTCATCCTTAATAATAGACTTCAACACCTTCCCAACCACTGAGGTTAGGCTAATTGGCCTATAAATCCTTCGTCCTTTCTTAAAGAGTTTGCAATCTTCCAGTGCTCTGGGGCCATGCCAGAATCAAGTGATTTTTGAAAGATTATGACCAATGCATCCATTATCTCTGCAGCAACCGCTTTTGGGACTCTGGGATGCAGTCCATCTGGTCCAGTTGACTTATCCGTCTTAAGACCTTTGAGTTGCCTATCACTTTTTCCTTGGTAATAGCAAGGCCATTCACTCCTGCTCCCTGACACTCACAGATCTCTGGCACACTGCCAGTGTCTTCCCCATGAACACAGATGCAAAGTACCCATTAAGTTCATCTGCCATTTTTTTGTCCCCCGTTACTACCTTACCAGCATAATTTTCCAATGGTCCAGTATCAACTGTCACCTCTCTTTTACTCTTTATGTAACTGAAAAATCTTTTGGTATCTTGCTTTATATTATTGGCTAGTCTGCCCTAATATTTCATCTTTTCTTTTGACTGCTAATTGGAGGCCTATATATGATTCCCATAATGTTTTTTAAACTCTTGCAGTTTCTTAACTCCACCCATAAAGATTCAGCATTCTCTGACCATATGTCACCTCTTTCTAAAGATATAATTCCATCTCTTACCAACAAGGTCACACTACCGCCTTTGCCTTCCTGCCTGTCCTTGCGATACAAAGTATATCCTTTGATGTTAAGCTCCCAGCTATCGCCTTCTTTTAACCACAGATCAGTGACACCCACAACATCATACCAACCGATCTGTAATTGCACCATGAGTTCCTCCACCTTATTCCAAATGCTACATGCATCTTCAGTCCTGCATTCTTCACCCTTTTGAATTTTGCCTCTGTGGTACAACTTAAATTCATTGTACTTTATTAACTTGGATACATGGATCAAACTTCATATTAGTTTGATAGGTTTGTAGATAGTTCTTGCTATCTACAAACCAGTACGTTGGGAATCTTAACCAAAAGTGGGAACATTTAGTAGATTTTCTGTTTTATTAGTATTGTTAATATAGCAACTGCATGTTTTTTTTCATGTTTAAAGATTTTACTAGTTACAGTTAACAAACTGAAGCCAGGGAAAGTTTACAAGAATGTTGCTGGGTGTGGAAGACCTGAGTTATAAGGAAAGATTGAATACGTTAGGACTTTATTCCTTGGAAGATTGAGAGGAGATTTGATAGCGGTATACGAAATTATGAGGGGTGCAGATAGAGTAAATGCAAGCAGGCTTTCTCCATTGAGGTTGGGTGGGTCTACAACCAGAGGTCATGGGCTAAGAGTGAAGAGTGAGAAGTTTAAGGAGAACATGAGCAAAAACTTCTTCATGCAGAGTCGTGAGTGTGGAATGAGCTGCCAGCGCAAGTGTTACCTGTGAGCTCAATTTCAACGTTTAAGAGAAGTTGGGATAAAAAATGATAAAATTAAGTAAATAAGTACATAGGGATTGGATAATTATGTCTGGGGGCAGGAGCAAGCATGAACAAGTTAGGATATAAACACCCACAATGGTTGTTACATAGGCTTACATACAACATTTTGGACCAGTAGAAATGGTCCAGAAGAGATATATGGAAACTATTATTACTATTTTTCTTAAACAACTAATACCATTACTTAGCCTAATAGATTAGAATTACCACTGTACATAATTATCTATTTAAGTGTCTAATTTCCTTTTATATCATCTCAATGTGTACTTAAGAATGTATAAATAATTATAGTTTTATACATATAAAAAAATGGAAAAGGTTATACATGTGAAAAAGTACATGATACTTGTGAGTTCCTTATCCAAATAAAAATAAAATTTTAAAAAAAAAGAGAAGTTTGGATAGGTACATAGATGATAGGGATATGGAGGACTCTGGTCTCAGTGTAGGTCAGTGGGATTGGGCAGTTTAAATGGTTCAGTGTGGACCAGATGGGCCAAATGGCCTGTTTCTGTGCTGTAATTTTCTATGACTGTGATGTATTGTTTCATCTTATAATAGCGTTGGGAATATTACTCACTGAATAAGTCATTACTTTATTGGGTATACAATAAGTGAATCCATATGTTTTTCCTGCTTAAATATGATTAGAATAATTGGACATAAGCGGGATATTTAACTTGAACTAGGAGCATTAAATATGCATTTCAAAAACATCTGGCTGTCAAGTTGCTGGAGTGACTGCTGGATGTTCAGGGGTTTAGAAGTTTCAAAAGAGACAGAGAGGGAGGCAAAAAAGAGGTGGGGACCTAGCTAATAGCAACGGTGACACGGAGGAGCAGATCAGGAGGCAGATTTTGAAAAGATGCAAAAATAACAAGGTTGTTGTCGTGGGTGACTTCAACTTTTATAATATTTATTGGCACCTCCTTAATACAAAAGGTTTAGATAGGGCAGAATTTGTTGGGTGTGCCCAGGAAGGATTCCTGACAGGCCAGTTAGAGGAGAGGCCACTCTCGGTGGTGAGTATTTAAAAGACAGTAGCCACACCTCCCTGACCTTTACCACAGTCTTGGACAGTATGAAAAACTATTTAATCTGTGGAGGGCGTATTATGATGCTATTAGGCAGAAACTTTGGACTATAAATTGAGAACAGATGTACTCAGAGAAATGTACAGCAGAAATGTGGCAGACTTGCAAAGTGGTCAACAGCCTCTTTATAAACACGAAAAATTCTGCAGATTCTGGAAATCCAAAGCAACACACACAAAGTGCTGTAGGAACTCAGCAGGTCAGGCAGCATCGATGGATGAATGCAGTCAACATGTCGGACTGAATCCTCAAGGAAGGTCTCGGCCTGAAACGTCAACTGCTTATTCGTTTCTTTGGATGCTGCCAGACTTGATAGTTCCTCTATATTTTGTGTGTTTTGCATGAGCTTCTTTATTGTCACCTTAGCAACACCACACACAAATAATGGTGGAAACTCTTGGTCTCTAATTAAAGAACAAAATGAAATAGCATCAGACAAGATGAAAGATGGGAAGGTTCACCATAATATGAAATATTTTTACAGCCACTTAAAGCAGTTCTGGGTGCAATAGTAAAACATTTATTTTAGTAGACAAGCAATTCATGTGTCTGGAAAATAATTCAGAGATTGAATTTAAATCCCAATTTGGTAGCTGGACAAATATTCAGTAAAATTCTGGAATAAAACAGTAATGTTTAAAACTGCATGACTATCATTCAAAGCTCATAGGGCTTACTGTTGACCTTTTGGAAAGGAAACCTGCAATCTTTAACTCATCTCAGAACCAGAATCAGGTATATTATCACTAACGCATGTCAAGAAATTTGTTGTTTTGCAGCAGTACAATACAGTTTCTATAAGTTACAATAAGAATATACATAAAAATAAATAACTAGTGCAAAAAGAGAGCAAAATAGCAAGGTCGTATCCGTGGATTCATAAACTATTCAAAAATTTTATGGTGAAGGGGATGAATCTGTTCCTAAAACATTGACTGTGTGTCTTCTGGCTCGTGTACGTCCTCCCTGATAGTAGTAATGAGAATAGGGCATGCCCTGGTTGGTGAGGGACCTTCATGATGGGTGCCACCACCTTGAAGCATTGCCTTGTTGAAGATGTCCTCGATAATGGGGAGACAAGTGCCCATGATGGAGCTGTCTGAATTTACAACCTTGTTCAGATTTTTTTTCTAATTCAGTTCATTGGAGCCTCCATACAAGAGGGTGATGCAACCAGTCACAATGCTCTCCACAGTACATCTGTAGAAATTCGCTCAAGTCTTTGGTGACATACCATATGTTCTCAAACTCCTAATACAGCTGCTGATATACCTTCTTCATAATTGCATCAATATGTTGGGTTCAGGATAGGTTTTCTGAGATTTTGACACCCAGGAACTTCAAGCTGCTTACCCATTCCGTGCTGACTAGCTTTGAAGTGAACCTTGGGTATCAAATCTCATGACAGACTTAATTGCATTTAAAATGGCCCGGCATTGACCTCAGTTCAGAAACATTTGGAGGTGTGTGATATAAATATGGACTCGTTGGGGGGGGGGGGGGCGCTATAAATAATTAAAGAAAATGTATTTACCAGTTTTTGAAGAGTTTCTTTAGTCAAGCAAGAATACTTAAGGTGGTACCAATGAAGTTCTTTCTTTAAGGACTGCATTCAAAACAAATGCTAAAGAAATATACTTTTTATTTGTACTTCATTCCTTGCTATGGAATTTTTTCAGTGAACTTTAAATCACCGATATTAATAAGTCAGTGATGAGACTTATTAGTTGTTTTGTAGCAACCTTGCAGATGTGAATTTTGATTAGTGCAGTGTACATTTATAACTACGCTACTAAGTGCACTCTACTGATAACAATAGATTGATTACTTCAAGCTCTGCCAGTATTTTTCATAGAATAAGATTGTGTAAATTCAATGTGATGCAACCTTGAATGTTTGTATTTTCAATTTGGTTCATAGTTAATTTTAAAAGAAATGAAGTAGTTATGATAATCTCTTATATAAGTAATACAACACACTGAAAAGTGCATTTTGGTAATTGGACTGAAGTGCCATTTGCAAATTTCCTGAGGTTAAAATGCATTATCTAATTATGCCTATCCTTTCAGATCTATTTTCTAGATCATATGTTTTGTCCATTTTTCCAAGTATTCCAGAATTTAAAAAAATTGTTTATACTTTGATATCACAGATTACTTAACCTCAATAATGTAATGTACATTATTGTCTCCCTCAATATATAATGTACATTTATTTTACAATATTTCCAGTGCAGTAGCAGTTTGTTTAAAAAAAATATTGCCTTTAATTGAGCCCAGGAAACCATATGCAAGTATTCTTTGTGTAAAGTAACATTTAGCTTATGATGTGAATTGATTGTGGTCACATTATTTGGTGTTAAGCAATGTTTGAAATGGCAAGCATATTACCTGTAGGTAGTAATTTTCAAAAAGTGATTTTCATGTGTTTGTTCTAATTCATGATTTACTTTGGTATCATGGTATCATGTAAAACATTCTGTGTCATTCGGTGATAAAGATGAATTCACACACTACTAGCTGATGATTGTCATATTTTAAGAATGTCAACGTTACAGTTTAACCTTCACTTAGTTTCTTCCCGGGAATACCCACTGCATTTTTTAAATAGTGTTCTGAAACTTTTCTGACATAATTGTGCACTATCTGAATCCTACAGATGGGGTTTAAAAACTAATATCCTACACAAACCATGTTTAATTTACATTTCCGAGATGCACATGACTGTCAACTCTAATTAGGACCAATTCTTTTAACTTAAACTTCAGCGGTAGAATATAAATATTATAGGTTGGTTTTCTGTCCTCTCAATGCATCTATTTGCAAAAACTTTACCGTTAGTTGGGAAAATTTATACAGAAAATTTATAATCAATGAGAATTGTGTTGGTACAATAATATAGAAACACTAATGGGTTTAAAGAAGAACCTGACTTATAAGTTAATGGACTACATCAATAATCCATTCCTTGCTATTTTTATGGCCAATCAGCTATTAAATACAACAAGGGTGTTCAACTATGAGCTCAACTGTAACACCATATACATGTATGTATATTTGTATGAATATATACATATATTTCTTTCATCTTGTGCATTCAGTCCATGCCTGACTACAGAGCCTATGTTTTTGTTGTTCAGACAAGCTGGATGGTTTGAGGAGCAGCAACAAACGGAAGCGAGGTTGGCATGACAGTATTGCACACCAATTAGAAGATTACCTTCAGCTTCCTGATGACTATAACTCTCGCTCATCAGAACCTGGAAAGAAGCGGGTAAAAAAATAAACTTAATTGCTCCTTTTGTGTATACATGATATACTGATTGATTCAAAATATGAAGTATAAAAATACGTTTTCCCTGGGTGTTATGACTGAGCAAAAGAGAGAGATGAATCCATCATGGAACAAACTTAATCATATTTTGTATATATTACCTTAAGTATCAGAAATTCTTAGTACAGAACATATCAGAGAGAATACTTTTGGACTATGAGCTGCTTGTTTTCCTTTCTAACCTTCAGTCTTTTCCCTGTACAGATCTTACTGATTCCACTATTTCCTGGCAGTAATGTGAACAGTATTTAAGAGTAAGCTAGCCTTCACCTCTTCGTCAGAGAAGATAGCTGGCCATGTTTATAGCAATAGCAAATCCCACGCGGGAAAGAAAACATTAGCTTTTGAGTGATCAAGCTGGGTATCTCTTCTTCACTTAGATGTACATTGAAAAATTATGTTTGCAAAGGATTACACTGTTTCTAGATTACAGTATATATTTTTTATTTTGACTAGGGAAGTTCTCAAGGCATGGTAAAGTCACAGTGGAATAGTAGGGAATGTGAATGGAATGGAAAAGTCCTATCAGTCTTCATAAAAGATTTTTTGAGAATTGGGAAGAACCTGCATTTCCAGTGAAAGAACTCATTGCCACAGATGGATAGTGAGCTATTGCCTCACAGCTCCGTGTTCAAGCCAGACTTCTGGTGCTGTCTATGAGGAGTTTGTATGTTCTCCTCGTAACTGCTTGTATCTATACTCACATCCCAAAAGTATGCAGATTGGTAAATAATTTAGCTGCAATTAATTGTCTCTATTGTCTAAAGGAGTGGCAGAATCTAGGGGGCAATTGATAGGAATGTGGGAAGAATAAAAGGCGTAAATGTAAGACTAACTTTATATCATAAGTGTTCTTGATTGTTGGCGCAGTCAATAGGTCCAGAGATTTTTTTCTGTATTGTATTTCTCCATGACCTTGTTGCAAAGTAGTATTATGTTTACAATCTGAACAAAAACTATAATTATCATTACATGTTTTATGAAGGTATTTGCAGAAGGGGCTGAAATTATCCATGGATGTTGGGTACATCTAGCTAACAATTGAATATTAATTCACTAAGAACTGTAACTGCAGAATTCCAGGGTTGAATGAAGTTAACAGCTTTATGATTCAGTTATTAAATTCAAAATGCTGTCCAATTAGTTTTAAAAATGATCTGTTGAGCTACTACATCAACTTTTTAATTTATTTGTCTTTTGGAATCGGTAAGTGTCCTTAGAAAGAGCAGCATATATTCACCTATATATATATTTGCACTCAAGAAGATGATCATGAGCTGCTGTTTTGAACTTGTACGTTCCAATAGGAGCCTGTATACTCACTTACAATACCATATCACTGTATCGGAATCTAATACCTTGTTGTCATCGATGACCTCTGGAATAATGGTTTAAGATTTTAATCTTCACTCCTATTGTCCTCCATAATAATCTTATTCAACAAGATAGTTATCTCTTCCAGTGCCTCATATCTAATTAAACTGGCTGTATGGCATTTGTTGGAGATCTGGTCATCTTGGTTAAGGCATTTAGGCCACGCAATGATGAAGGAATGCCAATATGTCTCAAAGTCAGAATAATATGCAGCTTAGTGGGGACCATTCAGGTGATAGTATTTGCATGCACCTAAGATGTTGCCTTTGGTGGTAGAGGTCACAAGTTTGGAACACGCAGTAGTCTAGGCATGTGAGTGCTTTTTACATATTGTACATATTGAGACTGGTGGTTGACGATGTGAATGGTTTAGCTGGTAGCTGGGACCTGAAAACTATGGGCCCTTTTCAATGTTGGGTCTGAACTTATACAAACTTACTTCGGTAAATGTTCTGTTTATTACTGCTACTGAAACATGATAAATGGCACTGTTGGCCGTCCTGACTATTGTTGGAGTTGTACTCAACCAGACTATCAAATATACTGTTTATGGTCAAAAATAAACATCAGCAGATGCAAGTGTTACCATATTCAATCATAATAGGCCAATTTTTAAGCAATTGAATTTTTAAAAAAAAATTAATGAGTTATTTCTCAACTTTTTTGTGTAGTTATTTGTTCTCTTTTAGACATGGTAAAATTCTGCTGGGGCAGATAGCTACAGTTAAAAAAAAAAATCCAAAATGCAAATTAACTTGTATAATAAAATGTGAAACATGACTATTTCTGCATAGTACTTTAGATTACTAATTTGCTTCAGGTGGGAAGGCGGGAAGTAACATTTATCTGAACTGCCCCCCCCATATGCTCTAGGTGAGATGGGCAGATTTGGAAGAGGAGAAAGATGCTGAGCGCAAACGAGCCATAGGATTTGTGGTTGGACAAACAGACTGGGAGAAAATTACAGATGAAAAAGGCGAATTAGCACAGCGAGCATTGAACCGAACTAAATATTTCTAAAGAAACGTTCAAATTGTGTTTTTTTACACTGAGGTAAGCAGTAATCAAAATTAACTTATATATTTAAATTGTGACACAAAGGTTATGGGAATGTGCATTGTCAATTAGAGGTTGACTATATGCTTCACTGGTTGTAAGCATCCAGGCAGAGTTAATGCTTCGAATGAGAAGACCATCTTTTAAACATTTAAATATTTGTACTTGGTGTAGGACTAGACAATAGGATACTAATTTTAATAATTTGGATTCTATGTGGAAAGAAGCTAGAAATTAAATTTCAATGGATTGAGACTTGCACATTTTTCCATTTTTAAAAAGTACTTTTTTTAATGGGTTAAAAAATACTACCAAATACTTGTTGGCCTGATTTTCTGATGTGAAATGTTATCTATGGGAGAATTACAAAAGCAGCCAAGTTAATGAATTACTGTATTTGCCTGGACAAGGAAGGAAGGATGTGGCGGAAATAACACAAAGTAAAATACTGAAAGGATGGATCACATTCAAAAAGCAAAAGGGCCAGAAGTAGTGATGGAATAGAGAAGCACGCTTCTTTCAGCAGGAAGAAAAGAAACACTTGAAATATCATAAGTCACTTCTATTTCAACAGCCTGCAAGATCATGACTTGTAAAATTTCTTTATGATCCCGCACAAGCATTGTGCTTTAAGTAGTTCTACCTCTTCATGTCACAACTCTATTCTCTTATTTCTGGTGCAAATATACAAAATCTATACATTGCCTTTTTTGAAATTTCATGCCAGCTTTGTCATAGAAGGCATGACAATTCAGCAATGGCCCAGCCAACATTTCCTGCAGAATCATTGCTTCAAAATATGCTTTCTGTAAACTACAATTTTTGTCCATTGACGCTGAGATGCATCCTAGATGTGCTGGAACATATAATCAGTGATGTAACCTGGGGTCACCGGGTGTTTCAGTTCCTTCCAGACTCCCTCGCCCAGGTGACTCAGCCAGGGATTGACCAGGCCCCAGCTTGTGTCCTAGCAGCAGTGGTCCATAGGTCACACCTCTTCCTCCATAACCAGGGATTGCTCAGCGGCCTCTGCGACTTTTCTGATGGTCCTTTTCTTTCCACTAATTAGGAAGTAAGATTTTCAATGAAGCAAATTCCTCTCAATTGTGACATTTTACAACTTTAATCCATAGCCAATTACATTTTGTACAAATCTGACACTTAAATACAAAGTTCAGAGAAAATAGCAGTTTTTGCACGTGGGCAGATGAAATGTGAGCAGCAATTATCTGATTCTGCCAAGACTTCTTGAGATCAAGTTTTCAACAACAATATTTTCTGCCAGATAACTTTACAGTATGGTTCTTGAATTATAACTTCTGTTTTGAAATTTTCCTTTTCCTTGAAGAATTTTCTTGGATGGGTGGCATAGCACTTAGTGCTGCTGCATCGTAACTTCATCCCCAGTGTTATCTGTGTAGAGATTGCATAATCTCCCTCTGACCATGTGGTTATCCAGTCATAGAAAAGTACAGCACAGCAACAGGTCCTTCAGCCCATCTAGTCTGTGCAGAACCATTTAAATCGCCTACTCCCATTGACCTGCACCGGGACCATAGCTCTTCGAACCACTACCATCCATGTACCTATCCAAACTTCTCATAAACATTGAAATTCAGCTCACAGGTAACACTTGCATTGGTAGCACATTCCACACTCTCACAACTCTTGAGTGAAGTTTCACCTCATGTTCTCCTTAAATTTTTCACTTTTCACCTTTCACCCTTCACCCAGGACCTCTGGTTGTAGTCCCACCCAACCTCAGAGGAAAAGGTCTGCTTGCGTTTACCCTATCTATACTCCTCATAAGTTAGTATACCTCTATCAAACCTGCTCTCAATTTTTTAGGTTCCAAGGAATAAAGCCCTAACCTCTTCAATCTTACCTTTTAACTCAGGTCTTCCAAACCCGCCAACATGCTTGAAATTTTTTTCTATACTCTTTCAACCTTACTTGCATCTTTCCTGTAGGTGGGTGACCAGAACTGCACACAATACTCCAAATTAGGCCTCACCAATGTTTTATACAACTTCAACATAACATTCCATCTCCTGTACTCAGTACTTTGATTTATGAAGGATAATGTGCCAAAACCCTATCTACCTGCGTCACCACTTTCAACAAATTGTGGGCCTGTATTCCCAAATCCCTTTTTTGTGCCACACTTCTCAGTGCCCTGAGGAATTACGTCCAGTTATACCCAGGTCCTCCATTTTTCACCAATATTCCCAAGTTGATAACACAGTTGGCTACTGTAAATAGCGTTTAGTGAGTGTAGGTAGTAAAAGAATCAAGAGGAGTTAAAGAACAAGTTACAGAGAATTAGATGAGTGAATGCTCTGAGAGCGGACATAGACTTGGTGGGTCAAATAGCTACCTTCTCCATCCTCAGAAAATATGAATAGGTTAACTTCTTAAAAGGTCCTGTTCTCACTATATGTACATTTGCTCCTGTGATTGTAATTCCATCACCCTGAGGATGTAGCTGGCACAGTTATTAACCTGCTAACCTTTCTGCATTCTTTGAGTTAATACATTCTCAACTTAATGAAGGGAGACCAGAATATGGTTCATCTAAGGACAGATCCAATGCATACTATGTTTGTAGCCATGGTGTTATTAAATATTTAATAACAATCAATAATGTGGAAACTGTTCAACTAAACTGTTTTAAGTATTAATTGGATTAAATGTAACAATTTTTCCATTTCCTCTGTAGGCTCCGCAGTAACAGTGGAGGATAACAGCAAGAAATCTTTCATAATGGTTGGGCAGACAAGAATTTCGCGACTTTAGAATTTTTTGTTTTATTGTTACAGTCAATGTACGAGCATTAGACTATTGGTGGTTAACTTATCTTAGCAGCCTGTGAGAAATTTTTTAAAAACTTAGTTGATAGTGTCATTAAAATCTAAGTTGAAACCACACTAATTGTAATCCAGTGTGTCCTAGGCCTGCTATCATGGCTTTGCTTCATCAGCTCGTTTTTTTTATATGTTGTATTAATGTACTGTTTCTTGCTCTGTCCAAGCCAATTGTAATTTTAAGGAGCAATAAAGTTAACTTGAAACCATGGAACAGTGCAAGTGTCTACACAGCATGTGTATTCCAACATACGTGTGTTTATTGAGTGTTCAGTTTTTCTGTTTTCAGTTTGAAATTTCTTGCCAGAATTTTGATTTAGGTCACTGAATTCTCTTGCCAAGGAAGCACCCCAATTTTGTTTACACTTAGAAGAAGTTGTAGGTAGTGAGCCATTTCTGTTGGTGCATGGGGAAAGTGCACTGCAACGTTCTGAAGGTGTGTGCTGTTAATTGATGCCACATGCCTGGGTTGTGCACAGTTCCAATGCCAGTTAAAAGAATAGTTTGTGCAAAATGAACTGAGGCTACCATGGGTACCAGAAATGAGAATATTATCTTAATATAACTACAGGTTATTTTGTGCTCTGCTGTAGACATTCCCCATTTACTCACAGAATGCAGCTGTGTAAAAGGGGTATGACTGAGAGTGAAAAGTTGCAGATAACTACATATTAAAAATTTTGCAATATTAATTCAGAATTAAACCTTTAAAATTGTATGGATTTGTTAGAACTGCTAAAGCATTTTGAATTCTGTTTTGGAAGATAGTAATTCCAAAATTATATTTTTTGCAACAGGGGAAAACGTGACATTCCATGTGCTTTTCTATTACTGATGAAATGTATATAAACATTTCAAATCTATAGAAACCAACTTCTTTATGTTAATTACATTCAAAGCACCTTAATTATTGATTTCAATGTTGCTGTAAAACAATTAGATTTTTGTACTTGTGATAGTAAATGATATAGCACTTGAATAATTCCACTATCGAAGCTAACTATAAGCAACCAACGTAATTATTTACTTTTTTAAATGGTATTGCACTGCTGGAGAAAAGAGATGACATTTCTGTTATGTAAGTGTTTTACAATAACTAGAAAATACCTTGAGTATTGATTCAAGGTATTTAACAATATTACTTTCACACAATTTGGTAAATTTTGAAAATGAGTATATATGGAACTTAAATATCACCATTATATTTTGTTAAAAATCAATTGTAGATAGGGGCTTTGTTTAAAATGCTTCTTTATGTTCAGTATTTTTGGAATTTAATTGTTTTTTGTTGAAAATTATCATACTATCTACGACTTACGTTTGTACCTCCTTATTGAAGAATTATTGCTTTTGGCCTTCTGTGGCTTGCTCTGTCTGACCTAGAGCCAGGATAGATTTCTAACAGAACTTCCATTATTACAACTTGACCAAATCATCATTCACCATCTGTTTGGTCTGTACTTCATGAATATTGAATTTTCATTTGCAGTAATTGATTTCCATATATTCTTAGTTTACTCAGTAAATAAATATCTGAAGAACCATCCATACACCGATGGGAAGTATTCTTCATTGGGAAATTTAGGTTTGTTATCTCTGATACTGCCAATGTGTTCAGTTTTGCTTCAAATGTATTTTGTGACTTAAAGTAGAAGTGCATCATTAGGATTGTGCAGAACATGTCCTCATGGAATGTGAAACAATGTTGAAAAACCTGCATGTAGTAATGAAATAATATGGTGCACCTCTAGCAAGTATTCACTGAGCAGTTATAACAGCACGAACTCTTGAGTTGCAATTCATTATTATAACACAAGCTAAACTGAGCAAATGTTTTGTTATTCTTTGATGGCAAAGCTACCATAAAAATACCGTCTCCTAATTGCTGCTATGAAGATGATAGGCATCTTCTTATTCTTGTTCTTCTGTGCTGCTGGGTTTTGAGCTCTGGAACTTTTGAAGATGCAGGGATGATGATATATTTACCACTCGGTGGTATTTGGCATAGGGAAGAACTTGCAGTCAACGAACTTTCAGTATGCCTACTGCTAATTTATTTACAGTCTCATTGGCATTGCTTCATCTTCCCTGAATGCCATATCGTCCTATTTAAGGAAACAATTAAAATACACTCAGTGGCTCCTTTATTAGGTACACCTGTACATCTGCTTGTTAATGGAAATATCTAATCAGCAGCAACTCGATACATTAAAACATGCAGACATGGTCAAGAGATTCAGTTAATTTGCGGAACAAATATCAGAATGACGAAGTAATACGGACTGTTGGTACCATTTGGGGTGGTTTGACTATCTGAGAAACTGCTGGTCTCCTGGGATTTTCACTCGCAAGTTTACAGAGAATGGTGTGAAAAGCAAAAGAAAAACATCCAGTTTCACTTCTTTGGGTGACAACGCCTTGTTAATGAGAAAAGTCAGAGGAGAATGGCCAGACTGGTTCAAGTTGACAGAAAGGCAACAGTAATTTAAATAACCACGCGTTACAACAGTGGTGTGCAGAAGAGCATCTTTGAACATACAACGTGTCGAACCTTGAAGTGGAAGGGCTACAGCAGTAGAAGACCACACCGGATTCCACTTGTGCACCTAATAAAGTAGCCACTGAGTATATATTCTAACAAATTGGTTTTGTGAGTCACAGCTGGAAGAGAAGCAAAAGAATCTCTTAATGGAATGAATTTGACTATGATTTTGATTGAAAACTTTATGTAGTGTTTTACCCAAGAAGGCAAATGTAAAAAATTGCTGCAATGCGTTATCACTAAGTATTTTAAAATAATTTAGCCTTTCTTTTATGGGAAGTGTGATGTGGAAAGAATAAATTGTTTAATTTTTTTGTCTATTGAAATAATAAGGGTTTAACTGATGCTTCATACTACATGACACAATTATTTTAATTTCTTTTTAACAGTTACAGCTCAGCAGTGGACCTGCTACAGTTGCTGTTTTTGCTTCTAATTAAATCATTTGGATTAAGTTGCTTGTAATTAATTTGCATGACTTTTCGTGGATCATGTTTGCACTTATGCCATGATAAGTAACTGAGGCAAGAAATTAGTCATTACTAAGATTTTGTAAATCAAGAAATATGTTTTCCTAAGAAAAAGCTTCCAGATTTCTATATTGCATCATAGCAAAATGAAGCTTCTTGAGTACTAGTAGAGGTAAAGAAATGAGTGGAAGTACAAAATCTGTTGCGGTCTTCTGTTCATTTTTGCTGTCATTTTTCACTTTTGCTTTGATGTTGCTGAGTTTTTTCACTCGTGCTCACTTGAAAGATTGATCATAAAATTAAAGCAAACTACCCTACTTGGCCATTAATTTAAAAAACCTACTTGCAGTAAATTTGCAGCATATTGATCAGAATCCGAGTATAAATAGTTCCACAGTGATCAATAGCCAGCCAAAATTTATAAGCTTTAAATGATCGTGTTAGTGACTTTGAAAAATCGGCGATTGCTACACATAGGAAAGTGATTTTTAAGATATCCTCAAGAGAAATTTCCTGGAGTCAGATTCTTAACAAAAACTGATGATGCAGTCTAATAATAGATTTGTTATTTTTGCTCCCACCATCTTTTAAGGTATGTCTAAGTGTGTATCCTCAAAATGTTTAGTATTTTATAAGATCAGATGCTTTTCAATGAATTGAATGTATATTTAATTGCTACACAGCTTAATGGTTGTGAAGTTTGAATCTTAATGAATTCATCATTTAATTACATTACTTTCTGCAATACTGAACCTGATGACCTCGAGTTTTATTACTGGTATAAGATTTTACAGGAAAGCCAATGGTATGAATCAGTATTTTAAACTTCCAATGAAGTATTACAACAGAATTCTCGCTCCTTTGCACTGTATTCTCCTTTGAGAACTAAGGAGCAGAAGTGAATTCAGACTTCATGATCTTTACTCGGAAAGATCAAAGTGAAGTGTGCAAGCCAGATATGGCTCTTTTATGTTTCAAGTATAATTCTCACATTGATGGCAAATGCACTCTTAATTACAGAAGTTCATGTACATAATGGCAGCACAATGATATCCTGCGATTATTAGTCTCTAACCTTGGCATATGTGCTTTAGGGGGCTGGTTGTTGGGGATTATGATGACTAATGCATATTGGCTTCTAACCTCAGCAGACTGGCATCAGTGTCGCATCTCAGGATTAAGATTTAAGAAGGGCACAGTCAGATTGAATTCAACTATTGTGATGAAGGTTCCTCGTCAGCTTTTGATCTCAGCAAAATATTTCTATAAAATACAGGGCCAGTCTATCAGCCTCACCTCTCATAAGTGTTAGTTGTTCCATGGATTCACTTTATGATTCTATGGATGACAATGGCATCATCTGATTTAGCAGAAAGAAGGATACAGAAGTCTTTAAGAGATGTTAAAATGGCTTAATTGCTGTGTTTTATCTGTAAAGTGTGATTCACTAAGCAGGGTGCAACTTAGAATGCACAAAGTGAATCTCAAGTTTTCATCTTCATATCTTGGGTCTGAATTTAGGAATGGTAATGTAGTCAAATAAAAGTTTTGCTTATACAACCAGCAAACAAGCTGATAGAAGACCCAAGGATATTTTTGTTTTCTCAAGAAGTATCAAAGTCAGTTGGAAAATACAAATGGTGTTACAAATGGCTGCAATTTTAGATGAAATTAACACATCACAAAACTTAATTTGTTAATAAACAAATTCCACTTTCCTATAGACTTACGACCAGGACAGAATCTTAACCCCTCCAACTTAATTTTGTAGCTAGATGTTGTGCTGCACTGCAGTTGTTTAGTTATTTGCTGTATATTTTTACAGTTAAAAAGGTAGGAATAAAAATTGTGTGTGACTTCCCTGCCAGTGTTCTTTTCCTGGATGCCTGGATTTACATCATCGCCGCGCCACTGTGTTTGGCTGCTTGTTGTTGCCTATTGCCGTTCTTGTTTGTCCTGGCTCTGTTTGTGTCTCTGTGTATACATGATGTGCAAGCCACTATTGTCTACGATCGTCAAACACTACTGAATATTCGAACCTCTGTCGTGGACTTACTCACTCAGGATTCTGGACAAAGAAGCTTTCACCGCTCTCTATTTTCCCAACTACCTGAAGGTATATGGGCTCGGCCCTGCGGCTACCACCATAGGAAATGAGCTAGGAGACGAAATAAATGTGCAGGCGCCTCGGTTAAGCTGAGGAATTTTGCCCGCTGTCGCTCGGCACCGGTCTACTTTTTGCAGCTTGACGATGTTGGACCTGTTCGGGCACATCGCTCCATTCCTTGGTGCTCCCTTGAGACCAGGTACGCCTTTCTCCAACCGATTATGCCAAACCGCTGCCCTGCGGGCTCCCCGCCAGGCCATTTGTGAAGTGCGGTGGAGTAGTCTTCCGTACCCTCCGCCCTCTGGCGAGGGAGCCGTTGTCAGATTATACTGCTATCCCAGTCAAAGTGGCTCTGATCAACGCGAGATCCTTATCCAATAAGACGTTTTTTCTTAGTGACTTTCACCGCCCAAGGATTGGATTTCTTACTGGTGACGGAAACCTGGTTAAGCACTGGTGAGCTTACTACACTTGTTGAACTCTGTCCAGATGACTGTAACTTTTTTAGCACGCCTAGGCCCTCCGGACGCAGAGGAGGTCTAGCCACTGTGCTTAAGAAACATTTTAATTGCCGTCTACTGAACTCTGATTATTTCCCCAGCTTTGAGGTGCAATTAATTAAAATGGGCCTGGTCAATCCCCTCTTAATTACTGTTGTGTATCGTCCACCAAAAATACATAAAGATTTTATCACTCAATTTGCGGACTTTCTCTCAAACACTATGCCCAACTTTGATCGAGTTCTGATTCTTGGTGACTTTAATATTCATGTTTGCTGTCCCGCTAAGCCTCTCGTAAGTGATTTTATGCATCTGCTTGAGTCTTTTAATCTTGCTTTGCTTATCACCGGACCCACTCACATGCTAGGTGACACACTTGGCCTGGTCTTATCGTCTGGTTTTTCGATCTGCAATGTGGAAATAATTGATGCATGTCTGTCAGATCACAGTGCTGTTATGTTTGGTGCTTCTCTGCCCTTTTCCCCAACTAAATTTCATCTTCCTATACGTTGCTGTCGTTACGTTAACTCTTCGACTGCCAGTGATTTCTCTGAGGCACTCATGGCTGCTCCTAATACCTGCACTATTGAGGCTTCTCCCCCCCCATCTCAGCACTGAGGAACTTATTTAATACCACCTGCTCTTCTATTCCGAATACTGTTGCTCCCCTTAAATTCAAAAAGCCTAAGCCTAAAGGTCTGCCTTGGCTTCATGACACCACCAGAGGAGAGAGTGCAGAATATCCGAACGAAAGTGGAAGCGTGAGAAGCTTCAAATTTCCTTTGAAATTTTGAGATACAATCTTCACAAATATCAGGATGCAGTTAAGGCTGCAAGAGCAAAATACTTTTCTGACCTGATTTCTATCAACTCTCATAATTCCAAGGTCTTATTCAGTACCATAAATTCTGTCATTTGTCCTGTCCCCAGTGCCCCAGTGTTAGTTTAGATGTGTCCGCTGCTAAGTGCAAAGAATCTTTAAAATTCTTCATTAGCAAAGTTAAAAGACATTAGAATGAACATCTCCCCCCTGCCCCCCCTCCACCCGTGGCCGAACTGTCTCACCGGTCTGTTCATCTAAACTGGACTGTTTCCAACTCATCACGCTATTCTCCCTTATAAAGATTGTTTCCACCATGAAACTTGCAACCTGCCCCCTTGACATTGTCCCCACTGTCCTCCTGAAGGATGTCTTTGACGTAGCCAGTCCCAGCATCCTCTCTATTATCAACAGCTCCTTGGCCACAGGGACTGTTCCAACCTGCTTCAAGTGCACCGTGGTCCAGCCCCTCCTGAAAAAGCCCAACTTAGACCCTACCTTACCTAGTAACTATAGACCTATTTCTAAACTTGCATGCCTGGCAAAGGTTCTCAAAAAGGTTATTCTTAGTCAATTGCTGCCCTACCTACACCAAAACAACATCTTGGAAGGATTTCAGTCAGGGTTTAAGGCTTATCATGGCACAGAGTCTGCCCTGCTGAAAGTGTACAATGATCTCCTCCTCTTTACTGATTCAGGTGACCCTGCCATCCTAATTCTTCTTGACCTCAGCGCAGCATTCAATACTATGGATCACGCCATTTTAATAGACCGTCTCCAGTATGAGGTTAGTGTTGATGGCACTGCCTTGAACTGGTTCACATCCTACCTCAAAAATAGAAGCTTCACCGTCAACATAGGCAAATTTTCCTCTTCTCCAGCTAGTTTCTCCTGTGGGGTCCCACAAGGTTCCATCCTAGGTCCCATTCTTTTCTCTATATACATGCTTCCCCTCGGCCAAATCATTCAAAAACATGATATTTCCTTCCATTGTTCTGCTGAGGATACACAGCTTTATCTCCCCTTGAAACCAAACAACCAGTCAAATCTAGTCAGCCTCATGAACTGCCTTGAGGACATAAAGTGTTGGATGGCACAAAACTTCCTACAGCTGAATGAAGGCAAGTCTGAAGTTGTCCTACTTTGACTCCATCAAAGTGATTACCAATGGTCTTGGTAACCTGCCTACCCTTGTCAAACCCCGTGTCAAAAACCTTGGTGTGATATTTGATTTCGCCTTTAAGTTTGACAAGCAATTTAATGCAGTAGTAAAAGCCAGTTTTTTCCAGCTTCGTACTATTGCCAAAATCAAGTCGTTTCTCTCTTTCAAAGATCTCGAGAAAGTCATCCGTGCCCTTATATCCTCCAGCTTGGACTGCTCCAACTCCCTGTATACTGGGATTAGTCAGTTGCCCTTGTCCCGTATGCAACTGGTCCAGAACACCACAGCCAGGCTCCTGACAGGTGCCCGGAAGAGGGACCATATTACTTCCATCCTGGCCTCTCCCCACTGGCTACCAGTACAGTTTAGAATTGATTTTAAGGTACTCATGTTTGTTTATAAAGCCCTAAATGGGCTGGCCCCCTCCTATATTGCAGACCTTCTAACCCCTTATTCTAC
The DNA here is from genome assembly GCF_030028105.1 of Mobula birostris. Classification (NCBI taxonomy): domain Eukaryota; kingdom Metazoa; phylum Chordata; class Chondrichthyes; order Myliobatiformes; family Myliobatidae; genus Mobula; species Mobula birostris. The sequence goes on from NC_092370.1 coordinate 237,517,013, forward strand.
TTCCAGGTCCCTCAGTTCAGCTGACTTGGGGCTCCTGGCTGTCCTGCGATCTAAATTTAAGTTCCGGGGTGACAACGCTTTTGCTGTTGTAGCCCCTAGACTGTGGAACAGTGTTCCCCTCCCTATCAGATCTGCCCCCTCCATTGACTGTTAAGTCAGGCTCAAAACTTACTTTTATTCACCAGCGTTTGAATCTTCCTGATGTGGCTGATTTTTGGCTTGTGCCTAGGCTCATGTGTTGTTTATTTTGTGCCTATAAGCTGTGTGCTTTGTTGTTTATATCTGTGTTTCTTGTATTTGTGATTTTTAGCTACCTGTTATGGTTTGTACACACTTTGGTCAACTTGGGTTTTTAAGTATGCTTTATAAATAAATTTGACTTGACTTCCAGCTTCTGAACTTGAATATTACCACACCCAACTTCGAAGATCAGCCAATAAGTTTGGCCTCTCTACCAGTAATGTTTCACCACCTACATTCACACTTCAGTAGTCATGTGGTGCGAAGAAGCTGCAAATATTTGAAGACTTTGTAATACCATGCCAAAAATTTGGAGCAATGTGAGAGTTGGATCCATGTTTTCCTGATGTTGGACTGAAGTCTTAATGGAGAAGGCAAGGGTGGAAGAGAAGCCGTTCATCTATACACTCAGAAGGCAGTAGGAAGAGATGGCAGTGGTGGACAATCCTAGGAGCCAAGGCATCAGGAAGTTGAAAGCTATGTCACCAGGGATTAAGTAATCCTGTGTATTCAAGGTAAGTGCATTTTCAAGTACACTATCAGCCAGATGTGTTCAAAGACATTTTCAATCTCATTACTACAGTTGGAAGTTCCCGCCTGCTTCAAAAGGGCAACGATTATACCAATGCCTCAGAAGATCAGGGTGAGCTGCCTTAATGAATATCATCCAGTAGCACTTACATCTATGGTGATGAAGTGCTTTGAGAGGTTGGTTATGGCTAGAATTAACTCCTGTCTCAGCAAGGACCTGGACCCACTGCAATTTGCCTATTCCCACAAAGATCTATAGTGGATGCAATCTCATTGGCTCTTTACACTGCCTTGGATCACCTGGACAATACCAATACTTATGTCAGGATGCTGCTATTTGACTGTAAATCAACGTTTAAAACAATTATTCCTGCAGTTCTGATCGAAAAGCTCCAGAACCTGGGCCTCTGTACCTTCCCTCTGCAACTGGATCCCCAACTTCCAAACCAGAAGACCACAATCTGTATGGATTGGAAGTAAAATCTCCACCTCACTGACAATCAACACTGGTGCATCTCAGGGATGTGTGCTTAGCCTACTGCTCTAGTCTCTCTACACCCATGATTGTGAGGCTAGGCACAGGTCAAATGCCATCTATGAATTTGCAGATGATGCAACTACTGCTGGCAGAATTTCAGATGATGATGAAATAGCATGCAGGAGCAAGATATATCAGCTAGTTGAGTGGTGTCACAGCAACAACCTTGCACTCAACATCACTAAGACTAAAGAACTTGTAGACTTCAGAAAGGGTAAGGCGAGGAACACACACCAGTCCTCATGGAGGGATCAGAAGTGGAAGGAGCGAACAATTTGAAGTTGCTAGATGTCAATATCTTTGAGGATCTAACATATCAATGCAGCTGCAACGAAAGCATGACAGTAGCTATATTTTATTAGGAGTTTGAGGAGATTTGGTATGTCACCAAAGACACTCACAGATGTCTAGTTTTACCATGGAGAGCATTCTAACTGGCTGCATCACTGCCTGGTATGGGAGTTGGGTGGGTGTTGTGCCTGTATAGGATTGAAATAAGCTGCAGAGAGTTGTAAACTGGGTCAGCTCCATCATGGGTACTAGCCTCTGTAGTATTCAGGACATCTTCAAGGAGTGATGCCTCAAAAAGGCAGTGTCCATCATTAAGGATCCCCCCACCATAACCTAGGTCATGCATTGTTCTCATCGCTATCAGGAAAGCGGTACAGAAGCTTGAAGGCACACACTTAAAGATTCCGGAAGAGCTTCTTCTCTGCCATTCGATTTCTGAATGGTCATTGAACCCATAAACACTACCTCATTACTTTTTTCCCCCTATTTTTGTACTACTTATTTAATCTAATATATATTATATATTTACTGTAATTTGTAGTTATTTTCTGTTGTTATGAATTGTACTGATGTGGCAAAAACAATAAATTTCATGACATGCCAATGATATTAATTCTGATTTTGATAAGTTACTCAATGCTTCACAGCCCAGTCACTCACTTACCAGCAGCATCAACACCAATGATTTACAGGTGGTGAGTCACACTGTACAAGTTGTGCTGAGCAAGACAAGAAGGAAGTGCTCTCTACCCAGAGGGCAGTTTGTCCACAGGTTCTGTAAGAGGAGTCAAATTGAAGATTCAATTGGAAAGACAGCACTTAATGAAGATTTTGGTGATTAAAAGATCTGCCAAAGTATCCTGCTTACAAATATCTTCATTCAGAGTGGTGAGTGTGTGGAATGAGCTGCCAGTGCAAGTGGTGGATGCAATTTTGATTTCACATTTCAAGAGATGCTTGGATAGGTAATGGATGGGAGGGTTATGGTCTGGGTGGAGGTTGATGAGGCTAGGTAGTTTACATGGTTTGCAACAGACTGGATGGGCTGAAGGGTCTTTCTGTGCTGTAGTTTTCTATGACACCTGTGACTACAGTGGAGTATGGAAGAAACCAACAATAATTTTGAAGACCTTGGAGCCCATATTTTTCTGTGTGGATATCAAGAATAACCGAATTATCACAATGATTCCAGGCATCAGGAATTCTCATAGAATGTGTCTACGCAAGAAGGAGGAAGATCTCTGTGTGTGGGTGTTTCTATTTGCATGATGAAGCTTACTGGATGACACAGCGGTTCACCACATTACTAAAAGTGCTGGAGCATCGTTCCTGAAAAGCAGGAATGGAGAATATCTTGTAGGCTGATATATTTGTGATTGCAGCAATGTTATTCCATTGATGCTGCTTGTCAAAGCCAGCCCACATCATAGAGTAGCTGTTATCCATGCTTGGAAAGTGTCTATCTTTCTAGGCCCAGAGCTGCATTGATGTCCAGCAAGATCACTGCAGTGTCCTACTTTACAAGTCTTTATGCTTCTATCAGCTCTACTAAAACCAATAGGTAAAAGCAGTATAAAGACAATGATACACAGAGAAACACAAGAAAAGTCAGCTGATGTTTTAATGATGTTAGTCATTCTTTGATAAGTATGCTGCATGTCGTCAACAAGGTTTGAGACAGATTCTACAACATACTATTGATCTTGTAACTTCAAACTTGCTCTCCAGGAATCATCTAGAACTATTGTATCTAAACGGCAAACTTCAGTTTGAGTATAGAAATTATCTGGTCTTCTAAACTATGCCCTGCAGCAGAGCATTTTTATCACAGAATGCAAATTCAGTTCCAAACTCCTAGACCTAGTATTCAACACCATGCTTTTAACTGGATTTTTGACTTCCTGACCAACAAACCACAAGCAGTAAGTATAGGCAGTAGCACTTCCTTAAAGATTATTCTCAATATTAGTGCTCCATAAGACTGCATCTTCAGCCCCTACACTGAAGACTGCATGACCAGATTTTGCTCTAACTCCATCTGAAAGTTTACTGGTGACACCATTATAGTGGACCAATTGTCAAATAATGATGAGTCAGGGAGTACTGGAAGCAGTGAGTATAATGTCATGGTGTCATAGCAGCAACCTTTTCCTCAGTCTCAGCAAAAAAAAAAGTGCCGGTTATTGACTTCATGAAGGGGGATATTACACATGCTCCTGCAATTCTGAAGTTGAGAGGGTTGGAAGGTTCAAGCTCCTAGGAGTAAACATCACCGATAGCCTGTCCTGGCCCAACCACTTAAACACTATAGCTAAGAAAGCTCACCGATGCTTCAGGAGGCTAAAGAAATTTGTCATGTCTCATTTGGCCTTCACAATTTTTTATCGATACACCATAGAAAGTAAGCTATCTATATGCATCACAGCTTGATATAGCAACTGCTCTATCTGTGACTGCAAGAAACCAGTAAGTTGAGAGTTACTAGTTAACTAGTAACTAACCTCCACTCCATGAACTCTTTTCACTTCTAGCTGCATCAGTAAAGCAGCCAACATAATCAAACCCCCATCCAAGCTGGATATCCTCTCTTCCCACCCCTCCCATTAGGCAGACAATAAATCCTGAAAGTACATATTACCAGGTTCAAGAACAGCTTCTGTCCCACTGTTGAAAGACTATTGAACAGTCTCCTAGTACAGTAAAATGGGCTCCTATCATCTCATTATGGCCTTGCACCTTTTATTTCACCTGTACTGCACTTGCTCTGTGACATTTCATTCTGCACGCTGCTATTGTTTTTCCTTTCCTACCATAATGCACTGTTGGAATGAAATAATCTTCGGATGGCACGCAACACAAGTTTTTCATTGTACCTCAGTACATGTGCTGATAAGAAACTAATTCAGTTTATTTGTTTTGGCAGTCCACTTGAATCAATAGCCATATTATCAGCAGAGAGTCCATGTTGGCTGACAATCTTTCAGTTTATAGTTATGGCATAGATGCCAGAGTGGACAGTGACAGTATGGAAACATCTTAAATGCAGCCAGGATACGCATCTTCACCAGATTTGGATGATTGGCAGGAAGAATTTGCCAGCTGCTACAAGACTAGGCATCTTTTGTTATGTCGGACTCTATTGCAATATCATTGCATTTTGTAGCGAAGTTTATATGGTTTGACTACATACTGCCTTTGGTTGGCGTTTGCTTTTACTTAAGTATTGCTGGATGGCCAACAGTTCTGACTTGTGAATTGCTTAGGTTGCAGGACTCTGCCATAACTTGGGGAGGATGTGTAATCATTAATTTTTATGCCATGCAGTATAAATGTTCACAGTAAACATTCCCCTGCCTGCAGTGGAAGGACTTCATATAGGAGGGAGATTGAAAATCTCATTGAGTGGTGCAATAACAACAGCCTCTTACTCAATGTCAGCAAGACCAAGAAGCTGATTATTGACTTCAGGAGAAGGAAACCAAAGACCCATGAGCCAGTCCGTCCTCATTGGAGGATCAGAGGTGGAGAGGGTCAGCAACTTTAAATTCCTTGGTGTTATTCTTTCAGAGGGCCTGTCCTGGGCCCAGCATATGAGTTCAATTACGAACCAAGCCTCTACTTCATTAGGAGTTGGTGGAGGTTCGGCATGACATCTAAAACATCAAAACTTCTATAGATGTGTAGTGGAAAGTATATTGACTGGTTGCATTACAGCCAGGTATGGAAATAGCTTGAATGAAAAATCCCATAAAAAGTAGTTAATGTGGCCCAGAACAATCACAGGTAAAACCCTCCCACACATTGTAGCAGGAAAGAAGCATCTATCTTCAGGGACCCCCACCATCCAGAGCATGCTCTCCTCTTGCTGTTGACATCAGGAAGAAGGTACAGCATCTCAGGACTCACACCACCAGGTTCAGGAACAGTTACTACCCCCTCAACTATCAGGCTCTTGAACCAAAGGGGATAACTTCACCCGCCCCGTCATTGAAATGTTTTCACAACCAATGGACTCACTTTCAAAGACTCTTCATTTCAGGTTCTTGATAGTTACTGGTTATTTATTTATTATTATTATTTCTTTTTGTATTTGTACAATTTTTTATCTTTTATATACTGATTGAATGTCCAAGTTAGTGTGGTCTTTCATGATTTTGATATGGTTACTATTATATAGATTTATTGAAGATGCCTACAAGAAAATGAGTATCAGGGTTGTATATGGTGACATATATGTACTTTGATAATAAATTTACTTTGATCTTTGAATTTTTATATCTGGTAGCTCTGAGTTGAGCAAAACTACAGTAATCATTCACACCCTGCATCGCACAGAGGCCTTGCAATCCCTTGTGATGTTGTTCTTTTGAAAAGAGAAAACAGAATTGTAATCCATCACTGAAGTGTGTTACTGTCTCTCTTGTGCAATAATGGATAATAAACTGCTAAATGTTAACTATAGCTTCTGTTCCGGACTGGAAGATGCTTGATGTGTTTCAAGGTGGAAAATCATTTCCATGGTGACTTTTGCTGTCAGGCAAGGAGGTTCACATCTCATTCTGAAACTCAGTTTGAGACTGAAGTATGCGGTGTATTTCAAGGAGGTCATGATGACTGAATCTGATGCTCTATGTGCTTGTAAACCCCTTTCCCATGACAGCATTCAAGATTGGATGGTGATAGCCATAGGCATGATTCAGTTGCCACCAGTTGTAGGCACTTAACCAGTGCCAACCTAAAAGAAGTATTTCCTCAGAAAAAGAGCTATGTCTAAAATAGTTGATGCAACTAGAGCCGTGGCTCTCCATCATAAATACAGGCAAAAGCTTTTCGTGAGTTGGTCCTAATTTGAGCTCAGTTGTACAGTTCAAATAGCTGTTGAAGGCTATCCATCTGTCTAGGCTATCTTGAAAATGGTGGATACAAATAACTCTTTTGAAGAAGAGTATTCCTAGCTTGAATGCCTTTGTTGGAATGGCAGAAAGACGTACTGTATTTTCTCCTTGAACTAACCAGTTTGCAGGTGACAGAGTTGTGTTGACCACTTGACCTTGCCCTTATTCTCAGCAGTTATCATGACTAGTTGTTGAAGACTCAATGCTGTTGAAAGAGCATTCACAAGGAAACACAACTTAATATGCTCTATAACAAAGTTAACGGTTACTCAACTACAGTTGCAAGTAAAAGTTTGTGAACCATTTGCAATTACCTGGTTTTCTGCATTACTCGGAAAATGTTGTCTGGTCTTCATTTAAGTTACAACAATAGACAAACACAATCTGCCTAAACTAATAACACACAAACAATTGTACCTCTCACCAATACTAAGTACACCAATTAAACAACACAGTGTAGGTTCAAAAAAGTATGTGAACCTCTGGGTTAATGCCTTCTACAAAAGCCATTTGGAGGTGTGGGTTGTAGAGGTGCCCTGCCCTATTAAAAAAAGATACACCAAGTCAGGTTACTGACAGAGCCTGCTCTTCTCAAGAAAGATCTGTTTATGTGCACTATGCCTCGATCAAAACAACTTTCAGAGGGCCTTGAGAGAAGAATTTCAGAGATACCTGAAGCTGGAAAAGCATTTCTAAAGACATGAGCATTCATCAGTACAGTAAGAAAAATTGTCTACAAATGGAGGAAATTCAGTACTGTTGCAACTCCTTAGGAGTGGGCGTCCTGCAAAGGTCACACCAAGAAAACAATGTGCTCTGCTGAAGGAGGTGAGAAAGAACCCAAGGGTAACAGCAAAAGACCTGCAGAAATCTCTAGAGCTTGCTAAAGTTTCTGTTCATGTGTCCACTGAATGAGAATGGTGTTCATGGAAGGACGCTACTGAGGAAAAATGGCACTGCTCATCAACACTAAAACCTCATCCCAGCTGTAAAGCATGGTGGAAGGAGCATCATGGTTTGGCAGGGCTTTGCTGCCTCAGGGCCTGGACAGCTTACAATCGTTGAGGGAGCAATGAATTCAAAAGTGTATCAAGATACTTTACAGGAGAATGTCAGGGTAGCGATCCGTCACCTGAAGCTTAATAGAAGTTGGATGACACAAGACAATGATTCAGAACACGAGTAAATCAACGACAGAACGGTTTAAAAAGAAGAAAATTTATGTCTTTGAATGGCCAAATCAGAGTCCAGACCTTAACCCAATTGAGAAGGTGTGGTATGACCTAAAGAGGGCTGTTCCTTCAAGGTATCCCAGAAATATTGATGAACTGAAACAGTTTTGTACAGAAGACTAGTCTAAAGTTCCTCCTTGCCATTGTGCAAGTCTGATCAGCAGCTACAAGAAATGTTTGGTGGAAGTTATTGCTGCTAAAGGAGGTTCTACCAGTTATTAAATACAAGGGTTCACGTACTCTTTCCAGCCTGGGTTGTGAATGATTAAACAATGTGTTCAACAAAAATATGAAATGTACAATTGTTTGTGTGTTATTACTTTAGGCAGATTGTGTTTGTCTATTATTGTGACTTAGATGAAGATTAGACCACATTTTATGAGTAATTAATGCAGAAAACCAGGTAACTGGAAAGGGTTCACAGACTTTTTCTTGCAACTGTATGTTGAGGCTTCTTCATCTGCGTTCATGCAGACCCAAGGTCGCTGTGTCAAGAGACTCATAGTTACACATCTAAAAAAAATCCTTAATTACTGCAGATTTAAAGAAAATTCATTTGGGGGAATGCCTAGTTGTACATTACTTTAGACTGAAGAATTGTGCTGAACATATTTAGATTTTTGATAAAGGTGCAAGTTGTCTGTCTTTAAACCTTGCAGTGTAAATGATTCCCAGCATGTGTGGTAAAAGCGAGAGAAGAAATGGAGACATGGTCTTTTCCCCAAATAAGGTCGAATCATCAGAAAGAGAGGCTTCTCCACAGGACCTAAAAGAATTTCAAAGGGAATGCACACTTGGATCTGCAGCAGTCATAGCTTCTGCCACAGAACCTTTTCCATTATGGAATTGGAAGGTTTTTTTTAGATTCAACTTTGTTGTATTTGTGCCAAGTACAGATACAAAGCCAATGAAATGCATTTAGCATCTGACCCGAAATGCAAAGAATAGTGTTATTTACAAAATAACTGTGAATTAAAAAAGTGCTACAGCACACAAATATAGAAGTACTGAGACATTACAGTACGGATGCAATACTGCTTAGCGCTGTGATGAGAGGTTCAGCAGTGTCACAGCCTCAGAGAGGAAACTCTTCCTGTGCCTGCTGGTGCGGGAGCGGAAGCTCTTGCAGCACCTACAGGATGGGAGGACAGTAAAAAGTCCATGGTTAGGATGAGCTGCATCCCTGATAATGCTTTTTGCCCTGCCCAGGCAGCGTTTATGGTAGCTGTTCTCAATGGTGGGCAATTGGGTGCCGATAATCCGCTGGGCAGTTTTCACCACATGCTGGAGTGCTTTGCGGTCTGATACGGGACAATTGCCATACCGCACTGAGATGCAGTTGGTGAGTATGCTCTCAATGGTACAGTGGTAAAAGTCCGTCAGTACCCTGGGACAGAGGTGAGCTTTCTTCATGCTCCGCAGCAAATAAAGATGCTGTTGCGCCTTTTTGATCAGGATCAGATTGCAATGTTTCCTGAGTATTTCAGCCTTTTCAGTCCATGGTGCCTGATTAATATCATATGTCCCCAATTGCAGCCCACTTTAAGGTGGCTTTTACCTAAATAATTGGTTCTTCACTCAACCCTGGAACATCTGGACAGCAAAGATGCATACAGCAGTATATTCTTTATTAACGATAGCTCGGCAAAAAATACCATCATCCCCTCACAACTAATCAATAAGCTTCAAGTCCAAGACCTCAATGCCTCCTTTTGCAATTGGATCCTCGATTTCCTCACTTGTGGACCTCAGTCAGTTTGGATTGGCAACACCTCTCCAACACAGGTGCACCACAAGACTGTGTGCTTAGCCCCCTGCTTTACTCGCTTTATGCTTATGACTGTGAGGCTAAGCGCAGTTCCAATGTCATATTTAAGTTTGCTGATGACACCACTGTTGTTAGCCAAATCAAAGGTGGTGATGAATCAGCATACAGGAGGGAGATTGAAATTCTGGCTAAATGATGCCACAACAACCTCTTACTCAATGTCAGCAAGACCAAGGAGCGGGTTATTGACTTCAGGAGGATGAAACCAGAGGTTGATGAACCATTCCACATCGGGGCATCAGAGATGGAGAGGGTCAGCAACTTTAATTTCCTCAGTGTTATGATTTCAGAGGACCTGCCTTGCACCCAGCACGTAAGTGCAATTATGAAGGAAGCAAGGCAGTGCCTCCATTCCCTTAGAACAGTGGTCCCCAACCACCGGGCCGCAAAGCATGTGCTACCAGGCCGCGAGGAAACAATATGATCTGGCAATTTGAAATGATATGAGTCAGCTGCACCTTTCCTCATCCCCTGTCACGCCCACTGTTGAACTTTTAACATACGCGAGGTCATCAGTGACCCAAGACATGCAAAGCTACGGGTCCGTGACCCATTTGTGAATGCCCCCGGTGAATCATCCATGTCAGCGCGGGAAAAAGATCAACTCCTCGAGCTTGCAAATGACGACAGGCTGAAAAGTATGTTTGACATAACATCTCTGCTGGCATTCTGGATCAAAGTCGAGGCTGAATATTCTGAGAAAGCCATGAAAGCACTGAAAACGTTGCTTCCATTTCCAACATCATATCGCTGCGAAGCGGAGTTTTCTGCAGTGAATGCAACGAAAACTAAATTGCGGAATAGACTGGACATAAGGAACCCCCTTCGAGTATCGCTGTCTCCCATCACCCCTCAATTGCATCGCCTCTGATCTGGGCCGACATTTACTGCCGGGCAGCACCTAATCAATTAGCTTGTTTATTTCATCATTTTTCTTAAGGGTGTGCTGGGTGCATTCTGGCTACCACTACACCACTGCATTCTTCACGGCCCGGAGGTTTGGTTGGGATCACTGTTATAGTTCACTTATCACTATATTCATGCGAGGAAAATATGTGCTGTGTGTTTAACGTTAAATTCAGTTGATAAACCCCTTTAGAAATGAAATTGAGTGCATTAGCTTATATTGAGTGACTTATAGTTGACTTATCACCTATATTCCGGTCATGATTAACACCCAACACCTCCCCCCCCCACCGGTCGGCCAGTCCGCAAGAATATTGTTGGGGACCCCTGCCTTAGAAGTTTGCAAAGATTTGCCATGGCATCCAAAACTTTGACAAACTTCTATAGTTGTGTGATGGAGAATGTATTGACTGATTGCGTCATGAATTGGTATGGAAACACTCTGAATGGAAAATCTTACAAAAAATGTATAAGGCCCAGTTTATCATAGGTAAAACAGTACCTATCATTGAGCACATCTACGTGGAGCTTTGTCACAGGAAATCAGCTTCAATCGTCAAGGGCCTCCACCATCCAGGCCATGCTCTCTTCTCGCTGCAGCCATCAGGAAGAAAGTATAGGAACCTCGGGACTCACACCACCAGGTTCAGGAGCAGTTATTACCTGTTAACCCTCAGGCTCTTGAACCGGTGGAGATAACCTCACTCACCTCATCACTGAACCTATGGACTCAATTTCAAGGACTCTTTATCTCATGTTCTTGATATTTATTGGTTACTTATTTATTATCATTGTTATTATTTCCTTTTAGTCTTTTGCACATTGGTTGCTTGTCTGTCCTGTTGAGTGTGGTCTTTCATTGATTTAAATATGGTTCTTGAATTTGCCCACAAGAAAACGAATCTAGTGTTGTATCTGCTGACACATACAGTATGACCTTTGGTAACAAATTTACTTCAAAATTTGAACTCTGAAGTAATCCATTACCTCCTCAAGTACAGCAGGCAATGTTATGGTTCATGGAATACTGGTCCTCATAATGTCAGTATAAGCTCCATATAGAAACCCTGACCTGTTCACAAAAAGAAAGGGCTCATTTCTAATCATGAATTTTAGGTGCTGCTGCTGGAAGAGAATCCTAATGGTCAGTGTCATGTACCGAGGAGCCTTGTGTACTTTTTTTCTCTATTCTGAGGCAGTCTGCTATGATCACATTTAAGTTGCAATGCTAGACTATTAACTAGTTTGTGAGGGGCAAGGATTGTTCCCCAAATTTCAAGCCCCCATTCCAATAGGACCTTCTGCATGTGCCATCCATGTACAGTATCTTCAACAAGAAACATAGTGATAGAAGAATGCAAAAGAGAAAAATATTTTGTTCAATTGTTTGAACTGGTTTGTGTGTGTATTCAACATATATTTGTATGTATTTGTTTGGCATTTAACGCATCGTCGGTGATTTATCAGGGGCAGGAACATACAGTGAAATACCCTCCCTTTAAATAGAGCAAGTGATGGCACTGATTTTCCTGATGCTCCCACTGGACTGATTAAGGACATGTGCAGAGAAGCAGTTAATGCCCATATTCAGCTGGATTGTGACAAACTGTTAAAGTATTGTTGTGTACAAATAACTGTCTTCAAAGCAAGTAGTCTAACTATTCCCCCTTGAAATCCTACAAGGCACAATTCAAAGTTAGGAAAAGAAGTTCTCTCCTTGCCTTGCTGAGTGTAGCTCCAGTTATATTGCAGAAACTGGGCTACTGAGGACAAAGTAGTCTCCTTGGTTGCCATTCTGATCAGCAGTCTAGTGTTACTAGTTACACCAATGTACTGAGGTTGCATTGTGCATCTCACCAAGGCGTCCTGAACATCACACGGAGAAGGCATACCCACCACTTCATTGACATAATTTTGAAGCTGGCACACAAGCTGCTCTACTTTAGTTGGTGTTTGAGGTGATTCATTATGTCACCAAAGACCTACAAATTTCTATCAATGTACAGTGGTAAGCATTCTGACAGGTTGCAACACAGCCTGCCTTGGAGACTCCGATGCACAGGATCTCAAGAGGTTGCAGAGGGTTGTAGCTCCACTACTGAAACACTCACCATTGAGGACATCTTCAAGAGGTACAGCCTCAAGAAGCCGGCATCTCTCGCCAAGGGTGCTCACCATCTGGGGTATGCTGTCTTCTTGTTACTAAACAAATTTCAAGTAATGTTCATTCATTCATTCAGGAGCCCTGCCCGTTCAGCGTGGGCGATCATTTCTCTACATCCATCACAGCCCCTGACCCTCTGAATTGTAGTTGTTGCCTCCCCTGTTTCTAACCATGATGTTATTCCATCTTTCATTTTCATTCTCTGCCTCTGCTTTTTCCTTCCAGCTTTCCAGTTGTAACTAAATGTTCTAATGTGTCTCTTCGCATGATGTGTCCAAAGAATTTTGATTGCTGTTTTCTGATTTTTTTTTTAAAGTAATGTACATTTTGTTTTCGTTCTCTGTAGAACTTCTTCATTGGTTATCCTGTCCGTATATGATATGCGTAGCATTCTTCTGAGGAACCACATCTCTGCTGCATTGATTCGTTTTTCCATTGCATTTGTGATGGTCCATGACTCGCAGCCATACATCAATATAGGAAGAATGTAGCAGCTGAGAGTTCTAAGGCAGATGTCAATCGCTATTTTCCTGTTTGTTAGGATGTTTCTCATTTCTGTACATGCTGTTCTTGCCATTGCTATTCTTGCTTTTATGTCTCTTTCGCATTTGCCATCAGATGTTACCCATGATCCAAGGTACTTGAAATTGTGAACTTGTTTCAAGATTTCATTTACCAATACAATCCTACAGTTTGGGATATCAGGTTTCTTTGATATTACCATCACTTCAATTTTCTTTTTGTTTAAGGTTAGGCCAAGTCTTTCGCTCTGTGTTGATGGTAGATACTAGTTTCTGTAAATTTACTTCACTGTTTGCTATCAAGTCAGTGATAATTATTCTGATTCTGAAAGTAGCAGGTCAGCAATCTCTTGGTGACTGTAACTACTTAGAACTAACTCAACATGATAAACATGTTTAACATTTAATCAACAAAACTTTACATTGCACAACTAATTAACCTTGCCAAAACACTTTGTGCCTGAGTTCCTTTAGTTATTGCCTGTCCCTCAACTTCTGTGCACTGGTTATAACTTCGCTGCTGAACAGTTATTTCCCTCTAGTAGTAGAAGAAGCTGAAGATGTCTGAAGAATGAAAGGGAAGGAGAAAACGCAGCAGAGGGAGGTGATGGGCAGCTGAGGAGAAGAGAAGGTGTGGGGGGACAGAATGAGGAATGGAAAAGGAGTGAAGAGAAGGCGGGGAGAAATTACCAGTAGTTAGAGAAATTGATCTTCATCCATTAGTAATGGCCTGTTTCTGCCTCATTAAAATCTGACTCCTCTGGCGAAGAACCTGCATATGATAGTTCCCTCCATGGAGCTGGCACCCAAGCTACTCTGGCTATAAATAATTTACGCCTGGCAATTTCCCATGTATTAATTGCAATAAGTATGACCATCTCTGGTTAACTAAATGGGTTTGGGGAGCAGTAATCAAGAGTACTGAATTAATAACACCATTATCTCAACAAGGATTTCAATTCATTTTATAAATATACATATTAAAGTGTTCATGTATGAGATCAGCTATGAGCTGTGTACACTTGGTGCTAATCTCTGAATTAAGTTTACACTTATTTATTTCTGTATGAGAAATTGCTAGCTGGAAGTGGCCTAACCCCTGGTGCTCAGTCCTGTAACATGGAGAGGCAGAATGAAGTCCTATGCACAAAGTTGTTGAAGATGCTTTGCTAGCTGACTAAAGCATATTCCAAAAAAGAACTCCAAAGCTATTAAAATACTAATCGGTTGAAGAAGTTGGAGGAATTTCTTCAACCAGAGAGTGGTGAATCTGCGGAACTGGTTGCCACAGGTGGCTGTGGAGGACAAGTTATCGAGTATATTTAAGGCAGAGGTTGATAGATTCTTGATGTCAGGGCATGAAGGAATACGGGAAGAAGGCAGGAGATTGGGGTTGAGAGGTAAATGTTGAAGTGGCAGAGCACTAGATGGGCCAAATGGCCTAATTCTCCTATATTTTATAGTCTTACTTCAGAAACAATTGCAAAAATAAAAACAATTGCACTATTTCCTCTTAGCTATTATCCTTCATCGAACTTAATAGAAGGAATGGGTGTTTGAGCAGATTCCCTGTCTTAAATGGTGGTGACTTGCTGTTACTTCACACTCTTGCTGAATTTCAAGGAGAGTCCAACTTCAGAGAGCAGGTAGGCATTTGCAGGCAAAAGTCACCACCGAGTTTGGGATCTACATTTGTGTAAATAGTGCAGAAACCACAAACTTTTCAGCACTTCTATTTGAAAAAGAATTTGTAAGTAAAATGTAGCCCAAGAATTAGACAGTAAAGAGTGACCTTGAAACAGATGGATTGTTGTTGCAAACCTGTCAGGTTCACAATGGCGACGGGTAAAGAAACCAGTGGCCAGTTGGTGATTCCTGTTCCACAATTTCATGGTTATGTCTTGACTACTATCTGAATTGTCCTGATACGATGACACAATGGCAAAACAATTAGTGTTGCTGCTTCACAGCACCAGCAATCCAGTGTTCGATCCTGACCTCAGGTGCTCTCTGTGTGGAATCTGCACGTTCGCCTTGTGACCACAGGATTTTGTCCATGTGCTCTGGCTTTTTCCTCAGATCCCAAGTTGTTGGCTACTATAAATTGCCCTTAATAAGACCATAAGATAAAGGAGCAGAATTAGGCCATTTGGCCTATCAAGTCTGCTCTGACATTTCATCATGGCTGATGCAATTTTTCTCTCAGCCCCAATCTCCTGCCTTCTCCCCAGATCCCTCCATGCCCTAACCAACAAAGAATCTATCAACCTCTGCCTTAAATATATATATAAAGACTTAGCATCCACAGCTGCATGTGCCAAAGAATTCCACCGATTAACCGTTCTCTGGCTAAAGAAATACCTCCTCATCGCCTTTCCAAAAGGATGCCTCCCTATTTTGAGGCTGTGTCCTCTGGTCTTAGACTCTCACATTACAGGAAACCTCCTCTCCACTCTATCTAGGCCTTTCACCATTCGATAAGTTTTAATAAGATCACCCATCTTTCTTCTGAATTCAAGTGAATACAGGCATGGAGCCATCAGATGCTCTTCACATGACAAACGATTCAATACTGGAATCATTTTCATGAGCCTCCTTTGAATCCTCTCCAGCATCAGCACGTCCTTTCTAAGATAAGGGGCTCCAAACTGCTCACAATACCCCAAGTGAGGCCTCACCAGTGCTTTATAAAGTCCCAACATTACATCTTTGTTTTTATATTCCAGTCCTCTTGAAAGGAATGCTAACATTGCATTTGCCTTCCTCACCTCAGACTCAACCTGCAAATTGTGCTTTAGGGAATCCTGTACAAGGGCACTCAAGTCCCTTTGTGCCTCCGTTTTTGTATTTTCTTTTCTTTGTCGGGTGAAAAATTAGTTTTTGTTGTACTACAGATTGTGGTTTTTCTTGTGGGCTTTGCTATTGCTTACTGAGTGGGTGGGAGGGTACTGATGTTTTTTTGTGGAAGTGGGTGGGGTTGGGGGAGGGTTGTTGTTCTGCTGCTGCTTGTGTGTGGGGGGAGTAAGGGGGACTATGGGGCTTTAACATTTTAACTGTCACTCTTTCTCTGGTGAACTCTTCTGTTTTCATGGATGTCTGTGAAGAAAAAGAATTTCAGGATGTATATTGCATACATTTCCCTCATATTAAATGGAAATGTTGAACTATTTAGAAAACAGTGAACTCATTCATTTCTCCTACCAAAGTGTATGACCATACACTTCCTGACACTGTATTCCATCTGCCATTTCTTTGCCCATTCTCGTAATCTGTCTAAGTCCTGTATCATCTCTACTTCCTCAAAACCACCTGTCCCTCCACCTTGTATTGTCTGCAAACTTTGCAGCAAACCCATTAATTCCATCATCCAAATCATTGCTATATAATGTAAAATGAATCAGTCCCAACACAGACCCTGTGGAACACCACTAGTCACCAGCCGCCAACCAGAAAAGGTTCCCTTCATTCCCACTCTTTGCCTCCTGCCAATCAGCCAGAATCAACTAGAATCTTTCCTGTAATACCGTGGACTCATAGCTTGTTAAGCAGTCTCATGTGTGGCACCTTGTCAAAGACCTTCTGAAAATCCAGGTACACAACATCAACCAATTCTCCTTTGTCTATCCTGCTTGTTATTTCTTCAAAGAATCCCAAAAGATTTATCAGGCAAGATTTTCTCGTGAGGAAACCATGTGGATTATGGCCTATTTTATCATATACCTCCATGTACCCAACACCTCATTCTTAATAATCGACTCCAATACCTTCCCAACCACTGAAGTCAGACTAGCTGGCCTATAGTTTTCTTTCTTCTGTCTCTCTCCCTTCTTGAAGAATGGTGTGACATTTGCAATTCTCCAGTCTTCTGGAACCATTCCAGAATCCAGTCATTCTTGAAAGATCATTACTAATGTCTCCATGATCTTTTCAGCCACACCTTTCAGAACTCTGGGGTGTACACCATCTGGTCCAGGTGACTTATTTGCCTTCAGACTTTTCAGTTTCCCAAGAACTTTCTCCCTAGTAATGGCAGTTTCACACACTTCATGCCTCTTGACAGCTGGAACTTCCACCAAACTGCTAGTGGCTTCTACCGTGAAGACTGATGCAAAATACTTACTCAATAAGTATTACTACCCCTCTACCATTGTTTTCCAGCAGTCTGACATCCACTCTCGCCTCTCCTTTACACTTTATGTATTTGAAGAAACTTTTGGTGTCCACTTTCATATTATTGGCTAGCTTACTTTTGTATTCCACCTTTACCTTCTTAATGGCATTTTTAGTTACCTAATGTTGGTATTCAAAAGCTTCCCAATCCTCAAATTTCCAATTAATTTTTCTTTATTATATGTCCTCTCTTTGTCTTTTATGTTGGCTTTGACTTCCCTTGTTAGCCACAGTTGTCATCTTGTCTTTAGAATCCCTCTTCGGGATGTGTGTATATATAATCTCCTCTGCCTTCAGAATTGCTTCTAGAAATTCCAGCCATTTCTGCTCTGCCATTATCCATGCCAGTATTCTCTTCCAATCAATTCTCGACAACTCCTCTCTAATGCCTCTGTAATCTAGAATCTAAATTGCTAGATGGCTATCAGGAGTGTCAGAAAGCTTGTTGGATTACGACAGAGAATGGGTGATCTGGAATTAAATGTGAGAATGAGAATGCTTTGCATGAGGCCTGGACTAGCTAGGACGAACGTCCAACTCCATTGCCGTAAGAAATTGTGAAATATGCACTGGATTGTATCAGAGCCACTACAACTACACAGAATGCAGTTCTTTAAAAAGTCAGCCACCTCCTTCATTGTAAGTTCTGTTCTCATTGCCCCAACATGATAAATCAGTTTTATGGATAAAGCAATTCAAGGTCATTTCTGCTTGGAGAGAAATTTGTTTAATATGGGCATTTAGTGCAAGGCTCCAGAGGTTCTGAAGAGCCATAAACAGACTTTCTGTTTGTCTGAATGTCAAAGGTTCCCATGGTAATTGGAATATCATATCAAACCTTTTTTTTTATTTGTTCCATGAACAGCTTGAACCAGAAGTGCGGGGAAGCCAAAGTGTGCTGGTATTTTTCTCCTTTTATACTCTTTAATTTGCCAACAACTCTTCTGTGTTATTAACTTTAAGAACTGGTATTTTAGAGTTATTCTTGTTAAGACAGCATGCCATTTTGGATTTACAGGGTATCCAGCTTTGTGTTCAACAACCTAAGTCTTTTGGAGAAGACTCAGCAATAGTCTCCTGTTTAAATCCTTTTCCGCACAAAGACTTGTAGTTCTCCACTTAGTCTATAGTACAAATGAAATTTTCAACCAGTAGATCTGTAGTATGAGCATAATGTACAATGTAGGTAGTTCGCCCAGGTATAACAGGTTATGGGGCTAACAGGTATAATCTTTACCTGTTATCTGTACTTAGCTCTGAAGACCTCCAAATAGAGTGAAAATAGCTAAGGCAACACAATTAAGAACTCTTTTTGAAAATTAATTAGAAGTAAGTGACATTACAACCATTGTAATACTAAAAAAAAAACTAACATAATTTTAGATAGAGCAATCTGCCTTCTCTATGGTTTGGGGTAATATATGTGCGCTGCTACAACATCTTTACTCTTAAACAACATTTTACTCTTAGCAATAAGTGCAACTCCCTTGCGATTTGCGTAATTCCAAATCTGGATGTATGCAGCTCACCTGAGTGATCAAGCAAAGAATTTGACAACCTGTGCAAGTGTATTTGAGCTTTCTAATGTTTCTTTGAAAGTTGCTGAGAATTGTCCTTCATTGATAACATAGAAGAATCGTGCAAGCTTCTTCCTTGTAAGTGTCTCTTCTGTGCTTAATTTATTCCTTGTAAATCCATGTGTCCTAATCATAGGCCAGTGTCAACACTTTTCACCAAAAGGTTATTATGAGGAAGACCTCAGTGTTTATCAATGCTGGGAGTTGTTATAACAGTACATAAGTTCTGCAGACAGTCAAACTGCAATTACTCTTTAAAAAAAACAAAGGTAATGTATGCCCTGTGGCTTATAATGTTAGTGAAAGAAAATAACTCTTGCAGAATTCTTTAGCATAAAGCTTTTCCGGGCAGTTGGGGCTCATCAGCCTTGGTTGCCAGCTCATCAAGGAGAAGGAAACTCTGATCTCAAATCTCCATTGCTTTACAGATATACCCACTCATGAGGAAGGCTTTGGGAGTAAACCCCAAGAGAAAAATCCAGAGATGAAGTCCCCAAGGCAGTCCTATTGTGAGTTAAATGCTGACTGGCAACTCCTGCGATGCTGCTGCTGCTACCAAACTGTGTCAATCTCTGCCATTCTTTTGGATTCATCAGCTGCTTGAAAAGGGGAGCCTGCTGCCTGAAGAATAGTTTGCTCTCCAAGTCGTACTGCCCTGGTTTGCGTATCAACTTTGACATAGACAGCTAGGATGCTGTAATGTCTCAGACCAAATTGGGTAGAAGAGTTGGTCAATTAGGTATAAAATACAGTTCTTGCTGAAGGACCCTGCTTAAAGCTGTGTCCGAGTTTCACCATTCTGGCATTATATATCCTGGCGGGAAGGTTTAATAGAGCTGTTAGGGAGGGTTTAAACTAATTTGGCAGGGGGATGGGAATGGGAATGATAGAGCGGAGGAGGGGGAAAACAGAAATAAATCTAAGACAGTGAGCAGTAAAGATGTCAGGAAGGACAGGCAGGTGATGGGGCAAATTTGCAGCCCTTGGGATGAGTTGCAGTGCAATCAAAGCAAAAAGTACCAAATACTGGACTCAAGGTGTTATACGTAAATGCACGCAGCATAAGGAATAAGGTGGATGATCTTGTCGTACAGCTACAGATTGGCAGGTATGATATATTGTGGCCATCACTGAGACGTGGCTAAAGGATGCATGTCTCTGGGAGCTGAACATCCAAGGATACACTGTGTATCGGAAGGATAGGCAGGTAGGCAGAGGGGGTGGCATGGCTTTATTGGTAAGAAATAATATTAAATCATTAGAAACACTGGATCTTGAGAGAGAATTTGTAGAATGTCTACGAGATGGCTTTTTAAAACAGCTTGTTGTTGAGCCCACTAGGAGATCGGTTGTACTGGATTGGATATTGTGTAATGAACCAGAGGTGGTTAGAGAGATTGAGGTGAAGGAACCCTTAGGAGGCAGTGATCATAACATGATTGAGTTCACTGTGAAATTTGAGAAAGAGATGTGTCGGTATTTCAGTGGAGTAAAGGAAATTACAGTGGCATGAGAGAGGAACTGGCCAAAGTTAACTGGAAAGGGACACTAGCGGGAAGGACAGCAGAGCAGCAGTGGCTGGAGTTTATGCGAGAAGTGAGGAAGGTGCAAGACAGATATATTCCAAAAAAGAAGAAACTTTGGAATGGAAAAAGGATGCAACCGTGGCTGACAAGAGAAGTCAAAGCCAAAGTTAAAGCAAAGGAGAGGGCATACAAGGAAGCAAAAATTAGTGGGAAGACAGAGGATTGGGAATTTTTTAAAAGCTTACAAAAAGAAACTAAGAAGGTCATTAAGAGGGAAAAAATGAACTATGAAAGGAAGCTAATGAATAATGTCAAAGAGGATACTAAAAGCTTTTTCAAGTATATAAAGAGTAAAAGACAGGTGAGAGTAGATATAGGACCGATAGAAAATGATGCTGGAGAAATTGTAATGGGAGATAGGGAGATAAGGAGATGGCAGAGGAACTGAAGGATTATTTTACATCAGTCTTCACTGAGGAAGACATCAGCAGTATACCGGACACCTCAAGGGTGTCAGGAAAGAGAAGTGTGTGCAGTCACAATTACGACAGAGAAAGAACTCAGGAAGCTGAATAGTCTAAGGATAGATAAATCTCATGGACCAGATGGAATGCACCCTCGTGTTCTGAAGGAAGTAGCTGTGGAGACTGCAGAGGCATTAGCAATGATCTTTCAAAAGTCGATAGATTCTGGCATGGTTCCGGAGGACCAGAAGATTGCAAATGTCACTCCGCTATCTAAGAAGGGGGCAAGGAAGCAAAAAGGAAATTATAGACCTGTTAGCTTGACGATGGTGCTTGGGAAGTTGTTGGAAGTTGTCAAGGATGAGGTTACAGAGTACCTGGAGGCAGATGACAAGATAGGCAGAATGCAGCATGGTTTCCTTAAAGGAAAATCCTGTCTGACAAACCTATTGCAATTTTTTGAGGAAACTACAAGTAGGCTAGACAAGGGAGATGCAGTGGATGTTGTGTATATGGATTTTCAGAAGGCCTTTGACAAGGTGCCATACATGACGCTGCTAAACAAGATAAGAGCCCATGGAATTACGGGAAAGTTACATACATGGATAGAGCATTGGCTGATTGGCAGGAAACAGAGAGTGGAAATAAAAGGAACCCATTCTGGTTGGCTGCCGGTTACCAGTGGTGTTCCACAGGGCTCTGTTTTGGAGCCACTTCTTTTTACTTTGTACATCAACGATTTGGATTATGGAATAGATGGCTTTGTGGCTAAGTTTGCTGGTGATACAAAGATAGGTGGAGCGGCCGGTATTACTGAGGAAACAGAGAGTCTGCAGAGAGACTTGGATAGATTGAGAGTATGGGCAAAGAAGTGGCAAATGAAATCCAATGTTGGAAAGTGTATGGTTATGCACTTTGGTAGAGGAAATAAACAGGCAGACTATTATTTAAATAGGGAGAGAATTCAAAGTTCAAAGTCTCTTGGGAGTCCCTGTGCAGGATACGCTTAAGGTTAACCTCCAGGTTGAGTCAGTAGTGAAGAAGGCGAATGCAATGTTGGCATTCACTTCTAGAGGAATAGAGTATAGGAACAGGGATGTGATGCTGAGGCTCTATAAGGCACTGGTAAGACCTCACTTGGAGTATTGTGTGCAGTTTTGGGCTCCTTTGTGCTGACGTTAGAGAGGGTTCAGTGAAGATTCACTAGATTGATTCCGGGAATGAGAGGGTTAACGTATGAGGAATGTTTGACCGCTCTTGGACTGTATTCCTTGGAGTTCGAAAGAATGAGGGGAGACCTCATAGAAACATTTTGAATGTTGAACGGTAATGACAGAGTGGAGGTGACAAAGTTGTTTCCCGTGGTGGGAGAGTCCAGTATGAGAGGGCATGACTTAAGGATTGAGGGCGCCCATTCAGAACAGAGATGCGAAGAAATTTTTTTAGCCGGACAGTGGTGAATCTGTGGAATTTGTTGCCACGGGTGGCAGTTGGAGGCCAAGTCATTGGGTGTATTTAAGGCAGAGATTGATAGGTATCCGAGTAGTCAGGGCATAAAAGGTTATGGTGAGAAGGCGGGGGAGTGGGACTAAATGGGAGAATGGATCAGCTCATGATAAAATGGCGGAGCAGACTCGATGGGCCAAATGGCCGACTTCTGCTCCTTTGCCTTGTGGTCTTATAATCTTCTGTAAGTGCATTTATTCTGCAAAAGGTATTATAAAACTATGCAGCAAAGGACTTAATTTGAATTTAGACTTTTTAAAAGAGATATAGCATTATCCCATACTTTATAAGCTCCTTAAGTTCAAACATCTGTACAATATTTTTAATTCTTTATTGAATCAGCTTCTATTACCTTCCAGTTCCAAGTCTCAACAGTTCTCATTGAAAAAGTCATCTTCCCTTTAGTCGTTTTGCAATCCATCACAGGTAGACCCTTCTCCATCTTTGAGTACATTTACAAGGAGCTCTTTTGCAGGAAAGCAGCATCCATGATCAAGGATTCTGCACCATCCAGACCATGCTCACTTCTCACTGCTGCTATCAGAAAGGGGGATTGAAACCTCTGGACCCACACCAGCAGGTTCAGGAACCGTCATAACCCCTCAACTACCAGGCTCTTGAACCAAAGCAGATAACTTCACTTTCCCCATCACTGAACTGTTCCCACAACCTCTAGACTCTAAGGAGTTGGCAACTCATGTTCTCGCTATTTATTGCTTGTCTATTTATTATAACTTTTTTCTATGTTTGCACAGTTTGTTGTATTTTGTACATTGGTTGTTTGTCCTTATTTGTTGTGTGCATTTTCATTGATTCTTTGTATTTACTGTGAATGCGTGAAAGAAAATTAATCTCATGGTGACATATATACTCAAATCTATGATCCATAGATATTCGCTCCTCCCAGGAGGAAAAAGTAATTTTCTTTCATAACCTAAGATCATCATTGTCATGGAAGTCTCTATCTATACTTCTAAGAAATTGGTTCTAATTTTTCTAACTTATTCTTGTGGCCTACATCCTTAGAACTTTGAAGTCATGCTCCATCATATCCTTCATAAAATTTCACATCTTTCCTGATACTCATTCTCTAGAATTGTCTAGATTACTGAAGCCATACCATGAACTTAGGTTCTGGCATAATTCTATTAATATTCTATTTCTCAGTTTCTAGCATAACTAATGCATTATTTAATCTGCCTGTGCTTTTCCACCCATCAGCTCAATTTGTATTTATAAACAAGATTTACTCCAAGTTCCCCTTGCAGTTTTGTAGTGATGAATGTTCCAAATGATATTTTTGTCTTTATTGCTTTTGAAGCATTTAAACTGCAAATGGGTGCTCAAATCCAATTACCAGGTGCATAGCTAGGTGGTTCTTAATATCCATTAAGAATAATCATTCTCTTAATAGTTACAATGGCCTTTACTGGAGTTCTCTGGAGAGTTAAGTATTGATCATTGCTGATAAGGAAAATACTACAAGTGCTGGAAACCTGTATTTTTTAACCACGCTAATGGATTATATAATTTAGTGCTTCAAACTCGGCAATATTTTTGTAGATCAAGAGCCATAATCCTTAATGCTTTCCTAATCTGCTCATGAACTAAATGGATGTGGATGAGTAGGATATCCACCACACTATGAATGTACCTTTGTTCATTAATAGCTTTTAAACCAAATACCCATTAGACCAGTCATTTCCTGTTTTTAAACCCTTACTATTCTTGTTTAATTTATTTGACTATGGAGTCTTCTCCATTCCCACCTCTCCAAAAGAGTAAAATATTTAGTTTTATTATCTTTAGTTCAGTTTCCCAAGCTATTCTTACTGCATAACTTCCTTCCAGATTTACCATTGCCAACAGCCCTAACATATGCATTATTTGTGAGAATCAAAACCTATTTTGATGTTAATCTAAAATAATCAAAACTGAAAAATCTTCAACCTAAGTGGTTAACTGTTTCTCCTTCCACTAACACTGCCTGACTTGCTGTGTGTTTTCAAAGATTTTTTTATATGTTTTGTATCCAACCACTTAAATATCAGTTACTTGTAATAATGATAGAATAGTCCATATCATTTATCTCAGATCAACTGCATTACTGAATAATTACATAACATCTTATTTGCTATGCAGCATTAGATTTCACGTTTGTAATTAAAAAATTGTTAAGAGCTAG
This sequence comes from Mobula birostris, assembly GCF_030028105.1. Classification (NCBI taxonomy): domain Eukaryota; kingdom Metazoa; phylum Chordata; class Chondrichthyes; order Myliobatiformes; family Myliobatidae; genus Mobula; species Mobula birostris. The sequence goes on from NC_092370.1 coordinate 237,541,587, forward strand.
GAGAACTGGTAAATTTAGAACCCATTCTCTGTTGTAATTTTAATACTTTATTTTCTACTTAAGTGCATTTAGCAATTTTACCTTACTTTTGGAGTTCTTGTTAATTATTTCAATTAAGATAAATAGCTATGGCCCCACATTATAATTTTTTAAAAACTGTCAGTTCTCCCATAATTCCCATCAGGAATGCCCAAGTTTGGGAATTCTGCAGTAGTTAATTTTGAAGTTTTTTTAGATTGTGCCTTTTAATTTAAGTTTGTTGGACTTATAAAAAAGAGGGTACATGAGGTGCGCTATCTTTTTACAGTGTATCAGGACCAGCGGTGTTTTAATGTGACAAAAGATTTTTAAAAGACGATAGCCTGAACCATATACCAAATTGGTGCTATTAACACCCAAGTGATTAGTGTTTTCTCTTTAATCTGGTTTTATTTCACACTTCCAGCATCACTATATTTGAATTACAAAGAATTGTTGCAGTTGCTGTATGAAAATCCCTGTGGAGCAAAGTATAGGAATAGTTGAGATCATGTAAGTTTCCTTTTCATGTTGGTCTTTTGCCACCTGTCAGGGACCAATCTGCTAGCTATGTCCTTCAGGAATTATCCAGTTTGATCAGCAGTAGCAGTGGTTTCTTTTGTCAATACTGGTGGCTTTAGTGGTGCCCTGAGGAAAAATATTTAACACATAATTTTCTTAAAGACGCTAAGCTATCTCTCCATGCTTACACTTGATCAGTTCCTATTCATAGCATTAAGTTGCTTAGATTTAGCCAGAGACCTACTTTATGAAGTGGCTTTGAAACTCAGACTTCATTTTAGCTTATTAACTAGACAGCTGTATCCTTTAATCTAGCTGTCCCTTTCCAAGTTATATAAAGTTCAAAGTAAACTTATTATCAAAGTACATAAATGTCATGAGATTGGCTTTCTTGCAGGTGTACTCGATAAATCCTTATCAGACTAATAACCAGAGTAGAATCAATGAAACACCACACCAGCTAGGGTGATCAACCAGAGTGCAAAAGACAACAAACTCTGCAAGCACAAAAAGAAATAATAATAATAATTAATAAATAAACAATGGCTATTGAGAACATGAGATGAAGAGTTCTTGAAAGTGAGTCCATAGGTTGTGAGAACATTTCAATGATGGGACGAGTGAAGTTCAGAAGTCTGATGGTTGAGGGTTATTAAATGTTCCTGAACCTGGTGAGTGCTGAGGCTCCGGTACCTTCTACCTGATGGCAGCAGTGAGAAGAGAGCATCAGCTGGGTGGTGGGTGGGTCTCTGGTGGCTACTGCTCTCCTGCGACAACGCTTCATGTAGACCTGCTCAATGGTGGGGTGGGCTTTACCCACGATGGCCATATCCACTACTTTTTGTAGGATTTTCCATTCAAGGGCATTGGTGTTTCCATGCCAGGCTATGATGCAGTCAGTCGATATACTCTCCACTGCACATCTATAGAAGTTTGTCAGATTTTTAGATGTCATGCCAAATCTACACAAACTCCTAAGAAAGTAGAGGCTTTCTTTGTAATTGCCTTTACATGCTGGGCTCAGGACAGGTCCTCAGAAATGATAATAACAAGAAACTTAAACTTTCTGACCCTCTCCACCTGGAATTCTCTGGTAAGGACTTGCTCATAGACCTGTGGTTTCCTCCTGAAGTCAGTAAGCCTTGCTGTGCACATGTGATGATGGAGATTGTGGAGGAGCTGTTGCCAATCTGAACTAACAAGTGAGGAAATCAAGGATCCAATTACACAAGAAAATATTGAGGCCAAGGTCTTGAAGCTTATTGAATAGTTCTGAGGGTATGATATTGTTTGCCAAGCTGTAGTCAGTAAAAGAATCCTGATATATGCACCTTTGCTGTCCAGATGTTCCAAGGTTGATTGAAGACCCAATGAGACGGCATCTGCTGTGGACCTGTTGCTCTGGTAGGTAAATTGGAGCAGATCCAAGTCGCTTTTCAGCAGGAGTCGATACGCTTCATCAACAACCTCTCAAAATACTTCATCACTGTGGTTGTAAGTGCTACTGGACAATAATCATTGAGGCAGGTTACCACTTTTTCTTAAGCACTGGTATAAGTGAAGATTGCTTGAAGCAGGTAGGATGCTCAGACTGCCAAAGCGACAGGTTAACACTCCGCAAGTTGATCGGCACAGGTCTTGGCTGCTTGCACATCGGCCTCAGGAAACTGAAATCACAGGATCATCATGGGCTGTGAGAGTTCATGATGGTTCCTCATTGCTTTGATAGTCAAAGCAAGCATAGAAGGCATTGAGCTCATCTGGAAGCAAAGCCGTGTTGTCACCTATGTCACTTGATTTAATTTTATAAGAGATGATAGCATTGAAGTCCTGCCACGTCTGTCGAGTATCCTTCATTGATTCAAGTTTAGTCCAGAATTGTTACTTTGCCTGTGAGATGGCATTCTGGAAATTGTACTGGAGCTACTGTAACTTTCTTGGTCATCAGACTGGAATGTCTGATCTGGCCCTCTGCAGATTGTGGATTGGCTGGTTCAACCTGGGCTACTGGTTGGGGAAGGCTGAATGATTTTTGAAAAATGCATTGTTTTATCCATTTCTTTTAATGTTTTAGAACAATTTTTGAGATGTTTTGAAAGAAGCAAAGGAGTATTCTAATTCATCTGAATAATCATAATAATTGGAAGTTATTCCAATTTATATGCATTCAGCTAATTCATATGCATTTTTATCCAGGTGTACTTACTTGACAGAAAATAAGCTTTGAACTTAACTATTGTTAATGTGTTGGAACTTATACATTTAAGGTTGTGTAAAGTTTAATATTAATGCAGTAATCTCCCACATTTCTCTCTGGTTAAATATGATAATTTATTCCTTGTGTATCATCAGGGCTGGATGGCAATTCTGCCTTCACATTTAGTGACAATTTAATATTCTAACAATTAATACCCTCATTTCATGTGATTTTTGAAATGCTGGTAAAAGTTCAAAAAGATTTCTGAAGATTAAAAAAGATTCAGAATAAATATTTAAGTCAGGGCAATTTTTGCTTCAGTTGGATAAATGGATTACTTTCTCACTTGAAGATTCCTATCATTAAGTTTGACTTTTCGTTTCATGAAATACTTTGTTACTCTGAAAAATGCAGTTCTGTACTGGAATAAGCAGTCAACGTTTCAGGCCGAGACCCTTCACCCGCCTGATGAAGGACCTCAGTCCAAAACGTCAACTGTTTATTCTTTTCCATAGATGCTGCCTGACCTGCTGAGCTTCTCCAGCACTTTGTGTGTGTTGCTCTGGATTTCCAGCAACTGCGGAATCTCTTCTGTTGTATTTGTATCTGTGCTGTATTTACAGTTTCTTATCCAATGCATGGAACAGCTTTTAGCACGGAATTGTTGTGGTGCGGGTTTGTGTCTGTAATCCTTAATTATGTACAGTCCTGTGTACTTGAATGAAATGATAGAGCTATAACTATGGAAGAATGACTATGGAACTGATGTGACAACCTGTTTATACAGCTCCTTCCATCTCCAATGTTCTCATGCCACCAGCTACACTATCATTCATACCCTTACTTGATTTTGAGGTGTCTGATGATGGAAAGGAGGTAGGGGAGGGCAGGAGTATGAATCAGTAGCTCCCAAAAATTTGAAGATATCCTAATTTTCCTTCTTTCCCCAATGTTTGAATGTATACATGCAAGGCTGTTTCAGCAGAAAAAAATAAGCTTCGATTTTCCATTAACCTTCCACAAATTTTAAATGGGAATTGATCGGCCTTCCAGTTTATAATAATGCTGCTGCATTTTGCTCATTACAAGTTATCAGGAAAACTGCCACTCCTACCAGTAGGGTGGCAATTAATGTCTTTCTGTGTTAGCTTGCTCAAAACTGGAATACTAATGAGGTCACTACTGAGGTCTCATTACTGGGACAGCGAACCATTTACCTTTTACTGTACTATTCGAAGTTTACCTGTGCTGCACACTTCACATGCATTTTGAATTATATTTTATTAACTTATTTATGCTAATATTTTGTATTATGTGTTGTGTGTGATACATGTATTGTGGGTGCACCGTTTTCTGGGGCAACGTTTGGTTGTGTATATGTAGAGTCAGATGACAATAAACTCAGAAATGAACATCTCATTACAAAATGCACTCCAGAATGCCAGTGCTTCATTTTGTAGGCAAATCTGACCAGTAGCATCTCTGATTCATCGTATGATTTTATCAGTTGCAGTCTCCTTGCAATATTTGCATTTTCTTAATATGCTTGTTACCCACACCAGTTCATAACAGTGCCTGCATTTTGTGACCCTGAAGAAGGGTCTCGGCCTGAAATGTTATCTATTTACAAATTTCCATAGATGCTGCATGACCTGCTGAGTTCCACCAGCATTTTGTGTGTATTGCTGTAAATACATTATACAACTTTAAGGTTTAGTCAGAGTCACAGTACAGAAATGGGCCCATGTGAACCTTGTGAACATCTGTACAAAAGTATATGCAATGCCCTGGTTAAGATTTCTGCTGCAATGCTGTATGTAGTTCATTTCAGCAGTTGGTCTGCAGAAGCTGCTGGTAGAATGTTTTGGTTTCGGCTAAGATAAGAAGCCCTGCTGCTCAGCTTAGGAATGTGAGTCAGCCAATCAGAAATGTGGGAAAGAGTTTTCTGAAGGATGGTAGTCAGGTTTGAGGGCTTTTGGCGGGAGCTACAATGGGAATATTCCACAGAAAGCCATTGGAAAGAAGGTCCCCATTGCACAAAGCGCTTTATACAGATGAATGGCTCCAAGGAGAAAAGGCCAATACTCCTGAGGGAGAGCCAGTTTGTTCAAGTTGGACTTTGAGGGAAGTTCGGAATGTGGTGTGTGCTTTCACGCAGACTGTGGGTCCAGCATGTGAGTAAACGACGACTCCAGTATGACCTCCAACAGTTTTGTGCACCTTGAACTGGTTTAACTGTAATGGGCCTTCTTATTTTCCTTTTCTTTTTCCTATTAACTGTTTGATAAAGCTGAAAATTTTAAATATGCTTTCTTTATAATTTTATGCGGTGTATGATCTGTTATTTCTGGACAATCAACAATTCTGTATGGGGAGCATTTACACAGCATTCGCTCAAATCGAGATTTCTTTAATCAGAACATCATGATATTCCTGTCTGGTTGAACCCCAAATCATTTGAGAGAATTTAACACTTTTTTTTACCGTGCCCATGGTCTGTTCTTTATCAAATTACGATATTGTTTTGCACTGTTGTAACTATATGTTATAATTATGTGTTTTTTGTCAGTTTTTCAGTCTTGGTCTGTCTTGTGTTTCTGTGATAAGATACTGGAGGAACATTGTATCATTTCTTAATGCATGCATTACTAAATGACAATAAAAGAGGACTGCGTGTCCTTATAATCTAATAATCTAATCTAATACCGACCCCAGACGTATATTGTATATGAAAGGCGGCCTTCTCACATGACTCTTAGCAGAACTAGCTAAGAAGCCAAATTTGTATATGAGCCCAGAGAAAGGGTTACACATAGATGAAAGGTGGAATAAAAATTCTGTGGGTCTGTGCCTATAAATTACGTCTTTTCTCCACAGACCCTGACTGTCCTGCTCTGTGTATCCTAAATATTGATATTTTTACAGCATTTTAAAATTTATTTTCTATTCTTAATCACTCACTCCTGGTTAATTTTTAAATGTTCCATGCAATCTCTATTATTGAGCTTTCATTCCTGCAAGTTTGAATGTGGATGAAAAAGTCTTGCAACCAAGATGTTTAATATTTCAATCTGAAAATTGCATTAAAAACATGCTGTTTTCTAAGTTGTCTAAATTACAAGTTTCTCAATGATTCCACACACTTGGAATGTACAAATATAGCTCAATGTATCAAGAGGTTCTCTTGAGAAGTGCATGTATTAGCACTCAGATCTGCAGCTGGATCTTCAACTTCCTCACAGACAGGACCCAGGCTGTAAAAATAGGGGACAAGCTCTCCTCTACAATCACTCTGAGCACCAGTGCCCCACAAGGCTGTGTACTCAGCCCCCTGCTGTACTCACTGTACACCCATGATTTTGCAGCCAAATTTCCATCAAACTCAATATATAAGTTTGCTGATGACACAACAATTGTAGGCTGTATCTCGGGTAATGATGAGTTTGAGTACAGAGAGGAAATTAAGAACCTGGTGGCATGGTGCGAAGACAATAACCTATCCCTCAACGTCAGCAAGACGAAGGAATTGGTTGTTGACTTCAGAAGGAGTAGCGGACCGCAGGACCCAATTTACATCGGTAGTACACAAGTGGAACAGGTCAAAAGTTTTAAGTTCCTTGGGGTCAATATCACAAATGACCTGACTTGGACCAACCAAGCGAAGTCCACTGCAGAGAAGGCCCACCAACACCTTTACTTCCTGAGAAAACTAAAGAAATTTGGCCTGTCCCCTAAAACCCTCGCTAATTTTTATAGATGCACCGTAGAAAGCATTCTTCTAGGGTGCATCACAACCTGGTATGGAAGTCTGTCCTGTCCAAGACCGGAAGAAGCTGCAGAAGATCGTGAACATGGCGCAGCACATCACAGAAACCAATCTTCCGTCCTTGGACTCACTTTACACCGCTTCTTTCCAACTGTGATAAGACTGCTGAACGGATCCTGACCCGGATCTGGGCTGTACCTTCCAAATATCTGGACCTGCCTCTCGGTTTTTTTTGCACTACCTTACTTTCCATTTTCTATTTCCTATTTATGATTTATAATTTAAATTTTTAATATTTACTATCGATTTGTACTCCAGGGAGCAGGAAGCGCAGAATCAAATATCGCTGTGATGATTGTACGTTCTAGTATCAATTGTTTGGTGACAATAAAGTATAAAGTATTAAAAGGAATTGTGGCAAATCTTCAAACTAGATTATGGTGGTGCTATGAAAGTCATTTAAGTAGCCATACAACCACTAAAATAGAAATCAATCTTTTGTAGACCTCACAATTCATCTAATTCTAAATGAAAAAGTGGATATTCTTGTGTAATTTTTAGTCCTGAAACTATAAGTAAAGGTTGAGAATTTGTGCTTGCTTGAAAAAATGGGAGTTAATACAGAGTTAATTTAAGACGATAAAACATAGGAGAAGAATTAGGCCATTCAGCCCGTTGAGTTTGCTCCACCATTCCATCACAGCTGATTTATTATACCCCTCAACCCCATTCTCTTGCCTTCTCTCCATAACCTTTGACACTCATACTAATCAAGAATCTGTCAACCTCCACTTTAAATACATCCACTGACTTGACCTCCACAACTGACGGTGGTAATAAATTCAACAGATTCACCATCCTCTGCTTAAAGAAATTCCTCCTCATCTCTGTTTCAAAGGGACATTCTTGTATTTGAGGCTGTGCCCTTTGGTCCTAGACTCCCCCACAGGCCCTCATTCTTCTAAACTCCAGCAAGTACAAGCCCAGAGCCATCACTCTTCATATATTGCCAGGAACATTCCCGTGAACTGAAAGGAAAGTAATACACACAATATGCTGGAGGAACTCAGCAGGCTAGGCAGCATCTATGGAAAAGAGTAAACATTCGACGTTTCAGGTTATGATGAAGGGTCTCAGCCCGAAATGTCGACTGTTTACTCTTTTCCATAGATGCTGCCTGGCCTACTGAGTTCCTTCAGCAGTTTGTGTGTATTTGATTTCCAGCATCTGCAAATTTTCTCTTGTTTGTTATTTCTGAAAGCTTTAATTTAAAGGAATATTGTGGTGTATTTAAGTAAGAAATGTTGAGCAGGTTGAGTTTTGTAATTTCCAAAGATGTTTGATAAAATATAACATGTTTGTTGATAATTAAGTATAGGAAACATTGCAGCATGGACAGTAAGTAGCTAAAGAACACAAAGATATTAATGATTAGATGTTTTTCCTTACTTAATTTGCCCCTGTTATAGGTTGTGGTGCCAACAAATGTCAGGTTTTAGATTCCTTCTTACTTTATTACTGACATAGATTCATATGAAGCATTATCAAAACTTGAAGTTGTTATTACCTCATTTACTGTGAACATTTATTGAAGTGGAAGGATAAACGTTATGCAAAATACTTAGAAATATGAAGTGTTGCATTTACAATACAGAAGTGTGACTAGAAGATGGATTGAATGGTGAACAGCAGCAAGCAACAGTCATTCAGCTCCTCAGATCTTTAGCTACGGGACTGAAAAATTCTGCCACAGAACAAATCCAAAAATAAGAGATAATGCATACCCTAGACAAAACATTTGTCACTGCTGTTAGATTGTGTTCAAATTTAAGCACCCATTTTCAGAAACTGTTGATGACATTGAAGCACACGGAAATGGAAGCTAGAAAATAGTGTTACAGTTATTATCATAAAGTTAAGGGTTCTTAACAATTATTGGAAGAAAATGATTCTACTGAATATTTAAGATTATTGTCAAAGAGTGAAGGGAAATATTAGGAGAACATTTCTAATTTACAAGAATTTAGAGTAAAAAACAACAATGGAATCTGAATCTCTGGTAGCTTTTGAAGAGAAGTAGGTAAGTATATAAAGGAAAGTGTTCAAAGAGCAAAGAATATCCTATGTATAAAAAAAATTGCTTTTCTCATATTTTCATTGCTTTTCTCAGAGTTCATCTCTGTGCAACAGGAGAGCACATCATAGTACAATAGTCTGCTTTATCTGTTTGTACATTATTATCACACATTGGTACATTATTATTGTGTATTATTATTCTGTACTTTATTATTAGTTAAGTCTGCACACTGCTAAGTATGTTTTTAAATATTGCTGCTGTAATGAAAGAATTTCCCATTCGGGATCAATAAAGTTATTATTATTATTATATATTCTCATTTCTTTAACCTCAGTTTTACTGGAAGGTACCCAGTAGAGGCCTTAAGACATCCTGTGGGGAAAGGCAGAATTCACCCATTTGTTATATGAAAAGACCTACTAATCCTTCCAGTTATTATATATCATAATATCTTGTAAATCACAATAAATATTCCCCACCCCTTCCTGCTAAGAACTGATGTGAAACCCTTGTGGACTAAAAGAGTTGTCAAACCAAGCCAGCTTGGGGGTGGGAATAAAAATAATTCCATTTAAGCAATCAAAACTAGTTCTAAAAACTGATATATTGTAGGTTGCACAGTGTTGTCAGAAATCTCTAAAAATAGGTCCATCTATGTTAATTAGTCCTATTGATTGGCATTGAGAGAGAGACTATTGGGTTATATTGCATTAACCAGGAAATGCAGCAAAAGGTAGATACCAGCCTGAGAATATTGACCTCTATGACAAGTATACAGTTTCAAGGAAATTTATGTGAAACATCACAGCATTTACCAATCTGTCTTTTTTCAGATGATGTCGAGTTGGCAGGTGGACGTCATACAATCAAGAATGGTTGAGCAATCTCGATGGGCTGAATGGCCTAATTCTGCTGCTATATCTTATAGTTGGAAAATGAAACAGAGGTAGGTGATCCTCCATTAGGGAAAGTACAACTGAAGATTCTGGAAGTAAGGAAAACTAAAACAGGGCTTACTCTTCAGATTTGGAGTAATTTTAACAGTGATGGTGGTAGTCTGTTGCTGTGAAATGTTCTTCCATATGAAAGCAAGGAAGCGGAAGTGGTTCGGTGCAGATTATGTGATGGAAATATTCCAGTGCACACCGAGGTGGCATATAATTGGATTAAAGGTGTTAATGAATTAACTCCAAAATAAATTGATAATTTCCATACTACTGATTTTAAGAAGTAAATTGTATATATTGCCATTTCACTTTTGCCATTCAAAGTATACACAGTTTTAGGGTTCTATTGGCAGAGAGCTATTGGGTCATGTATAGGCATAGTCCTGAATTCCACATATAAATCCAAGGAAAGAAGATCGCTAATAAGTTTCCACCAACCTCCTGTGCCTTCCTCTCCACCTAGATTCTAACAGCATCAGTGGCTTGGAGGCAATCTGTTTTCTTTTGACCTCCAAAATGCAGAGGTGCAACATGAACTGGGTGGTTGCAAGAAATCAGAATAAGGTAAGAAGCATGCACGCCTGTTGTTGCAGGACACAATAATTCAAAAATATCCAGCACATGTGATAGTGAAATATGTTAAAACATTGAGTATTCAGGGAAAGAAAATGAAGTAAAATGAGGTGATGTCCATGTTCCCTCCTCCTCCTTTCATCCATAATCCTGAGTTTCTAAACCTGGATACAAAACTTTTCTTGATCATGAAGGCTTTTAATTGAATAATTAAGCAAATACTACTTACATTGGCAGAGGTGTTGGTAACCTGAGAACTGAGATGTAAGCTGGAAGAACCGGAGGAGGGGAAACATTTTTTTAATAAAGCTTGTAGTTACTGATAAAATCTGGAATACTCTGCTTAAATTGGTGACAGCATTAATAACATGCAAAAGAGAATTTGATAAATACTTTAAAGGGATAGCAGGGTTAAGAGAAAAGAGCAGGATAAATTAGATATCTCTGTGAAAAAGCTGGCATGGATAGGGTGAGGCAAGTATGCTGTATAATTCAGTGATGCTTTGGAAGCCAAATACTTCTCCACAGCACAGATCAGAAGAATAATGGAGAATTAAGTAAGGTTTAGTTGCAGAGGTTTTCTTTGCTTCAATTATAACTTTGGGAGATAGAGTGACTCAAAGTGTTGCTGTTGTCAAGGGAATGGTATATAATGTCACAGAAATCCAGTGTAATACAAATTTTATTGACATCATGGCAATGGAAATTGCTAGTGGTCCCTAGTAAGTGCCCTTTTAATCAAGATCCAATCCACATTTCTGTATTTAAATTGCCCTTTATTGCCTTGCTAGAGACACTGCATTCAAGAAAGTGAAAAAAACACAACCATATATAGGAAATGTTTCTCTATAGCAGTGGTCCCCAACCACTGGGCCGTGGACCGGTACCAGGCCGCACAGCATGTGCTACCGGGCCGTGAGGAAACGATATGAGTCAGCTGCACCTTTCCTCATTCCCTGTCACGCACTGTTGAACTTGAACATAGGGTTGCCAACTGTCCCGTATTTGCCGGGACATCCCATATATTGGGCTAAATTGGTTTGTCCCATATTTCCCCTGCTAAGGTAGAGCGTACCTATGAAAACTTCCGTGCCGAAATGGTGTAAAGCGAAGAAGCAATTACCATTAATTTATATGGGGAAAATTTTTGAGCTTTCCCAGACTCAAAAAATAGCCTGCCATATCATACCAAATAACACATAAAACCTAAAATAACACTAACATATAGTAAAAACAGGAATGATATGATAAATACACAGCCTATATAAAGTAGAAGTAATGTACGTACAGTATAGTCGGAAAGATTAAGCCAAAACCGATTTGTGGGGGAAAATATTGGCACGTACGTGCATGCGCACATCACATATGCGTACGTCACTCATGCATGCGCACACAGGTGCCCGTGCAAGGCTTCATGGTCATGGTAGTCTTTCCTGGGGTAAACACAAGTGTCCCGGGATTTGACTGCTACTTTTGTCCCTTATGTGGGAGTGAGAAAGTTGGCATCCCTCACTGTAAAAGACATGTTGAGGTGAGTTTAACCCTACTTGAACACCCTCCCTCCGCCCCCCCCCCCGGTCAGCAAGAATATTGTCGATATTCTACCGGTCCGCAATGCAAAAAAGGTTGGGGGACCCCTGCTCGATAGCTAATTAAGTACTTTTGTTATGAATATTCGTTCATTTGTGAATTATCCCACCCACTTGTATTTCTAAACCAATGATAGAAGTTATTTATTTAGAAAGTGGAAAAATGTTAACACAAAACACCAGAACAAATGTTCAGAATTGCTTTTGATAAAAATATTCTTGATAAGTATAGATAGTAAGGTTTATTTAACCACACTGAGTGGATGGAGATATGATGCAGGTCAAGTTTGATGTAATCAAACAGTGGAAGTGATTAGAGAAGCTGAATTCCTGCCTCTCAGTCCGAGGAGTGTATTGTTTTCTGTAGAGTACCAAGATATGGATATAATTACATATTAATCTCTGTAATTTCATTTTCTTTCTGAGGAATCATCCAGGGTGTATATATTCTAAATTCACTTTCAATTTTCACATATGCTGAAATCAATACACTGAAAATTCATTGTAGTTGGAGTCTAATTCTGTATTATACAAAGTAAAATAAAATGTTTTGGAAAATGCATAATCTGTTGACTCTTAATCTTTTACTGCTATGTCTTGTGGAATTACATAGAGTTTACTGTCATATGCATAATTACAGTAAAGTGCAGGTACAATGAAAGTCTTGCTTGCATTAGCAGCACTGGCATGTTGATCGGACAACACTCATAATACATTACACATGACAGTGAAGAAAAAGGTTTTGCAGAACCAGACGTTAGTGCAGAAACACAATTAAAAACAAGTCTCAGGTAGTACAAGAGTTAGTCCATAGTGTTCCATTACTGAGATAGGATTAGGGTTGACAGATCGGTTCAAGAACCTGATAGTTGTAGGAATGTAGCTGTTCCTAAATAATCTTCATCTCAATAACCTTGAAGAGTACCATTCAACGCGACTGACAGTACCCCTGGACTTTGTTAGGCATATAAATAATTTGCAGAATGAAGTATGTTTCTCAGTGTCTCATGATTTAACCATATAACGCTAGGGTATCCGTTTCAATATTGTCAGTGGATGTCCTGTGAAATTCTATAGCAGTGCACTGCCATCTGGAGGACATGGTAAGAAACAGTCAACCATTTCTGCTGTACAACTGGGGGAGTGTATTTTTTGAATTGGAAAATGATGCCACTTTAATGTTTTCTAACATTATTGCTGTTGAATATGATCTGTCGGTTTTGATAAATATGTTAAGTGGAAAATGACAGTGATCTGATTTTAAATTGTACACACACACACACACACACAATCACAGTGCTTAATCTCTTAGTTTATAAAATGAAACTAGTGAGTAAAAATTCTGCTGAGAGGAACTTAAGACAAGTCCTCAAGTGTGGTACCCCAAGGAAATACATGGCTGCCCATTTTCATAAAGAAGAGTAGAACGCTTACATGGATCTGAAGAGGGGAAGGAACAAAGTAACTTTCCCCTGGACCAAAGAAGGACATTGCAAAGATCCATATCATTGGACACTGTTATACATAGTATAATGCACATATCTGCTGTGGCTTCTATCAGTCTGAAATTATCACAAGAATGTCTTCCTCCACGATACAGCAACAACTGTTCCGCGCTCCACCATCACAATTAAAACATACAGGCTAGCTTTAAATAACAATAGTTAACATGAGCCAATACTGGCCATAACATTGACGCCTGTGATGATGTGCTGTCGTTAAGAACCCAGCTGGTGATGGCTAAATGCTGAAATGAAAATCATCAGCAAGTGCAAAATTCATTTGCATTGCACTGGAACAAATAGATGCAGTTAATCATGTTTAGCAGCCCCATCCCTCCTTTACCAGTAATATAAAATTTAGCCCCTTTTCCTGTTTATTTTTGAAAGATACTTGGCAGTACATTTGTTAAGAATATATTAGGATTTAAGCCTAATCACATGTTAAATTTGGAACATGAGGTATATTTATCATCTGGTTTATTGATATATTTAAAGGTTATTATATTGCTGGATACATTAATAATGTTATTGTACTTTTAATCCAGAGATTTGCCTAATAAATCAGAAAAATTGAGGTAAATATGTTCTGAGCATTTGACTCTCTTTCTTAACATTCAGTACTATGAATCTAAAAGTAAGATGAGATAAAATTAGCTTTATTTGTCGCATGTATATCGAAACATACAATGAAATGTGTCATTTGCATCGATGACCAACACAGTCTGAGAATGTACTGAAAGCAATTCGCTTGTGTCGCCATGCTGTGGTGCCAACGTAGCATGCCCACAACTAACTAACCCCGACCTGTACGTCTTGCGAATGTGAGAGGAAGGTGGTGCATCTGGAGGAAATCTATATCATCATGTGGAGAGCATACAAACACTACAGACAAAGGCAGGAATTGAACCCCAATCATGATCACTGGTGCTGTAAAGCATTGTGCTAACCACTACACTACCATGCTACCCAAAATAGTGTTGACGAGAATCTAAAAACCAAACTAGATAGTAAGGAAACCTGCCTTTGCTCCATCTGGCTAACATGTGACTCCAGTCCACTCCACACCTACATTGTTTACTTTTAGCTTCCAAGCTGAAGTTCCCCAATCAGCTTAGTTATATCAGAAGCTTACCTGGACAACCAAGAATGGTCAATATGTCCTGACCATGCCAGTGACACCAACTATTAAATCTTTACGTGAACTGAGGGTATCACTTTAAAGAGAATATGTGTTACAGATAAAGCATTTAGCTTTATATGTGCAATAAAGCATTAAAACATTTAGAGCATTTAAAGCTTTAAAGCATTTAGCTTTATATGTGCAATAAAACTTACTTTTAAAAATCTTCAAAAGTGGCTAGAAAATGTTCTAGTACATCCAGGTGTTTTATGATTCCTTGTTGTATGTGGATTTAGAATCTCTGTACACTCAACATCTTGGAAATAAATTTCACAGGAAAATCCAGTGATCTATTTGTAATCTTCATAAGTAGGATAAATGTTTCATCACCAATATATCAACCTGACTTTATAGAAGGCTGTTTTCATTAACTGGCTACTCTGCATAAAATAATTGTCCTCCCAAAGCACTGTCACTCTGTAATTTCTCTGCATAGTATCTGTTTCTTATGTACCTCGGGTGTCAATTTGCTTTGTGAGTTGGCAAATATAGATGTTATTCACCCCTTAAGTCTTGCCAGAGTCAGAAGAAAAGACTATACCAAGTTGGGTCAATTGTATTATCTGTTCAACTTGCACAGCAAGACCTCTGTGTGAGACTGTGGTAAAGCAGAAGGTGGATTACTAATGATGGTTGGGTGAGTGGTGGAAACCTGATCATTTTAATCCATTGGTGCAGCTAGTAGGAGATGGCATTTGAAGAGGGATGCTTTGAAAGATTGGTAATGTGGATAGTGCAGAAGGTTGTTGTAGGACATTGACAGGATGCAGAAGTACAAATGGAGTTCAACCCAGAGAAATGTGAAGCGATTCACTTTTAAAACTCAAACCCAAAGACAGAACACAGGGTTAATGGCAGGATTCTTAACAGTGTGGAGGAAAACATAGGAATCTTGGGGTCAGCATCTATAGATCCCTCGAAGTTGCCGCACAGGTTGTTAAGGTAGTTAAGAAGCCGTATGGTTCTTGACCTTCAAAGCCAGGGGATTGAATTCAAGAGCTGCAAAGGAATTTTGCGGCTCTCTGAAAAGCTGGATAGACCACTCTTAGAGTATTGGATTCATTTCTGGTTAGAACACACTTGGAGTATTATGTCCAGTTCAGTGCCATTGCTTCATTATTGGAGAGATGTGGAAGTTTTACAGAGGGTGCAGAGGAGATTTATCAGGGTGCTTTTTGGATTAGTGGGTTTGTCTTGTGAGGAAACATTAAGCTAGGGCTTTTTTCTTTGGAGTGAAGGAGGATGAGAGGTGTCTTTATAGGGGTGTATGAGATGATTTTAAAAAAACATATGAGTGGACAACCGTGTCTTTATTTCCTAGGGTGGAAACGCCTAATACAAGAGGGCTGAACTTTAAGATGAGTTAAGTATAGGGAGGCTGTCAAAGGTTTTTTTAGAGAATCGTGTCAGGAATGCTCTGCTGGGGATGATAGTAGAGGCAGACTCATTAGGGACATTTAAGAGATTCATAGATATGAATATGAATGAAAAACTGGAAGGCTATGTGAAAGGAAAGGGTTAGATTGATCTTGAAGTAAGTCAGCACAACATCAGAGGTCAAAGGGCCTGAACTGTGCTGTACTGCTCTATCATTAGAGGTCTTGACAGGAAAGTGCAATCTGCTGTTGAGGTCAGGGCATGGAGTACAGTCCTGAGAATGTTTGTACCGAAACAGAGGCATGGTAGTGTAGAGGTTATCGGAATACTATCACATGGTAGTGTATAGGTTATCGCAATACTATCACAGCACCAGCTGCCTGGGTTCAGTTCTGCTGTCTGTGAGGAGTTTGTAGGCTCTCCCTGTGATCACACGGCTTTCCCCTGGATGCTCCAGTTTCCTCCCACATTCCAAAGACATACAGGTCAGGAAGTTGATTAGCCACACGAGTGTAATTGTGTGGCGCGGGCTTGTCAAACAAGAAGGGCCTGTAACCTAGGGGAAAAAACAAATGAAGTTAATCATGGTTTGTGTTGCCATTCTTTCCCACCATTTAACACACACACAAAATGCTGGAGAAACTCAGCAGGCCAGGCAGCATCTATGGAAGAAAGTACAGTTGGCGTTTCGGGACGAGATCCTTCGGCAAGACTGGAGGGAAAAGGACGAGTAGGTTTAAAAGATAGGAGGAGGGGAGAGAGAAAGACAAGGCGATAGGTGAAACTAGGAGTGGGAGAGATGAAGTGCAGAGCTGGGAAGTTGATTGGTGAATGAGATACAGGGCTGGAGAAGGGGGAGTCCGATAGGAGAGAACAGAAGGCCATGGAAGAAAGATAAGGAGGGAGGAGCACCAGAGGGAGGTGATGGGTGGGCAAGGAGATAAGTTGAGAGAGGGAAAAGGGGATGGGGAATGGTTGGGGGAGGCATTACTGGAATTTTGAGAAATCAGTGTCATGCCATCAGGTTGGAGGCTACCCAGACATAATATAAGGTGTTGTTCCAACCTGAGTGTGGCCTCATTGCAACACTAAGGAGGCCATGGATTGACATTTCTGAATGGGAATGGGAAGTGGAATTAAAGTGGGCAGCCATGGGAGAATCCGCTTCTTCTGGTGGATGGAGCATAGGTGTTCGGTGAAACAGTCTCCCCATCTATGTTGGGTCTCACCAATATACAGGAGGCTACACTGGGAGCACCGGATACAGGATATGACTTCAACAGATGTACAGGTGAAGTGCCGCCTCACCTGGATGGACTGTTTGGGGCCCTGAATGGTAGTGAGGGAGCAGGTGTTGCACTTGTTCTGCTTGCAAGGATAAGTGCCAGGAAGGAGATCAGTGGGGAGGAACAAATGGACAAGGGAGTCCCATAGGGAGCAATTCCCCACAGAAAGAAGAAAGTGTGGTGGAGGGAAAAATGTGCTTGGTGGTGGGATCCTGTTGGAGATGGCGGTAGTTACAGAGAATTATGTGCTAGATGCGGAGGTTGGTGGAGTGGTAGGTGAAGACAAAAGGAACCCTATCCCTGGTAGGGTGACTGGAAGATGGGGTAAGAGCAGACATGCATGAAATGGAAGAGATTAGAATCAGGTTTATTATCACCGACATGTGATGTGAAGTTTGTTAACTTGGCAGCAGCAGTTCAATGCAATACATAAAAAAAAATAAAAATTTTAAAATAATAATAAATAAATAAACAAGTAAATCAATTACGTATATTGAATAGATTTTTTTAAACATACAAAAACAGAAATACGATATATTAAAAAAAAGTGAGGTAGTGTCCAAAGATTCAATGACCATTTAGGAATCGGATGGCAGAGGGGAAGAAGCTGTTCCTGAATCGCTGAGTGTGTGCCTTCAGGCTTCTGTACCTCCTACCTGATGGTAACAGTGAGAAAAGGGCATGCCCTGGGTGCTAGAGGTCCTTTGTAATGGATGCTGCCTTTCTAAGACACCGCTCCCTAAAGATGTCTTGGGGTACTTTGTAAGCTAGTACCCAAGATGGAGCTGACTAGATTTACAACCTTCCGCAGCTTCTTTCGGACCTGTGCAGTAGCCCCTCCATACCAGACAGTGATGCAGCCTGTCAGAATGCTCCCCACAGTACAACAATAGAAGTTTTTGAGTGTATTTGTTGACATGCCAAATCTCTTCAAACTCCTAATAAAGTATAGCCGCTGTCTTGCCTTCTTGATAACTACATTGATATGTTGGGACCAAGTTAGATCCTCAGAGATCTTGACACCCAGGAACTTCAAGCTGCTCACTCTCTCCACTTCTGACCCCTCTATGAAGATTGGTATGTGTTCCTTCGTCTTACCCTTCCTGAAGTCCACAATCAGCTCTTTCATCTTACTGATGTTAAGTGCCAGGTTTTTGCTGTGGCACTACTCCACTAGTTGGCATATCTCACTCCTGTACGTCCTCTCATCACCACCTGAGATTCTACCAACAATGGTTGTATCGTCAGCAAATTTATAGATGGTATTTGAGCTGTGCCTAGCCACACAGTTGTGTATATAGAGAGTAGAGCAGTGGGCTAAGCACACACCCCTGAGGTGTGCCAGTGTTGATGATCAGCGAGGAGGAGATGTAGTTGAGGGCAGCGTTGATGGTGGAGGAAGGAAAACCCCTTTCTTTGAAAAAGGAGAACATTTCCTTCATTCTGGAATGGAAGGCCTAAGAGCAGATGCAGCAGAGACAGAGAAATTGAGAGAAGGGATGATGTTTTTACAAGTAACAGGGTAGGTAGAGTTATAGTCCAGGTAGCTGTGAGACACCGTGGATTTATTATAGACATCAGTAGATAAGCTGCCTCCAGAGACAGAGACAGTGAGATCGAGAGAAGGGAGAGAGGTGTCTGAAATGGACCAGCAAAGTTTGAGGGCAGGTTGGAAGTTGGAGGTAAAGTTGATGAAGTTCCTGAGCTTCGCATATGGGTGAAGGAAGCAGCACTGATGTAGTTGTCGTTGTAGCGTAGGAAAAGTGGGGGATGGACACCAGTGTAGGCTTGGAATATGGACTGGTCCATGTAGCTGACATAAAAGGAAGACATAGTTGGGACCCATGCAAGTGCCCATGGCTACACCTTTTCTTTGAAGGAATTGGGAGGAGCCAAAGGAGAACTTATTAAGAGTGAGGAAAGTTTTGCTCGACGGAGAAGAGTGGTGGTGGAGGGGAACTGTTTGGGTCCGGTGTCCACAAAGAAACAGAGAGCTTTGAGGCCTTTCCGCTGGGGATGGAGGTGTATAGGGACTGGACATCCATAGTGAAAGTAAGATGATGGGGGCCAGGGAACTTGAAATCTTTGAAAAGATCCAGAGCATGTGAAATGTCACAGTTGTAGGTAGGAAGAGACTGAACTAGGAGAGATAAAACAGAGTTGAGGTATGCAAATATGAGTTCAGTGGGGCAGGAACAAGCTGAAACAATGGGTCTACCAGAACAAGTGGGTTTGTGAAACTTGAGTAGGAGGTAGAAACAGGAGGTGCGGGGTGCGGAAACTATGAGGTCGGTGGCAGTGGTTTGGAGATCCCCAGAGTTTATAAGTTCAGTAATGGTGTGGAAGACAATTGCCTAGTGCCCCTAAGGGGGATCCTGTTCGGCGGGGTAAGTAGGAGGAGGTGTCTGAAAGTTGTCGCTGCGTCTCAGCAACGTAGAGGTCAGTCTACCAGACTACGACAGCACCCCTTTATCTGCGGGTTTGATGGTGAGGTTAGGATTAGTGTGGAGGGAGAGGAGAGCAGAGTTTTCGGAAGGAGTGAGGTTGGAATTGGAGAGAGGGGTGTTGAAGTCGAGACGGTTGATGTCCCGACGGCAGTTGGCCATGAAAAGGTCCAGACCAAGTAGAAGATCAGGGCGGGGTGTCCAGGAAGAGGAGGAGGGTTGAAGATGGGCATTCACATGGGTCCCAGCTATGCCTGCCCTTTTGTCGGCTACCTAGAACAGTCTTATTTTCCAAGCATACGCTGGTATCTGTTCCCCACTTTTCCTATGCTATATCGACAACTGCATTGGAGCTGCTTCCTGCACCCATGCAGAGCTTGGCAACTTCATCAACTTTGCCTCCAACTTCCACCCTGCCTTCAAATTTACCTGATCCATTTCTATCAGCTCCCTCCACTTCCTTGATCTCTCTGTCTCTGGAGACAGCTTATCTACTGATGTCTATTGTAAACCCACGGACTCGCAAAGCTACCTGGACTATACCTCTTCCCACCCTATTACTTGTAAAAACGCCATCCCCTTCTCTCAATTCCTCCATCGCCGCCGCATCTGCTGTCAGGATGGAGCTTTTCATTCCAGAATGACGGGTCTTTTTTTCTCCAGTCCTGCTGAAGGGTCTTGGCCAGAAACACCGACTGTACGCTTTTCTATAGATGCTGCCTGGTCTGCTGAATTCCTCCAGCATTTGTGTGTCTTGGCATCTTGGATTTCCAGCATCTGCAGATTTTTTCTTGTTTGTGATTGGCTTAACACTATATAAAATTATATTAGGATTTAGATCTAATCACATGATAAAATTGGAATGTGATATATATTAATCATGTTCCTGTTTGTTAACTTTTTATTGCTATGATGGAGAGTCACAACGTGGCACAACACAGTGACACAGCCAGGAGAGCTGCTGCCTCACAACTCCAGAGGACCTAGTTTAATTCTGATCACCAATACTGTACGTAGGGAGTTTACACCTTATCCCCATGACTGGGATATGCTGATTGGTAAGTTAATTGGCCTCTGTAAGATTCCCCAGATATGCAGGTCAGTGGTAAAATCTGTTGATAGGATGTGAGGCGTATAAAATGAAATTATTGTAGGATTAGTGAAAATGGGTGCAGATATTGTAGGCCAAAGGGCCTGTTACTGTGTTGCAAGAGACTATGGCACTGAAATCCGAACAATGTTCTTCCGGCCACCAGGTGGCAGAGTGAACTAGTAAACTGACCACAATCAAAGTACGTTTATTATCAATATGTGTATGTGTTACCATATACTTCTTCTAAATTTATTTTCTTGCAGGCTTTAACAGGAAAATAAAGAAATGCAATTGAATTTATAGGAAAAACTATACATCGCATCACATTCAAAGCATCACTGGTTAATCTGTTCCGTACTTTACAATATTAATTTATACGCTTTATTTATGAGTAATCCATCTGTAGATTTCTCTTTACTTTCATAAGTTATTATGTGTTAGGTGTATTACAGTGCTTTACATCCTGGTTTGGATAAACTTCGTCTTATTTGACGGTGTACATGTATATAGTTAAGTGATAATAAACTTGACTTGGCATAAATAAAGACTGATAAACAATCAATATGTAAAAGAAGGTAAATTGTGCAAATGAAAAATAATACTGAGAACATGAGTTGTGGAGTCTTTGAAAGTGTGGAATCAGTTCAGATTTAAAATCAGTGAAGAAATCCATGCTGGTTCAGGAGCCTGATTGTTGTAGAATAATAACTGTTCCAGAAAGAGCAACACACGTCAAAGTTGCTGGTGAACGCAGCAGGCCAGGCAGCATCTCCAGGAAGAGGTACAGTCGACGTTTCAGGCCGAGACCCTTCGTCAGGACTAACTGAAAGAAGAGTTAGTAAGAGATTTGAAAGTGGGAGGGGGAGGGGGAGATCCAAAATGATAGGAGAAGACAGGAGGGGGAGGGATGGAGCCAAGAGCTGGACAGGTGATTGGCAAAAGGAATATGAGAGGATCATGGGACAGGAGGCCCAGGGAGAAAGACAAGGGGGGGGGGGGACACCCAGAGGACGGGCAAGAGGTATATTCAGAGGGACAGAGGGAGAAAAAGGAGAGTGAGAGAAGGAATGTGTGTATAAAAATAAATAATGGATGGGGTATGAGGGGGAGGTGAGGCATTAGCGGAAGTTAGAGAAGTCGATGTTCATGCCATCAGGTTGGAGGCTACCCAGGCGGAATATAAGGTGTTGTTCCTCCAACCTGAGTGTGACTTCATCTTTACAGTAGAGGAGGCCGTGGATAGACATGTCAGAATGGGAATGAGATGTGGAATTAAAATGTGTGGCCACTGGGAGATCCTGCTTTCTCTGGCGGACAGAGCATAGGTGTTCAGCAAAGCGGTCTCCCAGTCTGCGTCGGGTCTCGCCAATATATAGAAGGCCACATCGGGAGCACTGGACGCAGTATATCACCCCAGCCGACTCACAGGTGAAGTGTCGCCTCACCTGGAAGGACTGTCTGGGGCCCTGAATGGTGGTAAGGAAGGAAGTGTAAGGGCATGTGTAGCACTTGTTCCGCTTACAAGGATAAGTGCCAGGAGGGAGATCAGTGGGGATGGATGGGGGGGGGGGGGAAACGAATGGACAAGGGAGTTGCGTAGGGAGTGATCCCTGCGGAAAGCGGGGGGGGGGGAGGGAAAGATGTGCTTAGTGGTGGGATCCCGTTGGAGGTGGCGGAAGTTACGGAGAATAATATGTTGGACCCAGAGGCTGGTGGGGTGGTAGGTGAGGACCAGGGGGACCCTATTCCTAATGGGGTGGCGGGAGGATGGAGTGAGAGCAGATGTACGTGAAATGGGGGAGATGCGTTTGAGAGCAGAGTTGATAGTGGGGAAGGGAAGCCCCTTTCTTTAAAAAAGGAGGACATCACCTTCGTCCTGGAATGAAAAGCCTCATCCTGAGAGCACTTGCGGTGGAGATGGAGGAATTTAATGAATGAGAAGTAAATTCAGAAATCAGAGGTGCAAAGGGAGCCCTAGTGCGGGATTCCCTAAGGTGAACTTGCGGGTGAGTCGGTGGTCAGGAAGGCAAATGCAATGTTAGCATTCATTTCAAGAGGGCTAGAATATAAAAGCAAAAATGTAATGCTGAGGCTTTATAGACATTGGTCAGACCGCATTTTGAGTATTATGAGCTGTTTTGAGCCCCATAATCTAAGAAAGGATGTGAGAGTCCTTAGAGAGTCCAGAGGAGGTTTACAAGAATTATCTTAGGAATGAAGGGGGTTAATGTATGAGGAGTATTTGATAGCTCTGGGCATGTACTTGCTGGAGTTTAGAAGAATGAGCAGGCATTTCATTGAAACCTAGTGAATACTAAAAAGCCTAGATAGAGTGGACGTGGAGAGGATGTTTTCGACAGCAGGAGAGCCAGGATAGAGAACACAGCCTCAGAATAGAAGGATGTCCCTTTAGAACAGAGATAAGGAGTCATTTCTTTAGACAGAGAGTAGTAAGTCTATGGAATTCATTGCCATAGACAGCTGTGAAGGCCAAGGCATTGGTTATATTTAAAATGGAGGTTAATAGGTACTTAATTAGTAAGGGCATCAATGGTATGGGATTGGGGTTGACAGGAAAAATATACAATGTATGAAATGCAAAACAGACTCAATGAGCCAAGTCACAGTCATAGTTATAGTCATACTTTATTGATCCCGGGGGGAATTGGTTTTCATTACAGTTGCACCATAAATAATAAATAGTAATAACACCATAAATAGTTAAATAGTAGTATGTAAATTATGCCAGGAAATAAGTCCAGGACCAGCCTATCAGCTCAGGGTGTCTGACCCTCCAAGGGAGGAGTTGTGAAGTTTGATGGCCACAGGCAGGAATGACTTCCTATGACACTCTGTGTTGCATCTCAGTGGAATGAGTCTCTGGCTGAATGTACTCCTGTGCCCACCCAGTACATTATGTAGTGGATGGGAGACATTGTCCAAGATGGCATGCAGCTTGGACAGCATCTTCTTTTCAGACACCACCGTCGGAGAGTCCAGTTCCATCCCCACAACATCATTGGCCTTACGAATGAAATGATGTCATTCTGCCATATGGTGTATTGGTTGAGGTGTTTCAAATCCTACTGATTTCCAGAAAGGTACCAGTGCATTAAAAATCTGCAAATGTGACTTAATTTTGCAAGAAGAAGACTAAAAGTGAATTTAATATCTGCAAAGGCTTTGGAATCTATAATTAGAAGAACTACCTAATCATTTAGAGAAAAATTAATCGATATCAGCATGGATTTATGAAAAGCAGATAGTGTTGACAAATGTTCTGGATGTAATAAGCAGAGTCAAGCAAGAGCAACATGCACTCAGTTGCCACTTTATTAGGTACCGAAATGGAACCCAGTGTGGTCTTCTGCAGCTGCAGCCTATCCACTTCAAGCTCGACGTGTTGCCTGTTCAGAGATGCTCTTCTGCACGCTATTGTTGTAATGTATAGCTATTTGAGTTACTGTCACCTTTCTGCCTGTTTGAACCACTCTGGCCATTCTCCTCTGATCTCTCATTTACAAGATGTTTTTGCCCACAGAGCTACAGCTCACTGGATGTTTCCTTTTGTTTTTTGTACCATTCTCTGTAAGTTGTAGAGAAACTCCAGATCAGCAGTTTCGGAGATACTCAAATCACCCTGTCTGGCACCAACAAGTATACCAACAAATATTCCATGGTTTTTATATTCCTTGGTGTTATCATTTCAGAGGATCTGGCCAGGTCCCAACATGTAAGTGCAATTACAAAGAAAGCATGGCAACACCTTCGCTTCTCTAGAGTTTGCAAAGATTTGGCATGACATCTAAAACTTCGACAAGCGTCTATAGATGTGTGGTGGAGAGTGTATTGACTGGCTGCATCATGGCCTGGTATGGAAATACCATTGCCTTTGAATGGAAAATTCTACAAAAAGTCGTAGATAAGGCCCTGTCCATCATAGGTAACTATTGAACACAGGTACACAGAGCGCTGTTGCAGGAAAGCAACCTCCATCATCAAGGACACCCCCCCCCCCACCCAACTCCCAGCCCACGCTCTCGTCTCACTGCTGGAAGAAGGTACAGGAGCCTCAAGACCCACACCACCAGGTTCAGGAAAAGTTATTACCCTTCAACCATCAGGCTCTTGAACCAGTGGGGATAACTTCACTGCAGTTTACTCGCCCATCACTGAACTGTTCCCACTGATGTTTGTATGTCCTGTTGGTTGCAGTCTCTCATTGATTCTATCATGTTTCTTAAGTTCACTGTCTATGCCCGCAAGAAAAGGAATCTCAGGTTGCTATATGGTGACATATATGTACTTTGATAATAAACTACTTTGAACTTTGAAAGTTACTTAGATCACATTTCTTCCCTATTCTGGTGTTTGGCCTGAACAGCAACTAAACCTCTTGACATTGCATGCTTATATGCACTGAGTTGCTGCCACATGATTGGCTGATTAGATATTTGCATTAACAAGCAGTGTACCTAATAAAGTGGCCACTGAGTGTATTGATGCAGTGTATTTGTACTTTCAGAAGCTGCCACATAAAAGGCCGGTCAGTGCACAGGACAAGGGCTCATGGTATTGGGTTGAAGTATATTAGCATAAGCTGAAGACTGGGTGTGACATAGAAAATAGAAATTTGGAATAAAGAGATTATTTTCAGGCTGGAAGGATGTACCTAGTGGAGTGCCCTAAGGATTAGTTTTTGGCCTTTAGTTATTAGTTTTTTAAAAAAATTAATGATCTGGAGGAGTAGGCAGAGTGTCTTCCAGCAGCAGAAGTAAGTAAGAAGGCAGGTTGTTATCAGGATATCTGTCCTCTGCACCAGGATATCGATAGGTCAAGTGATGGGCAAGCATTTGGCAAATTGAGGTCATGCACTTTGTGAGAGGAATCTGAAAGCAGGCTATTATCTAAATGAAAAAAGTCTGCAGACGAGCAAAGTACAGAGGGATCTTGGTGTTCTTGTGCACAAAGAGGAGGGTGTAGCAAATGATTAGGAAAGCAAATGGGATATTGACCTTTATAGCATAAGGGCTGGAGTTTAGTATTTTTACAAATCTTCAGGTGAGGCCACACGTGGAACGCTGTGCTCAGTTTTGGATTTCTAATTTAAGAACGGATATACTGGCATTGGAGACGGTCCAAAAGATTATTTGGCCCAAATTCTGCTCCTATGTTTTCTAGTCTCTGGTTTTATGTTCTAATTCCTTAGGTGAGAGGATCGGCAGCTACAGAAATTAGATCTGCACTACTTGAAGTTTGGAAGAAACTTGTTGACAGTTACTATATGCTGAGGGGGAATGATAAGGGTAGGCATCAAGCTGATTGCACTCAAGCGAGAATCCCAAATGGGAGGGTGTATTTACAAGGTTCAGGGGTGTTCATTTAAAACTGAGCTGCCTAGCAAATTTTTGGAGAAGGTATGTATCTCTGGAATTCTCATCTCCCAAGTATTGAGGGGCTAGATTGTTGAGGTTACTTAAGGAGGAAGTAGGCAAATTTTTGAAAGTGTGGGGGAGGCAGAGTCATGGGGAACAGGAAGAGCTGAAGAATTAAGATCTGACACAGATCAGTCAAAATCATATTTAATGGCAGGATAGACTTGAGAGGCCTAAAATTATATTCTTATGAGAATACTCCTGCCTCTTCCAGTTGAATTTTACAATCAAAATCTCTCGTCCTTGAAACATTCCAGTAAATAACATCTTCATCTTTATTTTAAGACACTTCCATCTTCATCATTGAACCCAGAAGAGCCAATAAAATGGAGAATGACATGAGGCTTTTCAAAATGGCTGTTTCAGGTGCCAAGCCCCACACATAGAAATAGTTTGTGTCTTTTCTTTCTCTTACAGTGAAAGTTGTGTCCAGTTTTGTTGATTTTTCTCTATATCTGGGTAATAGTGTGGTCATACTGTCGTGAACTGACAGTTCAGGGTTGAACCTATTCATAGAAAGCCTGACCAAACATTAAGTAAGTAACTGACTGACACATCTGCACTTTACAGACATTTCTGTACAGAAAAAAAGGTTAAGGCAACTTTGAAGATTGCAAGTGGAACAAGTGCCACACCAGCCCTACACCTCCATCCATTCAGGGTCCCAAACAGTGCTTCAGGTGAAGCGACAATTCGCCTGTGAGTCTGTTGGGGTCATCTGCTATATCTGGTGCTCCTGTGTATCGGTGAGATCCGACATAGGTTAGGAGACCATTTTGCCGAGCACCTTCGCTCCATCTGCCACAAAAAGTGGGATCTCCTGGTTGGCTACCCATTTGAATTCTACTTCCATTCCCATTCTGACATGTCAATCCATAGCCTCCTCTACTGCCATGATGAGGCCGCACTCAGGTTGAAGGAGCAACACCTTATATTCTGTCTGGGTAGTCTCCAACCTGATGGCATGAACATTGATTTCTTGAACTTCTGGTAATTGCCCTGTCTCTCTCCATCATTCCTGTTTCCCTCTCCCACTTTATCTCCTTACTTGCCTATCACCTCCCTCTGGTGTTCCTCCCTGTTCTGTTTCTTCCATGGCCCTCTACCCTTTCCTATCATATTCCTCTTCCTCCAGCCCTTTATCTCTTCCACCAATCAACTTCCCAGCTCCTTACTTCACCCCATCCTCCTATGCTGATTTCACCCATCACTTTCCACCTTGTACTTATCCTCCCCTCTCCCCACCTTCTTGCTCTGACTTCTCCTTTTTTCCAGTCCTGAGGAAGGGTCTCAGCCCAAAACATCGACTGTTTAACATTTTCCATAGATGTTGCCTGGCCTGCTGAGTTCCTCAAGCGCCTGCAAATTTTCTCATGTTTGTGTCATTACCCCAACAGGAATTGATAAGGGGGGTCTTAAGAAAGTAGAATGATTAATTAGCCTTGATTAACACCTCTGGTAAAGGGGCTTGTTGTGTCCATTCTGGGGCAGCTCAGTCACCTTTGGTCCCCACTAGATGCTTGGCTCTTACCTGTAGCTCATGAAGGAGCATAAGACCATAAGACATAGGAGCAGAATTAGGCCAATCAGCCCATCGAGTCTGCTCCGCCATTCAGTCATGGCTGATCCTTGTTTTTTCTCCTCCTCAACCCCAGTTCTCGGCCTTCTCTCTGTAACCTTTGATGCCATATCCAATCAAGAACCTATCAATCACTGCCTTAAATACACCCAACGACCTGGCCTCCACAGCTGCATGTGGTAACAAATTCCACAAATTCACCACCCTTTGGCTAAAGAAATTTCTCCACGGGTGCCCCTCTATCTTGAGGCTGTGCCCTTTTGTCCTAGACTCTCCCACCATGGGAAACATCCTTTCCACATCTACTCTGTCTAGGCCTTTCAACATTCGAAAGGTTTCAATGAGATACCCCTTCATCTTTCTGAATTCCAGCGAATACAGACCCAGTGCTATCGAATGTTCCTCATGTGATAACCCTTTCATTCCTGGAATCATCCTTGTGAACTTCCTCTAGACCCTCTCCAATGCCAACACATCTTTTCTAAGGTGAGGGGCCAAAACAGTTCTCAGTACTCAAGATGAGGCCTCACCAGTCCCTTATAAAGCCTCAGCATCACATCCTTGCTCTTGTATTCTTGACCCCTCCAATGCCAGCACATCTTTTTTAAGATGAGAGGCCCAAAACTTCACAATACTCAAGGTAAGGCTTCATCAGTGCCTTACCACATCCTTGTTCTCGTATTCTAGACCTCTTGAAATGAATGCTAACATGGCATTTGCCTTCCTCACCACCAACTCATCCTGCAAGTTAACCTTTAGGGTGCTCTGCACAAGGACTCCCACGTCTCTTTGCATCTCAGATTTTTGGATTTTCTCCCGGCTTAGAAAATAGTCTGCACATTCATTTCTACTACAAAAGTGCGTGACAATGCATTTTCCAACATTGTAGTTCATTTGCCACTTTCTTGCCCATTCTCCTAATCTGTCTAAGTCCTTCTGCAGCCTACCTGTTTCCTCAGCACTACCTGTCCCTCCACCAATCTTCGTATCATCTGCGAACTTGGCAACAAAGCCACCTATTCCATCATCTAAATCATTTATATACAGCATAAAGAGAAATGGTCCCAACACCGACCCCTGCGGAACACCTGTAGTCATTGGCATAGTCATAGTCATACTTTATTGATCCCAGGGGGAATTGGTTTTCATTACAGTTGCACCATAAATAATAGTAATAGAACCATAAATAGTTAAATAGTAATATGTAAATTATGCCAGTAAATTATGAAATAAGTCCAGGACCAGCCTATTGGCTCAGGGTGTCTGACCCTCCAAGAGGCAGCCAACCAGAAAAGGATCCTCTTATTCCCACTCGCTGTCTTCTACCAATCAGCCAATGCTCTAACCATGTTAGTAACTTTCTTGTAATACCATGGGCTCTTAATTTGGTAAGCAGCCTCACATGTGGCACCTTATCAATGGCCTTCTGAAAATTCAAATATACAGCATCCATTTCATTCCCTTTATCTGTCCTACTTGTAATCTCCTCAAAGAATTGCAACAGGTTTGTCAGGCAGGATTTTCCCTGAAGGAAAATCTTTGTCCTATCTTGTCCTGTGTCACCAAGTACTCCATCACCTAATCCTCAACAATTGACTCCAACATCTTCCCAACCACTGAGGTCAGGTTAACTTGGTCTATAATTTCCTTTCTGCTGCCTTCCTCCTTTCTTAAAGAGTGGAGTGACATTTGCAATTTTCCAGTCCTCTGGCACCGTACCAGAGTCCAATGATTTTTGAAAGTTCATTACTAATGCCACCACAATCTCTAATGCTACCTCTTTCAAACCCTAGGGTGCAGTTCATCTGGTCCGGGTGACTTAGGTACCTTTAGGTCTTTCAACTTTTTGAGCACCTTCTCTCTTGTAACAGTGTGGTGCGTGGCCAAGTGGTTAGGGCGTTGGACTAGCGATTTGAAGGTCGTGGGTTCGAGCCTTGGCCAAGGCAGCGTGTGTGTCCTTGAGCAAGGCACTTAACCACGCAATGCTCCAGTCTACCCAGCTGAGAATGGGTACCAGCATTGGGGTTAATCTCGGGATAGACTGGCATCCTATCCGGGGGGGAGTCTCGCACGCTCAGTTACTTCACGCCATGGAAACCGGCATAAGCACCAGCCTGATGGGCCACAAGGCTCATGACAGACTTTAATCTTTAATCTCTTGTAACAGTAACTGCACCCACTTCTCTTCCTTCACACACTAAAACATCAGGCGTACTTCTCATGTCTTCCACAGTGAAGATTGATGCAAAATACTTATTTAGTTCATCAGCCATCTCCTTGTCCCCCATTATTATTTCTCCTGCCTCATCTTCTAGCATCATATGTCCACTCTCATTTCTCATTTATTACTTGAAAAAAACTTTTACTATACACTTTGATATTATTTGCTAACTTGCTTTCATATTTCAACATTTCCCTTCTAATGATTTTTTTTGGTTGCTCTCTTTAGGTTTTTTAAAAGTACCTAATCCTCTATCTTCCCACTAATTTTTGCTTTGTTATATGCCCCTTCTTTTGGTTTTCCAATAGCTTTGACTTCCCTTGTCAGCCCTGGTTGTACTGTTTTACCATTTGAGTATTTCTTCATTTTTGGAATACACATCTCCTGCACCTTCCTCATTTTTCACAGAAACTCACACCGTTGCTGCTCTGCTGACATTCCTGCCAGCAGCTCCTTCCAATTTACTTTGGCCGACTCCTCTCTCATACCACTGTAATTTCCCTTACTCCACTGAAATACTGCTACATCAGACTTTACTTTCTCCCTATCAAATTTCAAGTTGTACTCAATCATATTGTGATCACTGGCTCCAAAGGGTTCTTTTACCTTAAGCTCCCTAATTGCCTCGGGTTCATTACATAGCACCTAATCCAGTATAGCTGATCCCCTAGTAGGCTCAATGACAAACTGCTCTAAAGAGCTGTATCTTGTGCATTCAACAAATTCACTCTCTTGAGATCCATTACAACCTGATTTTCCCAATTGACCTGCATCTCCCATGACTACCATAACATTGCTCTTTGACTAGCCTTTTCTATTTCCTGTTGTAACCTGTGTCCACCTCCCAGCCACTGTTGGGAGGCCTGTATACAACTGCCATCAACATCCTTTTATCCTTGCAGTTTCTTAACTTAATCCACAAGGATTCAACATCTTCTGATCCTTTGTCACATCTTTCTACTGATCTGATGCCTTTCTTTACCAGTAGAGCCACACCACCCCCTCTGCCTATCTTCTTATCCCTCCGATATAACTTGTAACCTTGGACATTCAGCTCCCAACTACAAACATCCTCCAGCCATGATTCAGTGATGGCTACAACATCATACCTGGCAATCTGTAATAGTGCAACAAGATCATCCACGTTATTTCTTATACTATGCGCATTTAGATACAACACCTTGAGTACCGTAATTGCTTTCCTTTCTGATTCTGCATCCCTAATGTTTTGACACTCAGCCTGTTGGCTGCAACTAAGTCCCATCACCTGCCTGCCCTTCCTGACAGTCTGACTGCACGCTATCTTTACTTGTTTACCATCCGTCCTATCCTGAGTCCCATCACTCCAGTTCCCACTCCCCTGCCAAATTAGTTAAAATCCTCCCCAACTGCTCTAACAGACATGCCTGCGAGAATATTGGTCCCCCTCGGATTCAGGTGCAACCTGTCACTTTTGTACAGGTCATCCCTCCCCCAGAAGAGATCCCAATGATCCAAGAACCTGAAGCCCTGCCCCCTGCACCAGCTTCTCAGCCACACATTTATCTGCCAAATCATCCTGTTTCTACCCTCACTGTAATCTATTATCACCTAATGGAACAGAAGGTCCCTAAGAGAGATTAGAAGAGGCCCAAATTAGGATTCACTCCATTTTCACCACTATTTTAATTAATTGTGTTATATTTGTACTTACATTTGAAGAAGAAAAAGAATCTCAGGGTTGTATGTGGTGACCTGTATGTACTCTGACTATAATATTTTTTACTTTGAAATATCTTTCTCCATGAGACAAATCTCTCTTAAAAGTTTTAAATTAGTTGAGAGGGTGTGTGACCTTTGTGAGTGACTTGCAATGGAACATAAAAACCACAGTATTTCACCAGTGTTTCTTTCAAGCCTTTTCAAACCTGCCACTACTCGGCCAATGCTTTGCTGAGTATCATATCCTTATATAGCACAATATGTGGCTTTAACTGCACTTTGCCTCCACAATTTTAATTCTCTCAGGGGTGTAAGTATCACTTGCAAAGCTGCCATTTAATGCCCATCCCTGATTTCCTGTGGGGAAGGGGGGGCTGCGGGGGGATAGACTTTCTGGAGCTGCTGTAGTCCTTGCGGTGAAGATATGTCTGCAGTGTCAGCAGGAAGGGAACTCCATAAGCTTGAACCCTTGAGATTCATCAAAAGGTCAAAGTATATTTATTATCAAAGTATGTATATATTATACAACCTTGAGATTCGTCTCCATAGAGGCAGGCACAAGACAAAAAAACCCAAAAGAACCCATTTAAAAAATAGACCGTCAAACACCCAAAGTGAAGAAAGAGAAAAAAGACAAATCCTGCAAGTGATAAACGCAAGCAAATAGCATTGTCAACTGAAATCCATAAAGCAGGTCCGTCTACAGACCCTTAGTTCAGCACAGAACTGAGTGAACCTCGCAGATCAGCGAACCGAACTGGCATCTTAAATGCCCCAGCACACAACAGCAAACATGATCGCACTGGCCACCACAGACTCGTAGAACATCCTCAGCATCGTCCAGCAGATGTTAAAGGACCTCAGCCTCCTCAGGAAATAGAGACAGCTCTGACCCTTCTTGTAGACAGCCTCAGTGTTCTTTGACCAGTCCAGTTTATTGTCAATTCATATGCCCAGGTACTTGTAATCCTCCACCATGTCCACACTGACCCCCTGGATGGAAACAGGGGTCACCGGTTTAGGTAGATAGGGTTGTAAAGAAAGCTTTTGGCACATTGGCCTTCATAAATCAATGCAATGAGTACAGGAGGTGGGATGTTATGCTGAAGTTGTATAAGATGTTGGTGAGGCCTAATTTGGAGTATTTTGTGCCGTTTTGGTGGCCTACCTACAGGAAAGATGTGAACAAGGTTGAAAGAATTTACGAGGATGTTTCCAGCCTGGACGGCCTGAGCTGTATGGAAACATCGAATAGGTTAGGACTATATGCCTTAGTACGTAGAAGATTGAGAGGAGATTTGATAGAGGTGTACAAAATTATGAGGGGTATAGATAGGATAAATGCAAGCAGGCTTTTTCCACTGGGGTTGGGTGAGACTAGAACTAGAGGTCATGGCTTAAGGGTGAAAGATGAGAAGTTTAAGGGGAACTTGAGGGGAAACCTCACTCAGAGGGTTTTGAGAGTGTGGAATGAGCTACTAGCACAAGTGGTCCACGTAAGCTCGATTTCAACATTTAAGATAAGCTTAGATAGGTCCATGGATAGTAGGGATACAGAGGGCTATAGTCCCAATGTAGATCAATTGTTGAAGGTAGTTTAAATGATTTTGGCATGGGCTAGATGGGCTGAATGGCCTGTTTCTGCATTGTACTTCTCTATGACTCTAACGTGCAACTATACTCATGAGGTCAGTCCAGAACATGGGCCAGTGGTGTAGCTGGAGCTGAGGTTTAGAATGGTTGGAAATGTGGCCCAGGTCCAGAATATGTCAATTTGTTTTGAAATTTAGAAGTCATATATCAATGAAGTGGTTATTGCCAGTAGTCTCAGTGGCATCCATCTTTCCCTTATTAATAATATGAATTTTCTGGGTTTAACGGTCCTAGAATTTCTTTCAAAGATTTGTGTGAAAACAAGCTTCCTTATATTTGTTGTTGAAATAAAACAGAAAATGTTAGAAACTAAATTCCAATGTGTCGGTATTTCAGTGGAATAAAGGAAATAACAATGGCATGAGAGGGAAACTGGCCAAAGTTGACTGGAAATGGACACTAGCAGGAAGGACAGCAGAGCGGCAATGGCTGGAGTTTCTGCAAAAAATGAGGGAAGTGCAAGACAGAGATATTACAAATAGGGAGTAATTTTCAAATGGAAGAAAGATACTACCATAGCTGACAAGTGAAGTCAGAGCCAAAGTAAAAGCAAAAGAGATGGCTTACAAGGAAGCCAAAGTTAGTGGAAAGATAGAAGATTGGGAAGCTTTTAAAAACGTGTAGAAGGAAACTAAAAAGGTCATTAGGAAGGAAAAGATGAATTATGAAAGGAAGCTCGTAACTAATATCAAAGAAGATACTAAAGCTTTTTTAAGTATATAAAGGGTAAAAGAGAGTCGAGGGTAGATATAGGACCAACAGATAATGACTCTGGAGATATTGCAATAAGAGATCCAGAGATGGCAGAGGAACTGAATGCGTGTTTTGCATCAGTTTTCACAGTCCTTGTGCAGGATACCTTAAAGGTTAATCTCCAGGTTGAATTGGTTGTGAAGAAGGCGAATCCAATGTTGGCATCCATTTCTAGAGGTATAGAATATAAGAGCAAGGATGTGATGTTGAGGATCTATAAGGCACTCGTGAGGCCACACTTGAAGTACTGTGTGCAGTTTTGGACTCCTTATTTTAGAAAAGATATTGGAGAGGGTTCAGTGAAAATTCACAAGAATGATTCCAGGAACGAAAGGGTTACCATAAGAGGAACGTCTGGCAGCTCTTGGGCTGTATTCCTTGGAGTTCAGGAGAATGAGGGGGGATCTCATAGAAATATTCCAAATGTTAAAAGACTTGAACAGATTAGATATGGCAGAGTTATTTCCCATGCTAGGGGAGTCTAGGACAAGAGGGCACGACTTCAGGATTGAAAGACATCCATTTAGAACAGAGATGTGGAGAAATTACTCAAAGAGTGGTAAATATATGGAATTCATGCCATGAGCAGCTGTGGAGGCCAAGTCATTGGGTGCATTTAAGGCAGAGATAGATATGTTTTTGATTATCCAGGGCATCGAAGGGTATGGGGTGAAGGCAGGGGAGTGGAGATGACTGGAAGAATTGAATCAGCGCATGATTGAATGACAGAGCTGACTCGATGGGTCAAATGGCCTACTTCTGCTCCTATATCTTACAGCCCAACTTGAGATGATGACGTTAGAAAGTATATCTGAACTACATTTAACTCCATTCATTGTGGCTAACTCATAATTTCTAGCATGTTGGGCAATAAGGGTAAGTCAACCTTCAGCATTTATATAGACATTTCATCTCACAGTGCATATTCATCTTGTTCAGCCCAATGTATTTTTCTTTTAGACTAAACATATTAACGCTGGTAAGTGAATGTCTCAACACAGCTTTGCATAAATACACCTTGTCAGTGATCCCGAGTTCATTCCTAGGTCAATAGGGCAGAAGTGTTGATATTGAATAGACTAAAATAGCGACGTGACCCTATCATCAGGTGTTTGCCAAAGATCAAAGCCAGTGCAGCAGCAAAGAGTTAGAACACAGAACATTACAGCACAGTACAGACCCTTCAGCCCATGATGCTGTGCCAGCCTACTCTAAGATCAATCTAACCCTTCCCCATTATGCAGCCCTCCATTTTTCAATGACCCATATGAAGAAGTGTCTCTTAAATGCCCCTAATGCACCTGCCTCTACCACCAACCCCTGGAAGGGCATTCCACACACTCACTACTCTCTGTGTAAAAATCTTACCTGTGACATCCACCCTATACTTTCCTCCAATCATCTTCAAATGATGCTGCCTTTTCCACCCTGGGGAATAGTCTCTGGCTATCCACTTAATCTAAGCCTCTTATCTTATTCACTTCTATCAAGTCACCTCTCATCCTCCCTCACTCCAAAGAGAAAAACCCCAACTTGTTCAAGCTATCCTTGTAAGACATGCTGTCTAATCCAAGCAGCATCCTGATAAACCTCCTCTGCACCCTTTCGAAAGCTTCCACATCCTTCCTATAATGAGGCAGCCAGAACTGAAGACAATTTTCCAAGTGTGGTCTAACCAAAGTTTTATAGAGCTGTAAAATTACTCTCATGCTCTTGAACTCAATTCCCCAACTAATGAAAGCCAACACACTATACACCTTAACAATCCTATCAACTCGCATTGCGACTTTGAGGATGTGATTCCCAAGATTCCTCTTCTTCCACACCGTTAAGAATCCTGCCATTAACTCTGTATTCTGCGTTAAATTCAACCTTCCAAAGTGAATCACTTCACACTTTTCCAGGTTGTTAACAACTACTCGTTGTACAGTTGTTGAATTTTAAATGCTCAGGGGTGTCTATCTGTTCTCTAGAATTGCTGTGCAGTGTAAGGTGGTACAATATGTGCTTGTTGTTTTGCCTAATCCAAACCAAAAAGTCATAATGCAACTCCACAAACATTCCTCCAGATGTGAGCATAGCATGATCTGATGCTCTTTGACCCCGTACCATCAGGCAGGAGGTACCATAGCATTAGGACAAGGACTGTTAGGATGGGAAACAACTTCTTCCCGAAGGCCATGAGACTACTCAACTGTCTGCCACCGCCCAAGTCTCATCATGTGCCAGTAGTGTTATACTGTTTACTTTTTAACTTGTGTTGTAAATGCACCTTATTATTTCTTAAGCTATTTGTGGTGATATTACTTTATGTGTAAGAAAACAAGACCATAAGATATAGGAGTAGAATTGGCCCATTGAGTCTGCTTCACTATTTCATTATGGCTGCTTCAATTTTTCCTCTAAGCCCCGGTCTCCTGCCTTCTCATATCCCTTCATGCCCTGACCAATCAAGAGTCTATCAACCTCTGCCTTAATATAAATACAGACTTGGACTCCACAGCTGCCTGTGGCAACAAATTCCACAAGTTCACTGCTCTCAGGCTAAAGAAATTCCTCCTCATCTCTGTTCAAAAAGGATGCCCCTCTATTCTGAGGCTGTGTCCTCTGGTCTCAGACTCTCCCACTATGGGAAACATCCTCTCCACATCCATTCTATCAAGACTTTTCAGCATTCGATGTGTTTCAATGAGGTCGCCCCTTATTCTTCTGAATTCTAGTGAATACAGGCCCAGAGCCATCAAACGCTGTTCATATGACAAACCGTTCAAAACTGAAATCATTTTTGTGTACCTCCTTAGAACCCACTCACATTTCAGCACATCCTTTCTATGATAAGGGGCTCAAAGTTGCACACAATACTCCAAGTGAGGCTTCACCATTGCTTTATAAAGTTTCAACATTACCTCCTTGTTTTTACAGTATATTCTAGCTAGTCCTCTTGAAATGAATGCAAATGAATGCATTTGTCTTCCTCACCACAGACTCAACCTGCAAATTAACCTTTAGGGGATCCTGTACAAGCACTCCCAAGTCCCTTTGTGCCTCAGTTTTTTTGTATTTTCTCTCCATTTAGAAAATAATTAACTCTTTCATTTCTTCTACCAAAGAGCATGACCATACACTTCTCAACACTATTCCATCTGCCACTTCCTTTGCCCATTTTCCTAATCTGTCTAGTCCTTCTGTAGCCTCTCTACTTCCTCAAAACTAGCTGCCTGTCCACCTGTCTACAGACTTTGCAACAAAGCCACAATTTCATCATCCACATCATTAACATGTAATGTAAAAAGAACCAGAGCCAACACAGACCCCTGTGGAACAGCACTGGTCACCAGCATGTGTAGTGTGTGAGTTGCATATCCACACGTTGTGCGTGTATAAGTTGTATGTAGCGCATTGTGCAACTTTGTCCGGAGGAACATTTGATGGTATACATGTGTATGGTTAAATGATAATAGACTTGAAAGATTGGCAGCCGACACAGTATACCACGCATCTTCCTGTCACAATGTGAACCCTCGGTATTTGCAATGCAAATTGCCAATCCATCTTCCAAAGCGTGGTCCAAGTTTTTCAGGATCTTTTTGAAAAATATGAATCTGTGTATTGTTACTTGAGACGTACTTGGATGAAAGAAAAATGGGGGGGCATGTGGGAGGGCAGAGTTAGATTGATCTTGGGATAGTTAAAAGGTCGATACAACATCATGGGCTGAAGGGCCTGTACTGTTCAATGTTCTATGTTCTTTTTGACATGGTGAGCATTTTTTTTAATGGTAGGCAAATGCAATCTAACCCAGGATATATTAGAACATAGGACAGTACAGCACAGGAACAAGTCTTTCAGCCCACAATGCTGAGCCAAACCAAATAAATCAGTAATCAAATAGCTAATTAACCTAATCTGCATACGCAATAGCCATATCCCTCCTTTTACCTCACATTCACGTGCTAATCCAAACGTTTCTTAGAAGTCCTTAATGTATCAGCATCTACAACCAGCGTAGGCCTCTCATTCCAGCACCCATCACTCCCTGTGTAAAAAAAACCTGCCCTTCATATCTCCTTCAAATTTACCCCCTCCCACCTTAAGTGCATGCTCTCTGCTATTAGACATTTCAACCCTGGGAAAAAGATATCGTCTGTCTACTCCATTGCTTTTAATTATGATTTGTGCATGAAAAGCAGCTGTTTTAGGCCTTTCATTCACACACCTTAAATGATGGTGTTGACTTAAGAAAATGTATCTGTCCACCTCTTTCCAATACACCCTGGTGATTTTATGCTGTCTTGCACTCTTTCACTGAGCAACAACTTGGGCATTGTATTTATGTCCTCAAAGACGTAAGTATTAGTTTCAGAATTCATGTGCGGGTTCTGACAGTTTATCTAATCGGTGCTGCATCATTTTAGAGGCCAAATGTACAGGGATGAAAGGAAAATGGAGGGCTATGTCAGAGGGAAGGATTAGATTGATCTCGGAGTAGGTTGAAAGGTCAGCACAACATCGGGGGGGCCAAAGGGCCTATTCTATGCTGTACTGTTCTATGTCCTAAACATCTTTTTGTGGAAAAGGTAGACCCTGGTGCTAGCATTTCGAGTTTGTTTCTCACATATGGAGCAGAGAACATTGCAGCACAGGACAATTAACCTACTTTAAGATCAACCTAACACTTCTCTCCTACATAGCCCTCCATTTTCCTATCATCCATGTGCCTATCTGAGAGTTTCTTATATGCCCCTAATGGAGCTTCTACTGTTGCTTGCATGGTGGGGGCGGTTGTTGCTTCAGCTGGCACAGACGGGGGTGGGGGGTAGAGAGGTGGGGGTTGATGCTTTTGCTACTGCTTGTGTGAAGCGTGGGGGGTTTCTTTAGGGCTTTGATGTTTCTATCATTCATTTTGTAGGGTTTCTTGTTTTGTGGATGTCTGTGAAGAGTACGAATACCAGGTTGTATACTGTGTACATACTCTATAATATTAAATGAACCTTTGAGCTTTCAACCTTTAATGTATCTGCACCTACTTCTACCACCACCCTTGCCAGGGCATACCACACACCCACCACTTTCTGTGCAAAAAACTTACCTCTGACATCCTCCTGTACTTTACTCCAATCACCTTAAAATTACATCTCCCGATATCAGCTATTTCCATCCTGGGAGAAAGTCTCTGGCTATACATTCATATATAGTATATGTGAAGGGATTTGCTGGTGGGGGGGAACTGGTTGGGCCTCTGCTCCAGGAAGAAGCAGGGGGCCCTCTGGCCTCCCTGATTTAGGATGGAGATGTAAAGGGGTCGTACATCCATAATAAAAGTGAGTCAGTTGGGGCCAGGGAAAGGAAATGGTCAAAGTGTTGAAGGGCAGGAGAGATGTCACAGATATAAGCTGGAAGAGAGATAGGAAGGGATATCTTTGGTGGGGCGAGAGCAGGTCTGCCAGGATAGGCCTGCTTGTCAAGCTGGGCAGGAGCCGAACTGGCTGTGAATGGCTGGGACCCTGTAAGGCTCAAAGCTCTGGAGGTAAGATCTCCCAAGGAGATCATAGGGAGAACATACAGACAGCAGCATGAGATGAACCCGGGTTGTTAGTGCTGTAAAGTATTGCACTAACCGCTATGTTGCCATATCAGACCATAATATACAGCTAACTATTTGAAGGAAAAGGAATTGAAAATTGAGCTTAGATATCTGAGAGTGCCAAGCAGACTTCATTTGTGAATAAGTATCAGGATGGGCTAGTTAGGCCAAGTGGCTGCTTGTCCTGTGCTGAGTTATAATAATTTTGCTTGATATTTGAATTCAAATGATAGAATGCATCCCAGCATTGTGTGTATTAATTATTTGAAAAGGATCTTGCTTCCACTTCTCTCTGGATTCTGTTTGGAAGAGTTAATCAGTTGGCCAATTAGATATTTTTGCACAGCTTTTTCTGCATGGGCACACATTTTACAAACACAATATGACCATGAGATGTAGGAGCAGAATTAGACCATTTGGGCTATTGAGTCTCCTCCACCGTTCCATCATGGCTTATTTTTTATCCCTCTCAACCGCATTCTCCTGCCTTCTCCCCAAAACTTTTCACTCTGTTACTAATCAAAAACTTGTCAATCTTTGCTTTGAATATACCCAGTGACCTGGCCTCCACAGTCATCTGTGGCAATGAATTCCACAGATTCACCACCTTCTGGATAAGAAATTACTCTTCATCTCTGTTTTAAAGAAGCATTATTCTATTCTGAGGCAGTGCCCTCCGGTCCTAGATTCTCCCTCTACTGTAAACGTCTTCTTCATGGCTACTCTATCCAGGCTTTTCAATACTCGGTTCATTTCAGTACAGACCCCCCACATTCTTCTAAACTCCAAGATCAGGGCCTTTAAACAATTACTATTAATTTTCTACCATTAGCATTTCTTACTTCAAACAAACAAGGACCTTGTTAACTCTTGTAAAATTCTTAGTTTTCTGTTTTGCTCTGGATTTCTAGTTACAGAATCTTTTGTGTTTGTAAAGTGTGTAATTTGCCTCCATCTGATATGTCTGATATGCCTCTCATGGTCTGAGTCGACGCTCCCCGTCCCTCCCTGATATAGAAACATAGAAAATAGGTGCAGGAGTAGGCCATTCGGCCCTTCGAGCCTGCACCGCCATTCAGTATGATCATGGCTGATCATCCAACTCAGAACCTTGTACCAGCCTTCCCTCCATACTCCCTGATCCCTTTAGCCACAAGGGCCATATCTAACTCCCTCTTAAATATAGCCAATGAACTGGCCTCAACTGTTTCCTGTGGCAGAGAATTCCACAGATTCACCACTCTCTGTGTGAAGAAGTTTTTCCTAATCTCGGTCCTAAAAGGCTTCCCCTTTATCCTCAAACTGTGACCCCTTGTTCTGGACTTGCCCAACATCGGGAACAATCTTCCTGCATCTAGCCTGTCCAATCCCTTTAGGATTTCATACATTTCAATAAGATCCCCCCTCAATCTTCTAAATTCCAATGAGTATAAGCCTAGTCGATCCAGTCTTTCATCATATGAAAGTCCTGCCATCCCAGGAATCAATCTGTTGAACCTTCTTTGTACTCCCTCTATGGCAAGGATGTCTTTCCTCAGATTAGGGGACCAAAACTGCACACAATACTCCAGGTGTGGTCTCACCAAGGCCTTGTACAACTGCAGTAGTACCTCTCTGCTCCTGTACTCGAATCCTCTCGCTATGAATGCCAGCATACCATTCGCCTTTTTCACCGCCTGCTGTACCTGCATGCCCACTTTCAATGACTGGTGTATGACACCCAGGTCTCGTTGCACCTCCCCTTTCCCTAATCGGCCACCATTCAGATAATAATCTGTTTTCCTGTTTTTGCCACCAAAGTGGATAACCTCACATTTATCCACATAAAATTGCATCTGCCATGACTTTGCCCACTCACCTAACCTATCCAAGTCACCCTGCATCCTCTTAGCATCCTCCTCACAACTAACACTGCCGCCCAGCTTCGTGTCATCCGCAAACTTGGAGATGCTGCATTTAATTCCCTCATCTGAGTCATTAATATATATTGTAAACAACTGGGGTCCCAGCACTGAGCCTTGCGGTACCCCACTAGTCACTGCCTGCCATTCTGAAAAGGTCCCGTTTATTCCCACTCTTTGCTTCCTGTCTGCCAACCAATTCTCTATCCACATCAATACCTTACCCCAAATACCGTGTGCTTTAAGTTTGCACATTAATCTCCTGTGTGGGACCTTGTCAAAAGCCTTTTGAAAATCCAAATATACCACATCCACTGGTTCTCCCCTATCCACTCTACTAGTTACATCCTCAAAAAATTCTGTGAGATTCGTCAGACATGATTTTCCTTTCACAAATCCATGCTGACTTTGTCCGATGATTTCACCGCTTTCCAAATGTGCTGTTATCACATCTTTGATAACTGACTCTAGCATTTTCCCCACCACCAATGTTAGGCTAACCGGTCTATAATTCCCCAGTTTCTCTCTCCCTCCTTTTTTAAAAAGCGGGGTTACATTAGCCACTCTCCAAACCTCAGGAACTAGTCCAGAATCTAAAGAGTTTTGAAAAATTATCACTAATGCATCCAATACTTCTTGGGCTACTTCCTTAAGCACTCTGGGATACAGACCATCTGGCCCTGGGGATTTATCTGCCTTTTATCCCTTCAATTTACTTAACACCACTTCCCTACTAACATGTATTTCCCTCAGTTCCTCCATCTCACTAGACCCTCTGTCCCCTACTATTTCCAGAAGATTATTTATGTCCTCCTTAGTGAAGACAGAACCAAAGTAGTTATTCAATTGGTCTGCCATGTCCTTGTTCCCCATAAGCTATTCACCTGTTTCTGTCTGTAGGGGACCTACATTTGTCTTAACCAATCTTTTTCTTTTCACGTATCTATAAAAGCTTTTACAGTCAGTTTTTATGTTCCCTGCCAGTTTTCTCTCATAATCTTTTTTCCCTTTCCTAATTAAGCCCTTTGTCCTCCACTGCTGGATTCTGAATTTCTCCCAGTCCTCAGGTGAGCCGCTTTTTCTGGCTAATTTATATGCTTCTTCTTTGGAATTGATACTATCCCTAATTTCCCTTGTCAGCCACGGGTGCACTACCTTCCCTGATTTATTCTTTTGCCAAACTGGGATGAACAATTGTTGTAGTTCATCCATGCGATCTTTAAATGCTTGCCATTGCATGTCCACCGTCAACCCTTTAAGTATCATTTGCCAGTCTATCTTATCTAATTCATGTCTCATACCTTCAAAGTTACCCTTCTTTAAGTTCAGAACCTTTGTTTCTGAATTAACTATATCACTCTCCATCTTAATGAAAAATTCCACCATATTATGGTCACTCTTACCCAAGGGGCCTCTCACGACAAGATTGCTAATTAACCTTTCCTCATTGCTCAATACCCAGTCTAGAATGGCCTGCTCTCTAGTTGGTTCCTCGACATGTTGGTTCAAAAAACCATCCCGCATACACTCCAAGAAATCCTCTTCTTCAGCACCCTTATCAATTTGGTTCACCCAATCTACATGTAGATTGAAGTCACCCGTTATGACTACTGTTCCTTTATTGCACGCATTTCTAATTTCCTGTTTAATGCCATTGCCAACCTCACTACTACTGTTAGGTGGCCTGTACACAACTCCCACCAGTGTTTTCTGCCCCTTAGTGTTACGCAGCTCTACCCATATCAATTTCACATCCTCCCAGCTAATGTCCTTTCTTTCTATTGCGTTAATCTCCACTCTAACCAGCAATGCTACCCCACCTCCTTTTCTTTCATGTCTATCCCTCCTGAATATCGAATATCCCTGAATGTTGAACTCCCATCCTTGGTCACCCTGGAGCCATGTCTCTGTGATCCCAACTATATCATAATCATGAGGAAGAATTTCTTTAGCCAGAGGGTAATGAGTCTGTGGAATTCATTGTCACAGATGGCTGTGGAGGCCAAATCATTGGGTATATTTAAAGCAGAGGCTGATAGGTTCTTGATTAGTCAGGGCATCAAAGGTTACAGGGAGAAGGCAGGAGAATGGGGTTGAGAGGGCTAATAAATCGGCCATCGTGGAATGGCAGAGCAGACTCGATGGGCTGAATGGTCTAATTCTTCTCCTACGTATTATCACCTTAAGTTTAAAAACTGTGTCTATCTAAATTACAGATCTGAGTATCTTATTCAACCCATGTTGCTATTGTTCCAATTAGTTAAAATGCAGTGGCTGTGAGGTGTTGCTCAGAAACTATTACAAATGCATAGTGTTGACCTTGTAGTACTCTCATCTCAGACATAAGTGATCATGGAGTCATTTACTATTCTTGCGCCTGTGTTCCAGAATGTGTTTTGAATAAGAAATTAACCTTCTCTGCCACTCAGACTGCCTTTGTTCTATCTCAGTTTTGATGAAGTATTTCAATATTTCAGATGCTTCCTGATCTGCTGAGTGTTTCCATTGTTTTCTGTTTATATTTCAGATTTCCAGTATCTGCTTTTTCTTTATGTATCTTGATCTTGGAGTGACAAGAGTCAAAAAGTAGGGAAGATTCCTGAGGATGTTATTCCCAGGAAGCAAGAGTTTGGGTTATTGAGAGAATAGGCTAGGACATTTTTCCCTGGAGTCTGGGAGGCTGGGGGGGCGGGGGGTGACCTTATGGAAGTATACACTGTAAAATCATGAGGGGCATAGGTAAACTCACAGTCTTTTCCCATCGTACAGGAGTCTGAAATCAGAGGACGTAGACTTAAGGTGCGGGGGGAAGATTTAAAAGGGATCTTTATCAGACAGAGGGTGGTGGTTATGGAACGAGCTGCCAGAGGAAACTGTGGAGGTAGCACACCGACATATGCAGGTTAATATATGCAGCCCTTTCATTTCTGTACAAACTATAAAGTGGAATTGGGGCAGTTCTATAGCATATAACTTTCTCACAATGACACATGATTTAGCCCTGACTTAGCAGTCATGTAGATCTCATAGCCAATGTGGAATTTGGAATGTTGGATTCATTAGGCTCACATATCTTGTGTTGACCTAGTAACTACTTCAGGTAAAACCTAAGCTATTTACT
Organism: Mobula birostris; assembly: GCF_030028105.1. Classification (NCBI taxonomy): domain Eukaryota; kingdom Metazoa; phylum Chordata; class Chondrichthyes; order Myliobatiformes; family Myliobatidae; genus Mobula; species Mobula birostris. The sequence goes on from NC_092370.1 coordinate 237,586,106, forward strand.
TTACCCGATTCAAAGAATATAGACTACAAGTACTAACCACAAAAAATTAGTAAAGACACCGAGACAGACAATTTGGTTAAATCCACTTTAATTCTGCTTGGTTTTACAAGTGCATCTGTACATTGGATAAATTCATTAAAGGCAAGTCTAAAAATACAAAATAATCATAAACACACAAACAAAACATGCAACCATGTCTGAGGAGCGTGTAGATATGTTGCCATTGGATACATATATACAAGCTAAAAAATTGATCAGTTACTAACTCGGCACAAGTAAAGAAATGTGACTAATGTTATAGGACTTCCTACGATATTATAATCAAATCACACCAACTTCCTACAGTTGATTTTTTTTAAGGACCATTCATAGCTCCTATAGTGTGACATTGATGGATAAGGCCAATAAGGAACATGCTATGTACTTAGTTTAAGAACAAACTCTCCCCATTAAGTGAAGCAATGGTAATTTGCAGAATAAGTATACAAGAATAAGAATGAACCATTTAGCCTCCCATGTATTTTCCACCATTCAATGGGATTGTAACCCAATACATCCAACTTTTGGAAAACAACTATGTCAAGTGAAGTTGCAAGAAACAGATGTTTAGAAATCTGGTTGACTTAATAGGTATTACAGTGCTGAGTATTCTTCCCTGTCATTGGGCAATCCTGTTGTGTAGTTTATTTTTATATTCAACAAAAGGATTTTTTTTTCACTTGATGTTAGATCTACCATCTTCAAAGCTGATAAAAGGCCCCATGTATTTATCCAGTCAAGAGCAGAGAAGCCCAAGTGAAAATGGTCCCAAGTTTCAGTCACAGCAAGGATACTTGATACAAAATTTGCCTCACTACGGGAGTCGTCATTCGCACTTCCCACCTCCATCTTATTGAGGTGGAGCATCAGTAGAACACAGAATTTAGTTTAGCAACAGAAACTCTTACTTTCTGAAGAGGCTGAAGAGAGTTGTGATATGCACATCAATACTTACAACCTTCTACTTCTGCGCAGTAGAGAGCATCCTAACATGCTGCATGATTGCATGGTATGGAAACTGCATTGCGATGGAAAGGAAGGCATTCTAATGGGTAGTCAAAACTGCCCAACGCATCACCTGCACCAGTGTACCTGTCATCAAGGACGTATATACAGAAAGCAATATCATAAAGGATCCTACTTGTCCTGTTTATCCCACCCTCATCAGGGAGGAGGCTACATACAATGCTAAGATTGCTAGACTCAAAAGCATTTACTTTCTCCAACCAGTAAGGCAAATAAACGCCTGCATCCACGAACCAAACCCTCCACATCCCCCACCATCACTAATTTATAATTTCCTGGCAGTCACCTTATGTACAGTCACTCCTGTACCTAGCATCACTTTCTGTACAGAGTAATCAACCTACATAGCTACTGTATCTATTTATGGTTCCTTAACGTTGTCATAGCTGTGAGGGGTGTTAAAATAAGATTGCACTGCCTATTAAATGCTTCGAATGGCATGTGTCTCAAATAGCCTCGGACAACCAAGTCCAGCTTCTTGCCTTTATGTGTGGATTAGCTACTAAGCTTAGCGGAACTGTTTCTACTAACAAGAGAAGCAGCACAGGCGGGTTACTGGTGCCTTAAAACCAGGCACTTTGGGCAAATGTGGCTCGTCAGCCATGGCTGGCAGGAGAAGGAAAACTCTGATCTCAAACCTCTGCTACCTTGTGACTATACCCACGCATGGAGAAGGCTTTAGGGATAAGCCCTGAGGAAAAATCAGAGCTTGTGTCCCTAATGTCATCTTACATTGAGTTCAATGCTGACTAGTGACTCCTGCAACACCACTGGTGCCAAACTGTATCCATCTCTGCTATTGCTTTAGATTCGGCAGTCGCGGGGAGAGGGGGAAGCCTGCTACATGGGCAACAGCTTGCTCTCCATATCATACTGCCTGGCTTGTGTATCAACATAGACAACTAGGCGCGCAACATTCATGGTCAACCCTGACAAAAGAGGGTCTGGATGTATTTATACTTATTGTGGTTTTTTTTTATTTTTCTGTTTATCTTAGTGTGTTTTCATATGCTGCATCAGATCCAGAGTAACATTTAACTTTTTTCTCATTTATATCTGTGTACTGGAGATGACATTAACAAATCTTGAATCTTCAGACTGAACTGGCTATACTCCCGAGTCAAAAGGTGGAGCACTTCAAGGAAGAAACTGAAGGACTGTGTTACAGAATTGAGCTCCTGCAAGGAATCCAGATCTTCAAATAATTAGTGTAACACTGCTACAGCACCAGTGACTCAGCTTCAATTCCTGCTGTCTGTCTGTAAGGAGTTTGCACATTCTCTCCGTGGCCATGGGGGTTTCCTCCGGGTGGCCAAGTTTCCTGCCACATTCCACAGATGTATGGGTTATTAAGTGAATTGGTCAAATAGGTACAAGTCGGCTCATTGGCCAAAAGGGCCTGGTGCCATGCTGTATCTCTAAATCACTAAAGTAAATAAGAGAGCGGCCAATTAAGACCATAAAATATAGGAGCAGAATTAGGCCATTTGGCCTTTCGAGTCTGCTCCAGCATTTCACCATGGCTGATCCATTTTCCCTCTTAACCCTATTCTCCTACCTTCTCCCCGTAACCTTTCATGACCTGACTAATTAGGAACCCATCAACCTCTGCCTTAAAGACACGCAATGATCTGGCCTGTGGCAACAAATTCCACAGATTTGCCACCCTCTGGCTAAAGAAATTCCTCCTCACCTCTGACCTAAAATGACTTTCCTCTTTTCTGAGGCTGTGCCCTCTGGTCCTAGACTCCCACACTATAGGAAACATCCTCTCTACAGTCACTATCTCGGCCTTTCAGCATTCGATAGGTTTCAATAAGATCTCCCTATATTCTTCTAGATCCCAGTGAGTACCCTCCCACAGCAATCAAATACTCCCCATAATGTAAAACAGAAGCCATGAATAAGTACATTCAGAGTCTCTGGCTGCGGGCATCATCCGGCCGTCTTCCTCCCCTGCTGGTGCCGGGTTTTTTCTCTGTTGAAAAGGCTCCTTGCGTCCATGCATTGATTACTGGGGACCGAATGAAGTCACTGTTAAGAACCATTATCCTTTTCCACTCATGACCTCAGCATTTGAACTACTGCAAGGAACCTCAGTTTTCACCAAGCTTGATCTCCATAATGCCTACCATCTTGTCCGCATCCAAGAAGGGGACGAGTGGAAGACGGCCTTCAACACCACCTCAGGCCATTAGGAGTATCTGGTCATGTCATTCGGTCTCACCAATGCCACCGCCGTCTTCCAAGCCCTGGTAAATGACATTCTCAGGGACATGCTGAACCGATTTGTTTTTGTGCATCTGGACGACATATTGATTTTTTTCTAAGTCCCTTGCTGAACACATGGGTCAGGTCCGTAGAGTTCCTCAGCACCTTCTGCAGAACCAGCTGTTTGTGAAGGCTAAGAAATGTGAGTTTCATCGCAATACCGTCTCCTTCCTGGGGTATGTAATTTCAGGTGGTTCCATTCAGATGGACCAACAGAAGGTCAAGGCGGTGGTCGAATGGCCCCAACCTTTGACTCATCAGGAGTTGCAATGCTTCTTGGGCTTTGCTAACTTCTATCACCACTTCATCAGAAATTACAGTACATTAGCTGCACCACTCACTACTCTTACCTCATCTGCTGTCAGATTCCCCTGGTCCCCTGCTGCTGAAAAAGCATTCCCTGACCTGCAGGAACGTTTCCCCTCTGCCCCCATCCTGATTCAACCCGACACCGACCAGCAGTTTATTGTGGAGGTGGATGTGTCTGACATTGATGTAGGAGCTGTTCTCTCTCAGCGCTCGGCCAGATTGTACTGTCAGGACGCTGGAGCAGGGATCCAATCGCAGACCCAGTACCGTGCACACAGTGATATGAATTGAGTAACAAATTCCGAGGTGCAAACCAAGCCAGTGTCAAAGTTCAGGCAGAGATCAAAACATCCATAGAAATCCAAAAACCAGAATCAGGAAACAGGCAGAGTCAATATTCAGATGGGCAGAGTACAGATACGAATGCTGGAAAGGCTCAGGAAAATTCACTGGCAAAATCCGACAACAAACAGGTGAAAGCACACAACTAAAGTACACTGAGCAATAAACAGAGAGGCAGATGATAGGTGGAGCACAATGAGACAGAAGTGGCAGCAAAACAGGTAATAATGAGAAACAGGTGAGAGGTGGAGTACTCAGTAATACAGGGGCCGGAGCAGGAACAGGAGCACATGGGGCAATATAACAAGCAAGAGCACATGGCAATACAAAACCACAGACTGACAGCTGGGGGAAAACACACAAAAAGACAAAGTTCAACTGGAGGTACTGACTGTCTTTGGCTTCCCTTGTCAGCCATGGTTGCATCATCCTGTCCTTAGAATACTTCTTCTTTGGAATGTATCTATCCTGTGCTTTCCAAATTCCCAATCTCCAGCCATTGCTGTTCTTCCTGCCAGTGTCCCCTTCCAAGCAACTTTAGCCAGCTCCTTTATTATGCCTCTATAATTCTCTTTACTCCACTGAAATACTGATATATCTGACTTTAGCTTCTCCCTCTCAAATTGCAGGGTGAATTCTGTCATATTATACCTTTACCTCAAGCTCTGTAATCAAATCTGGTCCACCACACAGCACCCAATCCTCATGGTCTCAACTGCAAGCTGCCTTAAAACCCCATCTTGTAGGCATTCTACAAATTCTCTCTCTTGGGATCCAGCACCAACCTAATTTTTCCAATCTATCTGCATATTGAAACCCCCCTCCCCCATGACTATCATAACATTGTGCTTTTGACATGTATTTTCTTTCTCCCATTGTAATTTGTAGCCCATATACTGGCTACTGTTCGGAGGCCTGGATATAACTCTCATTAGGGTACTTTTACCCTTGCAGTTTCTTAACTGTACCACAGTTCTTCCAATTCTTCCTATGTCACCTCTTTCTAAGGATTTGATTTCATTTTTTTTTCCAACAGAGCCACACCAACCCTTCTGTTAACCTGCCTGTACTTTTGATACAGTGTGTTTTCTTGGATGTTAAGCTCCCAACTATGATCTTCTTTCAGCCATGCCTCAGTCATACCTGCCAAAGCTGCTCTATAAATTCACCTACCTTATTCCGTATACTGACTGCATTCAAATATTACAGCTTTAGCCGTGTATTCATCATCCTTTTTGATTTTGGTCCCATGTTACTCTGCATCTCATCTCACAGACTGCAATTTTGCTCCATCATCTGCCTGTCCTTCTTGACAGTCTCACTACACACTGCAGCTGCTTGTACAGCCACTGCCCCATCCTCAGCCCTACCAATCTGGTTCCCATCCCCTGCCAAATTACTTCAAACCTTTCCCAACAGCTGCAGAAAATCTGCCTTCGAGGATATTGGTCCCCCTAGGTTGAGGTGTGATTCATATTTTTTATACAGGTCACACCTTTCCCAGAAGAGATCCCAATGATCCAGAATTCTGAAATCCTGCCCCCTCCACCAGTTCCTCAGTCTCAAATTCATCTGCCAAATCATCTTATTCTTACCCTCACTGGCTTATGACAGAGGCACAATCCAAAGATTACTGCCCTGGGGGTCCTGCTTTTCAGCTACCTACTTAATTCCTTAAATTCTCCCTTTTGGACCTCCTCCCTTTTCCTGATTATGTCAGTGGTGCCAAGACTTCCGGCTACTCAATCTCCCCCTTTAGAATGCCACGGACCCCATCCGAGATCCTGCTGACCCTGGCACCTAGGAGGCAACATACCATCTGATGTCTCTTTCAACCCGCAGAATGACGTGTCTACCCCTCTAACTATGGAATCCTCTATCATTACTGCAGTCCCCCTCTTCCCCGCCCCGCTTCCATTCTGAGTCACAGTACCAGAATCAGTGCCGGAGACCCAGTCACCCACCAGGTAGGTTATGCCCCTCAACAGTATCCAAAGCGGTATACTTCTTCCTCCTTGTAGCTCCTATCTATCGCTTCCTCATTTTCCTATATGAGCTGAAGTTCATCGAGCCGCAGCTCCAGTTCCTCAGCACATTCTCAGGGGAGCTGCAGATGTGGTCATCCAGGATGTAGAGCATAGAAGAGTACAGCACAGGAACAGGCCATTCAGCCCACAAGGTCATGCTGAACCAGCTAAAAAGCAAATCAGAAAACACCTAAACCCTCCTACCTACACAATATCCATATCCCTCTATCTTCCTTACATCCATTTACCTCTCCAAATGTCTCTTAAAGCCTCTAATGTATTTGTCTTTACCACCATCCCAGGCAGCACATTCCAGGCATCCACCTCTCTCTGAGTAAAACCTTACGCCTCACATCCTCCAAGGAGGTCTCCTGGAATTCCCACATCTCACAGAAAGAACACAACCCAGCCCATGGAGCCATTCTCACTGCACTAGCTATGTACTAACAGAAGGAGGAATTAACCAGAAACTTACCTCACCTAAGCCTGTTGAACCAAAACCTCCCTACTCTAACACTGGCCCACTCAGACAATGGTTACTCTGCTTGCCCCTACCTTATTTTTATTTGCCCTTGCTAATAAATCACAATACAGTTGGATTGCCGGAAAAAGCTGATTCCCGTGAATGTTACTTTTTAAATCTCTCGCCTCTACCTATGTAGACCCTCCTCTGTCAATTCGATTGGGTCACCGGAAAAAGCCGACAGCCCGCGAACACTACCTTTCTTACTGTTCACTGGGTACCAATGGAGTCCTTGTCCACAACATAAGACCGGACTCAGTAACTCAACAGAAACGGGAACGGAATCTCTCTGCGGCTGGGATTTACCCACACTTCAATGGAACAGCACTAAAACACAAGTTCAATGAAAGAGCTGCAATTCTGAACGATGTGCCACCCAGTTAATAGAAACAGGGTGTTTGATAAGCATCCATGTAATAAGAAAAATCTCTCGGCCCTTTGAACCTGCTCCATAGAGACCCTGTTTGATCTGCAGTACCCTTAAATCTGCTGCAGATGGACTGATATTTATATAATACAAAGCAGACACGTCTATATCTCTGGGAACAAGACAAGTGAAACAGTTTTTGTTGTAAACAGCTATTTTGTTCTGCTTTTGCACCACTTATTTATTATTTTCAGTATTTCTTATTGTAACTTATAGAATTTTTATATGTATTACACTATACTTCTGCTGCAAATCAACAAATTTCACGAGCTATGTCAGTGGTAGTAAACCTGTTCTGATTCTGATTCACAGCTTCATTCATGAATAGCAGTAAAGTGTGTTCAGTTTCCTTCATTGTAATGCAAGCATTCTGATGTGAGTTGAAATATCCTTGACCTTGGAGACATGTACAGCATACACAGCAGATATCTCGTTTGTACTGCCAATTGATAATTGACATAGTGTCAATTTCATGACAGGGACAGCCATGGTGGCCCTCTTGCCTTTGAGAAGGAAAGTTAAGGCTTAAAGTCCACAGTTGGTTTATGCAGAGAATGGAGGGATATGAGCCGTGTGCAGTCAGAAGAGATTAGGTATCATTAGCTTTAGTTTGCCACAACTTTGTGGCCCAAAAGATCTGTTGTCTCTGTGCTCTATGTTCTAAGCCTTGCTCAGGAAACTTGAGCTCAGTAATCTAAGCTGACACTGGAGTGAAGTGTTCCATCAGTAGTGTACTGACCCAGAGATGCCATCACTCGGATGAGACATTAAACTGACATCATGTTTGTCTGAAGAAGGAAAGCATCTTCTGTAAGAGGTAAAGCAACCTCAAGTCCCACACCACCAGGTTCGAGAACAGTTATTACCCTCCAACCATCAGACTTCTGAACCAAAGTGGATAACTCCACTCACCTCAACGCTGAACTGATTCCATAACCAATAGATTCACTTTCAATGATCTCAGTATTATTTGCTTATTTATTTATTATTATTATTTGTATTTGCAAATTAGTTGTTTGTCTGTCTTTGTGTGTAGTTTTTCACTGATTCTATGATATTTCTTTGTTCTACTTTGATACTAAATTTACATTGAACTTTGAGCATCTGAAGGTTGCTAACTAAAGTACTTTCTCTGCCCTGCAATACTGACAGGAATAAGAATTAAATAGTTAAACCAATGCACCATCAGGTTATGTGAGAGAATGTATGAGTGAGAGTAGATGAAAGAGGGATAATTATTTTTTACTAACAATCCCCTTCTCCTGCTCTAGCTTGATCTTCCTACTGAACACACTGGATGATATTCTTGGGGACCCAGTATTTTCTCTAAGATCTCACTTGGACATTTCAGATCAGAATGCACTTGTTATTTTCCATGGGTGCATCCAGTCTCCTCTTGCCAAGAAGCCACACTCGGAACATACCTTCCTTCTCTGGCTGAACACGTCTGTAACCTGCCACCAGGTCGTGCATGCAGACCCTCAAGCAGAAGCTGGGAGTTTGTCTTTGGATGAGGCCCCTTATCCCAGGAAGGGATTGCCCACATGCTTCTGCATTCTTATTGGCTTTCTTGGAAGAGTATCTGATGAAGGGCCTATATCTTCTCCTGTGCGTTTGGAGCTTCCTGGAGATTTGGGCCACACAACCTGCTACTAACCATCCCTGTCAGCTACCCTCTCCCCTTCAGAACTTTTTTTTTGCTTGCCTTCAATCAGGAGCGTAACATGATGGGGAGGGGGGGATACAGCCCAGTCCATCACAGACAAAGCCCTCCCCAATACTGGGTACATTTACATGGAGCATTGCCACAAGAAAGCAGCATCCATCATCAAAGACCCCACCTTACAGGCCATGCTCTCTTCTCTCTGCAACCATCAGACAGAAGATCCAGGAGCCTTCAATCCCACACCACCAGGTCCCAGAAGCAGTTATTACACCTCCTGAACTAGTACAGATAACTTCACTCACCTCAGTTCTAAACAGATTCTACAACCTGCAAGCTCACTTTCAATGACTCTTTACAACTCTTCTCAGTATTATCTTTATTTGCAGTTTGTCTGCTTTTGCACATTTGTGTTTGTCAATCTTTATGTCTAGCTTTTTTTGTAAAATTCTATTGTATTCCTGTAATTATCTGCAAGGAAATGAATCTCAGGGCAGTATATAGCAACATATACATACTTTGAGAATAAATTTGCTTTAAACTTTGAATGTTGAATCTATTGGTATCACCATTTGTTAGCATTTGAATACACAACATTGCCCACAAGCTTGGAAGGTTTAATTAAAAGAAACCCGCCAACCTTAATATTTATCACAGAGAAGACTGCACGGGCCTGTCTTGAGAGCACCTGTCTTGAAAGAGTCGAGAAAATCAGCCTTTCTGTAATGTGAGTTCTTGTCTTGTAAAACGGAGAAATCCCTGCTGTTACAATCTCCTACATGTAAATGGAAGGTAAAATGAACAGGCCCTTCCGGCTCAACGAGCTGCACCACCCAGCAACCAACCTATTCAACACTAGCCTAATTGCAGGACAATTTACAATGACCCACACAAACCTTTGGACTGTAGGACAAAACCAGCGTACCTGACGGAGACACACGCGGTTCATGGGGAGAGCGCAGAAACTCCTCACAGACGGCACTAGAATTGAACCCCGAAACACCCCGAGCTGTCATAGTGTCACACTAACCGCTACGCCCTAGAAAAGCACATTCTTTTAACGTGGCAGGAGGACAGTTTTCAACCCCTCCAAACTGCTCACTAACTGCGCCATAGGTGGTCACAAGCCCGGCTGCCTGGCTGCGAAAGGAGGAGGAAGGAGGGTTGGGCATGGGGCTAGCAAACCCATCCTGAAAAAAACCAGTGTGACAGAAACACCAACAGAGGCTCCAAATGCCTCATCCCTATGGGAGGAAGGATTTAGACATTGGGCTACATCCGGGGACAATTTGAAAGATTAGCCTGGGATGGAGGAGTCTGATGAGCTGTTGTTGGTAGCCTATGCACCGGTATGGGTGATGGGCTGAAGAAAAGGTGCTTGCTATTCAATTGTCCGCCATGCACCACAACAATGGGGCGACACAGCTGGCAGAGTTGCCACCTCAGAGCTCTGGTAACATGGGTTCAGTCCTGACTTCCATTGCTGCCTTCGAGGAGTTTGCACCTTCTCCCTGTGACTTCGTGAGATTCCTCTGCTTTGTTCACACGCCCTAAGGATGTGCAGTTTGGTCGGCTGGCCAGTGTAAGTTGTCACTGGTGTGTCAGTGACACTGGTAGTATCCGAAAGGGTTGATGAGAATAAAATAGGGTAGTATATCTAAGCTTAATGAACCTAGGCCAGCAAAGGGTCTCTTTCCACAATCTGATTTCAATTCTCCTTGCTACCTTTACATAACAAAAACATTGATCTCAGAGTTGAAGCTGCAAAAAGAATTTGCTTCGTCACATAGCATCACACAAAATGCTGGAGGAGCTCAGCAGGTCAGACAGCATCTACGGGAATGAATAAACAGTCGTAGTTTCAGACCAAGACCCTTCTTCAGGACAAGAAAGGAAGGGGGAAGATGCCAGAATAAAAAGGTGGGGGGGGGAGGGGAAGGAGGAGAGCTAAAAGGTGATAGGTAAAGCCAGGTGAGTGGGAAAGGTCAAGGGCTGGAGAGGAAGGAATCTGATAGGAAAGGAGAGTGAACACTACGGAAAGGGAAGAGGGAAGGAGGAGGGGACCCAGGGGGTGATAGGCAGGTGAGAAGAGATAAGTGGTCAGAGTGGGGGATAGAGGAAGGGAGGGATGTTTTTACTGGAAGGAGAAATCAATCTTCATACCATCAGGTTGGAGGCCACCCAGACAGAATATAAAGTGTTGCTCCTTCACCCTGAGGGTAGCTTCCCCTGGCACAAGAGGATGCCATGGACTAACATGTCAGAATGAAAACTAACCCTGCACTAGAATATATGACAAAGCAAATCTCGCCCCTCCTTCAAGCCCAGCACTAAATTTGGTACAAAGCACAGCTCTAATCATACAGAATGTCTTGCAGGCACCCCTGAGAATTAAACATCTCAGGCACCTCACTGTCCAGTTTACTGATCACCTTGTAGATGCTCTTTTTCCAAGAAGGGTCTGAGTCTTTGCCCAATTTGACTGCATTAAAAAACTCCCGTAAAGTCACTTCAGCAACTTCCAGAAACTCCCGAGGAATCTGAGGAAAGAAAAGAAAGTTACTGCTGTCTTGAAGCTGCGCCGTAACTAAAATGCTGCCGCGCACACAGCCTTCGTTGCCACGCAGCTGGAATTTTTTAAACATAATGTTCATGTGAAAACAGAGACACCTCTTTCTCACATTAGGGAGAGAGAGAACCTGTGGTATGCCGAATACCGGGTGAAACGCCAAGTCTTGCAAGACTATGGATCTGCGCCTGGAAAGTCTTCACTCACCAGGGCGCAGGCCTGGGCAAGGTTGTATGGAAGACTGGCATTTGCCCATGCTGCAAGTCTCCCCTCTCCACGACACCGATGTTGTCCAAGGGAAGGGCATTAGGACCCATACAGCTTGGCACCAGTGTCGTCGCAGAGCAATGTGTGATTAAGTGCCTTGCTCAAGGACACAACATGCTGCCTTGGCTGGGGCTCGATCTCACGACCTTCAGGTCGCTAGTCGAACATCTTAACCACTTGGCCACGTGCCCACATGTATATTTATAGTATGCTTATTACAAAAAAAAGATATTTAAAGTGCCACACAGCTTTCAGGCTGTGTAAAAATTTCCTGCTCAGAGCAATGGTTGGTCCACACAGTTGCTAACAAATTTAGAGGAAAAGTAGCTGGTGAATCAGGTTCACCATTCTGCCTCAATGCACTGTGTAATGATTTGATCTGTATGAACGGTATGCAAGGCAAGCTTTTCATTGTATAATACACCAACACCAATACAAATGCAGAATAGAAATAGGCTCTTCAGCCTACCAAGTGTATGCCAATTCTCAAGCACACATTGACTCTAAATCTACTTTATACTCCCTGCATTCCCTTCAATTCCTCGGATTATGCCAGTTATCTACACACATAGAACAGTACTGCACTGGATCAGGCCCTTCACCCTGCAATGTTGTGCCAAACCAACTAAATTAATAATCAGGTGGTGAAACTAATCTCTCCTGCCTACAAAATATCCATATCCATCCATTTTCCTCTCATTTTTGTGCCTATCTAAAGATCTCTTAAAAGTCCCAAATATTTCTCCCTCTACCATCCACCATGCTCTATGCAAAAAACTTGCCCTTTACATCTCCTTTGAAATTGCCCCCACTCACCTTATGTGCCCTCTGGTATTAGACATTTCAACCCTGGAGAAAAAGACACTGTCTATCTACTCTATCTATGCCTCTCATAATCGTATAAACCTCAGCCTCTGCCACTCCAGAGAAAGCAACATGCTTGTCCAGCCTCTAGAGGGCGCATGACCTCTAATCCAGGCAGCATCCTGGTGACACTCACAAAATGCTGGTAGAACACAGCAGGCCAGGCAGTTTCGGGTCTCGGCCCGAAACGCCGACTGTACCTCTTCCTATAGATGCTGCCTGGCCTGCTGTGTTCACCAGCATTTTGTGTGTGTTGCCTGGATTTCCAGCATCTGCAGATTTTCTCGTGTACGCATCCTGGTAAACTTCTTCTGCACCCACTCCAAAGCCTCGACATCCTTTCTATACAGGGATGACAGAACTGTGTGCAGTACTCCAGATGCAACCTAACTAGAGTTTTATAAAGCTGCAGCATAACTTCCTGACTTTTGAACTCAGTGCCTCGACTGATAAAGGAACGCATGCTGTAAGCCTTCTTAACCACCCTATCGACCTGGGTAGCCACTTTCCTGGAGTTTACATTCACAAGTTACAATTGTTAATTCACCTACCACCCCGCACTTACCTGGGATGTGGGAAGAAACGAGTGGATTCTGGGGGAGCCCCACATGGTCATATGCAAACTCCACACAGACAGCACTGCAGGTCAGGATCGAATCTGAATCACTGGAGCTGTCAAGCAGTGGCTCCAGTGATTCCATGTGCAGAGCCGACTGCTCAAACCTATATCTAGGATACTTTTCTTGTACAATAAGGACTTTTAGGAGCTCCTTGTAGACATCAACATATATTCATAATTCCAATACAAAAACATTTAAATTTCATGTCTCTTTGCTCGTCTCCGGAATTGCTTTACAGCCAATGAAGTGTTTTCCTAAAGTGTTAGAAGACCATCTCCCAATTTGTGCATGATAGACTCCCACACCATGATCAGATGTTGTCTGAAGCTCTAGTATTGGTTGAGATTTCAAGGATAACTCTTTCATTCCTCTTTAAAAATAGCACTTAAATTTTCTTACTACAGCACAGAGGGAAGACATTCTGCCCATCAGGTATGTACTGGCTCCTAGCGCAGCAATCCCATCAGCTCTATACAACTCTCCTCATCTCCATGTATCCTTGCTACCTGAGAGTCTCCCACATGCCCTCTACTTTCTGATTCTTTTTCCACTTATCTACACTAAGCATAATTTATAATTAACCTACGAGTGCATCTACCTGAGAGAGTAGACTAGTTGCAGTGGTCCTCAGATTAGCGTCTCATCCAAAAGATGACACTACTAACACTGCAGTACTTCCCGCAGTCCTGTCTGAAACGGTCCACCTGTATTTTGTCGCTTATGTATCTAGGAGGGGGCTTTTTCCACATACCTTTCTTTTCAATATGTTTGGTAGACTAAAGATTAGTGTTACTTGTAACATATACATCGAAACATACAGTGAAATGTGTCACTTGCAAAAAACAACCAAGGCAGTCCAAGGATGTTGTGGAGTGGAAAAGAGTTACTTGCCAATCTATGCGTATTGGAGATGCTCATTGTGTTCCCTACCCTTGCCACCCCATCTCCACTCCAACACTTTACTGTATACTGTTCATGGCCAGTTTTTTAGGTTTAGGAGTGGAACACAGTGTGATCTTCTGCTGCTGTAGCCTATCCACTTTAAGGTTTGAAGTGTTGTGCGTTCAGAAATGCTCTTCTTATCACCACTGTTGTAACATGTGGTTATTTGGGTTACTGTCAGCTTGAACCAGTCTGGCCATTCTCCTCTGAGCTCGCTCATTAACAAGGCATTTCTGACCACAGGACTGCTGCTCAGTGCAAGTTTTTCTACACCATTCTCTGTAAACTTTAGACTGTTGTGCATGAAAAGCCCAGGAGATTAATGGTTTCTGAGATACTCAAACCACTCCCAAACAATCATTCCAGAATCAAAGTCACTTAGATCACATTTCTTCCCCATTCTGAACATGTTGACCATGTCTGCATGCTTTTATGGATTGAGTTCCTGCCACATGATTGTCTGATTAGATACTTGCATTAACGAACAGGCATACAGTATGACTAATAAAATAGCCATTGCATGCATATTCAAGGGACTTCGGCTTTGCAGGCTGAGCCACCACTTAATTTTCCGCCTCTAACTGCTCTTGAGAAGGTGCCGGTGAGGAACTGAAGAACTACAGTCCTTGAGATGTGGGTGTACCCACAAAGCTGTTAGGGATGGGTCTCCACAATTTTGAACCAACGACGGTGAAGGAACAGCAAAATATTTCAGAACAGTCAGGACAGTGTGTGGTTTGGAGGGCAACTTTCAGGTCGTGTGACAAAGATTTTGCTATCCTTGTTGTTCTGGCTGTTAAAGGTCATGGGTGGCAGAGGCAGACACATTAGAGATATTTAGGAAACTCTTGCATAGGCACATTGATGAGAGAAGAATGGAGGGCTATGTAGGAGGGAAGAGTTAGATTGATCTTAGCTTAGGTTATAAGGTTGGCACAACATTGTGGAGCAAAGGGCCTGTACTGTGCTGTAGTGTTCTATGTAGGAGCTATCTATACAGTTGTAGTGAGTTCTTGCCATACAACTGCTGCCTCTAGGTATCAATGGAATAAGTGAATGGGTGTTGTTGGGTGTCATCAACAGGCTGTTACATCCTGTACTGGGCCGAGCACAAATGGATTTGGTAGAGTTCTAGAACACTACAGCACAGAAACAAGCTGTCCAGCCCATCTAATCCAAGCCTATCTATAAACCTGCCTAGTCCCATCTATGTACATCCAGATCATAGCCCTCCAAACCCCTCCCATCCATGTGCCTATCCATATTTCCCTTAAATGTTGTAATTGAACCCGCATCCACCACTCCTGCTGGCAGCTGGTTCCACACTTGCACTACTCTCGAAGTGAAGAAGTTCCCCCTCACATTCCCCCTCAGCATTTCACCTTACACCCTTAACCCGTGACCTCTAGTTCTAGTCTCAGCCAACCTCTGAGGAAAAAAAGCCTGCTTGCATTTACACTATCTATACACTCATAATTTTGTCCACTTCTATCAAATCTCCCTTATCCTCCTCTATTCAACCTTTCTCCATAACTCTGACCCTCACGTTCTGGCAACATCCAGGCAGATGGATAGATAGATTTTTGCATAGCAGGGGAATTAGGTTGGTGGAGCTGAGTCCACAGCTAGAACTGTCGTGATCTTATTGTATGGTGGAGCAGGCTTGACGGGCCAGATGGCCTATTCCTGCTATTTCTTACATCTTATGACACTGGATTCATTCTAACATGTGCAGACTGCGTTTGTTGCAAAAAGCTGTCTGCCCTTTGTTCTTACAAAGCAGTGCCTGGGAATGGAATGTCTTAGCCCTGAGCTAAAACAAACACGTCTAATCTGTGCCTGCAATCTTCCCACTATAAGAATGCACGGAATCATTTCTCAGCATCTGGTGCCAACCCTTATTTCAGCCGCACTCAGGCATGCGGATCTGTTAATCCCAGGTTGTTTTAGTGTGATTGTGTGGCTTCCGATTCCCACACTTGGCTCAGAGAGTGCATCGCAGCAAATTATGAGCAACCAGCCTGAAACCAGTGAGCGGGACATCCAATGCAAACCCTGTGACACACAGTGGTGGTGGTGGTGTGGGTGAATGCGGGAGATGGCTGCTGTTAAATGGGTGGGGGTTTGAGCAAGGTCCCTCACTGCCCGGGTCATGCACTGCTGCCATCTGGAAAGAGATTCAGGAGCCTCAGGACCCACACCATCAGGTTTTACCCCTCAACCATCAAGCTCTTGAACCAGAGGGGACAACTTCACTCACCCCAACACTGAACTTTTTCTACAACCTATGGACTCACTTCCAAGGACTCTTCATCTCATGTTCTCGATATTTATTGCTTATTTATTTATATTATTATTGTTTTCTTTTTCTCTTTGTATTTCCATGAATGCCTGCAAGAAAATGAATTTCAGGGTTGTGTACGACAACATACACATACTTAGATAATAAATTTTCTTTGACCTTTGAACTTTGATCCCTCTAAACAGCAAGACAGTAAGTGTCTACAAAGGTTCCAGAGTGAGTGTGTGCTGTGGGTGGAATAGTGGGTCATTCTCCACGTTTCAGATCTTGGCATTGGAATTGGTTTATTGTTGCCACATGTACTGAGCTATAGTGAAAAGCTTGATTTGCACACTGTTCTTACAGATCTGATCATTAGGGAGAGTAAGATAAAGCAATAACAGAACAGAGTGAAGTACAAAAAATACAAACAAATTACAAGATCATAATGAGGTAGATTGTGAGGTCAAGAGTTCATGTCCTCATACTAGAAGACCATTCAATAGTTTTATTTAACAGGGATAGAAGCTGTCCTTGGGCCTGGTGGTACATACTTACAGGATTTTGCATCGTCTACCCAATGGGAGAGAGGAAAAACATTTAGTTAGTTATTTTTAGCGATAACAGGCCCTTCCAGATCAACAAGTCCACGCCTCCCAGTTAAACCCACGTGACCAATTAACCTACCAACGCGTGTGCGATTGGAATATGGGAATAAAACAGAGCACCTGGAGGAAACACACTCAGTCATAGGAGAATGTGCAAGTTCCTTCCAGACACCGG
Organism: Mobula birostris; assembly: GCF_030028105.1. NCBI lineage: Eukaryota > Metazoa > Chordata > Chondrichthyes > Myliobatiformes > Myliobatidae > Mobula > Mobula birostris. Next base: position 237,603,059 of record NC_092370.1, read on the forward strand.
CGGGAATTAAAGAATGTCCAGGGTGGCTGGGCTTTCGATTATGCTGGCTGCTTTACTCTGGCAATGAAAAACATAGATAGGGTCCATAAAAAGGAGGCTTAACTCAAACAATCGTCATCCTCACAAACAACCCCTTCTGTGGAGAATGACAAGACGATGCTAAGGTGGGTGGGGGTGGGGGAGACAGTACGCTGTGGAGGCCAAATCTTTATATTTAAGGTTGAAGTTGATAGATTCATGATTAGTTAGGGCATGAAGGGATACGGGGAGAAGGCAGCAGATTGGGGCTGAGAGGAAAATTGGATCAGCCATGATGAAATAGTGGAGCAGACTCAATGGGCCAAATGGCCTAATTCTACTCCTTTATCTTATGATCTTATGGAATCCAGTTGGTGCAGTCCTTCATTGGTTAGTTTTCTATGGATTTATTGAATATGCCCCCAAGAAAATGAATCTCAGAGTTGTATATAGCAGTACACAGTATATGTACTTTGATAATCAATTTACTTTGAAGCTTGAATTGAAAGGTTGAGTTCATGGAGAGGCTCGAGCCCTTTTATCTGCCAGAACGAAGGCAAAGAAGTGACACCTGTGAAACTGTCTGAGGATGTAACTGGGAAAAGAAACGCACGCTTGTCATCAGGAAGATCAAAACCAAAAGGGATAGATATATAATATTTAACATGGCAGAATCAAAGGATCAAACAGGAAAATGGACGTGAGAATCAGCTGTAGTTTTATTAAAATGCATAGCAGGCCTGAAGGACCAGATGGCCACTTCATTCCTAAGTTAATAATTCCAAACAGGAAACCCAACAGAATGTGATAAGAATATAGAGCCCACGACTTCATAAGTAGTTACATCTGTTGAAGTCACACTTGGAATGCTGTGTACTGCTTTGATCTCTTTTACCTAAGGAAGGATGTGGCAGGTGGTACAGAAGACAGTTACCAGGGAGACCTGACTTGAAAGGATTGCTCTATCACGAGAGCCAAGCAGAACCTTTCAGACACCTCCTTTTCCTTACCCTCTTAAAGAAAGACCCCACCCAGGACCATCAGAAAATTGTCAATGACACCATCATTTATCTCATCAACTCGAGAGAAATCCCATCCACTGGCACACCACACCGCTCATTTCTACCTTCTCCCTTCTTCCAGCATTGATGCTGCTCTCACCCACATCGCCTCCATTTCCCAGACATCTGCACTCACATCATCTTCCCGCCACCTTAAAAGTGATGGTGTTCCTCTTGCCCTTACCTACCACCCATGAGCCTCCATATCCAGCACATCATTCTCTACAGCTTCACCATCTTCAACAGGATCCTACCACCAAGCACATCTTTACCCTCCTCCCATTTTCTGTGTTCTGTAGGGATCATTCCTCCCATGATTCCCCAAGACCATACACTAGGAGCAAAATTAGGCCATTTGGCCCATCGAGTCTGCTTTGCCATTTCATCATGGCTGATCCAAAGCTACTTGTTCCTCAATCTATCTTCATATCATCTGTAAACTTTGCAAACAGCCATCAATTCTGTTATCCAAATCATTGACATATAACGTAAAAAGAATCGGAACCAACACAGACCCCTGTGGAACAGCACTAGTCACCAGCAGACAGCAGGGAAAGGCTCCCTTCATTCCCACTCTTTTCCTACTGCCAATCAGCTGCTACTTCATCCATGCTAGAATCTTTCCTGTAGTACCATGGGCTTGTAGCTTGTTAAGAAGCCTCATGTGTGGCACCTTGTCAAAGGCCTTCTGAAAATCCAAGTACACAACATCAACCAATTCTCCTTTGTCTACCCTGCTTGTTATTTCTTCAAAAATTTCCAACAGATTTGTCAGGCAAGATTTTCCCTTGAGGAACCCATGCCGACTACGGCCTATTTTATATGCTTCCAAGTACCCTGAGACCTCATACTTAATGATCAACTCCAACATCTTCCCAACCACTGAGGTCAGACTAACTGGCCTACAGTTTCCTTTCTTCTGCCTCTCTCCTTTCTTGAAGAGTGAAGTGATGTTTGCAATTTTCTATTCTTCCTGAGCCATTCCAGAATCTAGTGATTCTTGAAAGATCATTACTAATGCCTCAATAATCTTTTCAACCACCTCTTTCAGAACTCAAAGGTGTACACCATCTGGTCCAGGTGACTTATCTACCTTCAGACCTTTCAGTTTCCCAAGAACCTTCCCTCCAGTAATGGTAACTTCACACACTTCATGCCCCCAACACCTGTCACTTTCAACATACTGCTTGTGTCTTACGTGGTGAAGACTGATGCAAAATACTTATTCAATTCATCCGCCATTTTGTTGTCCCCCATTACTACATCTCCAGCATCATTTTCCAGCGGTTCAAATTCCACTCTTGCCTCTCTTTTACACTTTACTTTTCTAAAGAAACTTTTGGTACTCTCTTTAATATAATTGATTAGCTGACTTTTGTCTGCCATCTTTACCTTCTTGATAACTGTTTTAGTTGCCTTCTGTTGGTTTTTAAAAGCTTCCCAGTTCTCTAACTTCTCACTAATTTTTGCCCAATTATATGCCCTCTCTTTTAGAAACATAGAAAACCTACAGCACAATACAGGCCCTTTGGACCACAATGCTGTGCCAAACATGTACTTACTTTAGAAATTATCTAGGGTTACCCATAGCTGTCTGTTTTTCTAAGCTCCATGTACGTATCGTATCCACTTCCACTAGCATTGCCAGCAACCCGTTTCACACACTCACCACTCTCTGTGTAAAAACTTACCCCTGACATCTCCTCTGTACCTGCTTCCAAGCACCTTAAAACTACGCCCTCTCTTTTGCTTTTACATTGGCTTTGATTTCTCTTGCTAACCACAGTTGTGTCATCTTTCCTGTAGAAAACTTCTTCCTCTTTGAGATATATATATCCTGTGTCTTCTGAATTGCTCCCAGAAATTCTGGCCATTGCTGCTCTGCCATCATCCCTGCCAGTCTTCCTTTCCAATCAATTCTGGCCAACTCCTCTCTTATGCCTCTGTAATTCCCTTTACTCCACTGTAATACTGATACATCTGACTTTAGCTTCTCCTTCTCAAATTTCGGGTAAAATTTGATCATTTTATGATCACTTTCCCTAAGTGTTCTTTTACCTTAAGCTCTCTAATTAATTCCTATTCATTACACAACACCCAATCCAGAAGAGCTGATCAACCACGAGCTGCTCCAAAAAGCCATCTCACAGGCACTCTGGAAATTTCCCTCTCCTGTAATCTAGCACCAACCTGGTTTTTCCAATCTACCTGCACATTGAAGTCCCCGATGACTATTATAACATTACCCTTTTGGCATGCATTTTCTATCTCCCACTGTAATTTGTAGGCCATATCCTTACCTCTGTTAGGGGGTCTGTGTACATCTCCCATCAAGGTCTTTACACCCTTGCAGTTCCTTAGGTCTATCCACAATGATTCAACACCTTCTGACCCTATGTCACCACTTTCGAATGATTTGATTTCATTTTTTACCAACAGAGCACTGCCACTGCTCGACCTTCCTGCCTATTCTTTTGATACAAAGTGTATCCTTGGACATTAAGCTGCCAGCTATAACCTTTCAGCCATGATTCAGTGATGCCTACAACATCATACCTGCCAATCTGCAACTGTGCTGCAAGTGCATCTACCTTATTCCATATACTTAGTGCATTCAAATACAACACCTTCAGTCCTGTATTCAGCCTTTTTGATTTTGACTGCCTTTTACATGATAATGTTGAGGTGTATGGGGTGTCAGGGAGGGGTAGCACCTCTGGTGGGGGAACATGTCGCATCCTTTTCAAGGTGGTTAGTCCACCTTTGGTCCCCACCTGGCACTCAGCTCTCACCTGTGGCTCCCCGTAGCTGTTTGCATGTGACAGCAGCCACACACCGGGCAACGGCTTCGACAAGCCGGCTAAACCAGGTGAGGGTAGCCGACGGGTCTCAAACCCTCGGTGAGATAGGGAGTTGTCTATCCCAGCATGTGAAGACAGACTCCGGTGGATTGAGCGGAGGAGACCTATGGAAGGTCCAACAGTCAAGAAGGCGGTCTCTGCAAGTGTCGTGGAACGTGTAGAGCAGGACAAGACACAGAAGATGTCCTGGTCATCCACTGCGCCTAGTCCCATCTCCAGCCGTCTAGACTCTGTCTTGCCACTGGACCCAGATGGGAATTGGGAAGAGAGAGTGAGGCTGACGCTGCGCAACTCTCCCTCACTTAAATCCAAATCACGCGCTAGTCTCGACACCATCATAATGGTGTCGAGGTCCTCATCAACGTACGATGGACGAACAACAACAGCACATTATAGTGTATCCTGTTGACTGCAATTTTGCCCTATCAACAGCCTCTCCTCACTACACATTGCCCCTATTTGTAAACCAGCTACCTCATCTTCTGCACTATTATCCGCCTTTCCTACAATACTTCCTGCATTGAAATTTAGGCAGCTCAGGACACTAGTCACACCATGCTGAACCTTTTGATTCCTAAATTTGTTTGAGGTCTTACCAATATCTGCCTCCACATCCTCTCCACTAAGTGTTCTGGCACTCTGATTCCCATTCCCTGCAACTATAGTTCAAACACCACCATACAGCATTGACAAACAAGCTAGGATATTAGTCCCCCTTCATTTCAGGAGCAGACCGTCCTTTCTGTACAGGTCCCAATGATCCAAAAATCTTATTCCCTCCCTCCTACAGCAACTCCTTAGCCATGCATTGAACTGTATAATCTTATTAGTTCTACCTTCACTGGCACATGGCACAGGTAGCAATCCTAAGATCACAACCCTGGAGGTCCTGCCCTTTAACAGCACCTAACTCCCCAAACTCCTGATGCAGAACCTCATCACTCATCCTACATGTCATTGGGTACCTACATGGACCACGACTTCTGGCTGTTCACCCTCCTGCTTAAGAATGCTGAGGACTTGATCCGAGCTATCCTGGACCCTGGCATCCTGGCGTCTCAATCTGGGGAGCTCGTTCTCGCCCGAAGAACCTTCTGTCTATTCACTTAACTAATGAGTCTCCTAACACCACACCGTGCCTCTTCTTCTCTCTCCCCTTCTGAGTCACAGAGGCAGACTCAGAGCCAGACACCTGACCACTGTGACCGTCCTCTGTTAGGTTGTCCCCATGCTCAACAGTATCCAAAGTGATAAATCTGTTGTTGAGGGGGACGGCCACAGAGGTACTCTGCACTGGCTCCTTAATCCCTTTCTCTTTCCTGACTGTCACCTAGTTTCCTGTGTCCTACGTCTTGGGTGTAACTATCTCTCTATATGTCCTTTCTATCACCCCCTCAGCCTCCTGAATGATCTGGAGCTCATCCAGTTTCAGCTTCAACTCCTTGATGTGGTTTGTTAGAAGCTGTAGCTGGATGCTCTTCTCCCAGTTGTAGTCATCAGGGACACGGGAGGTCTCCCTGCCTTCCCACATCCTGCAAGAGAAGCATTTCACTACCCTGACTGACATCCCTACTGTCCCTAGCGGAGCAGATATAAAGAGTCCATTGCCTCCTCTGAGTGAAGCCTCTCTTTGTGGAAGCCCCGAAGAGCTAAAGCCTCAAGATCACCACTCTGACTATGTCCACTCAGTCAATGGCCGCTGTGCTTACCCCACCTTCCTTTAATTTGCTCTTACTAATCAATCCCAGATGCCAATTGGTCGTTAGTCAAAACTCTAGTCATTCCCTTGTCCATTTGTCCCTCCCCACTTATCTCCTTCCTGCCACATATCCCTACAAGCAACAGAAATGCTACACCTGCCCACTCACTTCCTCTTTTACCTCCATCCAGGACCCCAGCCAGTCCTTCCAGGAGAGGAACACTTCACCTGCGGATCTGTTGGGGTCATCTATTGTATCTGGTGCTCCTGATGAGGCCTCCTTGACATTGGTGACGTAAATTGAGGGGCCACTTTGTCGAGCACTTCCACTCCATCCACCAAAAGCAGAACTTCCCAATGGTCAAACATTTTAATTCCGATCCCCATTCCCATTCCGACATGTCTGTCCATGGCCTCCTCTTCTATCATGATGAAACCACTCTCAGGGACGAGTTGCAGCGCCTCATATTTCGTCTAGGTAGCCTTTCACCTGATGGCATGAACATCGATTTTTCCTTCCCATGATTTTTTTGTTTCCTCCCCTTCTCTCTTCTTCTGTTCCTCCCTCTGGCCTCTTACCTCTTCTCCTCATCTGTTTATCACTAACCCCTGGTGCCCCTCCTTCTTCGCTTTCTCCTTTCGTCCACTCTCCTCTCCTACCAGATTCCTTCTTCTCCAGCTCTTTATCTTTTCCGTCCACCTGGCTTCACCTGTCACCTTTTAGCTAGCCCTCCTTCCCCTTCCCCAACCTTTTTATTCTGGCGTATTCCCCTTCCTTTCGAGTCCTGAAGAAGCGTCTGGGCCTAAAACATCAACTCTCATTCCTCTCCATAAATGCTGCCTGACCTGCTAAGTTCCTCCAGCATTCTGCGTGTGCAAGAGAGTCTAAAACACAGGTCGGGTCTATATTTTTTGGAGTTTAGAAGGATGGACGGTGATCTTATTGAGGCATATAGAATTCTAAGAGAGCATGACAGATTAGATGTTGAGATGCTTTCAGTCGTGGGAGAACTTTGAACGAGTTGACGGAGCTTAAAAATAAGAGACTGGTCATTTTTATAGCAAGGTATGTAGAATGTCTTCTGGCAGAGGGCAGTGCATTTCTGGAACATTCTGACCCCAGAGGATAGATTGTTGGATGCATTAGAGGCAGATACTTTGTTGGATTGAAGGCAGGGGAGACGAGTTCTGACATGGATGAGTAAGGATCAGGAAGTATGGCAGGACAGGCTTTAGGGAGCAGCTGACCAACTCCTGCTACTTTCTTGTGTGAAGCCAACAGCATACATGCATCCAAAGAGAAGGTTGACAAACACGTGAAGATTACAGGCCATCAAGCAGTTCCATATTTACAGACATCCTTAAGTCAGAAAATATACACAAAAGTATCGCTCGAAGCAGTAACCAAACTTCCACAGTATTGTAATGATTTTTTAAAAAAAAAGACTGTTATAGAAAGAGCAATTACTAAAGTGTCAAGAGAGGGGAACTAGTTTTGCTATTTTGAATTTATCATTTGCATCTATGGGTGTCAGTCATTCACAACAGAAGATGGGTTTGGATGTTGAGGGGCTGAGATGAAGGGCGGTGGGCTTATGTGGCACGCCAACACTGCATGGATCAGTGACCCATCTCTGTGCTTTGCACGTTAATGTAATGTGAGATATTGTTCTTTCCTGCTTACCATCCTTCATCCATTGACTGCTGTTTCCAGGGTGCTTCACTGAGGAAATGAACAGTGTAATGGAATAACTAGGCAGTGGAGTGGGGTGATGGGGAAGCAGGTAGAATATAGAACAGCACAGTACAGGCCCTTCAGCCCACAATGTTGTGCCGAGCTATCTAAACCAACTCTACAAATATCCTAACCCTTCTTTCCTGCACAGCCCGTAAGCCTCCATTGTTCTTCCGTCCATCTGCCTAACTGAGGGTCTTGTAGATTTAGCTATGATATCAGTCTGTGCCAGCATCCTCAGCAGTGCATTCCAGGTACCAATCGACCTCTGTATAGAAACCTGCCTCTGACATTTCCCCTCAGATCTCTTCCACTCACCTTCAACAGATGTCCTCTGGCATTGCGCCCTCAAACACCTCTCATCCTCCTTCACTCCAAAGAGAAAGCCCCTGGCTCACTCAATCTTTCCTCATCAGACATGATTTCTACTTATGGGTTATAATTTTCCAGACAGTTCAAATCAAGACAAAAATGCTGAAAGTAAAAGACTGACCTGAAAGTCATTGGCCTTGTTGTAATGTCCATTGAGAGCTCGGTAAAGGTCAGAGTCCCTCGTCACCTTTAGGTCATTGGCATCGGTCAAGCCGTCGTTGACAGCCTGCCGAGCAAACTTCTCCATCTGGATGTAGTAAAATTCACGGAAGTTGCTGAACCATTTGATAAGTTGAGAAGTGATGCATCTGTTAAACTGGTAGTGGAAAAAAGATATAAAAACTGTTAGTTATTAAATTTGGGTCGGCTGTGCAGTGGAGAGCATTCTTTTTTATTAAATGTGTAGTATTGGAGTTAACGAAGCTATATCGTGAATATTATATATCTAGGAGGAGAAGATGGCGGCACAACGCAGCGTGCAGCGGCCACTCCGGTGAATGATATCTGTAATCTGTCAGGTAGGATGCCGTGCACAATACTGATTTGATGGAAACAGACGTGAGAGAACGGAGGAATACCTGGAGAAACTTCTGAAATGCCTTTTTCGCTGCTGCTGCTACTGTGTGATCCAGAATCTCCGGAGGGGAAGGCCCCAAGTCCTCGGCTTTGCTTGTTGCTCAGCGGCTGGGGCGGGGTCAAAGCGCTCGGCAGAGATGGTGCTCGGTACTCGGTGTTGGAGGGCTGGTGGAGGCTCGAAATTTTCGGATGGACTCAGAGTCAGCTGTGGTCGGGTGCTTCTAACGCATCAACAGTTGTCAATGCCTAGCGGTTTATGGCAGGGGGAGTTTCTCCTTTCTGCCGCCTGCTATCGGGGACTATCAGGAGTCGATCGGAACTTTGAGACTTTTTTTACCGTGCTCATCGTTAGCTCTTTATCGGATTACGGTATTGCTTTGCACTGCTGTAACTATATGTTATAATTATGCCGTTTTGTCAGTGTTAGTCTTTGGTTTGTCCTGTTCTTTTTGTGATATCACTCTGGAGGAACATTGTATCATTTCTTAATGCATGCATGCAATAAACGAGGACTGAATGTCCTCATAATCTAATCTAATCTAGTAAACTTTCCAATAATCTTGATTATTTCTTTTTTAGCAACACACACAAAATGCTGGAGGAACTCAGCAGGCCAGGCAGCATCTATGAAAAAAGGTACAGTTGACGTCTCGGGCTGAAACGTCGGCTGTACTTTTTTCCATAGATGCTGCCAGGCCTGCTGAGTTCCTCCAGCATTTCGTGTGTGTTGCTGGGATTTCCAGCATCTACAGATTTTCTCTTGTTTGCTATTTCTTATCTTGATTGGTCAGGAGATGAAAGGATATGGGGAGGAGGCAGGAGGTTGAGCCTGACAGGGAAATGGATCAGCCCTGAAGAAATGGCAGAGCAGACTCAATGGGCCAAATGGCCTAATTCTGCTCCCATATCTTATGGTTTTATATTGAAGGGCAGGGAAGTATTGAGGAAACAGTTCAGCACTAATCTTCTTGAACAGCAAAGCAGGCTCAAGGGTTTTGAGTTTCAAGTTCAAGTTAATTGTCATCAACCATGTACATGTATACAGCCAAACGAAACAACACTCCTCCGGATCAAGGTGCACAAAACAATAAGTATAATTCACACAGAACACAGAAAGCAATATTATCACAAATAACTTAACATTCATTAAGGTTGTCATAGCCTGATGGGGTGGGGGCAGTGCAGTGCGGTTACGCTCCCACTACCTATTAAATGCTCTCAATAGCGAGCGTCTTAAATAGCCTGTCAACAAGCCCAGCTTGATGGGAGAAGGGCAAAGGCAGGTTACTGTCCCCTTAAAACCAGTTGCTTTGGGAATATGGAGCTAGTCAGACATAGTTGTCAGCTCATCTAGGAGAAGAGAAACTTCGATTTGAAACCTCCGCTGCCTTGCAGCTATACGCACTCACAGGCAAGGCTTTGGGATTAAACCTCAAGGTAATATCCTGAGCTAGAGTCCCTAAAGCAGTCCTACATGAAGTTCAATGCTGACCAGCAATTCCTGTGACGTGCTGGCTCCAAGCTGCATTGGTCTCTACCGTTCCTTTGGGTTCATCAGCTGCGTGCAGAGGTGGAGCTTGTTACATGGGCAACAGTTTGCTCTCCATATCATACAGCCCAGGCTTGCTTATCACATAGACAGCTGGGACTCAACATCCACAGTTGAGCCTGATCAATGGGGAGCCATAACCATAACAAATAATAAAGTGTATTTACAACACAAGTTAAAAAGTAAACAGCATATCATTATTGTCGCTTCGTACATGATGGCAGGGAATTCGATAGTCTCATGGCCTTGGGGAAGAAGCTGTTTCCCATCCTAACAGTCTTTTTACTAATGCTATGCTACCTCCTGCCTGATGGTTGAAAGAGTCACTGCTCCTGCTTCTTTTGTGTATAGATATCTGATCTCTTTATTGTTGGTTGTATCAGGGCTTTCTGTAGCGCTTGTGGATAACGCCCTGATGCAAGTTGCATGTGATTTATCTCTTAGATATGGGTATGTTGATACTTTTTCGTATGCAACGTTCTTGGAAATATTACATGTAGTCAGTGTATTACCCTCGTCCAAGTTTCTGGGAATAAATGAATTTTTTGATAAGGATCTTAGCCTGAGTCTGAGCTAAGCCAGGTAAGTACTTTTATTGGGGTGGTTTAAACTTCATTGAGCTAACATCATCAATAGATACATTTGCATAATATCTAGCCTTGTTCCTGCGTTGCTCTAAAACAACTCCAACTCTGATGACAAGTATTTGGCCGGTTTAGGTTCTATGGATGGGCCACACATTAATTGTTTTCTCTTCTCTGGAAAGGAAGCCATAGGTGTAACTCTCCACCGAGATTGGGCAGTTTTGTTGACAATCAGATTGCTAGCTTTCTCCAAGATGTTGTTGCCCTGATGATCATCCATTACTTCTCACCACCCTGTCCCAACAGGGTCATAAGGATGAAACCATTCCTGTGAATTTTAAAAGAGTATCTCAAGGATGTCATTGTCTTTAGAGCTCAATTTGCTTTGAATCAGGTGGACCTTATGAAAATGTACTTTAACAAAATGATATTTTGTCTGTAACAAAATGGAACCTACATTGTACCAGAATGCTTTGCTAAAAGTGTTTATGCAACATTATGCCAACAAAACCTGAGTCCTTGACAAACTGCAAACGAGCAGATGCATTACTGGAAGTAACAAAATGTCATCTTGTTACTACAAGTAAAGTACATTTTCATAAGGTCCATCTGATTAAGTAGATGTACTGAATGCACCCTGCCCTTGAACTGAGGTGCAGTAACTAACACTTGTGTATAAAGGAGTGACTATGCTGTTGTTTTTAAACTATTACTGGCTCTTGTGCGGTACTAATCTTCCCTTGCTGCAAGTAAAATAAACACGCTTATGATTGATCCACTCTGAGTTAATTGTTGTTTGCTGTAAGATGTAGCAAAAAGATGCTTGACAACCTGCATATTTTTAAACACTTACCCTGGCTGCAGCTCAGAATTACAGCATGGGTTAAATCTGGTGCCAGAGACTTGTCCTGTTATATGTGAATCTATTGTGCAACACAGACTTGTGCAAGTTTCCCAGTTCTCAGGCCCACTAAGCCATTAATCTTAGAGCGGTTACAGTGGTGCCATTGAAACAAACAGCTGCGAGCAGAAGGACTAGAAGATATTTTAATTTGAATCAAGGCAGTAAGTTTTTTTTACTTCAGTGAATGATTTTAGGAACACAAGAGAGATTCTGCAGATGCTGCAAATCTACAGCAACACATGCAAAGTACTGGAGGAACATGGCAGGACAGGCAGCATCTATGGATGGGAATTTAAGTGTAAACATTTCAGGCTGAGACTCGAGCCCTGATGAAGAGTCTTGGCCCAAAATGCCAACTCTTTATTCCTTTCCATAGATGCTGCCTGGCCTGCTGAGTTCCTCCAGCATTTTTTATGTGTTACTCTGGAAGTTTTTAGTGCTTTGTAAATCATACTTTTATTTATGAGTTTATTGGGTCTTTATGAAGTTTTGTGAATATTCCAGTGTGAGTCCATTGTATATGTTATATCGTGTGTGTTGTCCTGAAGGTTTTCACTTTACCTGCAGCTCACTGTAGTTATGTACATGATGAAAAACCCAAGTTGACTTGTCTTATGCCAGTATCTCAGGGATGAAGAGAAGAAGGAATCCATTCTGAAACCCTCCATCAAACTTTAACTTATAACAAAGCTGCAAGTCAAAGTGTGCCTTGCTGCACTGGGCTGCTTCGATTACTTACAGCCACCTCAGCAGCCAAAGCCAGGGCTACGTTAGCAGAGTCCAAGGTCAAGCGTCTGACAAGCTCAGGTCAACAGAAGATCTGCCTCACTGTTTCAATGCGATGTGAAACGTGAATGATTGCATGATTCTAGTTCCCTTGTCCAGGTCTAATTGGCAACCTCATAAGCTAAGTCTGCTTTGTGGTTTAATTTTATCGTAAACTAAGTTTGCCTCAGAATACAGTACTACAAGTCTGTATCAATATTACTGCTACAAAAATAAATTCTTTCACATTTTAAAAATATACATATCGCACCAGAGTGTACACAGTGACCCACTGCCCTATACTGCTTCTTATTAGATGTGGGTATTACAGCCACTTACCAGTACTGGACAACGGCGTGCGGTGGCTACACAGCACAGGATGAGTGAGTGTTGTGGTCTGTGGTTGTCACGGACACATGCTCATGTGAAATAAATAGTTGGTGCACTGCGAGTGTCTGAGGGCTTCAGAATCAAACAGCACAAAACCGTCTTGTTCCGTTAGCTCCGCAGTCAGGGTGGATTCCAGAGCACTCTTCGCTTTTCTGCATGCTTTCCCTACATTTACCCTTCAGTGTAAATTGATCTTGAGTCATTTTCAAAAGAGAAAGTGTTTAAACAATAGAACGCTTGCCTCTTTTCCCCAGGGATTTGGACATATGCAAGGTGCCTTGTAAAAATAACCATGGAATCAAAGGCTCAGAGAGTGAACATGTTTCCAACTGATGGTAGGCATCACTGACAGTCTTACTTGAGAGAAACCATTAGTTGCTTGGAACACTGAGCTCCTTCGCCCCACCAGGCCCATCACTGAAACACTCTAACAGCTTGCACTCATGCTTTTCTGGGTTATCTCACAGGGTTCTAGGTTTGGATCCTCCTCTGAGCAGTCAGCCACAAAAACCTGGCCTGATGCTCCAGCACTGAGGGATGCCGCAGAGTTGGAGATGCTGTCGTTTAGTAGTGATGACCATGCTTTTACGTAGGTGAATGCACGGTGAGGAAATAGAAGGACACATAGAGAAGGCGAACCAGTATAGTGAGAGGAGGCTCGGGTGAAGCATGAATATTGGTTTCTTATTTTCACATATACCTAGATACAGTAAAAAGCTTTTTGTTTATGTGCCATTCAGACAGAGCATTCCATATGTATGTACATCAAGGTAATAAAAAGGAAAAACAACATGCAACAGTTACTGAGAAAGCATGGTGCAAGGCCCACATTGAGGTAGACGGGGAGATCAAAAGCTCATCTTTTGGTGTTTACGAGATGATTTCAACACTAACAACTAAAATAACCATAAGACGTAAGAGTAGAATTACCCATTCGGCCTATCGTGTCTGCTCCATTATTCTGTCATGGCTGACTTATTATCCCTCTGAACCCCATTCTCCTGCCTTCTCCCCCTTTGACCTTTGACACCCTGATTAATCAAGAACCTTTCAACGCCTGCTTTAAATATACTCAGTGACATGTCCTCCGCCTTAAAATAATCATGTGGTGCTGTAGCATTTGGCCACAGTGTTTTCCATCTTTACAACAGTTCTAAAGTACATCAGTATCTGATAAGTGCTTTGGGACAAAGCAAAGTTCCAAAAGACACTGTAGGTATGAAAGCCTTTTTATTCTAACAAGACTTCAGTTGGGATGCTAATAGAGCAGAAAAAGACTTCTACTACAGCTTTGGCTACTCCAGAACACCCCCAGATGCTTAAATCGAAGAAAATATGTTTTGAATTTAAAAAAAAGCATGCTGAAAAAACTCAACATTTCAAGCAGCATCTGTGGGAAAGGAAAACAGTCAACATTTCAGATCTACAACCTTTCATCAGAACTGGGGTAAAAGAGAAGTGCAATTTAGTTACAGTAGAGAGGAGGTGGGAGTGGAATATGTAGAATTAGTGTGATAGGATGAGTCAAAATAGCTTAATGACAGTGGTTATTAGCACATTAAGCCTCCGGTCTGTGTAATGGTGGGACCTGGCAAGCAGGAAGGTGAAACTTGCAGGATAAAGAAAGAAAAACTGAACTGACATAAGACCATGAGATATTGCAGCAGAATTAGGGCATTTGACCCATCACATCTTCTCCAACACTCCATCATGGCTGATCCACTTTTCCTCTCAGCCCTAATTTCCTGCCTTCTCCATGTATCCTTTCATGCCCTGACAGCCTCTGCCTTAAATATATATAAAGACTTGGCCTCCACAGCTGCATCACAGATTCCACAGATTGACCACTCTCTGGCAAAACAATTCCCTCCTTATCTCCATTCTAAAAGGACACCCTCTTGTTCTGGGTTATGTCCACTGGTCTTAGACTCTCCCACCATAGAAAACATCCTCTCCAAATCCACTCTATCAAGGCCTCTCACCATTTGATAGGTTTCAATGAAGTCACCCCTCATTCTTCTGAACTCCAATGAATACAGGCCCACAGCCATCAAACGCTCTTCATATGACAAGCCATTCAATCTTGGAATCGTTTTCATGAACCTCTTTTGAACCCTCTCAAGTTTCAGCACATCCTTTCTAAGATAAGGGGCCGAAAACTGCACACAATACTTCAAGTGAGGCCTCATCAATGCTTTCTAAAGTCTCCATATTACATCCTTGCTTTTATATTCTAGTCCTCTTGAAATGAATGCTAACATTGCATTTGCCTTCCTCACCACAGACTCAATCTGCAAGTTAACTTTTAGGGAATCCTGCACAAGAATTCCCAAGTTCTTTTGCACCTCAGTTTTTATTTTGTATTTTCTCTCAATTTAGAAAATAGTTAACCGTTTCATTTCTTCTACCAAAGTGCATTACCATACACTTCCCAACACTGTATTCCATCTGCTATTTCTTTGCCCATTCTCCTAATCTGTCTAACTCCTTCTGTAGTCTCTGTACTTCCTCAAAAACTACATTCCCTCTACCTATCTTCATATAGCCTGCAAACTTTGCAACAAAGCCATCAATTCCATCATCCAAACCATTGACATATAATGTAAAAAGAATCAGTCCCAACACAGACCCCTGTAGAAGACTACTAGTCACCAACAGCCAGCCAGAAAAGGCTCCCTTTATTCCCACTCTTTGCCTCCTGCCTATCAGCCACTGCTTTATGCATGCTAGAATCTTTCCTGTAATACCATGCGCTCACAGCATGTTAAGCAGCCTCACGTGTGACACCTTGTCAAAGGACTTCTAAAAATCCAAGTATACAACATCAGCCAATTCTCCTTTGTGTATCCTGTGTGTTATTTCTTCAAAGAATTCCAACAGATTTGTCAAGCAAGACTTTCCCTTGAGGAAACCATGGTGGCTACGGCCTATTTTATCATGTGCCTCCAAGAACTCTGAGTCTTGAAAGATCATTACTAATGCCTCCACGATCTCTTCAGCCACGTCTTTTCGAACTCTGATCTGTACACAACCGTGTCCAGGTGACTTATCTACCTTCAGACTTTTTAGTTTCCCAAGAACTTCTCTCTAGTTCATTGTTTCCCATTAATACCTCTCCAGCATCATTTTCCAGTGGTCCAGTCGTCCAATATCCACTGTCACCTCTCTTTTACACTTTGTGTTTCTGAAGAAACTTTTGGTATCCTCATTAATATTATTGGCTAGCTTACTTTCATATTCCATCTTTTCATTCTTAATGACTTTTTATTTGCCTTCTGTTGGTTTTTAAAAGCTTCCCAATCCTCTGACTTCCTGCTAATTTTTGCACTGCAATATGCCCTTCTTTGACTTTATGTTGGCTTCAACTTCTCTTGCTAACCACGATTGTGTTGCCTTTCCTTTCAAATACTTCTTCCTCGTTGGGATGTATATATCCAGTACCTTCCGAATTGATTCCAGAAATTCCAGCCACTGCTGCACTGCCGTCATCCCTGCCAGTGTTCTTTTCAAATGAATTCTGGCCAGCTCCTTTCTCAAGCCTCGTAATTCCCTTTACTCCACTGTAATACTAACGCATCTGACCTTAGCTTCTCCTTCTCAGATTTCAGGGTGAGTTCGATCATATTATGATCACACTCCCCTCAGGGTTCTTTTACCTTAAGCTGGCTAACCAATTCTGGTTCATTGACATGTTGAAAAAGAAGCAGAAAATGGAAAATACTGGAACCTCTCAGCAAGTCAGGCTGTATTCATTGGAAGCGAAATGCTTAATATTTCAGATGAGGGGCTTTTTATCAGACTGGGAAAGTTAAATTGGTAAATTGGTTTATTATTGTCACATATACTAAGATACAGTGAAAAACTTGTCTTGGATGCCATCCATATACATCAATTCATTAACATAGTACAAGGTAGAACAAAAAGGGTGCTACACTAGTGTAGTGGTGAGTGTGAACTTTTTACATCTGGGAGCGTTCTGGAGTTTGGAGTTCAGTGAGAGGGGTACGTCCTCCCCATGGAAAGCATTTGTTTTTCCTGAGTGCACTAGTCTCCAACCAAAGTCCAAAGATGTACCAGGTAGGTTAATTGGTCATTGTAAATTCTTCATGATGATGTTATGGTTAATCAGGTTTGTCAGGGGTGCTGGAGCGCTGTTGCTCGAAGGGCCTACTCCGCGCTGTATCAATGAATCAATCAAAAAATATCTAATGCCCTGGTTAAGATTTCTACTGCTATGCTGTGAGGTATTTTATTTTAACAGTTTTCTGTAAAAGCAGTGTATCCTGCTGGAAAGAGTGTTTTGGCTTCGGCTAAAGATAAGGAGCCATGTTGTCCAACTTCAGAATGTTGTGTCAGCCAGTTGTAACTTTCAGCCCAGTGGATGATTCAGCAGAGCTGTACGGGATCAGCTTTCTGAAGGTCAGTAGTCTGGTTTTGGGCTCTTTTGGCTGGAGCCGCAGAGCGGGGTACAAGAGAAGGTGCTGCAGAAGGCTGTTGGAATGAGACTCCCCCTTGCAAGAAGTGCTTTGTGCAGATGAACAGCTCCAAGGTGGGAGGGCCAATACTCGTGAGCTAGCCTGTGTGTTTGAGATGGTCCTTGAGGGATATTCAGAATGTGGCGGATGCTTTTACACAGACCGTGGGTCCAGCACGTGAGTAAAGTGATATGCCCCCAACTAATCCAGAAATGAGCTCCAACGTTCATGTGCACATTGGACTGCTTTAACTGTAATGGGCCCTTTTATTTTTTCTTTTATTTTTCTGTAACTGTTCATTAAAGTTGAAAATTTGGTAATTATACCTCCTTTCTAATTTTATACTAGTGTACGATCTGTCATTTCTGGGGTATCAATAACTGCATATGGGCAGTATTTACACACATTTGCTATGACCTATGCTCTTTGTTTGGAACATCATAACTTTCCTGTTTGGTTGAACCCCAAATCATACCAACCCTAGACATGTATTGTTTATGAAAGGTGGTCTGCTCACTGCTGAGTCACGTGGCTGTTAGCAGAGTTGGCTAATGAGCTGAGTTTGTATACAAGCCTGGGGAGAAGCTTGTACATAGATAGATAAATAAATAAATAATGCAGAGTAAAGTGTGACAGTTATAGAGAAAGTGCAGGGCAGTGAGACAGTAAGGTGTAAAGTAACAATGAGGTACAGAGCCTGACTTATTATACTAGGGAATCATTCAATAGTCTCATTACTGCAGGATGGAAGTTGCCTTTGAGCCTGGTGGTGTGTGCTTTCAGGCTTTTGTATCTTTGGCTCGATGAGAGAAGGGAGAAGAGAGGATGTCCAGGATGGATGGGGTCTTCGATTATGTTGTCTGCTTTACCAAGGCAGTGAGAAATGCAGAGTCAGTGTAGGGGTGGCTGGCTTCCATGATGTGCTGAGCTGTGTCCACAACTTTCTACAGTTTCTTGTAGTCATGGGCAAAGTAGTTGCCATATTAAACCTTCAAAGTATTAGTGAAATGGATGAAATCAAGTGGAAGTGTTCAGATGCGTTTTTTATGTGAAGCTGTATCTTTTGTTGTAATGCAGTAACCAGGTGTGTACAACAAGCTCCCAAAAACATCAGTGTGGACATGGCTGTACTATACTGGAAGAGGGATAGGCATTGGATGGGACAATAGAGGTAAATGAAAATTGAGAAGCTGTAAAAGTTCTTAAGTCCAGAATTAAAACAGAAAACACTCAACGGGGCAGGCAGCATCTATGCAGTGAAAACCCAAGGATAACTCCCTCCTGCTCTTCAAAATATTGTTTATTTATTTATTAATATTACTTCACTTTTTTTTGTTTCTTCACATTTACTAAGTATGCTCACAAGAAAATGAATCTCAGGATTGTTTATGGTAACATATCTGCACTTTGGTAATAAATTTACTTTGAACTTTGAACATCCAGTGAAATGCATCAGGGAAGCCTGCAAGTGTTGACACATTTCTGGCATCAACATAGCATGCCCACGGCTTACTAACCCTATCTTGTATGACTTTGGATTGTGGAAGGAAACCATGAAGCGCATTGAGGGCTTCACATGCGTTTAACTCAAAGGCAAACGGGAAGAAGTTACTTTCCATCCACTGTTACCAATGAAGATGATTGATATCTCTCTTCATGTTCGGGGAAAAGGCTACTCTTCTTTAGTAACAAACGATCTGCTGGAGGAACTCAACGGGTGAAGCAGCATTTGTGAGAGGAAAGGAATGGTCAAAACCCAGCATCCGGATAAACAAAAATCCGAGGAGGGCTTAGTCCCTATCATCCACCTGAGTTATTGATCTTAGTTGCCATGCCACTAATTTAGCTGATGGATCATAAAGATAGCTTTACCTTGCAACAATGGAGTGATGTATCTGAGGGTTGGATAGAAGACTAAAAAGGAGATCTTTGAAGAAGAAAGCCCTTAGCTCTGAGTGGAGTCATTGGGACGCCGTCATGACCGCGTTTTTTTTTTAGCAGGCTTTCATATTTTTACGCGGCCGGGTTGCTAGCTCGACGCTCAACCCAGCACGGATGGAAAAGCGTGCAAGGGAGCTGGCTGGATTCGAACTCGGGAGCCTTCGCTCCGAACTCCAGCACTGATGCCACTACGCCAGCAGCCGGCAAAGGAGATCTTTAGTCTGGAAATAATGGCACAACAGTCGTACATCGATTGCTGCCATGCTGTTTCACCCCAATTAAAAAGGAATTTGTCACAGAGTCATGGAGAGATACAGCACAGAGTCAGGCGCTTCAGTCCACTGAGTCTGAAACAACCATCAACCATCAGTTACTCCTTGGGTTCCCAACCTTTTCTATGCCATCGACCAATACCATTAACCAAGAGGTCCATCGACCCCAGGTTGGGAACCCTTGACTTACACTAATCTTACATTAATTGCCTTGCTTATTTGTCCCACAGCCTCATCAGCTCCATCCTCCCCACCAGATACTACTCACTCACCTACAACCGGGGGGTGGGGCAATTTAAATTGGACCTTTAATCCATCAACCCGCACACGTTTGGGATGTGGGATGAGACTGGAGCAGCTGGAGGAATGCAAAATCTCCGCACGAGAGATTTGTGCACAACTAACTGCACAACTGTGATAAACCATCTGAACTTTGTAAACATGCACTCCTAAATTCAAGTGAAGATGGACTCTTAACATAAAACATAGAACAGTACAGCACAGGAACAGGGCACTTGGCCAATAATGTTGTGCCAAACCAGCTATAAGGAAAATCAAAATCCCCAAACACTAATCCCTTCTACCTACACCATGACAATATCCCTCCATCTTCCTTGCATCCATGTGCCTATCTAAACGTCTCTTAGAAGTCTGTAATGTATTTGCTTCTCGCACCATACCTGGCTGTGCATTCCAAGCATCCACCACTCTCTGAGTAAAAAGTTTACCACTCACATCCCACTTAAACCTACCCCGTCTCACATTCAATGCATGCCCTCTGGCATTAGACATTTCAACCCTGGGAAGCAGACACTCTATCTATGCCTCTCATAATCTTGTAAACTTCTATCTGTTCCCCCCTCAGCCTCCGATGCTCCAGAGAAAGCAACCCAAATTTGTCCAGTCCCTTGTGATAGCACATGCCCTCTAACCCAGCCAGTATCCTGGTAAATCTCTTCTGCATCCTCTCCAAAGCCTCAAAATCCTTCCTTTAGTGGGGCGACCAGAACATTATCTCCAAATGTTCCTCAAATCTTATTGTCTCACTGCACTGTAATACTTTATTCTGCATTCTGCTGTTGCTTTCCCTTGTATTGCCTCAGGGCACCGTCATAATGAAATATTCTGTATGGATGGCAGGCAAAACAAAGTTCACCACAGTACCTCGGTACATGTAACAATAATATACCAATTTGCCAATTTCCTCCTCATAAGCAGATGTCCCTTTCATGAGGTGCTAACCAGTGAATTTCACCCTGACATACCAAAGCCTTCATAAGCACAACACAGGGTCACGTCTCACCATCAGCTCAAGTCACCAGCAGAAGCAACTCACAGTTAATAATACTTATGGCGAGGGGTAAAACAACAGGTTCATATAAATAGGATATTATCGTAGAATTGGTTTCTGGATGTGAAACTGCTGAGCAGAAACGTCATTTGTTTCAGGGTGGCATGATAGTGTAGCGTTTATCTCGAGATCAATTCTGCTACTGTCTGTAAGGAGTTTGTACAAGAAAGTTTTTGTCACTTTGGCCTTCATAAATCAAAGTATTGAGTCTAGGAGATGGGTTTTATGCTGAAATTGTATAAGATGTTGACGAGGGCTGACTTGGAGTATTGTTTGCAGTTTTGGCCACCTACATACAGGAAAGATGTAAATATGGATGAAGGAGTAGAGAGAAATTTTACAAGGATGTTGCTGGTACTGGAGGACCTGAGTTATAAGGGAAAATTGAATAGGTTAGGACTTTATTCCTTGGAACGTAAAAGATTGAGGGGATATTTGATAGAGATGTACACAGTTATGAGGGGTGTAGACAGGGTGAATGCAAGCAGGCTTTTTCCACTGAGGTTGGATGGGACTACAACTAGAGGTCATGGCTTAAGGGTAAAAAGTGAAAAGTTTCAGAGGAACATGGGGGCAAACTTCGTTACTCAGAGGGTTGTGAGAGTGTGGAATGAGCTGCCAGCATAAGTGTGCATGCAAGCTTGATTTCAACATTTAAGGGAAGTTTGGATAGGTATACAGATAGTAGAGATATGGAGAGCTATGGTCCCCATGCAGGTCGATGGGAATAGGCAGTTTAAATGGTTTGGCCTGGATTAGATGGGCTGAAGAGCCTGTTTCTGTGCTGTATTTTTCTATGACCCTATGACATTCTCCCCATGACCTTGCAGGTTTCCTCCAGATACTATGATTTCCTCCCTTACTTAAAGATGTATGGATTGGTAGGGTAATTGATCACATGTTGTGCGTGCTCATTGGTCCAGAAAGGGCTGTTTTCGTGCTGTATCTCTAAATGTCTAAGTAAAATAAATAAGACACCCCTGCAATTATGTAGCACCTTTTTGAAGTGTCTCTGCTGTAACACTGCAGACAATGTGCTCACTATAAGCTCCTACAAACACCAATGTCTTGATGAGTGGGACAAGTTACAGAAGACAAGTTAACTATTTACTTACTTGACAGAAGGCAAGTTAGCTATTTACTTACTTGACAGAAGACAAGTTAACTATTTACTCACAGGACAAGACAGACACTAAACATTCAGTAAGCCTTGTGTAAACCTTCAGTAAATACCGTATGTACGTTGTGCTGCATGGTAGTGTGTCTTGCCCTTGGCCCTAGAGTAACCCCAATACCGTTAATCAGGACTGGAAAGTGGGTAGAAGTGGGGGTGGGGGAAGGAGTACATGCTGGTGAAACCAGGTGAGGGGAAAAGGTTGGGAATGGGGAAGGGGGTCATAAAGTGAAAAACTAAGAGATAATGGTTGGAAGAGGTAGAAGGCTTAAAAAAGAGGGAATCTGATAGGAGAGGAAAATGGACAACGGGAGAAAGGGCAACAAAGGGAGATGACAGATAGGAGAGGAGAAGGAATATGAAGAGAGGAGAAGGGTTTGGGGGGAGCAGGAGTAGGGGAATGGGAAAAGAGATAAGGGGGAGTGGGATATTACCGGAAGTTAGAGAAATCAATGTTCATGCCATCTGGTTGGAGGCTACCCAGACAGAATCTGAAGTGTTACTTCTCCACCCTGGAAGTGGCAGGAGAGGAAACCATGGCGTGTCGTGTCAGAATGGAATAGGAGTAGAATTAAAGTGAGTGGCCATGGGGAAAGCTGGAGCGACGGTACTTGGCAAAACGATCCTTCGATCTACTTTAGGTCTCACCGATGTACAGGAGCAGAGGAGTAAAGGGAGGAACAGCACACTGTGATCCGGTGCAGCCCCACCATTTTCAGAAGCGTTGTCACCCTGTCTGCAGTTGAGCTGGATCATCTCTCACATGGGATTAAACAGTGGCTGAGGAGTCCAAATACAACCTTTCACTTCAAAGAAACCATTGCCTTTGTGGGTGAGTGAGCAAAGTGACTTTCTATCCTGGGGGATCCTCCGAGGAGATTAAGGGATAAATTAGAGCTCGACTCCCTAGCCACCCTTTGATTTGACTCCACACTCAGCTGTCAGCTCCTCTCGTGAGGACGATACTTTTTAAAACTTGACCAAAGTCCATTCTACCGTGCTGTTCCCAAAGGTAAACTTCAACTGAAACTTAGTGAATAGTACTCTTGAATCTCAGACACAATGTTTTAGGTTCAAACTCCATTCTAGAGACCTAGTCTGACACTCCAATGCTGCACTGAGGAGCCAGCATATGAATGAGATGTTAAACTAAGGCCACAGGTTCGATGACACCATTTCAAGGAAAGGAAAAGTAATGTGAAGTAAATTTATTATCAAAGTTTATGTCACCCAAATACTACCTTAAGATACATTTTCTTGCGGGCATTCAGGGTAGAACAAAAAAAGTACAATGGAAACATTGAAAAACTACACAAAGACTAATAAAATGAGCAATGTGCAAAAGACAAACTGCAAATACGAAAAGAAAGAAAATAACAATAAATATATAAATAATACTGAGAACATGAGTTGCCGACTTTGAAAGTGAATCTGTAAGTTGTGGAATCAGTTCAGCATTGAGGTGAGTGGAGTTACCCATGATGGTTCAGGAGCCTGATGGTTGAAGGATAATAACTGTTCCTGAACCTGGTTGATGGGACCAAAGACTCCTGTACCTACTTGCCGGTGGCAGCAGCAAGAAGAGAGCATGGCCAGGATGGTATGGCAGTGCACCCTGTAAATGTGCTCAGTGAGGGCAATTATAACCCCCTCACCGCCCCCCCTCCCCCCCCCCCCCGTCGTGGTCAACACTGATCTCTTAGCCAATATTACTGAAGTAAATTATACACTTATTGCATGTTACCCATTTTGAGAACTTTCTAGAAACATAGAAAGCCTACAGCACAAGACAGGCCCTTTGGCCCACAATGCTGTGTGGAACACGTACTTACTTTAGAAGTTACTTAAGGTTACCCATAGCTCTCTATTTTTTGGAGCCCCATGTACCTATCCAAGAGTCTCTTAAAAGACCCTATCTTAACTGTTTCCACCACTATTGCCAGCAGCCCATTCCATGCACTCACCACTTTCTGTGTAAAAAAACTTACCCCTGACATCTCCTCTTACCAACTTCCAAGCACCTTAAAACTGTGCCCTCTCGTGTTAGCTATTTCAACCCTGGGAAAAAAGCCTCTGGCCATCCACATGATCAATACCTCTCATCATCTTATACACTTCTATCGGGTCACCTCTCATCCTCCGTCGGTCCAAGGAGAAAAGGCCGAGTTTGCTCAACCTATCCTCATAAGGCATGCTCTTCAGTCCAGGAAACATCCTGGTAAACCTCCTCTGCACCCCTTCTATAGTTTCCACATCCTTCCTGTAGTGAGGCGACCAGAACTGAGCACAGTACTCCAAGTGGGGTCTGACCAGGGTCCTATATAGCTGCAACATTACCTTTCGGCTCTTAAACTCAATCCCACGATTGATGAAGGCCAATGCACCATATGCCTTCTTAACCACAGAGTCAACCTGCACAGCAGCTTTGAGCGTCCAATGGACTCCAAGATCCCTCTGCTCCTCCACCCTGCCAAGAGTCTTGCCATTAATACTATATTCTGCCATCATATTTGACTTCCCAAAATGAATGACCTCATACTTATCTGGGTTGAACTCCATCTGCCACTTCTCAGCCCAGTTTTGCATCCTATCAATATCCCACTGCAAACTCCTACAGCCCTCCACACTATCCACAACACCCCCAACCTTTGTGTCATCAGCAAATTTACTAACCCATCCCTCCACTTCTTCATCCAGGTCATTTATAAAAATCACGAAGAGTAGGGGGTCCCAGAACAGATCCCTGAGGCACTCCACTGGTCACCAACCTCCATGCAGAATATGATCCATCTACAACCACTCTTTACCTTACGTGGGCAAGCCAATTCTGGATCCACAAAGCAAGGTCCCCTTGGATTGAGAATACCTACAATAAGCCTTGCATGGGGTAATTTATCAAATGCCTTGCTGAAATCCATATACACTACACCTACTGCTCTACCTTCATCAATGTGTTTAGTCACATCCTCAAAAAATTCAATCAGGCTCGTAAAGCATGACCTGCATTTCACAAAGCCATGCTGATTATTCCTAATCATCTTATGCCTCTCCAAATGTTCATAAATCCTGCCTCTCAGGATCTTTTCCATCAACTTACCAACCACTGAAGTAAGACATACTGGTCTATAATTTCCTGAGCTATCCCTACTCCCTTTCTTGAATAAGGGAACATCTGCAAACCTCCAATCCTCTAAACCTCTCCCGTCCCCATTGATGATGCAAAGATCACTGCCAGAGGCTCAGCAATCTCCTCCCTTGCCTCTCACAGTAGCCTGGGGTACATCTTGTCCAGTCCCAGTGACCTATCCAACTTGATGCTTTCCAAAAGCTCCAGCACATCCTCTTTCTTAATGACTATATACTGAAGCTTTTCAGTCCACTGCAAGTCATCCCTACAATTGCCTAGATCCTTTTCCATAGTGAATACTGAAGCAAAGTATTCATTAAGTATCTCTGCTATCTCCTCCAGTTCCATACACACTTTTCCACTGTCACACTTGATTGGTTTTATTCTCTCACATCTTATCCTCTTGCTCTTCACATACTTGTAGAATGCCTTGGGGTTTTCTTTAATCCTGCTTGCCAAGGCCTTCTCATGGCTCCTTCTGGCTCTCCTAATTTCACTGTTAAGCTCCTTCCTGCTAGCCTTATAGATCTCTATCATCACGTAGTTTTTTGAAGCTTTCGCAAGCTTTTCTTTTCTTCTTGACTAGATTTTCAACAGGCTTTGTACACCACGGTTCCTGTATCCTACTATCCTTCCACTGTCTCATTGGAACGTACCTGTGCAGAACACCACGCAAATATTCCCTGAACATTTGCCACATTTCTGCCATACAATTCCCTGAGAACATCTGTTCCCAATTTAAGCTTCCAAGTTCCTGCCTGATAGCTTCATATTTCCCCTTACTCCAATTAAACGCTTTCCTAACTTGTCTGTTCCTATCCCTTTCCAATGCTATGGTAAAGGAGATAGAATTGTGATCACTATCTCCAAAATGCTCCCCCACTGAAAGATCTGACACCTGACCAGGTTCATTTCCCAATACCAGATCAAGTACAGCCTCTCCTCTTGTAGGCTTTTTTACATATTGTGTCAAGAAACCCTCCTGAACACACCTAACAAACTCCAACCCATCTAAACCCCTTGTTCTAGGGAAATGCCAATCAACACTCATAGCTGCTTCGCAGGTTGACCCTGTACTTAAGAAGGCATATGGTGCATTGGCCTTTATCAACTGTGGGATTGAATTTAAGAGCCAAGAGGTAATGTTGCAGCTATATAGGACCCTGGTCAGAACCCACTTGGAGTACTGTGCTCAATTCTGGTCGCCTCACTACAGGAAGGATGTGGAAACCTTAGAAAGGATGCAGAGGAGATTCACAAGGATGTTGCCTGGACTGAGGAGCATGTATTATGAAAATAGGTTGAGTAAACTTGGCCTTTTCTCCTTGGAGCGACGGAGGATGAGAGGTGACCTGATAGAGGTGTACAAGATAATGAGAGGCATTGATCATGTGGATAGTCAGAGGCTTTTTCCCGGGGCTGGAATGGCTAGCACGAGAGGGTATAGTTTTAAGGTGCTTCGAAGTAGGTACAGAGGAGATGCCAGGGGTAAGTTTTTTTACGCAGAGAGTGGTGAGTGTGTGGAATGAGCTGCCGGCGGCGGTGGTGGAGGTGGAAACAATAGGGTCTTTTAAGAGACTCCTGGATAGGTACATGGAGCTTAGAAAAATAGAGGGCTATGGGTAAGCCTAGGTAGTTCTAAGGTAAGGACATGTTCAGCACAGCTTTGTGGGCCGAAGAGCCTGTATTGTGCTGTAGGTTTTCTATGTTTCTATGATATTTGGGAAATTAAAATCTCCCACCACGATAACCCTGTTATTATTACACCTTTCCAGAATCTGACTCACTATCTGTTCCTCGATGTCTCTGTTACTATTGAGTGATCTATAAAAAAACCCCCGGTAGAGTTATTGATCCCTTCCTATTCCTAACTTCCACACACAGAGACTCCGTAGACAATCAGTCCATGACTTCCTCCTTCTCTGCAGTTGTGCCACTATCTCTGATCAGCAGTGCCACATCCCCACCTCTTTTACCTCCCTCCGTGTCCTTTCTGAAACATCTAAAGCCTGACACTTGAAGTAACCATTCCTGTCCCTGAGCCATCCAAGTCTCTGTAATGGCCACAACATTATAGTTCCAAGTATTGATTCACGCTCTAAACTCATCTGTTTTGTTCATGATACTCCTTGCATTAAAATAGACACATCTCAAACCATCGGTCTGAGTGCATCCCTTCTCTATCACCTGCCTATCCTCCCTCTCGCACTGTCTCCAAGCTTTCTCTATATGTGAGCCAACTGCCTCTTCCTCCGTCTGTTCAGTTTGGTTCCCACCCCCCAGCAATTCTAATCTGAACTCTCCCCAATAGCCTTAGCAAACCTCCCTGCCAGGATATTGGTCCCCCTCAGATTCAAGTGCAACCCGTCCTTTTTGTCCCGGTCACGCCTGCCCCAGAAGAGGTCCCATTGAATCCCTGTTCCCTGCTCCAATCCCTCAGTCACATATTTATCCTCTACCTCACTCTATTCCTATACTCACTGCCGTGTGGCACAGGCAGTAATCCCAGGATTACTACCTTTGAAGTCCTGCTTCTCAATTTCCTTCCTAATTCCCTGTTTGCAGGACCTCCTCCCTTTTCCTACCTATGTCGTTGGTACCAACATGTACCACGACCTCTGGCTGTTCACCTGCCCACTTCAGGATATCATGGATGTAATCAGAACATCCTGGACCCTGGCACCTGGGAGGCAAACTACCATCTACGTTTCTTTCCTGCGTCCACAGAATCACCTGTCTGACCCCTAACTATAGAGTCCCCTATCACTGCTGCCTTCTTCCTTTCCCTGCCCTTCTGAGCCACAGGGCCAGACTCTGTGCCAGAGGCACGGCCATTGTTGCTTCCCCCAAGTAGGTCATTCCCTCCCAACAGTACTCAAACAGGAGTGCTTATTGTTAAGGGGGGACAGCCACAGGGGTACTCTCTAGTATCTGACCCTTCACCTTCCCCCTACTGACTGTTACCCATTTATCTGTCTCCCAAGGCCCCGGTGTGACTACTTGCCTATAGCTCCTCTCTATCACCTCCTCACTCTCCCTGACCAGATGAAGATCATTGAGCTGCATCTCCAGTTCCCTAACCCGGTCCCTAAGGAGCTGCAGCTTGACACACCTGGCACAGATGTGGCCGTCCGGGAGGCTGGGAATCTCCTGAGCATCCCACATCTGATACCCAGTACAGAACACCGGCCTCACAGACATACTTCCTATTCCTATTCTTCACAAGTAACCTACCTCACCTCGACTCATTATCGTCAAAGCCCCATTGAGCCAAAGCCCTCCTACTTTGACGCCCGCTCTATAAAGCTGTCTTCTTTTTAAACTCTTTCCGCCGATCTAACTAGTTATGTCCATGCGCTTGCGCAGTCATGCCGTGTTTCTATTCACATATTTGCCGCAACACCACTAGCAATGTCAATATTTCAAATTGACTTAATTTGTGTTAATCCTGAAGAAGATGTGAGTGGAGCTAGATGATTACAAGTTTGTATATTACACTTGAAAAAAAATTATGCTGATAGGATTAGCGGGAAAATGGCCATCTTTTACAGCTGGGGTTCCCAACTATTTTTGGGTTAATGGGCCAGTGGTAAGACCATTAACTGAGGAAGTCCCTGGACTCCATGTTGGGAACTCCTGTTTAGGGAGACGACCATTTAGAACACAGATGATGAGGAATTTCTTTAGCCAAAGAACAGTGATGAGGAGCAATTTCATTAGCCAGAGAGTAGTGAATCTGTGGAATTCATTATCACAGACAGCTATGGAGGCCAAGTCATTGGATATATTTAAAGTGGAGGTTGATAGATCCTTTATTAGTCAGGGCGTCAAAGATTAGGGGGAGCAGGCCATAATAACTCAGCCCTGATGGAATGGCAGAACAGATTCGAAGAGCCGAATGGTATAATTTTGTTCCTATGCCTATGGTCTAATGGGAAAGCATGAGAGAATCATAAATGTGAGCCAGTTGGTCGGTTGAAAAAAGCATCTCCTTCAAGTTACTACCCTTTGGCAAAGTCCTAGAACTTCTCTGGGATATGAAGCCAATGTGAATTAGCGGTGCACAGACGAAGAGCAACAGGTGACACAATGTTGAATGACCTAGTCTTACTGCAATATGAAAGGTCTGATCCATTGTGCTAAAGCAGTGTAGATAAAAGAATTAATATTTGCACAGTGCAGCTGCCCCACTGTTGGTGTGCCATTGTACTTTTACCACAATATTTAAATGGCCCAGAACGCAAGCAGATGTTGGGAGGGGTTGTAATGGATCCCTGCTTGCCCGCATGGCAAACCATGAATTTTCAACCAAGAAATCCTAGAACAGCACCATCTGCTGTCCAGAGTGGGAAATTACCTGCAACTATCCAGGCATGAATTATTAAAAATTCATTACTTGAGAATGCAAGGTGAGCTATTCATTTTGAAAATAAAGCCATGGAAGTTTTCTTTTTTTACACAAAGAAACAGTAATGTTAATTAGCCATGACGGAATTGAGTCAGACACCCGAGATTAGTCTCCCATTGTGCTCAAAGATTCTCTCACACTGAATAGCAGGGATGAGGAAGGGAAGTGAGTTTAACACATGGCCTGGCATTGACCTCCAGAATCAGTGATGCAGGAAAACAGAGATCGCACTAACAGCCTGGAGGTCAAAAGGAAGAGACCACAATAAAACGATAATGTGATTTTTTTTCAAGCATTTCTAATATTTAGTGTAGAACTTTATTGTTCTACAGTGCCTATAAAAAGTATTCTCTCCCCTTGGAAGTTTTCATGTTTTATTGTTTTACAACATTGAGTCACAGTGGATTTAATTTGGCTTTTTTGAAACTGATCAGCAGAAAAGAGCCTTTCGTGTCAAAGTAAAAAACACATTTCTACAAATTGGTCTAAATTTATTACAATTATTAAATACAAAACAATTGATTGCATAATGACTCACCCCCTTCAAGTCAGTATTTAATAGATGCATCTTGGGCAGCAATTGCAGCCTTGACTCTGTGTGGATAGGTCCCTATCAGCTTTGCACATCTGGACACTGCAATTTTTACCCATTATTCTTTACAAAACTGCTCAAGCTCTGTCAGATTGCATGGGAATCATGAGTGAACACCCTTTTCAAGTCCAGCCACAAATTCTCAATTGGATTGAGGTCTGGACTCTGACTTGGCCACTCTAAGACATTAACTTTGTTAATGTCATTCCTGTGTAGCTTTGGCTTTATGCTTGGGGGTCATTGGCTTGTTGGAAAATAAATCTTCTCCCAATTCACTTGAAGACTGCATCAAGTTTTCCTCCAGGGTTTCCCTGTATTTTGCTGTATTCACTTTACCCTCTACCTTCACAAGCCTTCCAGGGCCTGCTGCAGTGAAGCATCCCCACAGCATGATGCAGCCACCACCATGTTTCACGGTAGGGATGGTGTTTTTGATGATGTGCGGTGTTTAGCTTATGCTGAACGTAGTATTTAATCTGATGGCCAAAAAGCTCAATTTTGGTTTCATCAGACCATAGAACCTTCTTCCATCTGACTGCAGAGACTCCTATATGCCTTCTGGCAAACTCTAGCTGAGATTTCATGTGAGTTTTTCTCATTAGTGGCTTTCTCTTTGCCATAAAGTGGCGACAGATGAAGCACCCAAGCAACGATCGTTGTACGCACAGTCTCTCCCATCTCAGCCACTGAAGCTTGTAACTCCTCCAGAGTTGTCATAGGTCTCTTGGTGGCCTCCCTCTCTAGTCCCCTTCTTGCGCAGTCACTCAGTTTTTGAGGACAGCCTGCTCTAGGCAAATTTACAGCTATGCCATATTCTGAACTAATTGTACTCCAAGGGATGTTCAGTGACTTGGAATTTTTCTTGTATCCATCTCCTGACTTGTGCTTTTCAATAACCTTTGTGGAGTTGTTTGGATTGTTCTTTTGTCTTTGCAGCGTAGATTTTGACACAATACTGACTCACCAGTAGTTGGACCTTCCAGACACAGGTGAATTTTTACTGCAATCAATTGAAACACCTTGACTGCACACAGGTCTCCAAAAACACATCTCTATTTAACTAATTATATGACTTATAAAGCCAATTGGCTGCACCAGTGATGATTTGGTGTGTCATATTAAAAGGGGGTGAATACTTATGCAATCAATTATTTTGTGTTTTATATTTGTAATTAATTTAGATCACTTTATAGAGATTCAATTTCACTTTGACATGAAAGAGTCTTTTTCTATTGATCAGTGTCAAAAAAGCCAAATTAAATCCACTGTGGTTCAATGTTGTAAAACAATAAAACATGAACACTTCCAAGGGGGTGAATACTTTTTATAGGCACTGCAAGTCAGGGGTTCCCAACCTGGGGTCTTCGGTAGGGGTCCATGGCATAAAATGGTGGGAATCCCTGTTCTAAATGATTCACAGTATTGCAAGCACTTGCATCCCTTACCCTTCTGTCCCTTTGCTAGGGATATCACCCTTCTGCACCTGAGAATTTGTCTCATCGTGCCCATCCCCTGTTGTGTGTTTTGCCCAGCAATGCGAGTGCTCCAGCAGAGATCTTGCCACTTGTCCTGCTGTAGATGGAGTGACCATCTTTCAAAAAGGTGACAAGTCACACAGAAGGAAAAGGGATTACCTGATGCCACCAGTAAACTAAGGGTTCATCGGGACTTTGAGTGGTTCAGTCATTCACTGAGACTGGAAACAAATGAGGCTCAGTATATTTCCAACAAAGTCATCCCAGCTTTAAAGATGTTTGGCCTTCAAACTAAAGGCTGCCACATACCTAAATATTGGAGATTCATGCATAGCACAACATATGACACAGACAGACATGTTCCTCCAAAATGCATTGTCTCCAACCCACTGTCCTTTATCATGTAAATCTCTAAAACACAAGTCTCTTTCAAATGTGCTACATTCTTCTCAATTGTTCTTAACTGGATAGTGCCATGAAGATTTTTCCCTACCTTAACATCGGAGAAGTACGTTTTCAGTGTGGTTGAGTTGGGGTATCGAGTATAGAAAAACATCAGCTTGGCTTTTTTCAAGTGATTAGGTGTTAATCCCTCCTGAATCAGAAGACTGGTTAAGGTTATTCAATCATAATCAATTTGACAAGAGAGCATTAAATGACCCTTCTATCTACTGACAATGATTTATAATTTTTTATACCTGTTTCAAAGATTTCATCCCACCCACATCCAAAAGTAAAAGAGTCCAGAACAGGGTTGCCAAACTTCTTTCTGTCGTGGACCCCTACCATTAACCAAGGAGACTGTGGACCTCAAGGTGCAGCCCCCCCCCCCCCCAGTCTAGAAGGTATTATTTCAAAACTCGGGACACATATAACTCTGCTTCATGTTACTAGAATTCAAGAGTCAAACCAGAAGACAACATTTCAGGTAAATCAACATATCGTGTTCTTGAGTGTCCTGTAACGCCTGAAGGGCGGAGGAAACGCAGGAGACCAAATACAACTTGGTGCCATACCATAGAGGCAGAAATGAGGACCCTGAACCACATGTGGGGCACAATGGAGAAGATGGCCAAGGACAGACAGAGATGGGGGACCCTCACTGCTGCCTAAGTGCCAGCAGTGTAACAGGCAGCAATCAGAAAAGGATCTAGTGCTTTCCCAGCGTATATGGCAAATAAATTCTTCTCAGGCTTCCAGCCAGGTACAAGTATTGATTATAACCAAAGTTTTTATGACAAACTCTGCCATCTTCATCAGGGATGATGCCTTGGCATGTCATGCCCGACACGAACCCCAAGATCTCTCAGATTTTCCACACTGGAAAAGTCTTACCATTTATATTATACCCCCGTAGTCTATCCCTCCTGATTTGTTAGTCCCCATCTAAGCAGGTTTCTGCTCTCCCACCTTGTGTAACATCAAATTCCAGTTCTTACAAAGAGCGAGACCTTTGTCTTTGTTAAAATTCTTTTCCTCTAGATTTATTTCAATGGCTTCCTTTACCAGGCAGTCCTAAAAGCCATTGGCACAGCACAGTAATCAACTCTTTATAATGCTTGGGCTTATTAAGGGTGTGGGCACATGGACAAGTGGTTAAGGCATTTGACTAGCGACCTGAAGGTCGTGAGTTCGAGCCCCAGCCAAAGTAACATGTTGTGTCCTTGAGCAAGGCACTTAACCACACATTGCTCTGCGACGACACTGGTGCCAAGCTGTATCGGCCCTTCCCCTTCCCTTGGACAACACCGGTGTCGTGGATAGGGGAGACTTGCAGCATGGGCAACTGCCGGTCTTCCATACAACCTTGCCCAGGCCCACGCCCTGGAGAGTGAAGACTTTCCAGCCACAGATCCATGGTCTCGCAAGACTAACGGATGTCTTATTATTAAGGGTGTTAGAAGATTTTATATAACACCCAATATCTCAATAATGCATCATTACTGGTTGTATGCATCTTTCTCACATTCAAATGCAACCCTGGAACTTTATTAGTCCAGCCCAAGAAACTTGGTTCTGTTGGAAATTATGTTTTTCATTTGTTTTGTCTCATTTGGGTGTGATCGCTGTGAAATGTTTGCTGCGCTGTTCTTGCCATATTTGTTGTGGTTAGCACAAAGCTTTACAGTACGGGCGACCTTGGTTCAATTCCCACCACTCTCTGTAAGGAGTTTGTACGTTCTCCGCGTGACCATGTGTGTTTCCTTCGGGTGCTCCAGTTTCTTCCCGAAGTCCAAAGGCGTACCGGTTTGTAGGTTAATTAGTCATTGTAAACTGTCCCGTGATTAGGCTACGCTTAAATCAGGGGGTTGCTGGATGGCGTGCCTCAAAGAGCTGGAAGGACCTGTTCTGCACCACATTTCAATAAATAAAAATAAATAAGTAAATAAAGTATAAATAACTTGACATATGCATTTTGATTGAAACATCAACTTGAGTTTTTTATGTGCAGCTTTATAATGTGAATTTAAGTGTCTTACTAAGACTGACTAAAAACTAGAAGACGCATCCATATTTTTAAAAAAAAACCTGAATTGCTTGCAATTCCCTCCTGTTGTCACCTGAATTTCCATCTATGCTCCCCTCTTGCCTGAAACGATTGAAATCCTCAACACACTTGATAGGTGTAATTAAAAAAGGCCAGAATATTCCAGTTATAATGCACCAGCAAAAGCCATCTTTAGACTTACAGAATTGGAGTGTCCAAACTGAGAATCTTGCTGTGGTCTGGAGATACTATTCATTCAGAATCTTTATATAGAATATTCTAGAATATACACTCAGTGGCCACTTCATTAGATACCTCCTGTACCTAATAAAGTGGTCACTGAGTGTACTTTCATGGTTTTCTGCTGGTGTAGCCCATCCATTTCAAGGTTTGACGCATTGTGCATTCAGAGATGCTCTGCTACACACCACTGTTGTGGTTATTTGAGTTAATGTCACCCTCCTGTCGGTTTGAACCAGTCTGGCCATTCTCCTCTGACCTCTCTCATTAACAAGACATTTTCACCCCCAGAACTGCTGCTCACTGGAATTTTTTCTTCGTTTTTCACACCATTCTCTGTAATATCTAGAGATTGTTGTATGTGAAAATTCCAGGAGATCAGAAGTTTTTGAGATATTCAAAACACCCCATCTGGCACCAACAATCATTCCACAGTCAAAGTCACATTTCTTCCCCATTAAAAGGTTTCAAAGGCACATTTAATGTTAGGGAAATGTATACAATATACATGCTGAAATGCTTTTTCTTCACACGAAAACGGAGGAGTGCCCCCAAAGAATGAATGACAGTTAAATGTTAGAACCCCGAAGTCCCCCCCCAGCTCCCCTCCCTCCCACGCATAAGCGGCAGCAAGCAAGAATCCTTCCTTCCCCCACCGGCAAAAAAAAAGCATCGGCAGCCGCCACCGAGCACTCAAGCGTGAGCAAAGCAACAGCAAAGACACAGACTTGCAGTACTCCAAAGACTACTTGTTCACCCGGTATTCGACATACCACAAGCTCTCTCTCTCTCCCTAATAAGGGAGAAAGGAGTGTCTCTGTTTTACAGCAAGAGGGGAGACATAACAAACTTTTCTCTGGTTTACAATGTTAAAAGTCCATTGCGTTGCTTTTTCCGAGCTCTGTGCCCAAAGATCTCAGGTCTCCGGGCATGCAGCCTTAGATCTTCCATCTCCCACAATACACCAATCTCCTGCCGTGACACCAACCTTTGATTCCCACCGCACCGCCCCCCCCAACCCCCCCCCCCCGTCTCCAGAGCCACGAAATCTCAGCCTTCCGAAGGCGAGCTGAGCACTTGGCGTGCTGAATAACGGCCAGGCGTGAAACCCCGAGAGCGGGTCTCATTCCCGCAAAGGACTGTAGTCAGTGTGTAACTCCAGGTCAGGGTCTTCAAAAGAACCGTGAAAGGGAAGTAGAGCTGTTTCCAAAGACGCAAGCAAAGGAGTCGCCGTTAGGAGCCATTAATCCTCCTAAGCTCCTCCTCCTTTTTCTGATGTTTGCTCTGAAGAACAACCGAATCTCTTGACCATGTCTGCATGCTTTCATGTATCGAGTTGCTGCCATATGATTGGCTGATTAGATATTTGCATTAACAAGCAGGTGTACCTAATAAAGTAGCTACTGAGTGTATGTATGGATGGAGATAGGTTTTATGAATGTGGACTTAAGGCACGAGACTTAATCTCCTCTGAAAGTGAGTCGAGTATATTTTAGGCACACTCTCAAGTGTACTTTATAATGACAGGTTAGAAAATAACAGACCCTGTCATTTTCTGTGAGATGATTCTGTTGAGAAGAGCTTAGAACTAATGTAAGGGTAGATTTTAGTTCACGATGGGAACCTTTGTTGTAATTATCTTGTTATCGTTACCCTCCAGAAGATGGGAGGCACACCAACTAAAAATAGCCTCTTACTTAGTCTAATTACTGAATTATTAGTGTTCTTTTTATTTGGAGCGGTACAGTAGTGTACCAGAGACCAAGGTTCAATTCCCGCCACTGCCTGTGATGAGTTTGTATGTTCTCCCCGTTACCACATGGGTCTCCTCCTGGTGCTCTGGTTTCCTCCCACATTCCAAAGATGTACCTGTTGGTAGGTTAATTGGTCATTGTATATTGTCCCATGATTAGGCTAGGGTTAAATTGTGGATTGCTGGGCGGCGTGGCTCGAAAGGCCGGGAGGGCCTATCCCACGCAGAATCTCAATAAATAAATAAATATAAAGATGTTATTACACTGAACTTAGCCATTGCGGCAAACATAAAAAAGTAGAGGTGATTGAGTAGTTCCCCTGTCAGACCAGCTCGGTGACCAGGCTGCCGTTACTGACAGAGATTAATTTTGTGCACATAACTTGAATGCAGTCACCGTCTACCCACTGCGGTTTTTGTCAAAAGTTACTCTGCTTTTGTTGACAGAATTACTGTAAATTTCTACTCACACTGTACTTCAAAGTTTGCTCTTTGAGTAAGTTTTATTTCCTGTAGTTCTTTGTACTGTTTCCAGTGAATCACTCATCTCACCCCTCCTCCAACCTGTTGGCTAATGCATTGTCGTCAATGAATGATCTGTGAAGTACATTACACAGTTGGACCATATTTACTGCAAGGGCAGCACAAGTGGAATGGGTCATCTCACCAGAAGAGGCTACATTGGGGTTTACTGCGCCTGACTTGATAATCCATTGGGAATGATGAAACAGTTCAAACAGAACTCTAGGAAAGGAATTTAATCACTAGTTTTAGAATATTCCTGCATTACAGAATATAGACACACAGAAAGTGAAATTGCTCTCAGCTCAGTTTGTGTAGTTTCACACACACACACCTGGTGCATTCATTTTTTCTGTCAAGTTAAACCTCAGCTGCTGCTCATAAGCTTTGTGCATTCTCACCACAAGTCATCACTGAAGAAATACTGCACTGTCTTTCAAATGAAATATTCAACCCAAAATCCATCTTCCCCCTCTGGTGACCGGGTGAACAGAACAGGTTTCATGGCCTTATGCTGAAGGAGGCTGGAGAAGTTTATCTCCAGGGTCCTGGTGATAATTATCCTTCAACTGACTGCGCAATACAGTACATTTTTAGTAATTGTCACAATGTTGTTTATCACAGCTTTTGTGTACAAATTGACAGTGTTACCAACAATACAACACTTAAAGCTATTTAATTGACCTTAAAGCATTTTGAAATATCTTGAAGGGGGTGTTGCCTCCATTTATAAATGGAATCCTCCATTCCTCTTTCAGAGTCTTTTTTAATGTAAATGCCAACCAACGCTCTGTATCCGTTACTCAGCACCTCTCACACAATCCATCATCTTCACACTGGTGACCATTATCCTGGCTACACATTGAAATTTAATTAACTCATTAGAGATTTTTGAGGTAATCATTATAGGATCATGCGGGATCCAAAACACTTCTGAAGAATCCATATATGAACTCAGACTGTCACCCACTTAAAAACGAGAGTTTCTGCAGATGCTTTAAACCTTGAGCAACACACACAAAATGCTGGAGGAGCTCAACAGGTCTGACAGCACCCTGTGGCGGAGAAAAAGCAGCACATAAGTGCCATCACAAAGAAGACACAACGGCGCCTCTGGTTTCTTAGAAGTTTGCATAGGTTCGGTGTGTCATCTAAAACTTTAACAAACTTCTATAGATGCACAGTGGAGAGCATCTTGACTGGTTGGATCAAGGCTTGTAATGGAAACACCAATGCCAAGAATGGAAAAAGCTATAGGAAGTGATGGATACAACCCAGTTCATCCCAGGCAAAGCCCTCCGACCATTGAACGCATTTATAAGGAGCCCTGCCACAAGAAAGCAGCATCCATCATCGGGGGCCCTCATCATCCAGGCCATGCTCTCTTACCAGAGGGTAAGAGGAGCCTGAGGTCCCGCACCACCAGTCTGAGGAACAGTTATTACCCTTCATTCATCAGGCTGCTGAACCAATGTGGACAACCTCACTCGCCTGAACTCTGAACTGACTCCACAACCTGTGGACTTCAAGGACTCTACAACTCGGGTTCTCAGTGTTACATATTTACTATTTATGTTTTATAGTTACACAATTTGTCTTCTTTGCACATTGGATGTTTGTCAGTCTTTGTTTATGTATAACTTCTTATTGGTTCTATGAGGGGTGATTGATAAGTTTGTGGCCTATGGTAGGAGGAGTCAATTTTAGAAAACCTAGCACATTTATTTTTCAACATAGTCCCCTCCTACATGTACACGCTTAGTCCAGCAGTTGTGAAGCATACAGATCCCTTCTTTGTAGAAGTGGTCCACAGCAAGGGTGATTGATAAGTTCGTGGCCTAAAGTAGAAGGATATGAGATATTAACTTCAAACTTTCTGCATTATCACTCAAAGAGTTGAACTGCACGTGCATGTAACAAGAGCGTTTAGGACCTCCAGGTGGTCCACAGCAGGGGTGATTGATAGGTTCGTGGCCTAAGGTAGCAGGAGATGAGTTATAGGGCTCTCATTACATGCACATGCAGTTCAACTCTTTGAGTGAAAATGCAGAAAGTTTGAGTTAGCAACTCATCTCCTTCTACCTTAGGCCACGAACTTATTAATCACCCCTGCTGTGGACCACTTTCTGGAGGTCCAAGATGCCGACTTCTACAAAGAAGGGATCCGTATGCTCCACGACCGCTGGACTAAGTGTGTAAATGTAGGAAAAATAAACGTGCTAGGTTTTCTAAAATTGACTCCTTCTACCTTAGGCCACAAACTTATCAATCACCCCTCGTATTGTGTTTCTTAGTTTTCCTACAAATGGCTGCAAGAAAATGAATCTCAGGGGAGTACATGGTGACATATACATACTTCGCTAATAAATTTGCTTTGAACTTCGACGTTTTGGGCCAAGATCCTTCTACAGGACTGGACCCTCTGCAGATGCAGCCTGACTTGCTGAGTTCCTCCAGCATTTTGTTTGTGTAACCCACTTAACATTTTTGACCCTTTCTGTGATGCTGTAAACCTTGATTGAAATTATAATTTGAGAGGTGCGTTTGCCTGTTAAATGAAGAAAAATGTAACCTTGTATATTTTTCATTGCTCCTCTGTGATTGAGCATGTAAGGGGATATTGGCAGCTGGGAAGGAGCGGATGTTGCCTGCATTAGCATCAGAAACTGGCTGGAACAATAGTGGGCCTGGAGTACCAAGTAGCAATGAAAGGCTCACAGCCACTCACATCTCCTTGTGAGCACCAGAGAACCTTCTTTTATATAGCAATACACTCCATTCATTTACAGATGCCTCATCCACTTTAATGAAATGATGTCTATTTACATATTAAGCAAACAAGAAAACAAAAGACTTTGCAATTCAGTTTCAGAATACAATTCACTTAATGGATTTCTGTTTAAAGTTGCTGTTCTTTTCCTCTCAAATATATTATTGCTTTTGTTTTCTTCTCCAAGGACTTGGGATGGGTACATACCAGGGCGCAGGAGTATCAAGGTGGATGGAAAGTATATCCAAAGGGCATGTTTCTTGCATGCAGAACTGTTGTCCAGGCAGTAGAGAATGTCATTGAATCGGCTGAATCTGCTGTGATGTTTTCAATTAGCTGAGGTCTCAGGACAGGAAGTTACTAACTATCTGAAAAGTCTGAACCTGTTCCCATAATCAGCAAGCTGCCTCTGAGGCGCTGGAGAAACTCTGAAGGTCGAGCAGCCTCTGTGGACGGAAATAAATTATCAATGTTTCCGGATGAAACCTTGTCTGGTCTGGACAACTGGACTGGTCAAAGAACACTGAGGCTGTCTACAAGAAGGGTCAGAGCCATCTCTATTTCCTGAGGAGACTGAGGTCCTTTAAGATTATTAAGGGATTGGACAAGATAGAGGCAGGAAATATGTTCCAGATGCTGAGAGAGTCCAATACCGGAGGGCATGGTTTAAGAATAAGGGGTAGGTCATTTAGGACAGAGTTGAGGAGGAACTTCTTCTCCCAGAGAGTTGTGGAGGTGTGAAACGCGCTGCCTCAGAAGGCAGTGGAGGCCAATTCTCTGGATGCTTTCAAGAAGGAGCTAGATAG
The DNA here is from genome assembly GCF_030028105.1 of Mobula birostris. Taxonomy (NCBI): domain Eukaryota; kingdom Metazoa; phylum Chordata; class Chondrichthyes; order Myliobatiformes; family Myliobatidae; genus Mobula; species Mobula birostris. The sequence goes on from NC_092370.1 coordinate 237,642,967, forward strand.
GTATCTTATGGATAGGGGAATCAAGGGTTATGGGGACAAGGCAGGAACCGGGTATTGATAGTAGATGATCAGCCATGATCTCAGAATGGCGGTGCAGGCTCAAAGGGCCGAATGCTCTACTTCTGCACCTATTGTCTATTGTCTATCTGTCGGACAATGCTGAGGATGTTCTATGAGTCTGTGGTGGCCAGTGCTATCATGTTTGCTGTTGTGTGCTGGGGCAGCAGGCTGAGGGTAGCAGACACCAACAGGATCAACAATCTCATTCGTAAGGCCAGTGATGTTGTGGGGATGGAACTGGACTCTCTGATGGTGGTGTCTGAAAAGAAGATGCTGTCCAAGTTGCATGCCATCTTGGACAATGTCTCCCATCCACTACATAATGTACTGGGTGGGCACAGGAGTACATTCAGCCAGAGACTCATTCCACCGAGATGCAACACAGAGCGTCATAGGAAGTCATTCCTGCCTGTGGCCATCAAACTTTACAACTCCTCCCTTGGAGGGTCAGACACCCTGATCCAATAGGCTGGTCCTGGACTTATTTCCTGGCATAATCTACATATTACTATTTCACTATTTATGGTTTTATTACTATTTCATTATTTATGGTGCAACTGTAACGAAAACCAATTTCCCCCGGGATCAATAAAGTATGACTATGACTATGACTATGACTATTTCCCAATGGAATAAGCTTGTGGAATATCCAGACCTGCATCTCGGGTTTTTTTTGCACTACCTTACTTTCCATTTTGCTATTTTCTATTTATGATTTATAATTTAAATTTTTAATATTTTCTATCAATTTGTAATCCAGGGAGCAGGAAGAATCAAATATCGCTATGATGATTGTACGTTCTAGTATCAATTGTTTGGCGACAATAAAGTATAAAGTACTAAATTTCACCTAAGCACTAGACTAAAATGTAACTGCCCGCTGTGCTCCACCCATCCCTGCAGGGGGTTTCTTCATTTCCGCCTCTCCTGCCCCTTTTCACCTGATGTACCTGTGACACCAAATAAATAGTGCCTCGTATTTTTTGACATGAACACTGGATCCAGAAATGTGGCCAGGCATCTGCAATGGAATTTGCCTCATTAAATTGGCATCTGTAAACAAGTAACTGAAAGATTTACCCTCCAAAGCATTCTTAAAGGATGCCAATTTAGGAAAAATGCCTCTTTTGTTAATACAAAAGGCAAGGAAAAGAGTTGGAGATCAGACAACATTAACTTTCACATAGTAGCCATGTTCCATACCTCCTCCCATTTATAATCATTTTAATAATAGAAGCACAAGTCACTGTGAAGGCCAAGTCATTGGGTATACTTAAGGCAGAGGTTGATAGATTCTTGGTTGGTTGAGGCATGAAAGGATACAGGGAGAAGGCAGGAGATTGAAACTGAGAGGGAAAATGGATCAGCCATAATGAAATAGCAGAGCAGACTTGATGGGCCAAATGGCCTAATTCTGCTCCTATACCTTATGGCTTTATGGACTGAAATAAACAGCTTCCTATTTTCCAGGAATGCTGAAAAGGGTAAGTCTTCATACACGCCACTCCCCCAGGGAGAATGTAAGAAACATAAGCAGAATTAGACCAGTTAGTCCTCAATGTCAGCTCATCGTTCCATCAGATTGCCATTGAAGCTATACCTCAATGACACTCTCCTGCACTACCCTTGAATCCCTTAATATCCTAAAGTATATAAATCTCTATCTTGAGGGAGGTGAGAGGCAGGAGAGGAGAAGAGAAAGGTAAGAAGGGAGCCAGAATGGGAAATGGGAAAAGAGAGAAGTAGGGGAGAGAAATTACCAGAAGATAGAGAAATCTATGTTCATGCCATTAGGTTGGAGTCGAGCCAGACAGAATATGAGGTGTTGCTCATTGGGGCCAAATGGTCTAACTTAATGTCTGTTTCTTGTGTTCTCACTTGGTGCACATCAACCACCTTCTTACACTAGGTTGCTGATTGTAGCAACATAATGCAGAGGGTAGTCCCAGGAATATTCCAGCACCCCCTCCCCCCACCCCGCCGTGCAAAGGGATAGATGGACAGTTATCATTGAAAATTCAAGAGTCATTTCAGTGGTGGCTACTGAGACCCTTCACATCTCCATTTCTTTAGAGGTAAGCTCCTTCTCAAACTGGAAAATGTGTCATGTACCATATAAAATAACTGAGGAGTATGGCATAACTCTCCGGTGTGTGTGGAACGTGTTCTGGTCCAACCCAAATGATGATTTCACTATAGACAAGCCCTGTCAGCACTGAGAGTATTGCGGGCTGGGACTGAATCAGTTCCAGATTGTTAGCTGTCGTAAGTACCACCTTATTTTAGCGAAATTTTATTTTTAAGTTCCTTGAGCTCTACTGGCAATAATGTCAAGCAGTGACAAGTGGGAGCAAGTCCATGCAGTGCATCCTGGCTACATTCCTGAGGTAGATGATGGATCAGGAAAATAGCTACCAGCACTGCTTCTGCCAGGTAATCGAACTCACACTGGAACAGATGTAGCACTCACTCAAAGATAAGTGACCTTGGACTGAGGCAAGGTGGGTAGCAGGTCCCATCCATTCCTGTTGCCGCTGCTTTTGTCCTTTCTGACTGTGTCTCTATTCCACCCATCTTCTTGTGCTGCCTTCTTTCAATATTCTCACCACTGACTGACCAAGCAACCATCATCTTATTTCAGATCAGAATTAGCTTGAACCAGTGTGGACAACTTCATTCACCTCAACTCTGACATCATGTACAAACTATGGACTCACTTTCATGGACCATATAACTCATGTTCCCAGCATTATTTATTTATTACTATTTGTTCCTTTTCATAATTTCTTAACTTGTCTTCTTTTGTTTGTCAGTCTTTACCTCTGTGTGGTTTTTCATTGATTCTGTTGTATTTCTTTGTTCTACTGCGAATGACTGCAAGAAAGTGAATCTTGTATATGGTAAGATATAGATACTTTGAAGTTTGACCGTCGCTAGTTAAGCGTGGCTGATTGATTCTGCAAAAGCGGTTGGGAGAAGGGGGTCAGACATGTAAAATGGAGATATCAACTTCGAAGCTTGTTAAGAGCTCAAGTTCAGAAGGAGCCACGGTTAGGAGGCAGGACAGGCAAGGGAGGGCTAGCGGAAAGTTTCTGATGAGGTTTAAGGTCACTGGGACAATTGCTACCTGTGGTCATTCAAATTGAAGCTGGGACAGCATTTTGCTCGAGTAGTACTGTCTTAATCAAATAGTCATTTTGTGTCGGGCCTATCCCAATCCATAAAAGGCCGTGGCTTCTTTCCTATATAAAATATTCAGTTGTAACATTTATCAAAATATTCTTTTTAAACTCAGTCATTAGAAGCAAGTGTCTAGCCATCTGGCTTATTCACATGGTAAGATGGTATGCTGACCTTTATAAGTCAGAGCATTGAGTATAGGAGTTGGGATGTAATGTTGAAATTGTATAGGTATTGGTAAGGCCAAATTTGGAGTATTGTGTACAGTTCTGGTCACTGAATTATAGGAAAGATGTCAATAAAATTGAGAGAGTACAGAGGAGATTTACTAAAATGTTGCCTGGGTTTCATCTCCTAAGTTACAGAGAAAGGTTGAACAAGTTACGTCTTTATTCTTTGGAGCGTAGAAGGTTGAGGGGGGACTTAATAGAGATATTTAAAATTATGAGGGGAACAGATAGAGTTGACGTGGATAGGCTTTTTCCATTGAGAATGGGGGAGATTCAAACAAGAGGACATGAGTTGAGAGTTAAAGGGCAAAAGTTTAGGGGTAACATGAGGGGGAACTTCTTTACTCAGAGAGTAGTAGCTGTGTGGAACGAGCTTCCAGCAGAAGTGGTTGAGGCAGGTCGATGTCGTCATTTAAAGTTAAATTGGATAGATATATGGACAGGAAAGGAATGGAGGGTTATGGGCTGAGTGCAGGTCAGTGGGACTAGGTGAGAGTAAGAGTTCTGCACGGATTAGAAAGGCTGAGATGGCCTGTTTCCGTGCTGTAATTGTTATATGGTTATAAGATAACCACAGTGCCTCAGTCCCTTTACCCCAATATCTGCTTATTTGACATCATATAAGTGTTATCGGCTAGAGCTCCTCAGAATTTATAAATGCTTGCAGTGGTATGATTCATTTTGTGGCCAAAGCATTATCTGAAGCTTCAATGCAAGATGCTGTGTAAAAATAGCTGCTCTTATTTTTATTTTATTAGTCGTGTAGTTTGACCTGGGTTCTGCACCATTGGCCCAGTCACGTCATCTAGGTCTAATACCCAAGAATGAATTTATTAGGTTGGTGTACTGATTACCACAGTTATAAATAATGTAATTGTAATTAATTTCAGGAAAACTAATGCACTTGGTTGGAGTTTGTGAGGCAACAGTATTGCTTCAGTATCGCTGAAGTATCAAAATCATTCAGAGAAGATGGGAAGCCAGAGGAAAAGGAAATGGGATTCCTTGACACCATAAGAAGTAATCACGAGGGAGTCATAGAGTACTACAGCACTTCAGCCCATCTACTCCATGCTGACCCATATTTATGCCTAGTCTCATTTTACTGCACCTGGACCATATCTCCATATCGCTCCAAACCCCACCCATCCTCGTACCTGTCCAAACCCCTCTTAAGTGTTACAACTGAACACATTTCTACCACATCTGCTGGAGGCTTGTTCCACACTTGCACCATCCTCTGAGTGAAGATTTCCCCTCAGATTCCCCTCAAATATTTCATCTCTCACCATAAACCTCTGACCTCTAGTTCTAGTCTCACCCAGCTTGAGAGGAAAAATGCTTGCTTATATTTACCCTATTTGTACCCCACATCATTTTGTATATTTCTATAAGATCTCCCTGTGTCCTCCTGCATTCCAGGGATTAAAATGCAAACCTATTCAACCTTTCCCTGTAACTCAAGTCCTCAAGTTCTGAAAACATCCCTGTGTATGTTCTCTGCACCCTTTCAAGCTTACTGATAACTTTGCTGTGAGTAAGTGACTGAATAGCACACAATAACCTAAATTCAGCCTCACTAATGTCTTGTACAACTTAAGCATAACATCCTAACTCCTGTACTCAGCGCCCTGATTCATGCAGGCTAATGTATCAAAATCTCTCTTTACGTCCCTATCTACCTGTGATGGTGGTGAAGTTTGCATGCATGGAGTGAAATTCCAACCATGTCTAACACATGCAAGATTTTTCTAACGTTCTGTAACTACACAAGACAACATTTAGAAAGGATACGTTTGCCGATGAGTATGGAGTGATGTCCACCATGGATCGCAGCTCCCCGCATTCGGACTTGATGTGAGAAAGATTGAGATTCTGTGGCGGTTTTTGCCGGAAACCTGGATACAACTGGTGGGCTGTGTGGTGCGAGGTAACCTTTGACCTCAGTTTGACAGTGTCCCATGAAAGGCACATTGGCTTAGAAGCAACATTGTCTTTTGTAGTTACAGCGAAGGTATGTCCTATGTAATTCTGCATGTTGTATCTCAAAATGGGGTCAGGCAATTCAGTCAGAGACATCTGGGAGTCCAGAACCAATGTTAATGGTGGTTTGTTATGCGGCATTTGACAGCCCTGTTTAATAATTGGACCAACAAGATTAGATTGGTTTTGGGGTGACTTCCTCACCACCAGTGGTATTGCTTCCGTCTGATCATGAGCTTGGATTGTACAAGGGTTTTGACAGTTGTCAAAGTACTGATGCATCGTCACTGGGTCTGAGGGACACTGGAAGTCATGACTCGGCATCCTCAGGGTTGTATTACCATTTTGTGGGGTGCTCTTGGACCTGGAGGCCGGCAAGCTTTGAAATGACTGAGAAGAAGTGGGGGAAGGTGTTACAGAGAACAACTGTACGGCCGAGTCTACGATGTGAGCCACTGCATTGGTCAGCTCATATTTCAGAGATTCTGCGAGATATCCACTCTCCACTGAAGAGAAACCATAACTATTACAACGGTTGAATTTTTTGTCCGCATCATGATGCTTACTTGCTTCCTTTCCGGTTGTCATTTCTTTCTCATGGCCAATTGTCTGAATGTGGTCAATACAGGGACTCTGGTGCATGCCTGGAAGGTCACCGTGATACTTTTCCATGGTATTTTCTCCGTACTCAGTACTAGCCAAATGGAAACAGGAGTCAGATGCGTCCTCTTGGTCCTCGTGCTCCGATTCACTGGTATCGTATACCTGGAAAAACTTTTCCTGAAGTTCATGAAGCCTTCCCTGCATTTCTTGAAGCTGCTGCTTCAGCCTATGGCACTCCTCTCTCCTAAGCTGCTTGAGGGACGAAACTAGACCAGGGCTCTTCCCGGGATTCTGCTCCTGCTGTTGCTGCTGCTGCTGTGGGAGCCTCTGCTTCCGCTTGTTCTCCTTGCACAGGTTCAGGCTTCCTCGCCTTTGACCCCCCTCCCTCTCGAGCTCACTGTGGTGAAGGCTGTCAGTCGGAGAACTGTTCATTCCACGGATGATGTTCTCCACTCTCGCCCTCTTTGCTTGCAAATGTTCGTTAAACAATCGATCCCCTTCACCTGGGTTTGTTGAGGGATGCTGAGCGAAAGACGAGCCAGGGTCCTGCCCACTGTCTTTGGAGAAGTTACTGTTGCTCTCCTCTTGGAATGAGTCAGCAGTGGAGCGGGACAGGTTCTTTGCGGAGAAGATTAGCTCATGATCGGCTGAGTTCTTCTTCTTGGAGGATTTCTCCAGAAACTGCGAAATAATATCCCTGCTGGAGTAGGATGACACTGGATCTTCAAAGGTGTTCCTTTTCAGGTGCGCATGAAGCGGATTTGTCTGACTTCCCTCCACGTAGCCGTTGTTGGAATTGCCTGCATTCTGTTCAGGTACGTTGAGGTTCATTGCATAAGCTGAGGGTTCTCCACCTTGCCTAGGGACACAATGATTAAAGGGAGTTCTGACTTGCAAGTTGAAGCTTCTTTGTACAGGCTTCAAGGACAGGAGAGATGAGCTGAGGTATTCCTGCATTGCCACAGATTCAAGCACTACGGATACATCCTTTCAAAGTCAGGAAGAGGAAGATCAGGAGACCTGAATAGTTTGAAAAGAAAGTTATTTTCTTAGAGAATGTATTTTGCATTTACAGCAACTACCTCACAAATATCAAGACCATTCAAGCTAACAGGTCTGAACTGAGGTCATACTCATCCTTCTTCCTGGATTTCTTATTGGAATGTTGGTGGTCATTGCCAACATGAAGATTTTGAACACTCTTGCAATGGAAACATGCCTATATCCAATCTTAAAGAATTCTACCAGGTCATCACTTCAGTCCTCACTTTTCTTAAGAGTCAGAGGCATGGAGAGATATAGCACAGAAACTGGTCCTACAAGTCACAGGGTCCATGGACACCTTCAAAGACCTGTTTTCACTAATACAGGCAGGGTGTACAGGAGCCTTAGGTCCCACATCACCAGGGTCAGGAACAGTTATTACCCTTCAACCATCAGGCTCCTGAACCAGCGTAGATAACTTCACTCACCTCAACACTGAATTGATTCCACAACTTACGGACTCACTTTCAAGGATTCTACAACTCCGTATTTAAAATTTATTCGTTTACTTATTTATCTATCATTTATTTATTATTATTTGTTTCTCATTACATTTCTTCATTCTACTGTGAATGCCTGCAAGAAAATGAGTCTCAGGGTGGTTTCTGGTGACACGCACATACCTTAATAATAAAATTCCTTCGAATTTTATACACTAATCCTACATTAATCTGCAACCTTTCTTCCTGCTGTGGCTTTCCCGTTCCGTATGCTCCTTGTGAATTATTCTGTACCTGTACAGACACCATTATATTCATTACACAAGATGAAAATCAGCTGATGGAAATTGTCATCTCAGTCGTTTACAATGAGCAACTGTATAATAATTCTGCTGGTGAAATTCAATTTCTTTGACTTCTAGCTCTAGAACTCGGTGATAAATTTTGCAAAAGAGGTCTTGTGTTTACACAGGCCAAGTCAGAATCAGGTTTAATATCACCAGCATACATTGTGAAATTTGTTTACTTTGCAGCAGCAGTAAATAATAATATAGAAAAAAATACAGTGTGTATACTGTATATACTTTTATATGTATGTAAGTGTTAAATTAAGTAAGTAGTGCAAAAAAAAGGAAATAAAAAAGTAGTGAGGTAGTGTTACACACAAAATGCTGGAGGAACTCAGCAGGCCAGGCAGCATCTAGGAAAAGAGTACAGTTGACTTTTGTACTCTTTTCCATAGATGCTGCCTGGCCTGCTGAGTTCTTCCAGCATTTTGTGTGTGTTGCTTGGATTTCCAGCATCTGCAGGTTTTCTCTTGTTTGTGAGCTAAAGTTCATGGGTTCAATGTCTATTCAGAAATCTGATGGCAGAGGGATAGAAGATGTTCCTGAATCATTGAGTGTGTGCCTTCAGGCTTCTGTATCTCCTTCCTGACGGCAGCAATGAGAAGAGGGCATGTTCTGGGTGATGGGGGTCCTTAAAGGTGGACACTACTTTTTTGAGGGACCACTCCTTGAAAATGTCCTGGATACTATGGAAGTTAGTGCCCATGATGGAGCTGACTAATTTTACAACTCTCCGCAGCTCACTCCGACTCTGTGCAGTAGTTCCCACCTGCCCCCCACCCCGCCCCTCTGCAAACCAGGTACCAGATGGTGATGCAGCCAGGGGTGTACAGGGGTATCACTGGGTATACATAAAGCGGAGGTTGATAGGTTCTTCATTAGACAGGCTGACAACGATTATAGGGAGAAGGTAGGAAAATGGGGTTGAGAGGAATAGTAAATCTACCACGATGGAAAAGTGGAACAAACTCGAAGGGTGAATGGCCTAATTCTGCTCCTATGTCGTATGGTCTTAAATAAGAGTATAAGAATTTTGTAATTCTAGATGCCATGCCACATGATAGAGTGTTACAACTATAGTAAAAGAAGAAAGCAGGCTTGGAAACAGGACAGGAGAGGATTAATCAGCATGTGGTCCTTGGTTCAGCAGAGAATCAGTTTCCCTTTTGACCATGTAATCCCTGGCTGTGTGTGTTCAACTGATGAACTCTGGAATTCTTCTATCTCAGAAAGAGAGTAATACTTGGCCAATGGACGGGAGCCCCTCTAATCACACTTTTTGTCGAGGAAGCTCCACTCAGCACTTTCTGCAGGACCTGCTTATGATGTAATGCAATGGAAACAAACAATGCTATGCCCCAGAATTCTTTGCTATGGTCAACAGTACAAACAAAAAGGAGTTTAATTCCCCTCGAATTGCCACGCTCGTGCAGATTTCATTTTCAACCCACTTTACAACAGCTTTTCTAACTCCTCTTCAATGTCAATGTCTTGTTTACCAAGTGCGACCTTCTACCAAATTGATCCTGATGCCATTAAAATGGGAAGGGACAAGACGCTTGTGTTTGACTTAGTGACACTCATCAACCCAGCGTCATAAGTGAGTCAAATTGTTTATTGTCATTCTTCGGTACATGAGTGTAAAGGAGAACAAAATGATTACTACTCCAGATCTGATGCGGTATCAAACACACAATAAGCATAAAGAACAGCATAAAAACACGATAAATATAAATACATAAGATTAGCTGATATACATAGACTGATTATATGTACTGTACGTAAAGTGTGCTAGGTACAGGAAATCCTTGTTGTTTTCCTTGAATGCGAAATTACATTTCTTTTGCTTTGATAGACAAAAGGTTACAAACCTATCCACCCACACCCCACATGTTCAAAACTCATCCAAATGCGCAGCTGTTTAAAATGCATTTTCCACTGATTTCAATATATGTGCTTGAGGCTCATCTGATTCTCAGTTAACATACCCTGTTTATCGAATGCGTACTGTTCAATATACAAAAATCCTCAGTGAATTCCTCAGCTTTGTTGTGATGTGGTGCCAATTAAACCTACCCTGAATGTCATTTTAGACAAGCCAAAAGAATGCACAAATTGAAAATAGTTTATTTATGGGTGATAGTCTCACAGTATACAACTTCCTGAATGTAATACTTGTACTCTTCAGTTCTTTTCAAAGGGGCAAGTATCTCTCAGCATGCAAGCTACAAATTACACTTCAAATATTAATCACAATTATGCTCAGAAATAGCAGGCTTACTCCACAAAAGCAGCATGCAATAGTTGGTGCTAAGTGATCTCATAGCAAATTGATCAGATCTAAGCTCCAGTTGTCAGTGGCAGTGGACAATTAAGCAGTTAACTTGAAAATGAGGTTCCCAGAACATCTCTATCCTCATTGGTAACAGGGCCACTTTCAGCAGAGTCTGGTATAAAGTCAAACTCAGTCAGTGTCCCAATATTTTTTTCCACTGCTAAATTTTATCCCCAGTAATCTTCCCTCCAGAGCGCAAGTAGTGTCTAAGACGAACGATAACTGTGCAATCTACAAACGTTTGTACATCACCAAGTTTCCTCCAGTACACAGATGATACTGGTGAAAACCTACTTTGAGTTCAATCTTTAAGTCATCATTGTCTTGGTCACTAATTGTAGCCAGAGAATTGGCCTTGCACGAAGCATTAGCGAAGGATAGGTCTTCTTCCAATCTGCCCCATTACACAGCACCGATTCCAACAGTAAAGACCATAAGGCACAGGAGCTGACCAGCTCATTCAGCCCATCGAGTCTGCTTCAGCATTTGATCATGGCACCTAGTTTTACATCACAACCCCATCCTCCTGCCTCCGCTCCTTAATCTTTGATGCCCAGTGGTCCTAGACTCTCCCACTGTTGAAAACATCCTCTCTATGTCCATTTTATCTAGGCATTTCAATATTCACTATGTTGCAATGAGATACCTCTCATTCTTCTAAACTCTGGTGTGTACAAGCCCAGAGGCATCTAACACTCATCACACGTTAACCCTTTCATTCCCAGGATAATTCACATTAACCTCCTCTAGATCCTCTCTAATCTTTCTTAGATAAGGGGCCCAAAACTGCTCACAGTACTCTAAATGTGACCTGACCAATGCCTTATAATGCCTCAGCATTACATTCTTGCAGTTATATTCTAGTCCTTTTGAAATGAATACTAATTGCAATTGCCTTCCTTACTGCTGATGCAACCTGTAAGTTAACCTTGAGAGAATCCTGAACTAGGACTCCAGAGTCCTTTTGCATCTCAAATTTCTGAACCTCTTTCCCATTTAGAAAATAGTAAAGATCCGCAATGGTCCATGGAAAATGTGAAGCAATTTCCCATATCTTGGCAGCCACTGTGCAACTCTGACGATAAAATTAACCATTGCCTTCAATGCATGATCACATTTAGTCAACTGAAGAATTGTTTGAAGGTTAAAAGCTCAGAGCCTGGTCTACTGCTGGCCCCTGATCTCCTGAGGTATGGACCACCTACTGCAGACACCTCAAATTCTGTCTCCACGAAATCTTCCAAATCTACTAGGAGAAAAAGCAATCCAATGTTAAACCTCGCCCAGGCCTACGTCTCCAATGTTGAAGCTGAGTCATGCCCGATGAACAAGCCGTGACAGTAGCATGATCAATACTAGAGTCCCTCAACTGACAATCTACTCCAGGCTCTGTCAAGTCTTCACATCAACAGCTGAGCAGAGAAAAAGGTTCAATAATGTTCTCAAGTCCTCACTGATTCCTGGGAATCAATGGCCCGTGACTGGACAAAGTGGAAAACTGCTCTATATGCATGTACGTGTATCAGGTGCATATCACTGGGACTAGGCAGAACGATAGACTAGCACAGGCCAGACAGCCAGAAGGGCCTGTTTCTCTACTGTAGTGCTGTATGACTGAGGTTTTGGAATGGGTTGGCACTGAGATCTCAGAGTCCATTACAAAAAAACAGTGTAAACAGTAGAAGATCCATACCACCTCCTGACCTACTCTACCAAACATCTGCCCCCAAGAATCACAAAATCTGTCTCAGGAAATCCACAGTGGGAATGGAAACAAGTCATTGTCAACCCCACCTAAGGAGAGAAGATGACAATGGCATTGAAAACTTGCCACGGCCAATGTTCCCTCTAATTTGTAATGACTGGTATGTGCAAAAAATCTTGTGCTATGCTATTTTTTGCCCAGTGACAGCAACATGTGTGCACTGAATTTTTTAAGTGGAAGTAAACCTGAAGCTATTCTAAGGATAATAAACTACCAAGTCCAGTTTGTCGCCCATTTAAAAAAAAAACACAATAATACACATCAGTTAGTCTTATTGCACACCGTCCAAATAAGACTTGCTTGCTGAATGACACCTTAAAAGTCAAGTTTCCAAATATAACTCCACTCTTCCCACATGCAAATTCTCCAGCAACTTTTGCATCGCGACAATACATGCAGGTAACACCAGTTTCTGTAATGCACATAAATATTTCTTGTAGCTGGACGTTCCTGACCTCATGAACTTTCTGTGTAGCAGTTTCTGCTGTTTTGTTAAGGCATTCCGCTTTAAATGAACTAGCAGTTCTTTTGCGCTTCATGCCCTTTGCTTCTTTGGAATTCAACATAGTGGATCAATAATTTCTTCAATAAAAATAGTATAAATAAGCCAGTTCTAAAATCTGCAGACACATTATCACAAACTCCACATTGTCAACACCGTCTGCATCAGAAACCAGAAAAGGAAATGTAATTGTGTACAATCATGAAATAGACTTAACATGCCAACAAGAGAATGGGTGACAAACTTTTGTGCACAATTTAAATTCCTTTATGTGCTAGTAGCAAAAGAAGTGTGTGCACGCATATGCGCACACCTGAGAGGGAACATTAGCCACAACTACATCTAGCTCCACACTTGAATGAGTCATATTTTCCTGCAGTAAACTGCTGTCCCAAGTCTTTTATCAATCCTCAGGGCAAACTGATCTGCGATTTTCTGAAATAGAGCCATCTCGACAAATGGCCTTTCAAAGACCTGCTACAATTACATCTGACATCTAACAGAAAATCCTAGAAATTAGTGGAAAGAGATAACATTTCAGGTCAATGACCTTTCATCAGAACAGGAAAACTAAGAGGAAACTGAGTGGATAGCCAGAGGCTCTTTTCCAGGGTGGAAATGGCCTGATAAGAGAGGGCATAATTTTAAGGCAATTGGAATAAAGGATAGGGGGTACGTCAGGGGTTTGGTTTTTTTTACACTGAGAGTGGTGAGTGCATGGAACGGCCAGTCTGTGTGGTGGTAGAAGAAGATACATTAGGGATGTTGTGTATTTAATATTTCAGTAGTATTTGAGTTGCACTGCCTTGTGTGTGCCTTGGAAAAGGGAGTAAGCTCCTACAGAAAATCTGGAGTGGAGTCCTAAGCAGATGGATGGCTTACTACGTCACCTTCTGGCAATTTCTGCCGCTGAGCTGGCACCAACTGCACTGGTTCTTCTTATCCGTTGGACTCTGCAATGCAGAGAGGGTGGTTTTGACATCAGAGCAGGCCACGACCTCCATATCCCCTCATGCAGGCCCGTGGCACTACGGAGAGGTCACTCCATCGATGTCGTAAGATATTGGCACAACACGGGAAGTGGCAGCTACCGGTTATAAGCTCACCTGATTTGGCATAGGAAATGAGCGCCGGGGCCAATTCTGACAGTGGGAGAGATCATCGCACGTCACTGGACATCTACCGCCCGCCCCAAGTTGGGCAGCCCCCAGCCAGTAAGGTGCTGTCCCGCCACTGCTTGCCTACCTCACTGGGAGCATGGGCCTCAGAGTTCACCTCGACAAGCAAGCTGTGAGTCCGCACTAGGCGGAAGGATTAAAACCAAGAAGACGCCAGCTCGTCGCCTCTCAAGTTGGAACATCCGGACCATGTGTCCCGAACTAACTGACGACCTCCAACAGATCAACAATGCCCACAAAACAGCAGTCATTGACAGGGAGCTCACTGGACTGAACATCAGCATTCCCTGCCTCCAGGAGAGCTGCTTGGCTGAGAGCAGTTCCATCAGAGCTTCCAATTACACCACCTTTTGGCAGAGTCAACCTCATGAAGACCCAAGGCAGTATGGTGTAGGTATTGCAGTGAAGAACTCCATCATCGCCACCATAGAATGCATGCATGCATTTCTAAATGACAATAAACGAGCACTGAGTGTCCTCATAATCTAATCTAATCTAAAAATCTAAAAAATAGAACACCAACAGGTAGAACAGAAAATACCCTTGCTCTCTGCTTATTACCGCCTTCCAGCCCCGTAAACTTCCGAGCATCGATGCCTTAACATGTTGTTCTTCACCACAGACCGAAGACCAGTTCTACGAGGCTCCGGGTGACACAATATCCAGAATCCCAACACTGAAGGATTGTACCTGCTGGGAGACGTCAATGCTAGATTTGGAGCTGACCACAAGGCATGAGCTTCTTGCCTGGGCTGTGACGGCATCAGCAAGATGAACGAGAATAGGCAGAGAGTGCTCGAGCTGTGCTGCCATCATGGACTGTGCATCACCAACACATAATTTCAGTGGCACAAGGTCTCCTGGAGACATCCATGGTCCCACCACTGGCATCTGCTCAACCTCATCATCACCAGGCGCAGGTACCTGAGCAGTGTCCTTGGCACTCGCAGTTACCACAATGCAGACCGCAACACAGACCACTCCCTTGTTTTGGTGCTAATGCCAAAGAGACCCCACCATACCAAGACGAAGGGCTGATCTTGCATCAACGTCTGCTGTGCAGCAAACTCTGGCAGAGCACAGCAGTTCGCAGATGCCTTTGAAGCTGCAATGAAGAACAATTCTGGTGACTCTACTTCTATTGACTCTAAGTAGTCTCAATTCCATGACGCCATTTACAGCTCAGCCATGACAGCATTTGGATAAAAGGGGCACAAGAACACAGGTGGGTATGAAGCGCACTGGGGAGCAATGGAACAGGTGACTGAGGCCAAGAGAAAAGCCCTGTTGGCCTACAAGCAAATCACCTACACCAGCACACGCGATGCCCTCAGAGCTGCTGGAAACAAGGTGCAGCAAACTGCCCAATGGTGTGCAAGCAACTGCTGGCTGAATTTGTGCAGCAAAATCCAATCAGCTGCCGCCAGCGGGAATGCAAGAGGGATGTTTGACAGCATCGGATAAGCAACAGGCCCTTCA
This sequence comes from Mobula birostris, assembly GCF_030028105.1. Classification (NCBI taxonomy): domain Eukaryota; kingdom Metazoa; phylum Chordata; class Chondrichthyes; order Myliobatiformes; family Myliobatidae; genus Mobula; species Mobula birostris. The sequence continues at coordinate 237,658,113 of NC_092370.1, forward strand.
GCCACCAAGAGAGTGAAGTCAAAAAAATGGGGTAGTGATCAGGGACCAGAGCAAGCAGCTTAAACGTTGGGTAGAACACTACTTGGAGCTGTTTGCAACCTGGACCGTGGTGACCGATGCTGCGCTGGAGGCACTGACCGACTTGCTGGTCATGGAAGAACTTTATGCATTGCCATCTATAGAGGAGCTCAGCAAAGCCATCCACTGTGTCGCCAGTGGGAAAGCCCCAGGGAAAGATGGAATTACCCATGAAGTCTCAAAGAGCGGGAAACCTGCCTTGCTGCATCATCTACACGAGTTTCTGTGACTTTGCTGGGAGGAAGGCAACATCCCCCAAGACATGCGAGATGCCAACATTGTCACACTGCAGAAAAATAAGGGTGACCGTGGTCATTGTAACAACTACCATGGCATCTCTCTCCTTGGTATTTTGGGGTAAGTGTCTGCCAGCGTCATCTTGGCACAACTTCAGATCCTTACATCCAAAGTCTACCCAGAGTCCCAGCGCGTGTTCAGAGCAGGCAACTCTACAGTGGACATGATCTTCTCACTGTGCCAGCTGCAGGAGAAATGTTGAGAGCAGCAGAAGCCTCTGTACGCAGCCTTTATTGATCGGACAAGGCGTTCGACCTCGTCAGCGGAAGCAGACTCTTCAAACACCCGCTAGAGGTTGGCTGTCACCCCCTCCCGCCCTAAGACTGCGCAGCATCATATCATCTTTCCATAAGGACACGCACAGCACCATCTGCTTCAATGGAGCAACCTCCAATGCCTTTCCAGTGAGCAGCGGAGTGAAGCAAGGCTGTGTCTTGTCTCTGACCTTCTTTGGAACCTTCTTCTCCGTGCTCCTTCACTGTGCTTTAGCAGACTGCACTGAAGGCATCGACCCTTCGCACAAGAGCTGATGGCAAGCCATTCAACATCGCTCGCTTGCAACCTAAGACCAAAGTTAGGACAGCCCTCATCCACGAGATGACGCAGCATTGACGTCACACACTGAAGGCGGCCTCCAACAGCTGATTAACTGCTTCGCCCTTGCCTGCAAGGAGCTTGGGTTAACCATCAGCTTGAAGAAGACAAACTTCATGGCCCAGGGTGTAGAATCTCCACCAAACATCACCATTGATGGTTGCTCTCTTGATGTAGTCATCACCTTGGGTAGACTGGCCGCAGCTCCCTGTCCCTCAAAGCAGAGGTGAACAGCAGGATTGCCAAAGCTGCGGCTGTCGTGGCCAGACTGAACAAGAGAGTGTGGAATAACAGACAGCTGACAAAGAAGACTAACGTGTATACCAGGCATGCGTGCTCCACACACTCCTCTAAGCCAAGAGAAGAGACTAAACTCCTTCCACCTACACTGCCTCAGGTGCAACTTGCACACCTCCTGGCAGGACAGAATCACCAACACAGAGGCTGTGCAGTGGGCTGACACACACACTACTCAACCACGGAAGCCTCGGATGGTTGGGCCATGTCAAACAGATGGACCAAGGACGCATTCTCAAGGACATGCTGCATGGCGAGCGGAGTGAGGGTCACCGCCCACGAGAAAGACCATGCCTCCGCTACAGGGATGTCCGCAAGCGTGACATGAAGCTGGCAGCATTGACCCCAACACATGGGAGGAAACAGCTGAAGGCCGGACAACAAAAGTGGTGTACAACGTGCTGAGATAGTAAGGGCCAACGTGCTCATCAAGATGAGAGCCAGAAGAAAAGCCAGAGCTGCATCACCCGGAGCCCCTTCCTCCATCACCTGCAGCCGCTGTGAGAGAGACCGTCACTCTGGAGTGGGGCTGGACAGCCACTCCAGAAAGTACAAATAGCCCCAAGTCTACAACCCCAAGAACCATCAGAAAAAGTGTCACACCATCGTCTCTTGAGACATACGGATGCTGATGGAGAGTATTTGAGTAATATTGTAAATATATTGTTTGCTTAAACATTTTGTTCATTTAAATAATTAAAGGCATCCATTAGTCTTGCAAGACCATGGATCTGTGCCTGGAAAGTCTTCACTCTCCAGGTCGCAGGCCTGGGCAAGGTTATATGGAAGACCAGCAGTTGCCCATGCTGCAAGTCTCCCCTCTCCATGACACTGATGTTGTCCAAGGGAAGGGCATTAGGACCCATACAGCTTGGCACCAGTGTCGTCGCAGAGCACTGTGTGATTAAGTGCCTTGCTCAAAGATACAACACGCTGCCTCAGCTGGGGCTCGAACACAACTTTCAGATCACTAGTTGAATGCCTTAACCACTTGGCCACATCCCCACACATATAATAATTAATTAGAGGTTATATGTAAAAATGCATGAATTGCAAAAGTCATGACACCATCATATGATATGTGCACCTTGCCTGAAAGAAAGGCAAGTTAGACTCTCATTTTGGACTCCCGTCTTTTCCCTTTAATTAGTTAAATGAATGATTTGGAATTACTAAACATAGCAAGGATCATTTGAGAAACTCTTAGATGGGCACACGGATGATAGAAAAATGGAGGGCTATGTGGAAGGGAAGGGTTGGATTGATCTTAGGGTAGGTTTAAAGGTCAATGCAACACCATGGGCCAAAGGGCCTGTAATGTGCTGTATCATTTCATGTTTTATGTTCTGAAAGGAAATTTTAAATTGCAGAGAGAAAGAGGCCTGGAGTGAAACATATTTGTGATATGGTGGAGACCAGGATGGTTTAAATGAAACAAAAGATGTTGCTGCCAACTTTGAGAAGGTGATGAATTCTTGTTTATCTGTCTGGAAGAGTATAAATAGTACAAATACGATTGACAGCAATAACGAGAAAAATACAATGGTAAAATACAATGCTGGAAGCAGAGATGCAGAACACGGCAACTACTAGAAATCTAAAATAAATGAGAAGTTTGGAAGTAATCAGCAGATCAAGCAGCATCTGTGAGGGAGAAAAAGCACTGAGTTAATGTTATCAGAGCTGGCCAGTCCTGGAACAAACAGGAATGAATGGCTTTCTGTGTTTATTGCATTCAATATCAGGGTCTCAGGGTTATATTATTCCTTGACCGAAGATTGTCTGTCCAGGGAAGATAAAAAATTTCTAAAATCTTCAATTTCTGTTTTGTTCTATTTCAGATTTCCAGCATCTGCAGTTATTTCTTTTGACTTTTAATTTTCTGTATTTGCTGAACAATAGGATGTCAAAAATATTGTCTGTTTTTAATGTTTCCATGTGGAACTAACAGCATTAGTAAAAAAGGATTTTGCAGATGCTGAAAATCTTGCTGGAGAACATGCTGCAGGAATTCAGCAGATCAGGTGATGGAGGGGAATGAACGGTTGCCATTTTGGGCCAAAACCCTTCATCAGTAAGGAACTTGAATTCCTCGTAATATTCTCTGCTTGGAAGTCCCATTTGCAACTTGTCATTTCATTAAGTTGGCAGCTGCATTGCACTGCAGATTGTTTTGTGGTGCTTTGAAAATCATGTGTAGTAAATCCAAATTACTAGCTTGTTTGTATCCAAGGGGGAGGTTCCTGAAAACGTTGAAAAATTAACCTTTGTATTTGCATAGAAATAGAGCATATGTGTATACAGTTAGCCAGCCTACCCTACATTCAGTCAAGACGGTGCTAAAATTCATGATGGATGTTATATAACTCAGTATGATGGTCATTCTAACAAAAAATACCACATTGAAAGCCTTTTCTGCTTTTAATCATAAACACGAGATTCTGCCGACGCCGGATCCTGATGCAGGGTGTTAACCCAAAATGTTGACTCCATTCCTCACTACAGATGCTGCCTGGCCCGCTGACTTCCTCCAGCATCTGTTGCATTTAACCATTTTCTCTTCAGACTGTAGCTGGAATTTTCTCGCATTTTTCATTACAACTCGAGCATTTCACACTTCAGATAAATCTATCTGCTGTCCTGTTCATCCCTGCAAACCAGGTATGGCTTTCCTTATCAAGATAGTTAGCAGTGACACAATTCCTTTAGATAAATCCATTACACAACTCTCAGTAATCTCTTACTGTTAGGCCTTCTTTAAAAAACATTTCCTTATTTCCTTATCTACAAATGGTCACTTGAGAGTGCATCATTCTTTGGGTGCTTATTCTATTTGCTTTATTCTGCAGTTTATTTATCTCCACACGTGCATAATCTTTCTGAAAACCCTGAACAAGATCGTTTGTCCCTATTGTTTTCTGAGTCAGCACAACTTAGACACTGCAACTGATGACAGCTGCTGCTGCCTGACCCGTTGAGTTTCTCCACCAGTTTGTTTTTTGATCCTTGCAAATAAATCGTACTGCACAGGGCATTACTGAATGGTTTCCCACCCATATGTTAACCAGGCCTGAATCTGCTGAGTTTTGGGTTAACTATTCATTCACAAGACCTTGTAAGGCGTTGGTCAGACTGGAGCAGTATTGTGAGCACTTCTGGTCCCCATACAGGACGCACTGGCGTTGGAGAGGGTTCAGAGGAGGTTTATGAGAATAGTTATGTTTTGTGACTTCAGAACAATAAACTAATTCAAAGGAAGTCACGGGAGTCCAAAATGTGGGTCAAACTTCAAGGTTACTTTAAGCAAGGCGCACACGCATCACGTGGTAATGTGATAACATATGCGATTAACATATTTTTACATATAACCCATAATTATTTAAATGAATGAGAATGCTAAATCAAACAAGATTACTCAAATATTATTGAAATATTAAATGCACAACAAGACTGATCTTGGGAATGAAAGGGTTAACGTATGAGGAGCTTTTGATAAGTTTGGGCCTGCAGTTGCTGGAGTTTAGAAGAATGGTGGGGAGACTTTGAAACCTACTGAATATTGAAGAACACGGCCTCAAGATAGAAAAATGTCCTTTTAGAACAGAGATGAGGAGGAATTTCTTTAGCCAGATGATGGTGAATCTGAGGAATTCACTGCCACAGACGACTGTGAAAGCCAAGTCATTGGTTATATTTAAAGTGGAGGTCGATAGGTTCTTGAATAGAAAGATTACAGGGAGAAGGCAGAGAATGGGGTTGTTGTGGGGGTGGAATAAATCGGCCATGATCAAATGGCAGAGCAGACTCGATGGGCTGAAAGGCCTAATTCTGTTCCTGTCTTATAGTTTTAAGAAATAAGCATTTACTGACACTTGTATTTGCTGCCTGCTGAGCAGCTTGCTTGAAAATTTCAGAGAGTAGTTAAATCATAAGACAAACTTGGAAAAATATTGCAGATTTCCTTTCTCGAAAGGTCTTAGTGAACCAAATGGGATTTTATGACATTAAGTCTGTTTTATTTTAATTATTTGGTGTTACCGTTGTGGTGGTGATCTCCAGATCTAGAGATCTAAATGCTGGTCCAGTAACACTACCACTCTGAAGTTATGTCTACCTGTCACCTTCCAGCCCAGGGTAGAAATGTCAAATACGAGAGGACATGCATTTAAGATGAGAAGGGGAACATTCAATGGAGATGTGCAGGGTAGTGTTTTTTTTACATCGGGGAGTGGTGGGTGCCTGCTGGAACGAGCTGCCAAGGGTGATGGTTGAAGCAGATACGGTCCCGATGAAGGGTTTCGGCTCAAAACGTCGACTGTTTATTCCTCTCCATAGATGCTGCCTGACCTGCTGAGCTCCTCCAGCATTACAACAGCTACAATAATGGCATTTAATAAGCCTTTAGATTGCCTCATGTACGAGCAGGAGATGGAGGGATATGAATCATGTGCAGGCAGGAAAGGTTCAGTTTAATTTGTTATCATGTTTGGCGCAGACATTGTGGGCCTGTCCCTGTGCTGTGACATTTTATGTTCAATCACCTCCCGTACTCCGCTCTCCCTCCCACTTCCATCTGCCCATCATCCCCACCCCATTTCGACATCACCCACCAGCCCCAATCCCACCCTCTACATACCTCTAATATTCCGGAAATAAATTCTCTTCTTTCTCAATCCTGATGCAGAGTCTTGAATCACAGCAGTGACTTAAGGTAAGACCAGAAGATATAGGAGCAGAATGAGACCATTTGGCCCATCGAATCTGCTCTGCCATTTCACCATGACTGATCTATTTTCACTCTCAGCCCCAATCTCCTGCCTTCCCCCTCGTATCCCTTCATGCCCCCTGACTAATCAAAATCTATTAATCTTTGCCTTAAATGTACCCACCGACTTTTCCTCCGCAGCTGCCTATGGCAACAAACTCCACACATTCACCTCTTACACCTTTTGCCTACACCGATGCTACCAGATCGAGAAATCAGTTTTTACTGTTTACCTTCCAGAACAGTAAACTGGATCATTATTAACTGGGCATTCCCAGATCAATATGACAGCTTGGTTGCACCTGCAGTTCGTGCTAGTACTGCACAGATCCAGTGCCTGGACTTGAACCCACTACCATCTGCACACATGGGTAATCACGTATTTTCTCTGACATCCTGGAGTCATGCATGACTACTGATTGGCCACTGAAAATTGACCCTTGAGTAGGTGGATGCAGAAGAATCAGGGGTGAAGTGAGAAAGAACCTGCGAGAAAATGAAGCAAGGTACACAAAACGCTGGTGGAACGCAACAGGCCAGGCAGCATCTATAGGATGAAGTACTTCTTCCCATCGATGCTGCCTGGCCTGTTGCATTCCACCAGCATTTTGTGTGTGCTGCTTGAATTTCCAGCGTTTGCAGATTTCCTCGTGTTTGCAAGAAAATGAACCTCAGTGCAGAATATGGTTCCACACATTCTATATGAAGCTTGATAATAAATTTACCTTTTACATTGGCTTTGATGGACACTTGAAGGGATTTGTTCACAGAAAAATTAATCGGGGAATGGGGTAATCAGATTGAAAGCACCACAGATTCATTTATTATTTATTTAGACATATATCGTGGCATGATAGTATTGGGTTTGCTGACTGCAAAGGTTCTAAATTCATACAACGGTGTTAAGCCCTATTGGATATAAATAGCCACGAGTACTCTCACTAAAGGGAGATTATATTGTAACTACCCAAACTTCAAAGGCTAGTTTACTTCCCTGCTATTTTCCGCTGCGAGTTTTAGCTGCCATTTGATGCATTGATCATGTGGATAGGCAAAGGCTTTTCCCCAGGGCTGAAATGGCTAACACGAGAGGGCATAGTTTTAAGGCATTTGGAAGTAGGTACAAGGGAGATGTTGGAGGTAAGTTTTTCACACAGAGAGTGGTGGGTGTGTGGAATGCACTGCCAGCGACAGTGGTGGAGGCAGATACAATAACATATTTGAAGTACACGGAGCTTAGAAAAATTGGGTAGGGAAATTTTAGGCAGTTTCTCGAGTAGGTTATATGGTTGGCACAACATTGTGGGTCAAAGGGTGTGTAATGTGCTGTAGATTTCTATGTTTCTATGCCAACACCCACTACTTGAGTGGAGGGTCCCTCTTCCTTACCAAACAGAAGACATTTCCAGCTAACAAAGTAGCTTAAAACACAGTTCATTTATTTACAATGATACACGTTTGAATCCACATGTTCTTAAAACACGTTTAAAACTCAGATGATTTCCATCTTAAACACTTACTTCCCAATTACAAATCATTTTTAAAACACAAAGCATTTCAAAGGATTTCCACAACACAGGTAAGGTTCTTATAAAGTAAAAAGACATACCATGATGTGGACGAGGAATGGATTCTATTCATCTGGTCTTACTATCATTCTTCTTGATGTTCTTCAACCCCTCCTAATAAGTCTGATCTGTTCTCTACAATTATACCCTTCTTCTACCACTTGGGTGTCTTCACATGCGTATGGTATTTCCTCAGATGTCCTTTCACCACAAACAGTCTAAAAGCATTTTGGAGCCAGTTCTTCAGCTACCTACCATTAATGCTGTAGAGCTGTGAAGATAACTTTCTTGAGCACATAAAACCTTCCAACTGTAAACACATCACAGTTATTGATGTGTTGAATAATATTATTCATCAATTCTGCAAGCTTCCTTGAAACAAAGACCTTAGGAGTCAGCTTGTCTATTTGAAACAACCTTAAGTGAACAACCCATTGTCTTATACTGCATCTTAAGCAGTAATAAAGCAGGTGTAGTGAGCAGAACCTTACTTTGGACAGAATGCCTACTATCCACAAAGCTTGTTTACAAAGCTGGTCTTTAGACAATACTTGTTTTAACCTCAAGGTGATTAGTGCTTTCCATTTACATTTCAAGAACTGAAGACTGACTCCCTTTTACAACCAGAAGCCAAACAACTGTTAGTTGGAAGTCTACTTCCATCGGTTTGTGATCTTACAAGTGGCAGCTGCTGTGTTTAGAAAGCAAGATTAGCAAACAACCATGAAAGGGAAAGTTGCCTGTTGGCCAAGAAGTGACCATCCTTGACAATGGTAACAAGCCCAATGCGCCTGCACTGCCCAATTACACCAGTGTGACCAATTAACTTACTAACTCATATGTCTTTGCAATGTGGGAGGAAACTGGAGCACTCGGAGGAAACTCACTCAGCCACAGGGAGGATGTACAAACTCCTTACAGACAGCGGCAGGAAATGAACCTGGGTCACTGGCCCTCTAGAGTGAAGTAAGACATATTGTACAACCTTACCCTGTTTTAGTAAATTTGAAAAGGTTTTGATTCTGAATAAAACAGCCTGCTGCTTCATCACATAAACACAAGGAAATCTGCAGATGCTGGAAATTCAAGCAACACACACAAAAAGTGCTGGTGAACGCAGCAGGTCAGGCAGCATCTATAGGAAGAGGTACAGTCGACCCTTCGTCTCAGCCCGAAGCGTTGACTGTACCTCTTCCTATAGATGCTGCCTGGCCTGCTGCGTTCACCAGCATTTTTTTGTGTGTGTTGCTGCTTCATAGTTATTTCGCATACTGTAATATTCGATTGATAATGACAGTGACTTCTGATTCAGCAACTCTCATTCAGATGAGAGTTAATATAGGCAAGTAACCGGCCTGCAAGGCCGTATGCACCCAGTATCACCAAGCAGATGTTGGAAACCCAAAATATATATTAAAAAAAATCAGCAAGCTCTGTAAACACTAACCAGGTAAGACAGCATCTGTGGAAAAGAAAAAGAGAATTAAAGTTAAAGACCTTTTGTCAGAAAAGGTCTTCAACCTAAAACCTGAATTCTTTTTCTCTCTCCACAGTTGCTGCTGGTAAAAATGTTGATTGGACTTACCCACGTATTTTTGTGATAAAGAGTTAAATCAAAATGCCTTTGAATTTAGCCTCCATGTCATATCATCCGCTAGTGAAATATGTACATTATCCAGTTCTCCTAAATATAGTCAGTACTTGACCAATCATCTCCTTTCCACTCAAATTGATCTTCAATCTACTCTTTACACCTCAAAGACTCAAATCATAATTGATTTCATTTCTTTGAATGTTAATGATAGTAAATATTTCAGTTATACTAACTTTAGTTGATTTTCCACTCTGGAACTTCTTCAATATTCAGCTGCCTAATCTGCTTCAGAAACCAATTTTTTCCCCTCTCTATCCCGATCCCTATCCCTATCTCTCTATCTCTCTCTCTCTCTTCCACATTTCTGCCTCACTCCTGCTTCTCATCACACCCGTGCATGTGGCGATAAATTCGACTTAGACTCCGACCTTGGTACAGTGAAGAAACTCAATGTTGTTCATTTCAATGCTGAAACCAACACAATTCTCTTGACCATAACCAAGGGGTGTCCCAGTGAGACCAGGATAAGGAGAAACCACTTAAGAGGAGCTATTATCAATCGTAGCATAAGAGATTCTGCAGGCGCTGGAAATCCAGAGGAACACACACAAAATACCGAAGGAGCTCAGGCCGAGATGCCGAGATGTTGTTGACTGTGTATTCCCCTCCATAGATGCTGCCGGACTTGTTGAGTTCCACCAGCATTTTGTGTGTTGCTGTCTATTTAAGGTAATGCGTTGTGGTCGTTTACAGCTCCAGAATGTATGCCAATAAAACAAAATGAATTGGTAAACTAATTGGAAAACACACTAAGTCGTTTCCTCCCTGCTGAAGAACGCGATTGTCCTCAGATAATCCAGCCCTACCTTGGTTTAAGCAATTTACCTCGCCCAGGGGTGATCCCTGCACAAAGAATAGTTGGCCGAGCGGGCGAACTACTTCGAACTTTGAAGGCTTTCACTTAGAAAGTGCGGTCGTAGTTGTTCATTGACCTCAGCTTGAAGCGCTTGGAGTTCAGATAGTTGGTTGGGGGCAAAACGGACAGTTTTTTTTTGCCGGTTTGTTGGTCTTTGTTGTGTGTGTTTTTACGTGGATTCGATTGTGTTTGTTTTGTGGCTGCCTGTAAGAAGAGAATCTCAAGGTTGTATATGGTATACACTGATAATAAGTGTACTGTACTTTGAACTTTGACTACGCTCCGCCGTAGCATGCAGGTTCAAATAACCTGTGACCACTCACCGTTAAATGCCATCTCCGTTTGCTCTTGAGAAGGCAGTGGCGAGTTTGCCTCGAGATAAGCAGAAAACCATGGAATCTCCGTGTAGTATTAAGTCCGTGAGAAAGATAAGGGAGGTGGTTGGTAAAAATGGCAAACGCGCTCTTAGTCATATAAAGCGGCCAAGCCACTATCCCTGCTTTATATGATTTGATGAAGATAACATTCCAATCATCTCTATAAAACGGGAGTAAACTGGAAGAAATAATTGAACATAAATAGTTGACCCCATACTCAGACCCGAATTCTGCAGTGCAGATTAAAGGGGATTGCAATTAATGGATATTGTGCCTATCTATCCTGCATATCAAATTAGATAACACAATAGAACTGCATATGCATAGCTATGTACAAGTGACTTATATCATGCAAAAAGTGGAAAAAAACGATATATGATTTCCCAAACTTTTAGGTAATAGTACATCCTTGTTTGCAACATATACCCCGCTGAGAGGCATTTCGCGTTTCAAAACCCTTAACTGAAAATGCTACACGTCTTAATGTGCCGTCGAGGTATCCAAATTTAAATATAATCAAATTATTCTAGAAACCACCACACAGCTACTTGTAAAACGCAAGAGAAATTTTGAATCCTTCGGGAAGAGGAAGTAACAGTTCGTTACATCAGAAACCCCAAACCCGCAGCAGGTAGAAGAGGCACCAAAATAATTTAGATGCCTCTTTAACGAGTGCCCATGAGCACCAACCCGTCACCGTGATATTGATACTTTGCAGGTATCGAATATTTCCTTCTTCCAAATAACATCGCAGACCTGCTTACAACATTCCAAATTACAAGGACTACCTCATAAACTCATTGCCACCAAGATTTTCAAACAGAGATCGGTACTGACCAGAGCGATTAACACTGTCAGTGACAACCAAATGATAATCAAGTTTATTTTCTTTGAATCGAATCGAATGCCATCGCACAAAGACGATTCGTTCTAAAAACATATTTGAAAACATATTCTGAAAACAGAACGATGAATATGTTCGAAGAATAATTTGTGAACGATCAACTCACACGAACTGGATAAAAAAAACAAAGGGAAAAGAATCTTCTACTCACGAGCTAATTAAAAGAATTTAATAAGTTCAAAGCGGAAATAAAGTTAACGTTAATTGACTTGTATATAAATCATCACCGAATATTTCACTGGCTGAAATCATCCATTTGTAAAATGAATTATTTTAAAATAATAAATAATAATTTATCATTAACATAATTATTAGCAGAAAAATAGATAGTAAAAAGCAATCGAATGTAAAAAGGCCGAATTCTCACGCTTCTTTAAACTTGCCAGATTAGAGAAACATATGATGAAAATCTAAGGTTCAATAAATATAAGCTTTAAAAAATCTTGAACTGTTCTTTCTGCTAGAGAAAAACAAGAAGTAATGATTAATATTAATTGTGGCAAATAGGCTGAAGATAATAACTCACATTCACGTTGTACTTTCCTCTGGGAAGGAACCCCAGTTACTCAGCACCAAACCTATCTGAGCACCTGTCAGCATCGATTGCACCAGACGTCACTCCCCTTCGAACCATAAAAGGATAGAAAGGGGCGTTGCGCCGGCAACCAATTGAAATAGAGGAAAAACGGCTGATTGACAGTTACAGACACTAATTGCCCGGTCCGGAAAAACCATTAAGATGAGAGGGAGAAGTAGAGCCCAGAATGAAATTTCAAACTAATTCTCCACTTATATGAGTCAATATACTTTTAGATACCCTTTATTTTGAAATATTAAAACCTTATTTATGGCAACCGTAAAGAGATTGAAATGTAAATTCTTCCTTTTTTTAAGATTAATTACTGAGACGACTTAAATTTCCAGATATGCTTTATAATGATATCTCTCCCTTAGTGTTGTAGTTTGACTTGGTGTAGGCAGTAAGAGAGCAGCTGATTGCTGCCCTTCTACTCCCCCCCCATTTCCGGGCTGGTGGCGTGCCCCAGCTGACTTCCGCTCGGGGTGCGCTCGCGCCGCAGTCTCATCATGTTCGCCCGTTCGCGGTGGCTGCCCCGGAGCCTCAGCCGCTTGGCCGCGGCCCTGCAGGTGAGCGAGTCGGAGGGCAGCAAAACGTCGACACGGATGTGGGGCGGGTGTAAGAAGATGGGGGCTTTCACCTTCACGGGGGCCTCCTGATTGCCGGAGGGATAGGCCCGAAGCCTTGTTCAAGGACAGACATTGAGAGCGGGGAGTGTCTCTTTCGACCGGCTCCACACCCGCCGGTGAGATGTTATCCACGGTAGTCTTCCCTTCCACCATGTTGTAAGACTCCCTCGTTATAGCCTCCAAGCCTAACTTGCTCTTCGCCCCTTGATCCTGGGTTCAAAGGACGCAAATAAAGTCTTGAAGGGAAGAACAAAGGTGGGATTTACTTCAACATATGGAAGGCTAACCTTGCCATCGAAGCAATCAATACCTTCGTTCACTTATTGTCATCTTTCGTCTTTCATATTCCCTGTCAATTCCTCCGTGTGCCTACGTAAATTAGTAGATTAGGCTGTCATACTGTCTTTGGCATGTGTAAGGAAACCAGAACACCATAGTGGTCACAGAAAATATCATGTAAGCTCCAAGCAGCATTGGACGTTATATTCAGGTTTACATTATTATAATATACATCAGGGTAAAATGAAATACTTTGCTTGTATAAAGCTATATATTCATCATTATCATCGTCATTATTATATCCCGTGTGGGTGATTTTAGTGACCATGATTGTTCTGGACAAATTTTTCTACAGAAGTGGTTTGCCATTGCCTTCTTCTGGGCAGTGTCTGACCCCAGCCAGTATCAATACTCTTCAGATTGTCATCAGTGGTCGCATAACCAACATTTGTGAACGGTACTGGTTCTACCTGTATAATTTGCATTGAAGTAGTGAACTTAAACCAAAACCAATTTTCTTTTCCATTCATTAAATTGTCAGTGTTACTTCATATCTGAGGTTCCTTAAGGTTGTTGCCAGGGGAGGGAATGGGGATAAGTTCCCACTACCTATTAAATGCTCCTAAAGGTGCGTGTCTCAAATAGTCTTTCACAACCAAGTCCAGATCCTAGCCTTCACGTGTAGCTTAACTACTAAACCTGGTGGAAATTTTTCTACTGGTGGGAGAAGGGGCAAAGGCAGCTTACTGGCGCCTTAAAACCAGTTACTTTGGGTAGATAGGGTTCACCAGCCATAGTTGGCAGCTCATCCAAGAGGAGAAAAAACTGATCTCAAACCTCTGCTGCCCTGAAGCTACCCACTTATGGAGAAGGCTTCAGAGTAAATCTTGAGGGAGATTGCAGAGCTGGAGTCCCTAAGACATTCCTATCTTGACTGGTAACTCCTGTGACATCACTGGTGCTAAACTGCACTGGTTTCTGCTGTACCTTTGGACTTGTCAGTTGCATGAAGAGGGGGAGGCTGCAGCATGGGCAGCAGCTTGTTCTCCATATTGTACTGTCCTGGTTGGTGTACTGGCTTGCATATCATGTAGACAGCTAGGATGCAGTATCTATGGTCTACCCTAGCCAATGGAGGGCCTCATTTCTGCTCGATTGTAGAATTGTTTATATTAATTTATTTTTGTTCTTGTGCTGCACAATATTGAGAATGACATGATGGCTTCTGGGGCTTCTGCTTGTGTTTGTCTCTTTGTCCATGAACTTGACAATTGACATTGGCAGAGACCACCTTTGTGGGATAAACTAACTTGTAATTGGAAACCTTTATGGCTGCATATTGAATTCTAGAGGTTTATGAAGTTCTTAATTTTTTTATGTGAGAATACATGAATAGCAAAAATGTAAGAGTTATAACCTGTAATACCTTTCTTAAGTTAAAAAAAAATGAAAAGATGGTGTTTTTCTAATTCATGTTGGTGGTGTATGCTATGATGAGGATATTGAAGTGCTGCACAGACATGCAGATACTCTGGCTGAGCAGATAAGGACAAGACAGATGGGATCTTATGGAAAATTATGCAATCTACTGATCCACGAAATTTGTGTACTTAAATAGAGGGACAATGAAGAATTTCCAAAAAGCCTTCAGTTTAGTCAGTTTCTTTACTCTAAAGTCAATGTAGAAGTTGTTTCTTTACACACAGTGTACCACCTGCCAAGACATGAGGTAATTAGCCTTGTTCCAACTTGCAGTATCCACTGTTTTCTGAATTACATACCTCAGAGACCCTCATTGCATAGGTTGATCCTAGTCTTTTGGCTTCGGATTCTCGTATTGCTCCAAGGTTCAGTAAAGAATTAAATCCTGATTCCAGGGCACATCTGTATCAAATTCCTTCTGTTCTTCTCTGATAAGACCGTTTCACATGACAGATCAGTCTAAATCCAGTGCATTTAGGCTCTCTGTTTTATAGCAGCTGGATGTTTGGTTGACATTCAGTGTCTAACATCTTAGTTATTGGTGCTTGAATCGATGGTGTTCAGAAGACTGTGGAATTGCTCCTTATTCTTCCTGTGGGTCTGGTGGTGTCAAGCCTCATCACTAGTTGTCTCGCTGTCTTGGTTTAGCCTCCATTTATAAGCTCCCACGGAAGTGGCTAACTCCATGACTCCTCAGTGTTTCTGAGATCTCACGTGCCAGTGGAGAAGTTTGAAGTGGACCCATTATTTCTTATCTCACAACAGCCAGCTGGGCATACTATCTGTTGCTGTCCTTAGATCTTGGTCTCAGTGAGACACGCAGGCTTTCTGTTTTATTGCTGCATCTTAGTGAAGATGAGAGGATGTAACCGTGGGCATATTATCTCTCATCCTTTATGGCTGCTCGTGTCATTCCAACCTGGGGTCATGTCTATTTCACAAATCTTCATTGTCACAAATTGATTTTCAGAATTTTTCCTGATTCTGAATACCAGGCTGTTAGGAAAGAAGACTCATTTTGGCCTTTTCGGAGAATTTGTGTTCAGGAGTAAAGAAATCTTAAAACATGTAAGGGCCTTGATTATACCTCTCTTGGACAATTATATCCGTAGTCTGTCTAAAAAGAAAATTGTACATTTGAAATGGAGGGATTGTAGTACTATTTGATCAAACTGATTCTTGAAATGGGAGGATTGCATGAGGAACGATTCATCAATTGGACCTTTACATCATAGAATTTCAAAAGAATTAGAGAACCTCTCATAAAGAAATAATGTTTCTACAGGGCTTCACAGTTTAAATGAAGAAGTGATGTTTGCCTGTGGCTGGGATGTCTAGAACCACAAACACAAAATTAGTGGACGGCCATTTGAAATTGAGTTGAGAACCTTTGTCCAGTAGATGGTAGATCGTAAGCATTCCTGAGGTCTGTGGAAGCTTGTTGCGAGATGAGTGGTTTTAGGATGTAAGGGACTAGACTAGAGGGATGTAGCACTGAACTATGTTATAGAATGCCAAGGCAATTTCTAAAGGGTAAGTGACCTGCTCAAGTCAAGTGAAGTCACTTTTTATTGTCATTTCAACCATAACTGCTGGTACAGAACATAATAAAAATGAGACAACATTTTCCAGGACCATGGTTCTACGTGAAACAATACAAAAACTACACTGAACTACGTAAGAAAAAACACAAAAATTACACTAGACTACAGACCTATCCAGGACTGCATAAAGTGCACAAAACTGCAGGCGCTACAATAAATAATAATAATAAACAAGACAGTAGGCACAGAAGAGGGTATAGTAGGTTGGTGTCAAGCCAGGCTCTGGGTACTGAGGAGTCTGATAGCTTGGGGGAAGAAACTGTTACAAAGTCTGGTTGTGAGAGCTCGAATGCTTTAGTGCCTTTTTCCAGATGGCAGGAGGGAGAAGAGTTTGTATGAGGGGTGCGTGGGATCCTTCATAATGCTGTTTGCTTTATGGATGCAGCGTGTGGTCTAACTGTCTGTAATGGTGGGAAGAGAGACCCCGATGATCTTCTCAGCTGACCCTCACTGTCCGCTGTAGGGTCTTGTAATCCGAGATGGTGCAATTTCCAAACCAGGCAGTGATGCAGCTGCTCAGGATGCTCTCAATACAACCTCTGTAGAATGTGGTGAGGATGGGGGGAGGGAGATGGACTTCTCTCAGCCTTCGCAGAAAGTAGAGATGCTGCTGGGCTTTCTTTGCTATGGAGCTGGTGTTGAGGGACCAGATGAGATTCTCCGCCAGGTGAACACCAAGAAATTTGGTGCTCTTAAGGATCTCTACGGAGGAGTCGTCGATGTTCAGCAGAGAGTCCTCCTGAAGTCAACAACCATCTCTTTTGTTTTGTTTACATTCAGAGACAGGTTGTTGGCTCTGCACCTCCTCTCTGTATGCTGACTCATCATTCTTGCTGATGAGACCCACCACGGTCGTGTCATCGGTGAACTTGATGATGTGGTTCGAGCTGTGTGTTGCAGCACAGTCGTGGGTCAGCAGAGTGAACAGCAGTGGACTGAGCACACAGCCCTGGGGGGCCCCGGTGCTCAGTGTGATGATGTTGGAGATGCTGCTTCCAATCCAGACTGACTGAGGTCTCCCAGTCAGGAAGTCTAGGATCCAGTTGCAGAGGGAGGTGTTCAGGCCCAGTAGGCTCAGCTTTCCAATCAGTTTCTGAGGAATGATTGTGTTGAATGCTGAACTGAAGTCAATGAACAGCATTCAAATGTACGTGTCTTTTTTGGCCAGGTGGAGGGTGATGGCAATGTTCTGTTGAACGGTTGGGACGGTACGCGAACTGCAGGGGGTCCAGTGAGGGAGGCAACAGGGTCCTGATATGTCTCACGACAAGCCTCTCGAAACACTTCATGATGATGGATGTGAGTGCAACGGGACGGTAATCATTGAGGCAGGACAGTGAAGACTTCTTTGGCACGGGGACGATGGTGGCGGCCTTGAAGCACGTAGGAAGGATGGCGCTGCTCAGGGAGATGTTGAAGATGTCAGTGAGAATATCTGCTCGCTGGTCTGCACATCCTCTAAGCACTCTGCCAGGAATATTGTTCCTGTTATTACTTATGTTACCTTTTTTTGTTAGTTAATTTATCTGTTCAATACTATATATTGACAATGATAGTTTTAAGGAGGTTAGAATTGGAGTGTTTTCAAGTTACACAATTTTGATAATGATGCATACAAAAGCCATTTCAGACAAATGGGATTGGATGATGTATTTTGAATTTTATAAAAAAGTTAAAATAAAATAAAATTTGGCTTTTTTTCTAGTTTGAATGAAAGTGAGTAAACTGCCAAAGCATTTAGACATAACTCTTTCCCTTCAATGACACGCACCCACTATGTTTGAATTCACCTTTATTAGCCTTGAAGCTCTTGATCCAAACAGAAAGTATGAAATTGAAATGTTTCAGCAGTATCGTAAATTATGCATGTTCAAATATTACAATTTTTCAATACAATTTTAATACTGAGTACCCCAGATAAAACAAACAGCTTCAAATGCTAAAATCTGAAACTAAAAAAAAACACAAAATGTTTGAAATACGCAGCTCTAATGGAATAATTAACTGAAAGGATTATGACAAACTGCTGATAAACAAAAGTTGTCTTTAAGTCTTGTGTATTTGTTTGAAACACAGATTGTTTAGTTAGTATTGTTTAGCATGTGTGGGGTTGATGATTGGCTTGAAATTTGTATTATCAGTGGAAAGACATGAGAGTAGTTTGGAAGTAACAGAGTATCACAAGGGATAGAACGAAGCAATACCTGAAGCTTGGAAATAGACATATGGTGTGTGATGAGCTAAAGTTCAAATGAGTTGTGAATATTACCGTGTTCCTTACCTATCCTGAGAATGATCAGATGTGAATAATACTCTAGATTGTCAGACATATCCTGAAGTATCTTGTGTGTAACCTTCATATCAAGCTTGCATGGGCAGGGTGCAAGAAATACATTCTGGAGGTACCTCTCTCAATTCAGGATGATGAATTTATCAATGTTGGTCAAGTTAAGCAGAGTACAACTTTTGAATTAAATATTTTAATTCGTTCATAAAATTTTGCATAATTTTCATTTTGCTTGGTTAAAATGAAAGTGAGTAAAATTCCCCAAGCATTTACATGGACATGGCTTTCCCTTCAGTGACACCATCCACTATGTTTGAATTCAACTTTATTAGTTAGGAAGCTCTTGATCTAAACAGAAAGTAAGAATAATTGAAATAATAGCTATTATGATTTAACAGTATCATAAATTATACAAATATTAGTTTTTCAATGAATTTTAATACTGAGTAGCCCAGATGATAAAACAAAAATCTTTTAGTCTATAGGAATTGTTCCTGTGTTTTGGAAATCCTTTGAGTTTAAAAAGTGTTTTGTGTTTTAGAAACTGTTTATAATTGGGAAATAAACAAACATTTAAGATAGAAATCCTCAGAGTTTTAAATGTGTTTCAAGAATGTATGGATTCAAATGTGCATCACTGTGAATAAATGAACTGTGATGTAACCTACTTTGTTAGCTGGAAATATCTTCTCATTGGTAGGGAGAGGGAACCCACCACTCAAATAGCGGGTATTGGCAGCTAAGACTTGCTGCAGAAAAGAAACAGGGAAGTAGACTAGTCTTTGAAGACTGGGTAGTTACAATATTTACTGCTACCAACCTTATAGTTCCCACACCCCGCACTTCCTGTTTCTACCTCCTACCCAAGATCCACAAACCTGTCTGTCCTGGCTGACCTATTGTCTCAGCTTGCTCCTGCCCCACCAAACTCATTTCTGCATACCTCGACACTGTTTTATCACCCCTTGTTCAATCCCTTCTGACCTATGTTCATGACACTTCTCATGCTCTTAAACTTTTGGATGATTTTAAGTTCCCTGGCCCCCACCGCTTTATTTTCACCATGGATGTCCAGTCCTTATATACTTCCATCCCCCATCAGGAAGGTCTCAAAGCTCTACGCTTCTTTTTGGATTCCAGACCTAATCAGTTCCCCTCTACCACCACTCTGCTCTGTCTAGCGGAATTAGTCCTTACTCTTAATAATTTCTCCTTTGGCTCCTCCCACTTCCTCCAAACTAAAGGTGTAGCTATGGGCACCCGTATGGGTCCTAGCTATGCCTGCCTTTTTGTTGGGTTTGTGGAACAATCTATGTTCCGTGCCTATTCTGGTATCTGTCCCGCACTTTTCCTTCGCTACATCGACGACTGCATTGGCGCTGCTTCCTGCACGCATGCAGAACTCGTTGACTTTATTAACTTTGCCTCCAACTTTCACCCTGCCCTCAAGTTTACCTGGTCTATTTCCGACACCTCCCTCCCCTTTCTAGATCTTTCTGTCTCTGTCTCTGGAGACAGCTTATCCACTGATGTCTACTAAAGCCTACTGACTCTCACAGCTATCTGGACTATTCCTCTTCTCACCCTGTCTCTTGCAAAAACGCCATCCCCTTCTCGCAATTCCTCCGTCTCCGCCGCATCTGCTTTCAGGATGAGGCTTTTCATTCTAGGACGAGGGAGATATCTTCCTTTTTTAAAGAAAGGGGCTTCCCTTCCTCCACTATCAACTCTGCTCTTAAACGCATCTCCCCCATTTCACGTACATCTGCTTTCACTCCATCCTCCCGCCACCCCACTAGGAATAGGGTTCCCCTGGTCCTCACCTACCACCCCACCAGCCTCCGGGTCCAACATATTATTCTCCGTAACTTCCGCCACGTCCAACGGGATCCCACCACTAAGCACATCTTTCCCTCCCCGCCTCTCTCTGCATTCCGCAGGGATTGCTCCCTACTTGACTCCCTTGTCCATTCGTCCACCCCATCCCTCCCCACTGATCTCCCTCCTGGCACTTATCCGTGTAAGCGGAACAAGTGCTACACATGCCCTTACACTTCCTCCCTTACCACCATTCAGGGCCCCAAACAGTCCTTCCAGGTGAGGCAACACTTCACCTGTGAGTCGACTGGGGTGATATACTGCGTCTGGTGCTCCCGATGTGGCCTTTTATATATTGGCGAGACCCAACGCAGACTGGGAGACCGCTTTGCTGAACATCTACGCTCTGTCCGCCAGAGAAAGCAGGATCTCCCAGTGGCCACACATTTTAATTCCACATCCCATTCCCATTCTGACATGTCTATCCACGGCCTCCTCTACTGTAAAGATGAAGCCACACTCAGGTTGGAGGAACAACACCTTATATTCCGTCTGGGTAGCCTCCAACCTGATGGCATGAACATCGACTTCTCTAAATTCCGCTAAGGCCCCACCTCCCCCTCGTACCCCATCTGTTAATTATTTTTATGCACACATTCTTTCTCTCACTCTCCTTTTTCTCCCTCTGTCCCTCTGAATATACCTCTTGCCCATCCTCTGGGTTCCCCCCCCCTTGTCTTTCTTCCCGGACCTCCTGTCCCATGATCCTCTCGTATCCCCCTTTTGCCTATCACCTGTCCAGCTCTTGGCTCTATCCCTCCCCCTCCTGTCTTCTCCTATCATTTTGGATCTCCCCCTCCCCCTCCAACTTTCAAATCCCTTACTCTTCCTTCAGTTAGTCCTGACGAAGGGTCTCGGCCTGAAACGTCGACTGCACCTCTTCCTACAGATGCTACTTGGCCTGCTGCGTTCACCAGCAACTTTGATGTGTGTTGCTTGAATTTCCAGCATCTGCAGAATTCCTGTTGTTTGAGTTACAATATTTAGATTATGAGAACACTCAGTCCTCTTTTATTGTCATTTAGAAATGCATGCATGCATTAAGAAATGATACAATGTTACTCCAGAGTGATATCACAGAAAACAGGACAAACCAGAGACTTACACTGACAGAACCACATAATTATAACATATAGTTACAGCAGTGCAAAGCAATGCCATAATTTGATGAAGAACAAACCATGGGCATGGTAAATAAAGTCTCAAAAGTCCCCGAGTTGATTGACTCCCGAGTCCCTGATAGCGGCGGCCAAAGGGAGAAACTCCCTGCCATGAACCTCCAGGCACCGTCAACTTGCCGATGCCTTGGATGCAGCCGACCACAGCCGACACTGAGTCCATCCGTCTGAAAACTTCGAGCTTCCGACCAGCCTGTCCGATACAGCCTCCCGAGCGCCATCCTCTGCCGAGCACCTTCAACCTCACCCCGGCCGCTGAAACACTCAAAGTCGAGGATCTTGGGGCCTTCTGCTCCAGAGATTCCAGTTACCACACAGTAGCAGCGGCAGCGAAGCGGGCATTTCAGAAGTTTTCCAGATGTTCCTCCGTGCTCTCACGTCTGTCTCCATCAAATCAGGATTGTGCACGGTCCCCTGCTTGACAGATAACAGACATCACCACAGAAGAGGCTGCGCGCCGCCATCTTCTCCTCTTCAATATTATCCCCCTTTAGTGCAGGGTCTGTGGATCCTTTGCTTAATGGTATTGGCCCATGGCATAAAAAATGGTTGTGAACCCCTGCTTCATTGTGAGAGTATTCATGGCTATTTAAATCTAATAGGGCTTAAGATCTTTGAGTTCGAAGTAGATTTATTATCAGCGTATACATTTGTCACCATATATAAGCCTGAGATTCTTTTTATTGCAGGCATACTCAATAAATCCATAATGGAATAATCACCGTAATAGTATTATTAAAAGACTGCACCAACTTGGGTGTCCAGCCAGTGTGCAAAAGACAAACTGTGGATATGCAAAAAGAAAGAATAATAAATAAATAAGCAATAAATATTGAGAACATGAAATGAAGAGACCTTGAAAGTTGGTTGTGGGAACATTTCAGTGATGGGGCAAGTGAAGTTGTTTGAAGTTATCTCCTTTGGTTCAAGAGCCTGATGGTTGAGAATAACTGTTCCTGAACATTCTTCCTGATGGCAGCAGTGAGAAGAAAGCATGTCCTGGGTGTTGGAGTCCTTGATGATTGATACTGTTTTCCTGCCACAGTGTTTCATATAAAATGTTCTCGGTGGTGGGGAGGGCTTTACCTGTGATGGACTGGGCCTTATCCACTGTATTTTGTAGGATTTTCTGTTCAAGGGCATTGATATTTCCATATCAGCCTGTGATGCTGTCAGTCAATATACTCTCAACCAAATATCTATACGAGTTTGTCAAAGTTTAGATGTCATGTCAAATCTTCGCAAACTCCGAGGGAAGTAGAGATGCAACTGTGCTTTTTTTCGTAATTGCACCTGTGTGCCGGGCCCAGGACAGGTCCTCTGAAATAATAACACCAAGGAATGTAAAGTTACTGACCCTCTCCAGCTCTCATCCTCAGATGAGGTCTGGCTCATGGATCTTTGGTTTC
Organism: Mobula birostris; assembly: GCF_030028105.1. Classification (NCBI taxonomy): domain Eukaryota; kingdom Metazoa; phylum Chordata; class Chondrichthyes; order Myliobatiformes; family Myliobatidae; genus Mobula; species Mobula birostris. The sequence continues at coordinate 237,680,826 of NC_092370.1, forward strand.
CTTCTCCTAAAGTCAAGACTCAGTTCCTTGGTCTTGCTGACATTCATTGAGAGGTTGTTGTGGCACCACTCAGCTTGACTTTTGTTCTCTATCCTATATACTGATTCATCACCACTTTTGATTCAGTGATGGTGTCTTCATCAAGCTTGAATATGGCATTGGAGCTGTGGTTGACTACACAGTCATAAGTGTAAAGAAAGTTGAGCCTTGTGCATGTGTACTGATAGAGTTTGTGGCCAATGTTTTTTGCCAATTTGAACTGACTGGGGTCTGCAAGTGAGGAATTTAAGGATTCAGTTGCACAAGCAAGTATTGAGCCCAAGGTCTTAGAGCTTATTGGTTAGCTTTGAGGGGATGATGGTACAGGTATTGAATGCTGAGCTGTAGTTGATAAAGAACATCCTGATATATGCATCTTTGTTATCCAGATGTTCCAGGGTTGAGTGAAGAGCCAGTGAAATGGAATCTGCTGTGGTTGGCAAATCGCAGTGGATTCAAATTGTTTCTCAGGCAGGATATGATATTTTTCATCACAAACCTCTCAAAGTACTTCATCACTGTGGATGTAAGTGCTACTTGACGATAGTCTTTGAGGCAGGTCACCACGTTCTTCTTATAATTGAAGCCTGCTTGAAACAGGTGGGTATCTCAGACTGCTGAAGTGAGAGGTTAAAGATCTCAGTGAACACTTTAGCCAGGTACCCTGTCTGGGGTTGTCTGTTTTTTGTGGGTTTGCCTTCCTGAAGGGCGCTCGCATGTTGTCCTCAGAGACTGATATCATAGGATCATCAGGAGCTGTGCAAGTTTGTGATGGTTCCTCCATGTTTTGAGGGTCACAATGAGCATAGAAGGCATTGAGCTCATCTGGAAGCGAAGCCCTGTTGTCATCTATGTCACAACTGTTGAGCATCCTTCGTTGATTCAAGTTTATTTCGAAATTGCCATTTCACCAGAGAGATGACTGGAGATCATACCTAGACGTCTTGTAGCTTTCTTGGTCACCAGACTTGAACGCCTCTGATCTGGCTCTCAGCAGATTGCAGATCTCATGGTTAATCCAGGGCTCCTGATTTAATAAAGTCCATGACAATCATGGTGTGTTCATTCAGATCATAGACTAGTCCTTGAACACAGTCTAGTCCACTGACTTGAAGCAATCCAATAGCTGCTTCTCTCTCTCCTGTGATCACCTCTTTGTTGTCCAAATCTCTGGAGCTTTGCTCTTTTGCTGCTGCCTGTATTCAGGTAGGAGAAGTACAGCCAAGTGATCTGATTTACCAAAATGTGGCTTGGACATAGAACAGTAGGCATTCCTTATCTTCGTACAGCAGTGGTCTGGTGTTTTGGGACCTCTGGTGCAACAGATTAGTTGCTGATGGTAACTGGGCAGGGTTTTCTTCAAACAAGCCTGATTGAAATCCCTTACTATGATTTGAAATGCATTGGGATGGAGTGTTCCTTGTTTGGAGATGGCATTGTGCATTAACTCAAGCTCTTGATTATAGTTGGCCGCTGGTGGTATGTAAACTGCGGTTGGGATCATGGAGGAAAACTCCTGAGGTAAATAGAACAGATGACATTTGACCGTTAGGTGTTCAAGGACGGGGAAAACACGAGTTTGTCAGAGCCACCACAATGGAGCATCACTGAGAGTTTATCCTGAAACACACGCCTCCACCTTTTGTCTTTTCTGAATCAATAGTTCAGTCCATACAGAGAATTGAGAAGCCTTCTGGTTTGATTGCTGTATCTAGCATGCTGGGAGAAAGCCAAGTTTTGCTCAGACATAGAACAGAGCAGTAATCTCTGATACAGCAATCTTGCCCTCAGATCCTCAATTTTGTTCTGCAGCAACTGCCCATTTGCTAGCAAAATGTTGTGTGGGGGCACATCACTCTGCGTTTCAGCCTGGCTTGGATTCTCCCCTTGTACCTCAATTCTGGCCATGGCGATGAATTTTTGTATGATTAAGGGTGCCATACCTGCTTGTTCCGCCACAGTCAGCAAACCCAATGCCATCACACAGATAAAGTCTAAACTTGCTAGTAATTCACTATTTGCAGTACTATGAAAGATTGATGAATATAAATCATAGGTTTGGATGCAGATATTAAGGAAATTGTATTACTTTTCTGTCAGCCTAAAGAACAAATAGAAGTAGCATGAGGTCATTCAGCTGTTTGACTCTGCTCCACAAGTTTGTAACACCATGGCTGTTCTTTTACTTTGGTGTTACTTTCCATATTCCTGATTCCTTAATGCCCCAAAAGCTATCAGTCTCAACGTGCATGTAGATAATTCAGGGTACTGTGATTAGAGGGTTAAAAAGCTATTGTAGAAGAGAAGTATTGACAGAGTATACGGCCTTAAGGGATATTTGAAGATTGCCAACCATGAGGGATAGTAAATAGTCTGTTAAAGGCTTTGAGAATGTAAAGAAAATACAAGCAAGTAGATTGATTGTGACTTAATGGAATAGATGGCTTTGTGGCTAAGTTTGCTATGGAATAGATGGCTTTGTGGCTAAGTTTGCTGATGATACAAAGATAGATGGAGAGGCTGGTAGTGCTGAGGAAACAGAGAGTCTGCAGAGAGACTTGGATAGATTGGGAGAGTGGGCAGAGAAGTGGCAAATGAAATAGAATGTTGAAAAGTATATGGTTATGCACTTTGGTAGAAGAAGTACATGGGCAGACTATTATTTAAATGGGGAGAGAATTCAAAGTTCTGAGATGCAACAGGACTTGGGAGTCCTCGTACAGGATACCCTTAAGGTTAACCTCCAGGTTGAGTTGGTGGTGAAGAAGGCGAATGCAATGTTCGCATTCATTTCTAGAGGAATAGAGTATAGGAGCAGGGTCGTGATGTTGAGGCTCTATAAGGCACTGGTAAGACCTCTCTTGGAGTACTGTGTGCAGTTTTGGGCTCCTTATTTGAGAAAGGATGTGCTGACGTTAGAGAGAGTTCAGAGAAGATTCACTAGAATGATTTCAGGAATGAGAGGGTTAACATATGAGGAATGTTTGACTGCTCTTGGACTGTATTCCTTGGAGTTTAGAAGAAAGAGGAGAGACCTCATAGAAACATTTCGAATGTTGAAAGGCATGGACAGAGTGGATGTGGCAAATTTGTTTCCCATGGTGGGGGAGTCCAGTATGAGAGGGCATGACTTAAGGATTGAAGGGCGCCCATTCAGAACAGAGATACAAAGAAATTTTTTTAGCCAGAGGGAATCTATGGAATTTGTTGCCACGGGAGGCAGTGGAGGCCAAGTTGTTGGGTGTATTTAAGACAGAGATTGATAGGTATCTAAGTAGCCAGGGCATCAAAGGTTATGGTGAGAAGGTGGTGGAGTGGGACTAAATGGGAGAATGGATCAGCTCGTGATAAAATGGCAGAGCAGACTCGATAGGCCGAATGGCTGACTTCTGCTCCTTTGTCCTATCGTCTTAATTGAGGGACTGAATTGCTGCTGTTGATTGATCGCAGAATAACCAAACTGGTATGAGATAAAGTACAACACCTCAATGTGGCACTCTCTAAGCAGCAAGTATAAATTGAGAAGTTAACTTGTTTTATTAAGACTTAGGGTCTTTGGGAGCTAATAAATTGGAAGTAACATTACAGTAGCCATCTGGTTATTATGAGATAAGAAACAATAGGTGCACTCTAAGACATCTCAGCCTCAGCAGCAGGTTAAGAGTTGATTGTTACTATGGTAAATGGAGACCAGCCTTTAAACCCACAATTCCTGGTAACCTTCTCATCACGATTTGCAGTATTATCATAAGGGAAATTAGACTTGCAGTTAAACAGCAAAAAAATAGCCTGCTGATGGAATGGAGAGGGTGAAGAGGAATATTTTGTATATAGACCCTTTGGCAAGTGAGGTGCTTTTGTAATAATAGGACATCGGTAGAGTGAAAAACAAAAGATATCATGGATATTGAATGCAAACTCTCATGAATCACGAGGGGAGCAAGTCCATAGCTGTGTCGGAAAGTGGTATCACAAGTAGATAGGGTGATAAAGATGGTGAATGGCATACCTTCCTTTATAGGATAACTTGAGAATCCAGCTATATTAAACTTTGGTTAGGTTACATTTGGAGTACTGTGTGTAGTCCAGGTCACCATGTTACGGGAATGATGTGGAGGCTTTGGAGGGGTGCAGAATGGGACTATTTCAGATGGACGTTGGTTAGCATGGGTGGGTTGAGCTGAAGGGCCTGTTTCTGGGCAGTGTTACTCTTTGACTAAAATGATTTTTAGATGGCTATGATGAACTAATTTTTGTATTGAGAATAAGCTGTATTGTTTCTCTTTATCTTTCTTCACAGGGTAATGGTTCACAAGGACCAAGAGGTGTCTCTGGTAAGTTTTATATTCCTGCATATAAATGTGTCTATAGTTCAGTTACCTGGCATTCCTTAAATTATGCTGACTCTTCATTTATAACGTTTTGATATTTTCTCACCTACTTGGTCAATGTCCCAACTTGTATTTTGTACCACTAATTAGAGTAAACAAAAACCTCAATATAGAAAGGTTTGCTAAAGTAAAAAATTGTGATTTAGTGTAGTTGAGTAAAATGGCTGTTCTTCTCAAAGGTGCACAATAACCAACCAGTTCTTTTAAAAATGTAAACACAAGGAATTCTGCTGATGCTGGAAATGAAGGGTCTCGGCCCGAAACGTTGACTGTACCTCTTCCTAGAGATGCTGCCTGGCCTGCTGTGTTCACCAGCAACTTTGATGTGTGTTGCTTGAACCAACCAGTTCTATTGGCCTGGTTTAAAAACAGAAATTTCTAGAAATGGTTTGCAGATCAGTCAGTATCTGTAGAAAGAAAGAGTTAAAAGCAAAATGCTGGAGCAACTCAGCGGGTCATGCTGCATCTATGGAGGGAAATGGACGCTTGATGTTTTGTGTTGAGACCCTTCATGCAGGTGAGGCTGAATCAATAGCAGTTAGATGAGGTGGGGGGAATCTCCATTTTCTGCAGGAAAAAAATGACATCTCGGGATCAGGAGTAGAAAGCGGGAATGGATGAGGGGGAGATAGAGGAACTGAGAGGAGGGAATTTTTTTCTTCAAGTGATAGGGTGGGAAGAGATATAGTCGAACTAGCTCTTGACAAAGACATGGTGTTTCTGATTGAAGATCCTGTGTCAGAACAAAGGCTCAGTTTTTCCCTCCATCTTTTTATGTTGGTTGAATGTTCATGATCAGTGTAGTGGCACTCATCTGAGGTGTTAGCTGATGCCAGCACTGTGGTTGGTTGTGCCGGTCAGGAAAAACTAGTCATCTGTCTCACAGTATTTTCAAAAAGGACGAAAGGTAGATTAGATTAGGTTAGATTATGAGGACATGCAGTCCTCTTTTATTGTCATTTAGTAATGAATGCATTAAGAAATGATACAATTTGTTCCTCCAGAATGATATCACAGAAACACAAGACAAACCAAGACTACAAAAACTGACAAAAACCACATAGTTATAACATATAGTTACAACAGTGCAAGCGATACTGTAATTTGATAAAAGAACAGACCATGGGCACAGTAAAAAGTCTCAAGGTCTCTTGAAAGTCCCATCATTTCACGCAGACGGTTGAAGGAAGAAAACTTCCTGCCATGAGCTTCCAGCGCCGCAAACTTGCCGATGCAGCATCCTGGAAGCACCCGACCACAGTCCAACTCCGAGTCCGTCCGAAAACTTTGAGCCTCCGACCAGCTCTCTAGCACCGAGCACCATCTCTGCCGAGTGCTTCGACCCTGGCCCCGGCAGTAGCAAAGCCGAGGATTTGGGGCCTTCCCCTCCGGAGATTCTTGATCGCACAGTAGTAACAGCAGCAAAGCAGGCATTTCAGAAGTTTCTCCAGATGTTCCTCCGTGCTTCTCATGGCTGTCTCCATCAAATCAGAATTGTGCACGGCACCCTAGTTCACAAATACGATATCAATTTGGAGCGGCCGCGTGTGTTGCATCGCACTGCCAGCTTCTCCTCCCCCCAGGTAGCAGGAGAATCCAATGACTCTTGGAAAGTCTTTGGAAGTATGACTCCATGTTTGCAGGTTATAAAGATCTGGAAGTTAGAAGGTGAGCTGGTTGCATTTAAATGGAAATAAGTGGAAGTTAAATGCTTACTTTTTAATAAGACAGCGGAAAGTGGATATGGCTTCATAAGTTAAGCTATTGTATTGAATATTTCTTACTGAATTTTCAGATGATGACTTGCATTGTAGGTTTTGATATTTTTCTTAACTCTTTATTCCTCTTTGATGTAACTGGTTCGAAATTTTAACTTCTATGTTGTAATGATTGAGATATTCTGATAACCCATAACAATTTCTTCTTAGTTTCAGAATTAGTGTAATAATGAGTTGTGTAATGTTTCTGTCAAATAACTGAATATACTTGTATTCTATCTTAACAATTGGGTGAAGATTGCTCCAGCTTTTGGTATTAAAAAAGATACCAAGCTTGAGTAAGGTGTAATCTGAGCATGTGGCACAGGTGACTCTCTCTCTCTTTGTATTGGGAATGACAGTGAATAAAAGCCTGGCTACTACACATTGCATTCTGGAAAATATCACAGTTTGAGCTGCAGCCATCAAAGTGATGCATCTTCACATAAAGAATTTATTGAAGGATTTTCATTTGTGTGGAGAGAGTTCAACTTCATTAAGTCAGATGAAAAATTAATTGTTCAAAAATTAGAAAACCAAATATGCTACTGTATGGGAATAAACTGACGTAAAATGCATGAATGCCTTATGACGAGAGTGTGAGAGTAACCAAAAAAATGACAGTCAAGTTTTGTCATGTACCCTACCCAAAGGGAAATCAAATAGCATGATGGGGAACTTTTCAGAGCATAAACAGGAGCATATATATTGGCCTTTTTCAGTGCTGTTTACGCTTAAAGTTTGATAATATTCTAGTAGCACTGGTCTCCATTATTTTCTACTCTTATTCGCAGGTTGCACTCATCTTTCTGTAAATCATAAGTGATATCAAGTTGTATATCATTATAATGCATTCTACTTTCATTTAAAATGTGGCAAACCTTTAAGTACTTACAGATGCTTGCTGAAGTGAGTAGACAAATATCCATTGACAATAGTTTTCCATTCTTTCTTGTGCTTTGATACATATTGCAGGTTTGCCACAACTAAATGTGTCTTTTCTAGGTCTTTTAGTATGTCATCGATCCATTTATGATAAAAGCAGGCAGCTTCCGTAAGTACAAAAATATTATAGATTGAAAATGAATGTTGTTGCTTTCAGTTTTAGTGATTTTTTAAAAAAAATTTCTGATTCTATTTTTACCAACTCTCTTCTTCCCCCCCCCCCCACCTCCATTCCAAATTTAAAATGTTCCTTCCGATCAGCTGCATTTGTCAGGCATTTATGAAGCAAGCTCTGAACTGATTATTTGTTATTAACTTTTGTCATGTGGTCTGCCCAAAGGGATATTGATCTTTTCCTTGGGTTTCTAAATTAAAGAGGATGTTTTTCTTTGTAATAAGAATGCTGTTGGATATTTTCCCTGTAATAAAAGCTTAGTTCTGTGTACTACGCACAAAAAAAATCCAGATAATTATTGCACTGCTACTCACATATTGTCCACCGACCCACTCATAAACAAGAGAAAATATTTACCAAAAGAAACAAGCAGGGCAGGAAGTACAAATTTCTGAAAGCAATTGGTACATGTATGGAATAACAAAATAACAATACTTTGCATGGAACAACAGGAATTCTGCAGATGCTGGAAATTCAAGCAACACACATCAAAGTTGCTGGTGAACGCAGCAGGCCAGGCAGCATCTGTAGGAAGAGGTGCAGTCGACGTTTCAGACCGAGACCCTTTGTCAGGACTAACATACTTTGCATGGATACATTAGCATTAGTTACAGGACTTCCATTTGTAATCTTTGTATGTTCGGTCTGTTCAGAGATCGTGGAGAAGAATGGTTACACTGTTTATTAACACTGCAAATGTATTTTTTCAAACAAAGTGAATTGCGTCAACATTTTGGAGGGAGAGGTAAAGCAGACAGATGTCTTGGTACATATTGGTACCAATGACATAGGAAGGAAAAGCAGAAAGGTTCAGAAGAGAGAATTTAGAGAACTAGGCAGTAAGCTGAGGAACAGGATATCCAGGGTAGTAATTTCTGGATTGCTGTCTGTGCTGTGTACCAGTGAGATACGAACAGGATAATTTGGCAGATAAATGTGTGGCTGAGAAGCTGCTGCAAGGGGCAAGGCTTCAGCTTCTTGGATCACTGAGATTGCTTCTGGGAGAGGTATGACCTGTACACAAAGGATGAGTTGCACCTGAACCTGAGGGGGTCCAGTATTTTCACAGGCAGGTTTGTTAGAGCTGTTGAGGAGGGTTTAAACTAACTTGGCAGGAGGATGGCTACTGGAATGAAGAGACTCAGAATAGGATGGGTGGTAAAAAAGTAAAGCTTGTGTGCAGTCAGACTGTCAGGAAGGGTAGGCAGATGATAGGACAAAATTGCAGCCTGCCTAATCAATGGATTAGGGATGCAGAATCAAAAAGGGTAGCAAATGCAGTTGGCCCTCGTTATCCGTGAGGGATTGGTTCCAGGACCCCTCGTGGATACCAAAAAACGCGGATGCTCAAGTCCCTTATTCAACCTGTCTAAATTTGGTGGATCTTAGGACCCAGCGGAACCCTGGACCTTATTTAACCTGTCTCAGTGTGGTGGACATTAGGACTCGGCGGCGGGAGCTCTGAATCGGCAATATTTCTGTTCACGAAAATAATCACGATCACGATTTAAAATAAAGTGGTAATAGTAGTGATCGGAAAGAGGTGAAACGCCATCAGTCATAAAGTGAGAAAGGCCCTGCCCCGATGAAAGCTACAATTATTACTCAGCAACGCAGTGGTTTAATTATTGGGTTTTGGGTTTTTGATCCTCCACATCAACCCAGCACGGATGGAGAGCGCGCTCAGGAGCGATCTGTCACTGGATTGAACTCGGGAATTTCCATTCCCGAGGCTCGGCACTGAAACGTATGTTTCTTAAGTGTCTTATATGCATAGAAAGTTAAAATATAATGTTGGAAAATGCACGGTCATGCACTTTGGTGGTAGAAATAAACGAGCAGTCTTATTTTCTAAACAGTGAGCAAATCCAAAAATCTGAGATGCATAGGGACTTGGGAGTCCTTGTGCAGAATACATTTAAGGTTAACTTGCAGGTTCAGTCAGTGGTAAGGAAGGCAAATGCAATGTTAACATTCATTTCAAAAAGTCTGGAATATAAGAGCAGGGATGTGATGCTGAGGCTTTATAAGACACTGGTGAGGCCTCACCTTGAGTATTGTGAACAGTTATGGGCTCTTCATCTAAGAAAAGATGTGCTAGCATTGGAGAGGGTTCAGAGGAGGTTCACAAGGATGATTCTGGGAATGAAAGTTTGATGGCTCTCGGTTTGTACTCACTAGAATTTAGAAGGATGAGTGGTGATCTCGTTGAAGCTTTTTGAATGTTGAAAGGCCGAGACAGAGTATACGTGGAAAGGATGTTTCCCATGGTGGGGCTGTCTAGGACGATAGGTATAATTAGGATTGAGCAGCGTCCATTTAAAACATATGTGAAGGGGTGGCAAAAAGAATCAGCCACGATTGAATGGCGGAGCAGAATTGATGGACCAAATGGCCTAATTCTGCTCCTATATCTTATGGTCTTATGAATCATGAACATTCAGAGGAAGCACAATGACTGCAGCTGTATGGAGAGATTTAATTTTTTAAGTAGCTATATTTTGTAAAAGAGTAGCTGGTACTTTTTAAATTTATACCTACAATTGATATACATGACATTGTTTTCTTAAAACCCTAAGATATGATTATGCATAAGCAAGTATCTATCAAAACCCTTTAAAAATTATTAATTTATTCTAGGCACATGTGTCCAGCAATATAATTTGCACTCCTGATAAGCCCTGTATCAAATTTGGGGTTGTGAAATATGTTGAATTTCCATTGTTGTGAGTGAATCTTAACATTGAACCACAATGTTGTACTGACCTTTTAACCTACTCCAGGATAAATTTAACCCTTCGCCACATAGACCCCATTTTTCTTTCATCCATGTATTTATCCAAGAGCTTCTTAAATGTCCTTAATGTATCAGCCTCTACCACCAGCCCCTGGCAGTGTGCATGCACTTACCACTTTGACATTCCCCCCCACTGTTTCCTCCAATCACCCTAAGATTATGCCCTCTCGTATTATCTATTGCCGTGACAGGGAATAGCTGCCAGCTGTCCATTCTATCTTCTTATACACCTCTATCAAGTCTTAGCTCATCCTCACTCGCTCCAAGGAGAAAAGCCATTGCTAGCATATCTGTTCCTCATAAGACATTGTGTCTAATCTAGACGGTATCTTGGTAAATCTCTGAACCCTCTTTAAAGCTCCCATATCTTTCCTATGATGAGGCGAGCAGAACCGGTCACAATACTCCAAACTTTAATTGTATAATGGATCTGTACCTTTTATAGAGCATACTTCTAATTATGTTCATTTATTTGTAGTGAAAATGGCTCCAAATTTAGCATCTTCCATATACGACACTTCAGAACCTCAGCAGTTTTCAGTAAGTATTGAATTATTTTATGTGAAGGGCTATTTTGAGTACGGAAGAGGCCATCTGTGTACTCTGATCCACAATTATTATTTATTCTAATCAGATATCCTTCCAGCCTTCAAAATGGGGAGCAGTTAATGTGACCTAAAGACAATATCTAATCATTTGCTTTAACAAAACACACTAAATAAATAGTTTATGGTCATGAGTTGTTTTACTTAATTTTATGTATTTCAGTTGTACTTCAGTTGCATTGTTTAACTGCAGTCAGTTGAAAGTGTTGTTTTAAAATCTTTTTATATAGTTTCTCACTGTGTAGAGTTCTTGGCAAGCTGTTCTTGAAGGAAAACATTTTATTTGGGTGTTTGACATGCTGGGTTAGCACATAGTCTGAGTATGCTTTGTATTAAGTTTATTCATTCAGTTGTTTTGAATCTTCTGCATACAGCTTGCTTCTGCCATCTTTGTTTGATTCTGCTAAGATGGCGACAGGCTCAGTCGCAGCAGCTTCTACAGGGTGAACAAAGGGTGTTATTGTCTTTTTTAAAATATATTTTGTACGATTGCAAGACCCTGCTGGACATAGTGTACTGCAGGTCTCCCCTGTCAGTGAGTTGCTCTTTGATGGAGAAACTGAAGAAGTTGGATCATGCTGCTGCCTGTGACAGAGTTGGTGCGTGAAGGGAGTGTGCAGTCTAACAGCGAGTGATTGCTTTAGTTGCTTTTCTTGTCATCGCAAGAACCTGTTGGACATTGTTACTGTGGAATGCTGCAAGTCCAATTCACTGATTTATTGGTTGACAGCAGTGGAGCAGCATTGCCTTGGTCGTAGCGAGGTCTAGGCCTCATGTTGAGGTGTTGCCTGTTTAAAACCGCCCAGGAGAGAGGCATTGGAATTGACATGCTCCGATGCACACCACTGGAGATGGGGTGGCGTGGCATCCAAGCTGGAGTTGCTGCTACCCAGTGTTCGCTTGGCAGAAGACAATTGTGTTCGACTGCAGATTACTGCAGCATTTATGGACTCAGGATCTTGGACTATGTTTTTTTTTCTGTGTGACGGTATTTTACTGATACCTTGTATGAGCTTGCTATCTTTTTTTTCATGCTGTATGTGCCTTGTGCTGTGTATAATTGTTGGTACTGTGTTATGCACTTGGACCCAGGATAACGCTGTCTCGTTTGGCTGTATTCATGTATGGTTGATTATACCTGGAAACTTCTTTGTTGAATGATAACTTTAAAGAGCAAAATTATGTCTATCTGCACAATTTGTAGTTAATGCACTTTTGATCTGTTCCTGATTTACTGCCACAAAATAACTAATGCCAGTGAAAATAAATCTGATTCTGATTACTTTCATAGATGATGAAGTGATGACGGTGAATACACCAGCATTTGCAGAGTCTGTCACAGAGGGAGATGTCAGGTGGGAAAAAGGTACAGTATATTTTAGAGCAATATGAATGTTTGCTTCATTATATGTAGTATTGAATAGTTGAAAGATGTTGAAGTCCACTAGATTCAGTGTTTGAAAGACCTTTAATATCTATCACTGTCAGATGCATTCCTTATAAAATTCCACTGACCTTTTACATTTCAAAGGAATCCTAATACGAGGGGTGATTGATAAGTTCGTGGTCTAAAGTAGAAAGAGTCAATTTTAGAAAACCTAGCGCATTTATTTTTCCTACATTTACGCACTTAGTCCAGTGGGTGTGGAGCACACAGATCCCTTCTTTGTAGAAGTCGGCGTCTTGGACATCCAGAAAGTAGTCCACAGCAGGGGTGATTGATAAGTTAGTGGCCTACGGTAGAAGGAGATGTGTTATTCACTTCAAACTTTCTGCATTTTCATTCAGAGTTGAACTGCACGTGCATGTAACGAGAGCTGTATAACTCATCTCCTTCTATCTTAGGCCACGAACTTATTAATCACCCCTGCTGTGGACCACTTCAATGAAGGGATTCGTATGCTCCACAACTGCTGGACTAAGTGTGTACATGTAGGAGGGGACTATGTTGAAAAATAAATGTGCTAGGTTTTCTAAAATTGACTCCTTCTACATTAGGCCATGAACTTATCAATCACCCCTCATATCGGCTTGAGAAACGACAATTTCTCAGTAGACTTGCAATAGCTCAAGTAACTCAACACGAATTCAACAACTTCAGAGTTATATAGCTCTTCCAATTTGTATTAGAATTGGCCTGTTCTGGTGAAAGGCCTTTAGTCTTTTACAATAACTTATTTTTCTTTATCTGCCTGACTTGCTGAGTATTTCCAGTATTTTATCTCATACTCTAGCATTGTTTAATTTGTTTACTCTGTCTTATATCCTCGCTCATCTCCTTCTGCTTGATATCCTCCAGACAGATCACCTTTAATTAATGACTTCACACCTCTCTCAGCTGGTACCCCCATCATTTTAGTTATTCAGTCACTTTTAGTCCCCAGTTTATCATAAGCATTGCATTTATTCATTCTGCCATTAAAGAATCATATCTCTGTATATCAACACCATTACCACTTTTTGTTCTACTCGTGTTCTTTCTTGTATAACTTTGTATAATTAAAGTTTAGTTCATGGTTTTCTCATGACTGCTGTCTCTACTGCCATGTGCATATGTACTGCTGCAAGTAGGCTTCTCATTGCAACTGTGCATATGCCAGAAGATGCAATTTTGACTTTGGTTATTGATCTGAAATGCAAATTTTGTCTTGCTGTTGTTCAATCTAATGTTTTCTGTTCTTATTTCAGATTTCCAGCAATTGCAGTTCTTTTCTCAATTAGTTGGAAGAGATTTTGTGGAAAATTTCTAGCATGTTGGGATGCTGGAAGCTAATTAAAATATTAAATAGAAATAGTGAAATTTATTTATATCTTTTCTTAAAGACAACTTCTTCATCCACCTTTGACATAGATCTTTTTCCAATGTTCTTTGATTTTACAACTGGGTGGCATTATCTATTTATATTCTTACATTTGCTGAGATAGCCATTAAACGATTTCCTGGCTTAAATTGTCCTGTCCCCACTCTATTTCCTCTGTAGCTTCTATGATTGGCTTCCCTCTATTTCTCATTGGCGTGCCTCCTCACAGTGACATCATTGTAAAAAATAATTAGGTTGCATGCAAGCTCACGGAATTTTAGTTTTACCTTGCAGCAGCCTCATTCCATCTATTCGCTACATCTGATTTGTCAACTTGTCCGATAGCTAGCTGTGGATGAGCAGAAGTTTTCTTTACTTATAATCAGAACCAGTTTCTTTGGTATTTGTGTCTGATTAATACTGATGAAATCTTGAGATCATTGTCATTTTTGGCATTATGCATTTAACTCAGTAATAAAAGTATACAGGGAAAATGCCATGGTGGGGCAGACAATCCAGTAAAGCAATTAACAAGAACGGTGACCTTTATAAGAGGATTTGAGTTTAAAACTATAGAGTACAATTATATAGGATCTTGGATAGACCACACCACATACAGAGTCATGTACACTTTTTGTTCTCTTCCTAAAAGGGATATATTTATTATATGGGGACGCAACAGAAGTTTACAGATCAATTTGTGGCAGGGCAGGTCTGACATTTGAAGAGAAATTAAGTAGACTAAACTTCTATTTTCCAGTAATCAAAGAAGGGCAAGCTCACCCCATTAAAACATGTAAAAATGTTTAGAGTTCTCCATTGGAGAAACTCGGTAACTGGAGAATGATTCCCCTAGCTGTGGAGTCTGCAACTGTCTTAACATGAGGTACAGGTAATGTAGAATTGAAATGAGGAATTTCTTCACTCGGTGAATGGTGAATCTCAAGAATTCTTCTCTTACCGTGAACTATAAATGTCAGTCATTAATTGCATTTGAGATAATGAATTTTGAGATGTTAGAGGAACCGAGGGATATGGTGTTAAGTTAGATTGGCCATGATCGTATTGAAACGTGGAGCTGAATTACCTACCTTTTCTCCAATTTCTTAAGTTTGTATGTAAAAAAAGGATCAAGAAGCTGACGTGTATTCTTGGAACTAGAATTTACAAATTTATCAATTGGTGTTTTAGAAGATTTCTAAGACTAGTATGAGGTTTTGATTTTAATTCAGAGAATGACACTTGCAATCTCTTTTCCCTCGCAAAATATGCATTAATTCCTGTTTTTCTTTGCAGGAGTTGGTGATGAAGTAGGTGAAGATGAAGTAGTTTGTGAAATTGAAACTGATAAAGTTAGTAATAGTTTTGATTGTTCCTTGTAAATTGCTTTTTCCCTGTTTTTTAAAATTAAATCTCTGAGATTTCTTCAATATAACTGTCAGCTAACAAATAATTTGTTCCTTAATATTCCAGTATTCTAGTGGGGAAAGCTTTAATCTATTCCCAGATTGCTTCAAACCAAGAATTATGAAGGTTTGAATAAAGGACTGAGGCTCCTTAGTAGGGATTCAGATGACAGAGCCAGTAGAACGATGGGGAATAAAGAGTCAATGTTTCATTTATCAGAAACCACAAGCCAGTTTTTCTGTGAATTCCTGATTATCTGTGGGTTTGCCGTATGAGTATTTTATTGTCATTTGTAAAACAAGCTTAGAAGATCTGTCTGCTGTGTTATTAGTTTGGATCTGATTTCTGAACCAACTCCCCCCCCGTCTTGAATACTGAACGTAAAGATATTTTTGTTTCTTAGTTGACTGCTAGAATCAAAAAGGTTGCAGAGAATTTCCGTGCTAACACTGAGAATCTGATCTGGTTAGGGTATAATTTCTGCAATAAATACTTTTTCTTTACAGACATCAGTGCAGGTCCCTGCACCGCATTCTGGTATCATTGAGGAGCTCCTGGTCCCTGACGGCGGTAAAGTGGAAGGAGGAACGCCTCTGTTTAAACTCAGGAAGACAGAAGGTGGAGTATCCTTTATATTACACAATGTTTTGAAAAACATCATAGGTTGAAATATGTTAAAATTTTTATTTTTGCTTTTCCAGGTGGTGCTGTAAAGACCAAGCCAGCAACCCCCTCTGCTGCTAAAGCAGAAGCTCCAGTTCCACCTCCAACCACAGCGCCGCCACCGCCTCCACCTCCACCGCCACCTCCAGCAGCCACAGCAGGGGCAATTCCAACCACAATGCCGCCCGTGCCACCTGTACATGCACAACCCATGGACAGTAAACCCGGTAAGCTTTAAAAAAAACACCAGTAATTTCATACCTCAAAAATCTCATACTCCACTTTATATTAATGTCATTTCTTAAGCGGTGTCTTGCCATAAGATGCACAATGAGATCCTATACACTTACCTCAGTGGGTTGTACACACACCTGAGATTAAAGGTTGTGACTTCAAGTTCCACTCAGCGTCCCAAGCACAGTCAATTAGAGTGACATTCTGGTGTGGTCCTGAGAGAAAGCTATGACGTTAGAGGGCTGGGTGCTTGAAAGAATGTTAAACTAATGCCCATCTCTCAAGTGGATGTTTAAAAACAAATATCGTGACATTATGTCAGGGTGTAGCAGAGTGACCCAGTTTGTCAAGATTGTCAACCATCCTTCACATAACATCATTAAAAATCAAGATTATCTGGTTAATTGTCACATTTTGTTGTGATTTTTGTGCAAATTAGAACTCTCATATTCTATTTTTCTGTTGTGTACATACATCTATTGATGCTTCTGGACACATCTTCAGTGATGTTCCTGGAATTATCGGGTGTTTCAGGTCTTTCAACATCATACAACTGCCTCCAGGTGATCCAGCCGGGGCTGATCAGACCCCAGCTTGTGTCCAGATGGCTAGCTACTTATGACTCCATGGCTCCCCTCTTTTGAGCCACAGCCATCTTGAGGCCCTCTCTGCCGCATCGGTGGTACTGTGGATGGCTCTCCTCTTCCTCTCTCCCTCGATGCCCAAAATGCTGAAGGCTCTAACTAAAGAACGGGCTACAAATCCCCTACAACCAACCTCCACTGGGAGACACCTCGCTCTCCATCCAGCCTGCTGACAGTTGCTGACCAGTCCTGCGTACTTGGAGAGCTTCCTTTCAAAGGCCTCTTCCTTGCTATCTTCCCATGGGACTGTCAGCTCCAGCAGCACCACTTGCTTAGTAGACTCAGACACTAGGACAATGTCTGGTGGCAGGGTGGTGGCTGCGATATGGTTGGGGAACTTCAGCTGCCCTTCGGGGTCTGCCAACAGCTGCCAATCCCTTGCAGAGGTCAGAATTTTGTGCAAATTAGAGCTCTCATATTCTATTTTTCAAATATGATCACACTTCAAAAATATTTTGTCTTGGAATGTCCTGATTTCCTGAAACTTTCTCTATTAATGCAAAGCATTATTTTCCTTTTACAATGTATGTTTTTGGTGTCATTCATCAAAGGAACAACACTGAACCATATATAATGAGTTCACTTTTTCCCCAACCCCGTGCCTTATCATATAGCATTCTCCTTACTACTGCTTTGAACTGCCACTAAGATTATGCACTCAAGCCAGAGTGAAGCTTGAATTCCCAGCTTTTCAAATGAAGCAACTGTACTATTGACTGAAACAAGATAATGTAATAAAGCAGTGAAAACATAAGGTTGTTAATTTTAGCAAATCTTTTGCTGTATCTAGTAGTTCATAACACTCTTTGCAATCATGGATCACTAACTTGTAACTAGTAAATTTGCTAATGGCAGCATGGTTACAATTGTTTCTTTAAATGGAGTTTTGCTGTGTTATCTGCAAAATATGAGATGATATGCCCAGGATATAATTGAGGGTATAGCATATACGTAATTTCTAATATTGCCTTGTTGTACTGTTATTTTTGTTCCAGTATCAGCAGTGAAACCTACTGCAGCTCCTGTTGGACAGTTAGCTTCAGACATGGGATTCAAAGGTGACAGATCAGAGCATAGAGTAGGTATAATAAAATGCTGTCATAGCAATTGCATGTTATATACAGTATTTGGCATTGTATACAAATAGTATGAGTGATTGCATTGTTGATGTACTTGGATTGAAACTCTAAATGCTATTTTATCAGCTAGCAGATGAAATTTTTCCTGTGAAGCAGTTTCATTTTTTGTAGAATTCTTTGATAATCATGAAATTATTGCCTGGCTAACTTGGAAAAATGGGCTGTACATTTATTCAGTGAAAAAAAAAATCATCTTAGTAGTTTGTGGCTCTCTATTCTTAGAGCATTACATCACAGAAACAGGTCCTTCAGATGGATACAGTAAACAACTCCAACAGACACACAGGTAAAGTTCACCTGAAAGTCTGTCGAGGTCATCAACTGTATTCAGTGCTCTTGGTGCAGGCTCCTCTACATCAGGGAGAACTGATGTAGATTGGGGGAACCACTTCATCGAGCATCTCTCCTCTTTCCCTTTCTCCCATGGCCCACTCTCCTATCAGAATCTTTCTTCAGCCTTTACCTCTTCCACCTATTATCTCTCAGCTTCTCACTTTATCTTCCCCCTCCCCCGCATATACCTTCCCCCTCAACTGGTTTCACATATCACCTACAGTTTGTACTCCTTCTCCCCCCCACCCATCTTCCTATTCCGGCTTCTGCCCCTTCCTTTCCACTCTTGCTGAGCGATCTTGGTCCAAAAAAGTCAACTTTTTATTTCCCTCCATAGATGCTACCTGACCTGCTGAGTTCCTCCAGCATTTTGTGTGTGTTACTCCATATTTCCAGCAGCTGCAGAATCTCTTGTGTTTAGTATTTCACTGACTGTTACGTTAATGAGTCTTGGTAAAATGAAAAC
The DNA here is from genome assembly GCF_030028105.1 of Mobula birostris. Classification (NCBI taxonomy): domain Eukaryota; kingdom Metazoa; phylum Chordata; class Chondrichthyes; order Myliobatiformes; family Myliobatidae; genus Mobula; species Mobula birostris. Next base: position 237,699,222 of record NC_092370.1, read on the forward strand.
CACTGGACATTGAGGGGTAAACAATATTGGAGAGAGATGGTGCACATAGGAGGCCATTAATTGGAAATGGATTAGCCCAGTCACAAGGAATCACTGCAAGAGGTTTTCAACACAGTTTTCTGGAAGCATCACTTCATCTGCTTTATCGACTCATTCTTCTGAAATAGTCAAAAGTGGAGAACATCTATCCAGCATGTACTTCCTTTTAATTCAACCTAGCATGCTTTGCCCACCCCGTTTCATGATAGTAACAGCAGAACATGGAAAAAAATGCAAATGTGTTGTGCTTATAATTACACAAAGTTGAAGATGGTTATACCTTGTCTATGTGCATCAAAGCAAGGCAGTATTCAAACATGCGCAGTGCTGATGAAGGGTCTCAGCCCGAAACATCGACTGTGTGTTCCTCTCCAGAGATGCTGCCTGACCTGCTGCATTTTGTGTGTGTTACTCTGGATTTCCAACAGCTGCATAGTCTCTTTTGTTTATGGTATTCAAACAAGAGCTAATAAATGGCAAAAACACTTGTGTCATGCATGTTGCTGGAATTGTTCATCTCAGAAAAAGAACACATGGCGTTGACACTCATTTGCACTTTTACTGCTCTGATGGGTTCATAATTGACAAGGATCTAATTTTTTTGTCAAGTACATACTGTGTCAATGAGCCCACATTAATTGGGTGTCATGTGAACGGCCTACTTCCTGATTTTTCCACCATTAACAAGGCTCAAGTGAAGAGCATGATGGAATGCTGTTGTCCGGATAAGTGCAGTACAAACAATGCCCAAAAAATCCCAACATCCAAGGCAAAGTAAGCCATTTTACTGGCACCCCATTCATTTCTCTGTCCTTTTTCCATACATCTTCCCCCCCCCACACTACACATTCTTATAGTCCACTAATAGCATAGTTGTTACTTGTATTAAGTTCCTCCAGCAGCGCTTCCCAAGCTAGTAGAGCTGCTGCTCCAGCGACTTGGATTCAATCCTGACCTCTGCAGTTTGTGTGGAGTTTGCAAGTTGTCCCTCAGGGTGCTCCATTTTTCTCCCACTTTTCCAGGCCATGCGGATTGAAAGGTTATTTAGTCTTGGTAGGTTTGTGCAGATGGCGGCAGAACCTGGGATGAGTTAATGAGAATGTAAGGTGCATAGGTTTCGAGAAGAAATAGCAAATAGGATTATTCTGCAAAGTGGCATAGCCGATGATTGAAATAGCTTCCTTTATAATGTGGAAATATGGTGATCCCACAGTGTCTACCAGCAAGAAGGGTTGGTCTGTAGTCACTTGGGAGCCTAGCACCTCCATTTGTAATTTTTCCTCCTTTTAACATGCCACCCTGACTTTGCAAACATTGTACTGTTCTTTTATCATCATTGACTTAAAGTCCTGGATGTTTGTAACTAAAACTACTTTGATTGATGGAAAGAGCTAGGGAATTCAAGAAGGTTGTTGACCACCATTTTCTCACAGACAGTTAGGAATAAGCAGGAGACGGTAGTATAGCCAACAAGGCTCACATCCTGACATGATGAAGTCTCATTTCACATCACATCTGTGTGTCCTGGCTTCTATTGACATTCTTTGCAGTTCTCTTCATGTCCTTTGGCCTGTCAAATTTGGTACTTAATTCCAGCCTTGCAACCCTCCAGTTCTCACCTGCATTGGCCCTGCACTAGCTCTAAATTCTGGAATGCACCATATCTTTTCTCTTTCGGGATGCTTCATAAAACTTATTTTACTAAGCACTTGATTGTCTGCCTTAATGATATTATATGATGCAGTATCAAATTTTGTTTGTTACATCTCCCTTGAAACAACATGGGATGAAATAGATCAGGAAAGTTGCTATATTGCATGTGGAAGCTGTTGATTAATTAAAATGGAGTAATTCAGTAATTAACTTTCAAATTATTAGGTTAAAATGAATAGAATGCGACAGCGAATTGCACAGCGACTAAAGGAGGCTCAGAATACTTGTGCCATGCTGACGACATTTAATGAGATTGATATGAGGTAAGATGGATTCTGTACCTACAATCATCATAAGTGGTATAAGCATATAGCTGTAATTGTCATTTATTTAATAGGCTTATTTGTTTGATAAGAAAAACTAGTGTTTAATGTATGATTCATTGCTGACTTGTGTTAGACACAGGAAATTTTCCTACCTCTCGAATATTGGAGTTGTGAGATTCCATTGCAGTATTCACATTGACGCTCAGTACCAGTACGTTGCGACTCTTCAATAAGTGTTAGCCAGAACTGCTAAAACCTTTTTATGTTTTGCTTCTGGAAGCAGATGTAGAAAACTTGTCATCCTGTGTTGAAGGGCAAGAGTGGTAGTGAGTGATGTGTTTATACTTTTACACCCATTAATACCTCATATTTCAACTGTTCATAGCCAGCTTAACCTTTGCTGATGTGACCGGCTGGATGCTGTTGGGACACTCCATTATTTCTGTGGTCTGGTGAAATAGCTGAGGTTAACAGTTGTAGATTGTTAATCATTGTATCAAATCCATGCTTTATCATTTCAGGGCACAACAGTGTTGTCTTCCCCAATTTTGCTGCTGTGTCCTCTTCTCTCCCCTTTCTTGACCTTTGTCTTCCTATGAGTCTTGTGGAAAGGTTGTACACAGAAGGTTACAGGGCAATGTGTTGGCTTTAAATTGAAAGTAACTCTGCTACACCTTGAAATTTAATTAGGGAATTTTCTTCCAATGCCTGTAAACCCTACGCCAAACTGAAAAATAATCTCCACTTAATGACAAACGTGTAAATATTTGTTCCTAAAGTGCTTTTTGTTGTCAGTTGCACCGACTGCCCCATGTTAATTTGAGAAAATATTTGTCTCTTGTGTTAGAAATAATGCTTTTAGCATTTCTTTTAAGGGTCTAATAAACCAGTTTTGGTTACAGCTCTTCAGGATCGTGTTGTGTAACAACCTATTTAAACAGATTAGTGAAGAATGCATTTTGTAAGACTAACATCTGCATGGAGACTGAAGAGAAGGAGGGAAGAGATGAAGGAGAGAGATAAACCCCCAAGGGAGAAGCTCGGTCTTCAAATAAAAGCAGTTTAATGATGAGGCAATGGAATTTTGATATTGTTAGACTAAAAGATTTTATCATTTCTGGCTCCTTTTCTTGTGTTCTTGCATCTTGGGGATGCATAATAGTGTTAGTTAAGTAATCCTAGATATAATGAGCTTAAGTGCAGGAAAACAAACAGGGTTAAGGGGAAAACACAGATATAGATGCCTTTTATTTGGTCAGTGAGCACACTATCCACTTTCACTGGCTTTTAACTCTTTCATTGCTAGTTTTATTTGAAATATCTAACCAGTGAGAAAACACATGTACTTTCTGCAGGAAACTCTGCCTTCTATAGATTTCACTTTGTTTGGAACACCTTTGCACCATTTATGTGAAACAGCAGCATCAAATTTTTCAAAACCACATTGTGAGGCCAGCAGGTCCATATTTTTCTGCATTTGTAGCATACCAATTCTTTGTTGTTGCTTATGGGTGTGATTAGAAATTCATGATTTATGGCATGGCCAAGCTGTGTATCTTTTTGGACAGATGAAAACTGTCGAAATGAGAGGACTTTGTTTCCCAGAATTCTATTTCTATGTCCTACTGAGCCAAGAGAGGATAAAAACCTCCATGAATGTCGTCTGGGATTTCCATGCTGCCTCTGTCCAGTCCTCACTCTTACGGTTTGATGTGACATTTGTACGTCCATTAGAAATTGTGCTGTGTACGAGTGGCATAAAAATCTTATCAAAATTGTGTTTGACATTTAAAATGAATAGGTTCTCAATATCATTTGTGTATGTCAGAAATTTCAGGGTTCATTCATACTTGCCTCCCTCCCACATAGGGCTGTGTGCCTATATAAAGAGTCTTTCAGGTAGTTGAATTATATAGACAAATCTAGATTTTAATCATGACTTGGTTGGTGTACCTGATTCTATTGATCTGTAAAATAAAGTCTCTTGTAATGGATATAGAGGATTAGTTTTTTCCCATAATCTTAAATATAATGTGATATTACAGATTGCCATCTTCAGTTGCCCCTCCCCCACCACCAGACATTTTTCTTGCATTGCAGGGTGTCTATTTTGCAAATAAATAGTATTAAGTTGGCTGAGCAGTTTAATGATTGCTAACTCTGTGCCCCGCAGATGGTGAGAGAGGAGAAATAAAATCATGAGTTGTAAAGGTGTATCACAACCGTCATCAGTGTAATGACACAAGTTCTCTTTGAGTCTGAAAATGTGAAGGGCAGTGCAATTTGCTGTGGGGCAGAGGAAACAAAAAAGCAATGATTCTGCTTGGGTGAGATGGAATGAAATTGTAGTGCTGGAGTCACTATATGTTCATTGAAAGCCTAAAGCTAATTTCCGTGCAGCCACATAAAAAAGTAAGGGTCCTGAACAATTATAAAAGGCATTCAGGTGATAACGAACTCTTCGGTTGTCCACGAAATCCAATGACGACGTCCACTCCTTTAACGGTGAGATCTTTGACTACTAGACAACGGAGTGACCTGTTGGGGCACCCTTTGAGAGAAGGGTAGTGCAGTCTGATGTGACCAGAATGAACATTAAATTTTCCTGAATGCTATTGGTATCGCTTTGCTTTGGAAATTGAAGAAGAAAACCTCAGTTTATTAAAGAAGAACAACGTGTAGCAAAGCAAATATAGCTGCTCCTCATTTAACGAAGGACACTTGATGGCATCATTTCTAGTTTATCTGCTACCCTTGCGCCTCTTGTTGTCATTCTGGAGACATGCAGCCCTTTCATTCCCCGTCTCTTCATCTCTTCTGCAGTTTGTTCTTTGCCTCTGATCCTGGAGACGTGCATGCCTCTCCTCCTCTGTCTGTTCTTCTCTCATCTTTTTTTGTCCTGACTCTTTGATCCTGGAGTCGTGCGGCCCTGGCCTCATCCGATTCTTGTTCTCTCCCTCTCCTTGCCGCTTCCTGATGACGTTTGGCGTCATCTCTTGACCATAATGTCCCCCTTCCCTTTCCACGCAGCAAAATTAGGCTGACCTTTTTCTTTTACCCTAATGCTGGATAGAAGATACGAAGCACTAACACCAAAGGATGCTGATTATTCTTGATGATGTGGTTGGCGCTCTCCTAAATGGACATGATATAGTCACCGCTGTCCTTTGACTGCAGCAAAGGGTTTTATGGGTGTCTCGAAGTATGTCATTACAATAAGATCTAATTATCTCTTATTGACGGGTGGCAGTTAGATCTGCCCCGATCCTGCACATGCTGATGATGATTAGCAGAATGTGACCGCTCGAAATGGAGCTGCCCTGCCCTTTTGCTCCGGTAGGTGTCACTGCTGAGGTTGGCCTTGCGCATGCGTCGGGCTGTCGCGTCCTGATTTCCATGATGGCCGATTGGGTCTCAGGTGAAAGCCAGCCTGTTGACTTTTGGCGAATGAGCAATTTTATACGAATATATAACCCCGAACTTTGCCTGCATTCTGTAAGTTAGTGCATTTTAATTCGATTGAGCCGAAAAAAGTGCCGCTGTAATGCACCGTTTGCGATAATTGGAGGTCACAAACAGACAGACAGAACATGAGAGTTTTAGTAGTATATAGATACAGTCCTATTCTTGGCCCACAAGCTCTATTGCAGGTGGGACATGTATATGTGGTAGTGATGGTAGTGGTGGCAACCCTGGCTGCATTTCTCCTGCCTCTCTTCTGTCTTCTGGTTGTTCTTTCCATCTCCAGAACACGAACCCCGTCCCTACACAGCTGTCACCAAGTGGTACGGTCAGCAGCAACATCCTCCAGGTCCTCGGGTCTGATCTTGCACTTCCTTAAAGCATTCTTCATCTGATCCTTATAGCGCTTCTTCGACCCTCCAGCTGAGCATCGACCATGATGTAGCTGGCCATATGCACTCTGTGGGGTAGCTGACATGGGGGCATCCTTATCAGGTGCCCCAGCCACTGCAGCTGACGCTGGGTGATCATGGCCTCAATACTCCTGCAGTTGGTCTTTACAAGTATTTCAGTGTGAGGCACCCGCTCACGCCAGGTAATTCCCAGGATGCGCTGGAGGCAGCTTATGTGGAAGCTCTCCAAGGACTTAATGTGACGGCTATAGATTACCCAAGCTTCACAGCTATAAAGGAGGGTGGTGACACAGACTGCTTGGTATATGGCGACCTTTGTGGAGGGACGAAGGCTCCTGTTCTGAAAGACTGTAGGCCGAGGTCTCCCAAAGACAGCTGATGTCTGTTTAATGTGGCTCTGGATATTGTTGTCAAAAATGCCGCTATCCGCAGAGAGAATGCTCCCCAGATATTTGAAAGATGGCACTACTGACAGCTTTTCATCACCACCAGTGAAGGTAGGTAGAGTGGGTGGGACACTGGTACTCCATTGGCAAACCCCTTCTGTCTTGGTGGCATTGACAGTCAGCCCCATCCTGCTCTACGCTCTCACCGCCACAGCAAGGACAGTCTGAAGATCCTTCGGAGTATGGGCCACAAGAGCACAGTTGTCTGCATACTGCAGCTCCAGGACCCGCTCTCTACGGAGTTTGGTGGTTGCGTGGAGCCTCCTGATGTTCAAGAGGTTGCCATCTAATCCGACGTTCATTGCCACACCGCTGCTGTCTTCAATTTCGTTGTGGAGAAGCTTGGTAACACACAAGAGGAAGATGTTAAGGAGCACTGGCGCTAGCACACACCCCTGCCTCACCCCGTGTGTACAAGGAAGGGCTTGGACTGTTGTCCTCCTATGGTCACCCGAGCAGTCATCCCATTGTGGAACTGGCGGAGGATGTTAACAAGTTTATTGGGACAGCCAAACCTAAGGAGGACATCCCATAAGAGCTCTCTTTGCACAGTGTCGAATGCCCTGGAGGGGTTGACAAAGGCCATAAATAGGTCCTGATGTTGCTCCCGACACTTTTCCTGAAGCTGCCGGGCTGTAAAGATCATGTCGATCATGCTCCTGTTCTTCCTAAATCCACACTGCAATTCAGGCAGCATTGACTCAGTGAGGTTGCTAATGAGTCTTTGAAGCATCACCTTAGCCAGGACCTTTCCAGCAACAGAAAGGAGTGATATGCCCCTACTATTGCCGCAGATGGCCTTGTCACCCTTGTTCTTATAAGTGACAACGATGTTTGCATTTTCCCATTGCTGTGGGATGTTCTCATCAGTCCAGGCCTTGGTGATGTACTGGTAGAGGGTACGCATACACATGTACCCTCCGTTCTTCAGTAACTCAGCAGGGATATTGTCAGTGCCAGGGGACTTGTTCTTAAGGGAATGGACAGCTGACAGAATCTCCTGGAAGGTTGGTGGTAGACTGAGGTCATGGATAGGAGGAGGTTCAGGCAGTTCGTCCAGGATGGTGGGGTCTGCATCAGAAGGCTGTTAAAATGCTCTGCCCACCTCAGCAGAATGGTATTCTGATTCTTCAGAAGTGTTAGACCATCTGCTGTTTTCAGGGGAGTAACACATTGATTTATTGGGCTGTAGATGGTTTTGACAGCATTGTAAAAATTATGCATGTTATTATTATTGGCAAAGGACTGGATTTCATGTGCCTTTTCAGTCCACCACTCATTTTCTGTGGCCCGTACTGCCTTTTGCACTTTCCTCCAAGCTGCCTGCCAATGCTGTCTGATGCTGGTAGATGACGGGTTGTCTAAAGTTGCCCGGTGTGCTTTGTGCATGTCCTTAAGCAAGTTGTGGATGGTGTCTGAGTTAATGTCAGACCAGTCTTGGTGGTTCCTGCTCTTATGACCGATGGATTGGGCTGCTGCCTCATAGAGCGCAGAGCTGATATAGGTCCACTGTTGTTCCATGGTATTTTCTGAGCTCTGACAAGGTTCCAACTCCCGTAGTTTCTCAGCTAGGGTGCATCGAAACTCACTTCTTGCTTCTGTGTTTCTCAGGGGGTTGCAATTTAGCCGCTTTTTATTGGGTTTACTGCACTATTATCAAAAGCACACTTCTGCAATGAGCTTAAGTATTTTGTGTAGATCGTACTACTGAGCTTTCTGAAAGTTTAATGATACAGTGGCATACAAAAGTTTGGGCACCCCGGTCAAAATTTTGTTACTGTGAATAGTTAAGTGAGTAGCAGATGAACTGATCTCCAAAAGTCGTAAAGTTAAAGATGAAACATTCTTTTCAACATTTTTAAGCAAGATTAATGTATTATTTTTGTTTTGTACAATTTTAGAGTGGGGAAAAAAAAGGAAAGGAGCACCATGCAAAAGTTTGGGCACCCCAAGAGATTTGAGCTCTCTGATAACTTTTACTAAGGTCTCAGACCTTAATTAGCTTGTTGGGCTATGGCTTGTTCACAGTCATCATTAGGAAAGGCCAGGTGATGCAAATTCCAAAGCTTTATAAATACCCTGACTCCTCAAACTTTGTCCCAACAATCAGCAGCCATGAGCTCCTCTAAGCAGCTGCTTAGCACTCTGAAAATTAAAATAAATGATGCCCACAAAGCAGGAGAAGGCTATAAGAAGATAGCAAAGCGTTTTCAGGTAGCCATTTCCTCAGTTTGTAATGTAGTTAAGAAATAGCAGTTAATAAGAATGGTGGAGGTCAAGTTGAGGTCTGGAAGACCAAGAAAACTTTCCGAGAGAACTGCTCGTAGGATTGCTAGAAAGGCAAATCAAAACCCTTGTTTGACTGCAAAAGACCTTCAGGAAGATTTAGCAGACTCTGGAGTGGTGGTGCACTGTTCTACTGTGCAGCAACACCTGCACAAATATGACCTTCATGGAAGAGTCATCAGAAGAAAACCTTTCCTGCGTCCTCACCACAAAATTCAGCGTCAGGTGTTTGCAACGGAACCTCTAAACAAGCCTGATGCATTTTGGAAACAAGTCCTGTGGACTGATGAAGTTAAAATAGACCTTTTTGGCCGCAATGAGCAAAGGTATGTTTGGAGAAAAAAGGGTGCAGAATTTCACGAAAAGAACATCTCCAACTGTTAAGCACGGGGGTGGATCGATCATGCTTTGGGCTTGTGTTGCAGCACGTGGCACGGGGAACATTTCACTGGTAGAGGAAGAATGAATTCCATTAAATATCAGCAAATTCTGGAAGCAAACATCACACCATCTGTAAAAAAAAGCTGAAGATGAAAAGAGGATGGCTTCTACAACAGGATAATAATCCGAAACACACCTCAAAATCCACAGTGGACTACCTCAAGAGGCGCAAGCTGAAGGTTTTACCATGGCCTTCATAGTCCCTTAACCTAAACATCATCGAAAATCTGTGGATAGACCTCAAAAGAGCAGTGCATGTAAGACGGCCCAAGAACCTCACAGAACTAGAAGCCTTTTGCAAGGAAGAATGGGCAAAAATCCCCCAAACAAGAATTGAAAGACTCTTAGCTGGCTACAGAAAACGTTTACAAGCTGTGATACTTGCCAAAGGGGGTGTTACTAAGTACTGACCATGCAGGGTGCCCAAACTTTTGCTTCAGGCCTTTTCCTTTTTTGTTATTTTGAAACTGTAAAAGATGGAAATAAAAAAGTAAACTTGCTTAAAATATTAAAGAAATGTGTCATCTTTAACTTTATGCCTTTTGGAAATCAGGTCATCTTTTACTTGCTTAGCTATTCACAGTAACAGAAATTTTGACCAGGGGTGCCCAAACTTTTGCATGCCACCAGATTTTGTGACACAAGATCTGTGATGTGTAGTTTGTTAATGTAGGATTGGCGCTGAGCAATTGTTAAGCTGAAAGTCATTAGTGAAAAATAAAAGTTGATAATAAGTTTATTAAAATAAATGTAGAGAATGAAGGCAGAAGATCTGGTGCTTTATATTGAGCAGCTCAGTGTAGCTTGAGACCAGAAAATATTTCAATTCTATTTATTATTGTCTTAAGGTTTATATAACAAAGGACTAAACAAAATAAAAATTTAGCACCTCTCAAGGTGGGAGAAATTGCTAATATCTATGAAGGAGTAGGCTTTAGGGGTGACAGACCTATTTCTACGATATATAGTCTGTTCTATCTCAGTTTTATAAACCTTAAAGTTTATTTAGAAGCCATTTCCGAGTATTTGTTACTTTTGAGGTTTGAGGGAAGAAAGGAAACTCCGTCTAATTTCAGTCTTTCTGCTCCACATATGCTTGTAAACTCTTGTCTAACCTTCCATTTGTAGTGATGTTATCCTTGATTTTTTTTCTTCAAAAGGCTCATACGATTCACAGAGAAAATTCCATAATTGCTCAACATGTAATCAACATTTCAGATAAAAGTAAGGATGATTGCACACAATTAGAGATGTTTTGGAAATCTAATTGAATTCTGAAAAACTAGGTGCTCTAACCTAGTGGAATTATTAATAGATCTGTATTTGTAATGTTTTTTTGAACACGCTGCTTGCACTTTTGACTTGAAGTGAATTCTGACAATGTCGTTGTACCTAAAATATTGGCTATTCTTTCCAGAAATGCTTACAGCATATTTTTACTGTTGTTTCCATCTAGATTGTTTGTAACAATGGCATTTTTTTCACGATTTTGTTCAGTTCTGAGTTGGTTTCTTGTGGATCTGTTAAATTGGGTTGTTCACCTTCCTCTATTGTGTACTAACCTAGCAGTTTTTAAACGTAGCAGTTTTCTTTTAGGAAAATGTCCACATTGACTGACTGTTTATAAATATTTAACAGCACTCACTGCTTGGCATTCTTGTATAAGAAACGTGGAAAATGGAGAATGTTTAAACTTTGGTTTGATGATCAAGAATATCTTATACTTGTATCTATATGTCTTCATGCATTATCTTGTGTTAGTAGAGCTTTGCCTCCTGTGATTTTGTAGCAGCTTACTCTGGTCAGCACTATTTGTAGTTTATGTTGTTGTTGAAAGAAAATTGTTTTTCTTTTCTTTGCAGCAATATCCAAGAAATGAGAACTTTGCATAAAGAAACCTTCCTCAAGAAACACAACTTGAAGCTGGGCTTCATGTCTGCATTTGTTAAGGCAGCCAGTTTTGCACTGCAGAATCAGCCAGTGGTAAACGCTGGTGAGTGAAAAATACAGGTTGACTTTCACTAATCCGACTACCTGTAATCCGGTTCCTTCGATAATCCGCACTGATTTCAAATTCTCCGCGCAACTGTAATTTCAAGTTTTCCGGGCCACCGTACCAATCTGCTGCGCATTGTTTTGGTTGCGCTTGATTGGTTCACGTGTTGGCACGCGCTTGTCAGCACAGACAGGCTGCTTGTTTTCCTGAATTTATTAATATCATTTGCATGAGGTGCGGCCGCCCAGCACCTGCCTGTCGGTCCGGTTCCACCTTTTCGCCCGCCTGCCGGCAGTCACGCACTGCCCTCCAGCATCGCCCGGCCAGCGCTCCATTCTCTTCTGTCCACGACCTCAGATCAGACGTGGTGACCCACTGAATTTAAGTATTTTACTAAGTGGAGGAAAAGAAACTAACAAGGATTCCCTCAGTAACTGCGAGTGCAATGTAGTCTTTGGGGTAACTGCAAGTCTGTGTCTTTGCTATCGCTTAGCTCATGCTTGACTGCTGGTAGTGGAGGTGCTTTATTTTTTGCCGGTGGGGAGGGGGGATTGTTGCTCACCGCCGCTTACGCGCAGGAGGGATGGGAGTGGGGGGGGGTGGATCTTAGGGGTTCTAACATTTAACTGTTGTTCATTCTTTGGGGCATTCCTCTGTTTTCGTAGATAGTTGTGAAGAAAAAGCATTTCAGGATGCATATTGTATACATTTCTCTGACATTAAATGAACCTTCGAATCCTTTGATATTTTAAAGCTATAATGAGGTGGTTAGCTATTGCTTAATGTGATTCTCCTGTAATCCGGCATTTTTGCTAATCCGGCACTCCTCAGGTCCCAATGGTGCCGGATTATAGAAGGTCGACCTGTAATTGACGGGACCATATATCGGTGCACATATTTGAGTAGTAAAGCAGGAAGGATTATTGATTCAGTGGTTTTAAATGAAGAACAATTGGGTGACTCTTGGTCAGTAGAATTTAAGAAAGAATTAGTCAGAAAATGACATTAATAGTCATCTGAAATCTTCCCAGTTATTTACATAGGGATAAATGTAAATTAAAAAAAACTCCCCATTCTCTTAGTAAACAAAAAGCTGCCAGTATTTGACAATGAGAAACCTTGAATGAAAGTGAACAGTGGTAATGTACTGATTCAGGATTAACTCTCAACAAGATACAAAAACTGAAGTCAAATAAACTGTAGAATCTGGAAATCTATGGTAAAAACAGCAAATACCAGAGTACTGATGAATGCATAGAACATAGAATAGTACAGCACAGTACAGCCCTTTGGCCCACAATGTTGTGCCGACCCTCAAACCCTGCCTCCCATATAACCCCCCCCCCACCTTAAATTCCTCCATATACCTGTCTAGTAGTCTCTTAAACTTCACTAGTGTATCTGCCTCCACCACTGGTGGCAATGATGTTTGACTTGAAACATCAACTATTTCTCTTTCCACTCATGTTGCCACACCTGAGTTTTTGCAGCATATTTTGTTTTTATTTCAGACAGCTATAATGTTCAGTTTATTGCTGAAACTTGATATGCAACCTGCACCATGCACCAGCATATTTTCATTATTTTTCCTGTTCATTGCTATAAAATGGAATGTCAATCTTTAATATTCTTGTATTTTATTTTGAAAAAAATGCGCAACTCTTGCTTCGGCTAGCGGCTTAATATAGGGGGTGATAACCCCCGCCTCGGCCAAATTTAACAAATCTTGTTTGGGTGGTTGTCCCTTGTCACAACTCAGCACCTCGAAATAACAAACAGTACACAATATGCGATTAAACGATTAAGCTCGATAATTCTTACTTTGACTATCTGGTTAGTATAGAAAAGGAAAAAAAGGGCCCAATCTTATTAAACAATCTGTTGCGCAAAGTTGGAGCTCACTAATAGGTCGATCTTCCACCATTGACCTCCTCCAATCGTCACTGTCCTTCAGACCCTCACTGCAAGTCCACCCCATCTGGCGGTCTACCAAATCTCTCCATTCTTCTGTCCTCATCTCTCCCTGGCAAATAGACCGCGAAGATCTGTCTTCCAGCTTCACAAGACAGAGCAATGTTCTCCTAATTGGCTAACATGCATACCACAGTCCTACTATCTCCAGCCAAAACCCAAACATTGCTGCTACAGAGAAACCATTACCTCAGCAGTGAACATTACAGAGAGGCCATTACATTACCGGTGAATCCTTACAGCGTGTTACACTCCCCCCCCACCCCCCCCACCCCCCCACCAAACTTAATCATGTCCTCATGATGTTGAAATAATTCGTCAAGTCGACCCTTCCTGCAAAACACAAAACCCAATCCAGGTGCAAAAGGCAGTGACATAGCTCCAAAAAACGGTAGAGATTACGCCCTATTCCCCTGGTGCTACATAGGCCAGCCTATCCAGTGGTCTCCCAATTCCCTGAGACCTCTGTACCTCCTTACTACTGGGGATACTTCTGGTCTACCTGGTGAGTCCTCTCCCAACCTATCACTTGTGCCCCCTGTGACTCGGAGCCCGCTGTCCCGTGTCCAGGCCCCGCTTCCTCTCCTTTCAGGGTCCTGCTGTAACCCAGGCTGCCCACAGATAGACGCCCCCCCCCCCCCCCACTTCACCTGACTCAGCGGGAGAAGGGCCAGGAGTCTCTTCCTCAATCACTGGGGAGTTAGCGAAACGCAGCATATACCACACATCCAAGTCCTCATCCTCCGAATCAGTATCCCTCTCAGGGGTGGGGGCTGGCCTAACCTCGCCTGTTGGGGGCCCGGTAGTCCCCCCGCGTGTCCAAAGAGTCCTCTTACTAGGTGTAGGCTCCAAGTTGAGCTCTGGGTCTACCGGCACCTCTTGACCCAGGGGCAACAGGTGGGTCCGATGGAGAATCTTGACAGGCCCTTCCCATCCTCGGGTTTCACCCGGAAAACTGATAGGTTTGGCATCTGACTCTCCACCACATAGGGCGTAGCCACCCAGCGGTCAGCCAACTTGTGCTTTCCAGGTAGCCCCAAATTCCTTATGAGGACCCGGTCTCCCGACAGGAGTTGGGACAACCTCACCTTTCAATCATACCTTTTCTTATTTCCTTGATTCTGCTGGGCAGCCGCGACCCCAGCTAATTCATAAGCCCTTTTCAACTCTCTTCTCATGTCAGACACATACTTAGTTAAGTCTTCAGTGGTAAGTCACCCTCGTCAGTCTCAAAACTAAGGTCAGTGGACAACCTTGCCTCGCGCCCAAACATCAGATAATATTGTGAGGCAAGGTTGCCTGTTGACCTTTGTTTTACCTAGTAGCTTCATTTCTCGTACAATTATAACTGTGAACCAGATGCCCAATATGTTGACTCCACCTGCTCTTCTTGCTGATCTCCAGGGTCCGGAGCATGTCTAGCAAGGTCCAGTTAAACCTCTCTGGCTGGGGGTGATAGGGCGTGGTCCTCTACCTCTGGACTCCAAGCATGCCCAGTAACTCACGGATGAGTCTGCTCTCGAAATCTCATCCCTGATCACTACATATTTGCCTGGGAAGGCCATAATAAATGAAATACTTCTCCCATAACACCTTTGCCACTGTAGATACCCTCTGGTCTTTGGTAGGAAAAGCCTGAGCATATCTGGTGTAATGGTCCGAGATGACTAAGACATTCGCCGTGTTGCTGGCTTTGGGTTCTATTGACAGGAAATCCGTAAGTCCATACACACCAGGTCCAGAGGCCCCGCACCCTACAGGTGGGACAAGGGAGCAGCCCGCGTAGGCAGTGTCTTCCGTCGTATGCATCGAATGCATGACTTGCAGTGTTCTTCGACCTCCGACTTCATTCAGCGCCGATAAAACCGGTCTCTGAGCAATCCATAGGTCTCTTCCACCCTCAAATGTCCAGAATCATCATGAAGTGATTTCAACGCCATCCTCCGATACTGCCGGGCAGAACCAGCTGGCAACGCCGGGGTCGGTCTGGGGGTGATGTGACCCGGTATAAGATCTGTTTTTTCAACTCCACTGAGGCCATTCTCGTAGTAATGGAGGCACGGATGCTACCCAAATGGTACTAATGCACGGATCATCTTGCTGAGCAGCAGCCACTTTTCCCAGAACTCAATTTCGGCAGCTGATTTGTCTTCAGAGCATTCAGGTTACAATAAACTTGGGGGATGGCGTCATCAGAAGCTCTGAATTGATCCACTGCTCGATCTGGCCTCTCCTATTCCTCTGCCTTCACAGTGATGGCAAACTGACACATGGCCTTCACCCCAGGGGCAGGAACGCTCTCCCGCTCCTCGTCTTTGTCCAGTTCCCTCATGCGCCCGTTGGGACAAAGCATCAGCATCAATGTTCCTGCTTCCCAGCCAGTACTTCAGGCTGAAATCATAGGCAGACAACACCGCCAACCACCGATGGCCTGTGGCATCCGGTTTCGCTGAGGTCAGGATATAAGTTAGAGGGTTGTTGTCCATCCTCATCTCAAACTTGGCCCCAAGAGATAGTCACTCAACTTATCCACCACCGCCCACTTCAATGCCAGAGATTCCAACTTGTGCGTGGGATAGTTCTCGGAGGGCGACAGACTCCGGCTAACAAACCCACCAGGCCTCAACCCAGAGCCCTGATCCTGATACAGGACGCCCCCTAAACCCTCTCAGCTGGCATCCGTGTGCAGTACATACCGTAATTGGGGGTCTGCAAAAGCCAGCACCGGTACCTGGGTCAGCAGCTCCTTCAGCGACTGAAAAGCCTTCTCACATTTTGCATCCCATCTCGGTCCAAAGGGCTCCAATGGGCTAAGATACTCTCCACTCTTCTGTCCCTTTTTCCCCCTCCCTTTCTTCCCCAAGGGAGGATAACCGCACAGAAGCTGATTCAAAGGGTGATTCATTTTGCGTAGTCTTTCACAAACCTCCGATAGTAACCACAGAACCTGAAGAATGAGCTCAGAGCGCTCACAGTCTGGGGTCTTGGCCAAATGGTAACTGCCTTGATCTTAGCTGGGTCTGTAACTACCCCATTCATTGAGACTATGTGCCCAACATAGCTAACAGACATTTGGCAGAACTGGCACTTGTCCAGGGAAAGTTTTAACCCTTCAGCTTTCAAGCGGCCTAGCACCTTCAGCAGCCTCACTTCATATTCTTCCAAGGTGGATCCAAATACTATGAGGTCATCCAGATGTACCAATACCTCAAGCAAGTTCATATCCCCCACCGTCTTCTCCATGGCCCGCTGGAAGGTTGCAGGAGCTCCCGAGATCCTTTCAAACTGGAAAAATCCCAGGGGACATATAAATGCCGTTTTCTCTTTGTCGGCCTCACTCATGGGGATCTGGTAATATCCACTCCTCAAGTCCAGCACACTGAACTACTTTGCACCACTCAGGCAGGCCAGCTCATCTTCAGTCCTTGGGACAGTACACTAGTCAGGGATGGTGCGCCTGTTCAGAGTCCTATAGTCCACACACATCCATACCTCCCCATTCTTCTTTTGGGCCACTACTTTCTTTTGGGGGCGCGTCTTACGAGACTGTCGGAGACCCCAAGCAATCAGGTCATGGGACTGGGCGCTCCTGGCTCTCTGGTCCATTCATAACTGATCCACCTCAGCAGCCTGAGTGACCCCTCTACGCTGCAAGCAATTTAGCTGCCTCTCTAGCTGAAAAATAAAAGCAGAAAGCTTCTCCCCCTTCTCCTGACGCATGTTCTAAAACCCCACCAGGAGCTCCATTGGGCTTCCAGTTGGACCAAAAGCACTGTGCAGTGCTTGTGCTTGCAGATAATTGACAGCTGTCGCTATGGGAGACTTCAACGTGACAGCTCTCACAATGTCAGCGTCCTGCCCATTTAAACTTTCAACCAATCTCTGTCGCTTTTCATCATCAAAGCACTGCCACTCATTTAACAACTAAGAGGGCAGCTCGGCCCAAGTCTCGTACTCCTCCTGCCCTTTAGGGATGGACTTTTTTCCAGAGAATAGGCGGAGCCTGCCATAGCTAGGACCTTGAATCTGATTTTTCCATTTATTCACCAGAGAAGTAAGAATGGATACTAACTCAGGATTCTCACTCTTCACCGGGGGGACGTGGACTAATTAGACATTCCAAATCCGACCACTCTTTCCCCTCACTCCTCAGAAATGAGAGAACCTGTCTTTGAAATCTCCACCACCCAGCTACCTCAGCGCTGGTCTGCATTAAAACGAGAGCTGTGCCAGCCATTTTATCAAACCTCCGCCCATAATCGCAACTTCAACAGTACTTAACAGGCGAATTAACAATTCATCCGGAATACAAATATCTGCCCCACTGGTTCATTGCTCAGGGTTAATCACACAGCATCCAACGGAATCAATCCCGGACGAGCCCCCACAATTGCAACTCCTGCTTCGGCTAGTGGCTTAATATAGTGGGTGATGACCCCCGGCCTGGCCAACCTTAAGAAATCTCGTTTGGGTGGATGATGCGCGATGTGTCAAATGAATTTGATGGCAGTAGCTTTTCCCCCCACATATAAAATATATTCTCTACCCATTTACTTGCATAGGCTACGCCATTTTAAATCCTGTTCCAGGGTGAAAGGAGTGATGTGTTCCCAGACTTCCTGCTTTACACTGGAAATCAAAGGCCAAGACACAGGCAAGGTTATTTCTGTGGTAATGAGTAGAGCTTCAAATATAGTGCCACAGGGGATAATTAAAGAAAATTTAAACATTAGCTTTGTTTGTCACGTGTTGTTTTGAATCACTGATCAACAGTCTTGGTATGTGCTGGGGGAAACCTGCAAGTGTTGCCATGCTTCTGATGTCAATACAACATGTCCACAACTTGCTAACTCTGAATTACCCAAGGTCAGGGAAATGGAAACTTTTGAAACAGTGTATTTGGGAAACAACACCAATAAACTGTCCACTTAAGAATTTAAGTATTTAACTTACATTGTAAGTATGAATTTTCTTCATCAACTTTTGCGACCTCCAATTAGCCCAAACGGTGCATTACAGCAGCACTTTTTTTCATCAACTTCTTCATCAACTTTTGCGACCTCCAATTAGCCCAAACGGTGCATTACAGCAGCACTTTTTTTTTGACTAAATTGACTTAAAATACGCTAACTTACAGAATGCATGCAAGGTTCAGGGTTATATATTCGTATAAAATTGCTCACTCGTCAATCAACAGGCCCCACTTTCCACAACCCGAGCCAATTCCAGCTCTAATGGAAACCGCGATGCGATACCACGACGCATGCACACGGCCAGCCCCAGCAGCGCCTCACAATGCTCACAGAGCCGATTCCACCTTTCATGGAAATGGCAACACAACACCACGACGCATGCGCATGGCCAGCCCCAGCAGTGCCTCACGATGCTCACAGCAGCGACACCACACGCAACAATAGGGCAGGGCTATTACGTCCACTTAGGAGAGTGCCAACCACATCATCAAGAAAAATCAGCATCCTGGAGGCTTTGGTGTTACTGCTTCGTATCCTCCATCAAGCATTAGGGTAAAAAAATATGAACAGCCTAATTATGCCAAGTGGAAAGAGAAGGGGGATATTATGGTCAAGAGATGACACCAAACGTTGTCAGGAAGCGGCAAGGAGAGGGAGAGAACGACAATCGGATGAGGCCAGGGCCGCACGACTCCAGGATCAAAGAATCAGGACAAAAAAGATGAGAGGAGGAGAGGCATGCACATCTCCAAAATGACAGCAATAGGCACAGAAGGAGGAGAGAACAAGAATCGGATCAGGCCTGGGCCACACGACTCCAGGACCAGAGAGAAAGAACAGATGGTAGAAGAGATGAAGAGACGAAGGATGAAAGGGCTGCGCGTCTCCAGAATGGCAAAAACAGGCAGAGAAGGAGGAGAGAGGAAGAGACAAAGAAGAAAAGGAAAGATCAACGAGAATATGCGGCAAAGTGTACCCTATTGAATAATGAGCAAAGAGAAATATATGAATATGTGTGCGACTGCTTGGAAAGGAATCTCTTCAATGATTTTCATTGATGCACCAGGAGGAACGGGCAAGACATTTATCATCAACTTGATCCTTGCTAAAGTTAGGGATGATGGAGGTGTTGCTATTGTTGTAACACCATCAGGTATTGCAGCAACATTGATGCCTGGTGGTAGGACAGCGCATTCAAGATTCAAAATACTCCTCAAAGTCAATGAAGATGCCCTTTGTAACATAGCTTTAAAACACCAATACTGCAAATTTACTCCAAAATGTGAGGATTATTGTCTGGGATGAGTGCCCCATAATTAGGAGGGAGAGTTTCGAAGCCGTGGACTGGTATTTTCGTGGTGTATGCGGCAAGAATGAGGCCTTTGGGGGTATTTTAACCATTTGCTGTTGTGATTTCCGTCAGCTTCTAGCAGTTGTGAAAGGTGGAAATGATGCTGATATGGAGAATTCTTTTTAAATCTTTTTATTGAATTAGTACACAAAAGGTAAACCATATAGGCACTCATACACTGTTAGAATATAATATATTACAGGAAATATTAATACAGAAAAATTAATACAAACAGTGCAATTTAAACATAAAATAACAAGGTAATATAATAGTATACTGATTTTATATATATCAATAAAGAGAGAAAAAAACCCACCGTGGAACTAATCTAAAAAGCAAAGCAATGGGCTAACTAGGAATCAAGTAGAGTTAAACAACTTAAAACAATCACGTCCTCAAACCCGACCTCCATTAAAAACAGTTAAAAAGCAAGAAGGGAATATAAATATGGACTAAGAGAAAAAAAATTACATTAAATGAAAATGTTGAATAGAAGATCTCCAGGTCTGTTCGAATTTAACTGAAGAATCATAAAGATTACTTCTAATTTTCTCCAAATTTAAGCATAATATCGTCTGGGAAAACCAAAAGAACATAGTTGGAGCATTAGTCTCTTTCCAATGTTGTAAAATACATCTTTTCGCCATTAAAGTAAGAAATGCAATCATTCTACGGGCTGAAGGAGAAAGATTACTGGAAATTTTAGGTAATCCAAAGATAGCAGTAATAGGATGGGGAGAGATAACTATATTCAATACTTTTGAGATAATATTAAAAATGTCTCTTCAAAAAGTTTCCAGAGTAGGGCAGGACCAAAACATATGAGTTAAAGAGGTTATCTCCCCCTGACATCTGTCACAAAAAGGATTAATCTGAGAATAGAAACAAGTTAATTTATCTTTGGACATATGTGCTCTATTGAATTAGGGAATGTTTAGCACAGATAGAGAAAGTATTAACTAGTTGTAAAATCTGCACCCAGTCATCCGCTGAAATACTAAAACCCAATTCCTGTTCCCAATCTGACCTAATCTTATCAAATGGAGCTTTCCTAAATTTCATAATAATATTATAAATAATAGCCGTTGCACCTTTCTGACATGGATTAAGGTTAATTATAGTATCTGAAATATATGTAGGAGGGAGCGTTGGAAAGGAAGAAAGTATAGTACTTAGGAAATTTCTAACTTGGAGATATCTAAAAAAAAATGTATTCTTGGTAAGTTATATTTATTAGATAATTGTTCAAAAGACATAAGGGAACCATCTAAAAATGAATCCAAAAACCGTGAAATACCCTTAGTCTTCCAAATTTGAAAAACACAATCCGTGGAAGAGGGAGGAAAAAATGTTACCTAAAATAGGGATCGCAAGCCCAAATTGGTTAAGATCGAAAAATTTTCTGAATTGAAACCAAATACGTAAGGTATATTTAACTATCGGGTTACAGACCTGTTTGTGGCGTTTCAAATCAAAAGGAAGAGAAGAACCTAAAATAGAGCCAAGTGCATAACCTTGAGCAGATTGTAATTCCAATGCTACCCATTTAGGAATGGATAGTGTATCTTGGTCAAGTAACCAGAATTTCATATGTTGAATATTAATTGCCGAATAATAGAATCTGAAGTTAGGTAATGCTAAACCTCCATCTCTCTTAGCTTTCTGTAGATGTATTCTACCCAGTCTCGGGTTTTTAATTTGCCAAATAAATGAAGAAATTTTAGAATCAACTTTGTCAAAAAAAAGATTTTGGAACAAAAATCGGTAATGCCTGAAATGCATATAAAAATTTTGGCGGAATAAACATCTTAACTGCATTAATATGACCAATCAAAGTTAAATATAATGGAGACCATTTAAATGAAAGTTGAGTAATATGATCAATTAAGGGTAAAATATTAGTCTTAAATAGATCTTTATGTTTACAAGTAATTTTAATCCCAAGATATGAAAAATAATTATTAATCAATTTAAACGGAAGGTTATGATACAAGGGAAGTTGCTTATTAATCGGGAGAAGTTCACTCTTACTGAGATTTAACTTGTAACCGGAAAAGAGACTAAATTGTGCTAATAAATCTAAAGCAGCAGGGATGGATTTTTGAGGATTAGAAATATATAAAAGTAAGTCATCAGCATAGAGTGATATTTTATGGGACTTCAGGCCCCGAGTTATCCCAATAATATTTGGAGATTCTCGAATAGCAATTGCAAGAGGTTCTAATGCAATATCAAATAATAAAGGACTAAGAGGACAACCTTGTCTAGTACCTTGAGAAAGAGGGAAAAAGGGTGAACTTAAAGAGTTAGTACGAACTGAGGCCATAGGAGAATGATATAACAATTTAATCCAGGTTATAAATTTCGAGCTAAAATTAAACATTTCAAGCACCTTAAATAAGTATGGCCGTTCTACTCTGTCAAAGGCTTTTTCAGCGTCTAAAGAAATAACGCACTCAGGAATGTTTTGTGAAGGAGTATAAACAATATTTAACAGTGTGCGAATGTTATAGAAAGAGTAACGACCTTTAATAAAACCCGTTTGGTCTTCCGAAATAATATAAGGAAGTGCTTTTTCTAACCTGTTTGCTAATAATTTAGAAAAAATTTTAGAGTCAACATTTAATAAAGATATTGGTCTATAAGATGCACATTGAGCAGGATCTTTATCCTTCTTTAATATTAAAGAGATTGACGCTCTATAGAAGGATTTGGGAAGTTTACCAAGTTTTAATGAAGCCTCCAGAACCCTAAATAACCAAGGGATTAATGAAGGTGCAAAAAATTTATAAAATTCCGCGGTAAACCCATCAGGGCCAGGAGCTTTCCCCAGGTTCATAGAAAAAATAACATTCTTAATCTCATCAGTGCTAATGGAAGTATCTAGCATAGAAGATATATCCTGTGAGATCTTAGGGAAATCTAGGTTATCTAAAAAGTCATTCATATACTTAGAGTCTCGTAAAGACTCTGATTGATATAAGGAGGAATAAAAATCAAAAAAGGATTGATTAATCTCAGCATGATCAAATATCAGTTGATCATTTTGATTATAAATCTGATTAATTTGAAATTTAGTATAATTAGTCTTCAACTGATTAGCAAACAGTTTACCAACTTTGTCACTATGTACATAAAATTCACTTCTTGTTTTCTTTAATTGATTTACAATCGAGGACGTAAGTAATAAACTGTGTTCCATTTGAAGTTCAGTTCTTTGTTTATACAACTTCTCAGCGGGAGCTGTAGCATATTTCTTATCAATTTCCTTAATCTTGTCCACAATTACCAGCTCCTCCTGCTTCAGCTTCTTCCTCAAAGCAACAGAGTACGAGATGATCTGACCACAAATATAAGCTTTAAAAGTATCCCAAAGGATGTTCATAGAAATATCTTCTGTATAGTTGATTGTAAAAAAAGAGATCAATCTGTTCATTCATAAAGTTAACAAAATCCGAGTCCTGAAGCAACAGCGAATTAAAACGCCATTGTCTATTATTTTGTGTATTGGCCTGAAGTATAATAGAAAGCTTAAGTGGAGCATGATCCGAAATGGTTATAGAGTCATATTCACATTTAACCACTGAAGAAGTAAGACGAGAGTCAATAAAAAACATAATCAATTCTTGAATAGGAATGGTGAACATGTGGAAAAAAAAAGAAAAATCTTTTTCCTGAGGATGCAAAAAACGCCAAATGTCTGTCGACCTGGAATCAGAGAGGAATGAGTTAATCAAAGTTGCAGATTTATTGGTAAGGTCCGTAAAGGAGCCGAACGGTCCAAAGCTGGAGATAAACAAGTATTAAGATCTCCGCCCCAGATTAGTGAAAACTCATTCAAATTCGGGAACAGATTAAATAATGATTTATAAAATTCCGGACAGTCCATGTTGGGAGCATAAATGTTAACCAAAACTACCTTTTTATTAAAGAGTAGACCACTAACAAATAGAAATCTACCATTCGGATCAGAAATAATATCATGTTGTACAAAAGTAACTGAGGGGTCTATAAAAATAGAGACACCTGGAATCTTAGTGTTAGAGTTCGAATGGAAGTGTTGACCCTTCCAAAATTTAAAAAAACGTATTCTGTCCCCCCTCCGCACATGGGTCTCTTGTAAGAATAAAGCATGTGCTTTAAGTCTCCGGAATACTTTAAAAACTTTTTTCCTTTTAATTGGATGATTAAGACCGTTAGTATTCCAAGAGACAAAATTAATAGTAGACTCCATAAACCCTAAAGTCAACCCGCAAAAAAAGGATTGACAATAGGTTCGACCCACGAACCTGGAAAGGGAACAGAACAAACAAGAGATAACGGGAAGGAGAACGCAACCAATGCTTCGGTAATGTAAGTAGCCCAAGAAGAAAAAAACTAAAAAGTGAAGCCCCTCCCACCACCTCCCACCCCATGACCCCAAAGCTAAATCTAAACCAGACCAGCCAGAAAGAAGCAAGCACTA